>NC_136807.1:55985490-56585490 GCF_951216825.1 Electrona antarctica
TTGTAGATCTGCTATTTTTCAATAGCTAAAGTATAACATAATGCTGAAAACACCAAAAGGGGTTCCCGCCCAAAATGGGTTAACCAATTTAGACCTGAGGCCGATTCTACAAGCCTTCTAATCATAAACAGTTTTCTGAAAAACCCATGTTTCATGTCAAGGACCACCAAAAATATATGTATGGCCGCCGACCCCCATCTGAAAATATGTTGTTCACACACACAAAACTTAACATAAAAAGAAAAAACTTAAAGAAAACTTAAAAAAACACACACGCACGCACGCACACACACTAAAACAATCTTAAAAAAACCCTTAAAAAAGTATGTAATTTATTCTAATTGTTGTTATTGCAATTTTGACGAGCTGCGTTCGCTTCCCGCGTTCACGCGTCTTACTTGTGCATGCTAGATGTAAAGAAAGGGTTTGTTTACATCTTGCCCCAATGCATTTCCAATGGAAGTCAACATTTGTGTTGTACGGCTTTCGGGCTGTGTTTCGACTGCCCCCCCCACCCCCTCATACAACACAAATGTTGTGTCAAACCATGTGACTCCCATTGGAAATGCATTGTGAGCTTGTATCAGTCAATAAGTCTCATGCATCAGCTATACATCAATCTGTTGTGAAGGTGTGAGTCAGGCCTCACACCTGAGACACACGCAAGACACACTTGTGTCCTGTGTGTTCTGTGTGTCATCATGGCCGCCTCAATGCATTTCCAATGGGAGTCACGTGGTTTGAAGACACAACCTTGTTGCATTGGGGGGAGGGCAGAAGACAGCCATGCAACAGCCATGCAACAGCCATGCAACAATAGGGACTTTAAGCAACGACTGTTTCAGGACGGCGACGCTATGCGGAAGTACGGCGGCTATGACGCCGTCACCGTAGCTGTCAAAATCGTTAAGCAAACAGCCGTCGGCGACGGCGACATTGGTTCCCATGGTGACGCGTCTATGCAGCATGTGTCAAACATAAACACTTTTTTTTAAACACCCCGTCGCGCGTCAGCTAACTTGCCGATATTGCTTAATTCTTACATGCGCTGGACATGATCAGCAGTGGAAAGAGGAAGGTGCTGGAGCAATCTGTGTTATTCTAAAACCGTTTTGATAAACATGGTTAATATGACATATGGTATTAGTGTTATTTCTTCATTCAGAGCATGTCAACACATTACACAGCATAAGAGAGGTAATGGAGCAATGACACACAGAAGACAAGTGTGTCTTGCGTGTGTCTAAAAGGTGTGAGCTCAGCCTAATGGTCCTCACCTTGCAGCAGGCCCATGAGGAACCGGGACAGCGTCATGGAGAAGATGGGCTGGGAGCAGAGGTGTGCCAGGACGGGGGTGAAGGCCGTCATCGCCCCCCAGGCGGCGGCGGACAGCAGGAGCACCTTCTCCCCTCCCACCCTGGATGATAAATGGTAAATGGTAAATGGTGCATTTATATAGCGCCTTTATCCAAGGCGCTTTACATAGATTGTGAAATTACATTCACCCATTCACACACACATTCATACACCGATTGCAGCGGAAACCATGCAAGGCACCAACTAGCACATCGGGAGCAATTTGGGGTTCAGTGTCTTGCCCAAGGACACTTCGACATGTAGACAGGAGGAGCCGGGATTCGAACCGCCGACCCATGGATCATTGGACGACCTGCTCTACCTCTTGAGCCACAGTCGATGATTGAGGACGACAGCAACAGTTAACCCATTTAGATTTGAGGACGATTCTACAAATGTCTTCTAAAAACTGACAGTTTTCTGAAAAACCATGTCAGTCGTTCTCAAACATTTTCATGTCAAAGGACCGCCAGAATTATATGTAAATGGCCGCCGACCCCTATCTGAAAATATGTTGTTCCAGGGACCCCGCAGAAGCAAAGATTTGAGTTAAAAACGTTCACTCTGAAAGAATATATATTCAAAGATTTGCGCCACATTTTTTTTTTTTTTCACATTTTTTCAAAAATAGCAGACCTACAAGCTTGTAGTGCCGCGCTATGAGCTTGTAGATCTGCTATTTTACAACAGCTAAAGCATAACATAATGCTTAAAACACCAAAAGGGGTTCCCGCCCAGAATGGGTGTTAGAGTTAGGGTGTCAGGCCTTTACGACCATGACGGTGTCGTCGCAAAGGCCTGATTTTATATTTGGCTGCGGGCCGAAAATATCCAAGCTACAAGCTCACGACATCGTCGTGCTGCGGCGTGTTGTGAGCTTGTAGATCGGCTATTTGCACAGCACTGCACTTTTAGTCCTACTGGATCTCTTCTCCACTAGTCCCTCAGTCTAGTTTTTATTTGTTGACGAAATTGTCTTGTATTTAGCCATAGTTTCAGTCATCATAGCTTAGCTTTTATTTAGATTCCGTCATAGTTTTAGTCGACGAAATAACACTGAGCTCCAATGCAGTCAAATGTTTGCACACTCTTGTGACTTTTGGAGAGGCTGTTACATCACCGTGCAGTTGAACTTTGAACTCTCTAGAAGAGGTCTCTCTCATTGGTTAACCACTTGAATCCATGGTTTGATTGATTGATTGATTGATTGATTGAAGTATTTGTTAACAGTATCTGTTAACAGTTTGCAGAATGGGTACATTTCACATGAAAGCACAACTCAATACAACAGACTGTTACTGTGGACGACACACTGATAAAGCACTACACTTGTTTACAACAGGGTCCACCTTTTTCAATTCATCAGAACATTTAGATACATTACAAATATATATATATGTGTATAGAAAAAAACAGGAAATCATGTAAGGAGGTGAAAAGGGAAAAGAAAAACATTTACAGTAAGGGGGAAAGGCGGTGGGGGGGGGGGGGGGCATGGGATTCAGATTTGACGGTGTTCCCCATGGATCTATACTTGGCCCTCCATCCTTTTCCCCTCCATTCCAAAGCTCACAGTGCATCCTGTTGTTGTTGAGCTGGTATTATGGTCTGCTTTCTGACAAATGTTGGCCTTACATGCCCGTAATAGCCAGTTAAGAGTTCACGTGGTCAAAATGAGACATGACTTGTGCTGCTTTGTATTTTTTTCCCTTGACAAACTGGTTTGACGTCAATTATCACATGTCCATTCAGACCAAAGTACCGACTATTCAACCTGTTCTGTTGTATGTTATTATTGTCATGCATGTTTCTACACAGTGTCCATGCAGCGTTGACTACAACTAAGATGAAAAATGTTCGTCTACGACCTTTTTCCACTGACGAAAACTAAATGGAAACTACATGAAAACTAAGCTATGATGACTAAAAGTAAGACTAAATATACTGACAATTTCGTCGTCAAATCAAAACTAGACAAAAAAGTTAGTGAGGGACCAAGAGACAAGAGATCCAGTTATAAGTCATTTTTAACGCGTGGTTGCATGCCGACAATAGCCACAAATAGTCGCAACGCAAAGCAAAGCAAAGTTACTATATTTACCCAGGGAAACTGGACTAAGCATCAGATACTATTCAAGAGACTATGACTGAAACTAAAATAAAAAACAACACTGGTTGTGAGCTTGTAGCTGCTGTTTTTGCCCAATGTTTGCCTATCATGAAATGCCAAAGAGGAATAGGGACACTAGATGAGACTAAATGACACATAATTCATATTTAGTATTCTGTTCGCAAAAAAACCCCAAACCCATCTATTTAAAAGGCCGTGGTGATGACGATCGATCACCCATGGGACATCTAGACCAGGGGTTCTCAACGTTTTTGGCCGGGGACCCCCGGAAATGCTTTGGCAATGTCTCGGGACCCCCGCCCCGCCCCCTCCCGACCCCCAATATAAATTGACTGCTACAATAACCTTAAACCATTTTGGGCGGGAACCCCTTTTGGTGTTTTAAGCATTGTTATAATTTAGCTATTGAAAAATAGCAGATCTACAAGCTCATAGCGCCCCACCGAGTGGCGCGCTACGAGCTTGTAGGT
Organism: Electrona antarctica; assembly: GCF_951216825.1. Classification (NCBI taxonomy): domain Eukaryota; kingdom Metazoa; phylum Chordata; class Actinopteri; order Myctophiformes; family Myctophidae; genus Electrona; species Electrona antarctica. The sequence continues at coordinate 55,989,448 of NC_136807.1, forward strand.
CTGCTATTTTTGAAAAATCGTGAAAATAAAATTTAAAAACAAATCTATTTTTTTTTTTAATCATAATTTGGGGACCCCCTACAATAATTTGGCGACCCCCCCGAGGGGTCACGACCCACGGGTTGAGAACCCCTGATCTAGACGACATGCTAACATAACAAACACATCCTCGTTAGATTAGGATATCTTATTACTTCTATTGTACTTTCTTATTTACATTCGATTAGGATATCTTATTACTTTGCATGTGAAACAGAACTGAACAAACAAAGCCGAGTGGTGACGCACAAGGTATACCACTCACGCCATTAACAAGCAGGCAGCATTGTGCAAGCACGATCAATGACCATGTCAAACAAACTAGACATCTGCTTGTGATGGTGAAAATATCACCTCTTTTTTTTCCCCTAATTTTTTATCCCACGATTTTGTAACCTATATTTTCACCCAGTGTCAATCATCTAATTCTAATGTAATCCTGGGCTCTAACACTCCCTCTGCCAACCTGGGGAGAGCAACGGACTGACCTCATGCTTCCTTCCATGCATGAGGAGTCCAAGCCGCTTCGTATCACCGGACGGGGGTACACTCTGAGAGTGTACAAATGGACCCTTATGGGTCTGTAACTCTGAGAGTGTACAAATGGAACCAAATGGAACCTTATGGGTCTGTAACTCTGAGAGCGTACAAATGGAACCTTATGGGTCTGTAACTCTGAGAGTGTACAAATGGAACCTTATGGGTCTGTAACTCTGAGAGTGTACAAATGGAACCTTATGGGTCTGTAACTCTGAGAGTGTACAAATGGAACCTTATGGGTCTGTAACTCTGAGAGTGTACAAATGGAACCTTATGGGTCTGTAACTCTGAGTGTACAAATGGAACCAAATGGACCCTTATGGGTCTGTAACTCTGAGAGCTTACAAAATATGGAACCTTATGGGTCTGTAACTCTGAGAGTGTACAAATGGAACCAAATGGACCCTTAGGCCTACATGTATGTAACTCCGAGAGGGTACAAAATGGAACCAAATGGACCCTTACATGCCTAACTCTGAGAGTGCATGCACAAATGGAACCTTATGGGTCTATAACTCTGTAACCTCGCCTCACCAGGCTTTCCACCTCGGAGGAAAGCCTGGTCTCTGTTCCAAAAGTGCCGTGTAAACCGGTCTGGATGATATTGTTACGTCATGTTGTAGTATTGTTTTGTAGACGTCAGGATGATATCGCTACGTACGTCATGTTGTAGTATTGTTTTGTAGACGTCAGGATGATATCGCTACGTACGTCATGTTGTAGTATTGTTTTGTAGTCATCAGGATGATATCGCTACGTACGTCATGTTGTAGTATTGTTTTGTAGTCGTCAGGATGATATCGCTGCGTCATGTTGTAGTATTGTTTTGTAGTCATCAGGATGATATCGCTACGTCATGTTGTAGTATTGTTGTGTAGTCATCAGGATGATATCGCTACGTCATGTTGTAGTATTGTTTTGTAGTCATCAGGATGATATCGCTACGTCATGTTGTAGTATTGTTTTGTAGTCATCAGGATATCGCTACGTCATGTTGTAGTCTTGTTTTGTAGTCATCAGGATGATATCGCTACGTACGTCATGTTGTAGTATTGTTTTGTAGTCATCAGGATGATATCGCTACGTACGTCATGTTGTAGTATTGTTTTGTAGTCATCAGGATGATATTGCTACGTCATGTTGTAGTATTGTTTTGTAGTCATCAGGATATCGCTACGTCATGTTGTAGTCTTGTTTTGTAGTCATCAGGATGATATCGCTACGTACGTCATGTTGTAGTATTGTTTTGTAGTCATCAGGATGATATCGCTACGTACGTCATGTTGTAGTATTGTTTTGTAGTCATCAGGATGATATCGCTACGTCATGTTGTAGTCTTGTTTTGTAGTCATCAGGATGATATCGCTACGTACGTCATGTTGTAGTATTGTTTTGTAGTCATCAGGATGATATCGCTACGTACGTCATGTTGTAGTATTGTTTTGTAGTCATCAGGATGATATCGCTACGTATGTCATGTTGTAGTATTGTTTTGTAGTCATCAGGATGATATCGCTACGTACGTCATGTTGTAGTATTGTTTTGTAGTCATCAGGATGATATCGCTACGTACGTCATGTTGTAGTATTGTTTTGTAGTCATCAGGATGATATCGCTACGTACGTCATGTTGTAGTATTGTTTTGTAGTCATCAGGATGATATCGCTACGCACGTCATGTTGTAGTATTGTTTTGTAGTCATCAGGATGATATCGCTAGGTACGTCATGTTGTAGTATTGTTTTGTAGTCATCAGGATGATATCGCTACGTACGTCATGTTGCAGTATTGTTTTGTAGTCATCAGGATGATATCGCTACGTACGTCATGTTGCAGTATTGTTTTGTAGTCATCAGGATGATATCGCTAGGTACGTCATGTTGTAGTATTGTTTTGTAGTCATCAGGATGATATCGCTACGTACGTCATGTTGTAGTATTGTTTTGTAGACGTCAGGATGATATCGCTACGTACGTCATGTTGTAGTATTGTTTTGTAGTCATCAGGATGATATCGCTACGTACGTCATGTTGTAGTATTGTTTTGTAGTCGTCAGGATGATATCGCTGCGTCATGTTGTAGTATTGTTTTGTAGTCATCAGGATGATATCGCTACGTCATGTTGTAGTATTGTTGTGTAGTCATCAGGATGATATCGCTACGTCATGTTGTAGTATTGTTTTGTAGTCATCAGGATGATATCGCTACGTCATGTTGTAGTATTGTTTTGTAGTCATCAGGATATCGCTACGTCATGTTGTAGTCTTGTTTTGTAGTCATCAGGATGATATCGCTACGTACGTCATGTTGTAGTATTGTTTTGTAGTCATCAGGATGATATCGCTACGTACGTCATGTTGTAGTATTGTTTTGTAGTCATCAGGATGATATTGCTACGTCATGTTGTAGTATTGTTTTGTAGTCATCAGGATATCGCTACGTCATGTTGTAGTCTTGTTTTGTAGTCATCAGGATGATATCGCTACGTACGTCATGTTGTAGTATTGTTTTGTAGTCATCAGGATGATATCGCTACGTACGTCATGTTGTAGTATTGTTTTGTAGTCATCAGGATGATATCGCTACGTCATGTTGTAGTCTTGTTTTGTAGTCATCAGGATGATATCGCTACGTACGTCATGTTGTAGTATTGTTTTGTAGTCATCAGGATGATATCGCTACGTACGTCATGTTGTAGTATTGTTTTGTAGTCATCAGGATGATATCGCTACGTATGTCATGTTGTAGTATTGTTTTGTAGTCATCAGGATGATATCGCTACGTACGTCATGTTGTAGTATTGTTTTGTAGTCATCAGGATGATATCGCTACGTACGTCATGTTGTAGTATTGTTTTGTAGTCATCAGGATGATATCGCTACGTACGTCATGTTGTAGTATTGTTTTGTAGTCATCAGGATGATATCGCTACGCACGTCATGTTGTAGTATTGTTTTGTAGTCATCAGGATGATATCGCTAGGTACGTCATGTTGTAGTATTGTTTTGTAGTCATCAGGATGATATCGCTACGTACGTCATGTTGCAGTATTGTTTTGTAGTCATCAGGATGATATCGCTACGTACGTCATGTTGCAGTATTGTTTTGTAGTCATCAGGATGATATCGCTAGGTACGTCATGTTGTAGTATTGTTTTGTAGTCATCAGGATGATATCGCTACGTACGTCATGTTGTAGTATTGTTTTGTAGTCATCAGGATGATATCGCTACGTACGTCATGTTGTAGTATTGTTTTGTAGTCATCAGGATGATATCGCTAGGTACGTCATGTTGTAGTATTGTTTTGTAGTCATCAGGATGATATCGCTACGTACGTCATGTTGTAGTATTGTTTTGTAGTCATCAGGATGATATCGCTACATACGTCATGTTGTAGTATTGTTTTGTAGTCATCAGGATGATATCGCTACGTACGTCATGTTGTAGTATTGTTTTGTAGTCATCAGGATGATATCGCTACGTACGTCATGTTGTAGTATAGGTTTGTAGTCATCAGGATGATATAGCTACGTACGTCATGTTGTAGTATTGTTTTGTAGTCATCAGGATGATATCGCTACGTACGTCATGTTGTAGTATTGTTTTGTAGTCAGCAGGATGATATCGCTACATACGTCATGTTGTAGTATTGTTTTGTAGTCATCAGGATGATATCGCTACATACGTCATGTTGTAGTATTGTTTTGTAGTCATCAGGATGATATAGCTACGTACGTCATGTTGTAGTATTGTTTTGTAGTCATCAGGATGATATCACTACGTATGTCATGTTGTAGTATTGTTTTGTAGTCATCAGGATGATATCGCTACATACGTCATGTTGTAGTATTGTTTTGTAGTCATCAGGATGATATCGCTACATACGTCATGTTGTAGTATTGTTTTGTAGTCATCAGGATGATATCGCTACGTACGTCATGTTGTAGTATTGTTTTGTAGTCATCAGGATGCTATCGCTACGTACGTCATGTTGTAGTATTGTTTTGTAGTCATCAGGATGATATCGCTACATACGTCATGTTGTAGTATTGTTTTGTAGTCATCAGGATGATATCGCTACGTACGTCATGTTGTAGTATTGTTTTGTAGTCATCAGGATGATATCGCTACGTACGTCATGTTGTAGTATTGTTTTGTAGTCATCAGGATGATATCGCTACGTACGTCATGTTGTAGTATTGTTTTGTAGTCATCAGGATGATATCGCTACGTACGTCATGTTGTAGTATTGTTTTGTAGTCATCAGGATGATATCGCTACGTACGTCATGTTGTAGTATTGTTTTGTAGTCATCAGGATGATATCGCTACGTACGTCATGTTGTAGTATTGTTTTGTAGTCATCATGATGATATCGCTACATACGTCATGTTGTAGTATTGTTTTGTAGTCATCAGGATGATATCGCTACATACGTCATGTTGTAGTATTGTTTTGTAGTCATCAGGATGATATCGCTACGTACGTCATGTTGTAGTATTGTTTTGTAGTCATCAGGATGATATCGCTACGTACGTCATGTTGTAGTATTGTTTTGTAGTCATCAGGATGATATCGCTACGTCATGTTGTAGTATTGTTTTGTAGTCATCAGGATGATATCGCTACGTACGTCATGTTGTAGTATTGTTTTGTAGTCATCAGGATGATATCGCTACGTACGTCATGTTGTAGTATTGTTTTGTAGTCATCAGGCAGGAACAATCAGACGGAACTTCCTTTTCCCTCAAACCAGAAGAATAACAATAAAAGCTCTCGTAGCCTGTGGCTTTTATTGAGAAAGGGGGAAAAAGAAGTTTCGGAAGATTGATGACTACAAAACAACACTACAACATGACGTAGCGATATCATCCTAATGACTACAAAACAACACTACAACATGACGTAGCGATATCATCCTAATGACTACAAAACAACACTACAACATGACGTAGCGATATCATCCTGATGACTACAAAACAACACTACAACATGACGTAGCGATATCATCCTGATGAATACAAAACAACACTACAACATGACGTAGCGATATCATCCTGATGACTACAAAACAACACTACAACATGACGTAGCGATATCATCCTGATGCCTACAAAACAACACTACAACATGACGTAGCGATATCATCCTGATGACTACAAAACAACACTACAACATGACGTAGCGATATCATCCTGATGACTACAAAACAACACTACAACATGACGTAGCGATATCATCCTGATGACTACAAAACAACACTACAACATGACGTAGCGATATCATCCTGATGAATACAAAACAACACTACAACATGACGTAGCGATATCATCCTGATGACTACAAAACAACACTACAACATGACGTAGCGATATCATCCTGATGACTACAAAACAACACTACAACATGACGTAGCGATATCATCCTGACGACTACAAAACAACACTAAAACATGACGTAGCGATATCATCCTGACGACTACAAAACAACACTACAACATGACGTAGCGATATCATCCTGACGACTACAAAACAACACTACAACATGACGTAGCGATATCATCCTGATGACTACAAAACAACACTACAACATGACGTAGCGATATCATCCTGACGACTACAAAACAACACTACAACATGACGTAGCGATATCATCCTGATGACTACAAAACAACACTACAACATGACGTAGCGATATCATCCTAATGACTACAAAACAACACTACAACATGACGTAGCGATATCATCCTGACGACTACAAAACAACACTACAACATGACGTAGCGATATCATCCTAATGACTACAAAACAACACTACAACATGACGTAGCGATATCATCCTAATGACTACAAAACAACACTACAACATGACGTAGCGATATCATCCTGATGACTACAAAACAACACTACAACATGACGTAGCGATATCATCCTGATGACTACAAAACAACACTACAACATGACGTAGCGATATCATCCTGATGACTACAAAACAACACTACAACATGACGTAGCGATATCATCCTCATGACTACAAAACAACACTACAACATGACGTAGCGATATCATCCTGATGACTACAAAACAACACTACAACATGACGTAGCGATATCATCCTGATGACTACAAAACAACACTACAACATGACGTAGCGATATCATCCGCTCCCGACCGGTTCATGAACCCGGAATGGACCCATGAGGGTCCATTTGGTTCCATTTGTACAGTCTCAGAGAGAGGTAAGGTGGTCCTTGAAATTAAAAATCCGGTTTAGTAATTGTATATCAGACGTGAAGACAGTCCTTGTAGATAAAACCGGATCCAAACCGGATAAAACCGGATCCAGAAACTATTGCAAATATTATGATTGTGACAAAGCAGCCTCTGGCAGATTAATTGTTTAATGTTCAGCAACGCACGTTCATTGAATTCATTAATTTATGCAGTATTTTCTGTATGCCAACATATTCTCATGCAGTGCCACAGAAGTTGCACATTCTGACATGGAATCTAATATATCTTCCGTTTATGTATTGGCATTTTTCACGTTTTGCAGTTTGCACTCGAGCTATTTGCGCTTTAGGTAGTTTTGGAGATTATTAGATTGTTATTTAAAGGTATATTCAGTGATTTGACTTAATTCAAATATCACTTATTTTTTCTTTTTTTCTGGATAATCCTCCCTACTATACAGTGTGCTGACCATATAAGGAGTTCCTCCCTGTCCCCAGTGAGCCCCTGGGGTAAAAAAAACCCTAGTTTCAGATCTACAAGCTCATAGCGCGGCACCGAGTGCCGCGCTATGAGCTTGTAGATCTGCTATTTTTCAACAGCTAAAAGCTTAAAAATAATGGTCAAAGTGGTTAAAAGCTATAAGGCGACACTGATGCGACCTCAGGTCTAAAATGGGTCTTGACACTGAGGGCAGTATTATGCGTGTCTTAAGTACCAGGTCTTATGACTTAACTTAAGACCTGGAGGCGTGGTCAATGCTGTTTGGCCACTCAGTATAGCCAAATGGCATTGATCACGCCTCCAGGTCTTAAGTTAAGTAATAAGACCTGGTACTTAAGACACGCATAATACTGCCCTGAGCCTTTAACGTGGTATTTTTTAGACTGTTGTAGCTGATGCATTTTTCACCTGCCTTGTAACTTACTTAAAAGGAGAATTCCATGCTAGAAGGCTTTCTTACCTTTATTTGTAGTTGTTACGTCCCCACCAAAGAGGTCCAGGTGTTATTTTGTGCAAAAGTGCATTATTGGCTATTTCCCCTAATATAAGCCACCGATATTGTCCCTTATCATTTGACCCATTTAGGCCTGACCTCAATTTTTTTTTTAAATCCTTCTAAATCCTCCAGTTTTCTGAAATAAATATTTTCACGATTTTTTTTCAAAAATAGCAGACCTACAAGCTCGTAGCGCGCCACTCGGTGGTGCGCTATGAGCTTGTAGATCTGCTATTTTTCAATAGCTAAATTATAACAATGTTTAAAACACCAAAAGGGGTTCCCGCCCAAAATGTGTTAACTGTCCTTTTGCGCAGATCACGCAAACCTCAGCAAAAAGAAAAGGACAATATTGATGGCCTCCAACTGTAGAGGAGACAGATGGGAGGTCGAGGCCAATGATTTTTGAAGCTGTGCGTACCACCCTTTCCAGCCGTTTCCTCTCCAAGACTGTTGTTTCCATACATAACAATTAGGCATGTAACGATATATCGTATATCGATATTAATCCCGACGATATGAATCGATTTATTGAAATAAAAAACGATTATTTTTATTTTATTTTTTTTTTAGGGGAGGCTAGTGAATTATGGTGTGTGATGTGAAATGTGAGCTTTAGTCATATTCCATCATATTCAAGTGCTTTTGGAGAGAAATTAGTCACTTTCAGTAGTAGAGCACTGTAGAGGGGAGCCCTGTGTGTCTGTGACTGTAGAGGGGAGCTGTGTGTGTCTGTGACTGTAGAGGGGAGCTGTGTGTGTCTGTGACTGTAGAGGGGAGCTGTGTGTGTCTATGACTGCTGTCTGTGACTGTAGAGGGGATCTGTGTGTCTGTGACTGTAGAGGGGAGCCCTGTGTGTCTGTGACTGTAGAGGGGAGCTGTGTGTGTCTGTGACTGTAGAGGGGAGCTGTGTGTGTCTATGACTGCTGTCTGTGACTGTAGAGGGGATCTGTGTGTCTGTGACTGTAGAGGGGAGCCCTGTGTGTCTGTGACTGTAGAGGGGAGCTGTGTGTGTCTGTGACTGTAGAGGGGAGCTGTGTGTGTCTATGACTGTAGAGGGGAGCTGTGTGTGTCTGTGACTGTAGAGGGGAGCTGTGTGTGTCTGTGACTGTAGAGGGGAGCTGTGTGTGTCTATGACTGTAGAGGGGAGCTGTGTGTGTCTGTGACTGTATAGGGGAGCTGTGTGTGTCTGTGACTGTAGAGGGGAGCTGTGTGTGTCTGTGACTGTAGAGGGGAGCTGTCTGTGACTGTAGAGGGGAGCTGTGTGTGTCTGTGACTGTAGAGGGGAGCTGTCTGTGACTGTAGAGGGGAGCTGTGTGTGTCTGTGACTGTAGAGGGGAGCCGTGTGTGTCTGTGACTGTAGAGGGGAGCTGTGTGTGTCTGTGACTGTAGAGGGGAGCCCTGTGTGTCTGTGACTGTAGAGGGGAGCTGTGTGTGTCTGTGACTGTAGAGGGGAGCTGTGTGTGTCTGTGACTGTAGAGGGGAGCTGTCTGTAACTGTAGAGGGGAGCTGTGTGTGTCTGTGACTGTAGAGGGGAGCTGTCTGTGACTGTAGAGGGGAGCTGTGTGTGTCTGTGACTGTGCCCAGGTGATGATGGTCGTTGATGCTCATCAAGGAAGGCAATTATGTTTCTGCACTGTCAAAAGTAATGCTACTTCTTTTGCAATGTAGTTAAAAAAAGATAAAGGGAAGATACATTATATAAAATAAAATAAAACGGTAATTTTTCTGGAAAATGTTTTTTGTTTAAAATATCGTAACAAATCGTATCGTGAACCTCATATCGTGATACAAATCGTATCGTGAGTTGAGTGAATCATTACATGCCTAATAACAATGAATGTATAGTTGCAACCGCTCAGTTCAGACAGGTGTGGAATATTTTTTGTGTTTGTCCCTTACCTGTCAGCGACGTAGCCCCCCAGGACCTGCGTGAAGCAGTAGCCCCAGAAGAAGCTGCCCAGCACCATGCCCTGCTCCCTCTTGGTCCAGTGGAACTGCTGTGCCATGCTGACGGCGCAGATGGGCATGGCCACGCGGGCGCAGTACAGCAGACAGGTGCCCAGCAGCAGCACGGCCGTCCAGATCCGAGCCACGGGTCTGCAGCACACCACAGACAGTACAGTTACAGTTACAGTTACAATACAGTTACAGTAGTTAGTGGGTTGGTCACATTATATTGATCATTACTGTTATTACAAGTAAGACGCGCAAGCGCGGGAAGCGAACGCAGCTCGTAAATTGCAATAACAACAATTACAATAAATTGCATACTTTTTTTTTCTTTTTCTGCAGCACACCTTTTATAAAAATGGGATGAATCTAGAGTTGCAATACCCTCCATTGACTCCCCACTCATCCAATTTGCGTTTGCGATCTGCTTGTATTAAACAACGTTAATCTCACCCAACATTGCAGCTCTAGGCCAAGCTTGAATTATCCTCTTTCAATCTGCCGAGCTTTTGTTTCATAAAAAAAACACTGTAGACATGTTATGAGCTACTTTCTGTCAAGAAATTCTCTTCAGGTGATTATTTTTCTAAGTGCGTGCGTGCGTGCGTGCGTGTGTGCGTGCGTGCGTGCAATCAACTGATCATGGTGAAACTGAACCTGAACTTTTTCCTTAGCATTCATATGACACTTTGATGTATTTCTCTCATTACTAACCAGTAAAGACATGCCAGCTAAATTGAGTTTAGGCATTCCGCTCAGTTCTCAACTTCTCACGACATCCATTTAAGACTCCAAACGTTCAGGCGTCAGGCGTGGGCAATGGTGCTACTTTTACTACTTCTACTTAAGTAAACGTTGCAATAACGCTATGTGGAAATGCTCTGTTACAAGTATCATGTATTCAGGCAAACACAATTTTAAAGGACCAAAGTAAATGTAAAGTTTAATTTGGAACTATAGCCCATAGGCACACGCTTAGATCGCAAGATCAAAGCGTGTCGCTAGTACTCTCCTACTCTACACTCTGGTTAGTGTTTGAGGTAGGTTGTCGTTTGTCGGACCAATGACTGGTCGGAACTTAGTACTCAGAGGCGTATCTACAATAAGACGAGGGCAGGCGTCCGCCTGTCCAAATCTATTTCTGGCCTGGCCAAAATCCATACAATGAGTAAAAAAGGACAAAAACAAGACATGAGAGCTATTAGTGGTCAGCTGATTGGCCGTCGCGGTAGAGCGCGACCCATTGGAATGTAAATGCAAGCCTTTCATCCTTTGTATCCTACTCGTCTGGCAGGTATATCACTTTGAAAACCTTTAGTGCTACGATTGTGCGCCACGGGGAGACGACAATTAACACATCTTGCCTGTCCAAAATGTAATTCCTGGAAACGCCACTGTTAGTACTGCACCCGTCATTACAGGTTTCAAATATTTGTAGTGGAGCAAAAAAAATATGCAATATTTGTCTCTGAGATTGTAGTGTAGTAGAATCATAAAGCATTGAAATGGCTATATATACTCAAGTAAAGTGAAACCTCAGAATTATGCTAGGCTATATATACTTGAATAAATACTTGAGTAAGAGGCCAGTGAATCCCAAACGTTTTCATGTCAAGGACCCCCAAATTGAAACTAATTAGCCCGCGGACCCCCATTTTGAAGAGATAATGCCAAGGACCCCCACACGAGAAGATTTATTTTATGGCTCTAGCAGTGATTCTCAACCATTTTAATTTCAACGACCCCCATGCAGTTTGACATGCATTAGTCTACGGATCCCCATTTAATGGCATTTCTATCTCTGCGACCCTCAATTTATATTGTGAAATCAATGTTAATTTAACTCTGAGAGTGTACAAATGGAACCGAATGGACCCGTCAGGGTCCGTTTGGTTCCATTTTTACACTCTCAGAGTTACAGACCCATATTGGACAATCTCTGCCTGAGGGCTGTTTAGACTATAGAGCTATACAGCTATGCATTCCACCTCAACTGTTCAATTTCACATCACCAAAGCTAGGAAATTAGGAATATGCTGTGTTTCACCGACTGTTTTACATTGTTTTAACATTAAGCCAAGTTTGATTGATTGACATTTTTATTTCACAGTATGTAGAATGGATACGTTTCAAACGAAAAGTCAATGTTTATTTTCCTTTTTTACCTCCTTACATGATTTCCTATTTTTCTTTTTATAATAGAAGTGTATATTTGTACGTCTCTATGTCCTGATGAATTGAAAAGGGTGGACCCTGTAATATGTAATTGTAAACAATTAAGTATTACACCATAAAGCATAATTATGCTTGATGGTGTCATGTCCACAGTTAACAGTTTTTGTATTGAGTTGTGCTTGAAATGTAGCCTACCTATTATTCTGCATACTGTTAATAAATACTTCAATCATACATATTCAATCAATACAGCAGGGTCCTCCATTTTCAATTCATCAGAACATTTAAAAGACGTGCAAATATACACACTTCTATGAAAAAAACAGGAAATCATCAAAAGAAAGAGAGAAAAAACATGCCTAGTATGGGAAGGGAAAAGGGTGGGGGGGGGACTCTCTAAAGTTGAAACAAAGTCAACACTTCCTGTAGTGTACAGTATAGCTGTCTGTCATGATGACGTTACAATAGTCAATGTTTACACCATAGGGCTTACTGTAAAGTGTAAATAGATGACGCTCCAGGCATCCTATTATAAATATTTGACAGAGAGCGATCGAGAGAGAGAGTCAGTCTTCAATTCAAAGTAAACTAGCCTTAATACATGTGTAGCAACAACATTATGGACTATAACATAAAACGAACATGTTTAATAATGCCAACCTGGGCCAGGTGGTGTTCTGCTCGGTCCACTTCTTGTTCGGACATCCCGGAGGGGGTCCGGGGACCTTGTTCTTATTGATCTTATTGTCCGGGGGTCCGTGGAGGTTCTCCTTGTTACAGACCAGGTCGGGACTATAGGAGTTCTTTCCATGTTTTTGAAGAATTGCCATTCAACGTCGTTGAGGTTTTTAAGCAGCCGTTTTTGTCCCCACCACCACCTTTCTCTCCTATAGTCCTATATATAATAAGGCTTTTTTATATATATATATAAACCTAGAGTTGTTATTCACAACAGTCTCTCTGGGGCTGATCGGATGTCTTCGGTCGATGAAAAATAAAGTGAACCAGCGCCGTGTCGTTTCGAAACGCAAACCCCCTGTTTCTGAACGTTGTTCAGACCGCAGCGAAAACACGGCAGCAAACACAACATCTTCTGTTTTCGGACGACGCTGGTCTTGGATCCATTAAACCGTCAACAAAAACCGTTGGGGGTGAAATAAACGTAAACGGAGGGGGGGAAGGAAAGGAAAGGGGAACCGATCCGAAACGACGCTAATATCGTCCAGATCAGAGCTAGACTGAGTGGCTCAGAGAGAGAGAGAGGGCTGTGTGTGTTTTCCTGATGCTCTCAGAGGAGGAGTAATCCACGTGTCAGTTCTCCTCTCTGACAGACACCATGCATGCAGTTCTCCTGGCCAGCGATAGAGGACGCTTCAGGACCAGGACACACACTCACACACACACACACAGACAAGACAGTCAGGAAGTCAACACAAAACTATAGTGACTTGTTTTTTTTGTTTTTTTCCTGAAGTCATCATCAATGGCTTTAAAATGATAATAATAACGTCTTAATAAACCGCAGTTATCTTTATCAGAAGAACGCCGGAAACCCAGGCGTTTTTTGTATTGGATGTAGCCAGTAGCCTCCAGCCAGCCAGCCAGCCCAGGCACATGATGATCATTATGATGATGACTGTGCAATCTGTATCTTTTATTATTATTATTTCTTATTCTAAAGCTGCCTAGCTGCTGGGTGTGCAGGATAGATAGGATGCAGTGACTCTGTCTTCATATCGGATTACACAACACTGTCTGTCAGAGAGAGATAACATATCATCATTGCTTCACTGACTCTATGGCTGCTGTGAATACGAGACGGCTCGCCCCTTTTCCAACTCGCCCAAAGCGGGGAAGATCGATCGCCCCTACGGGAAGAGCGGTCGCCCCAACGCACGGAGAATTCGCCCCCAAAAGTCCGGAGAATTCGCCCCCAAAAGTCCGGAGAAGTCGCCCCAACAAAGAGAGAGAGAGATTTTTACATGTAGCTGTTATGTCTCACTGACAGCTGTTTGATTGTGCTGCGCTCTTGCATATTCCTGTGTTGTTTGTGATGATTGGGGGGATTATCTGGGATCGACTACTTCAGTCTTGACATACAACATGATGTGTGATGATGTTGCTTTGCCTTATTATTGACTGAGTTTTGAAAGTAAAGAAGAGTTGTGTTTAAGCTGTCATGGTCCACTGATTCACAATAGTAGCCTACTTTTAAACAGAGAGAGAGAGAGAGATTTTTACCTGTACTATATTTGTACATGTACTTTGAGATTTTTCCTGTACTATTAAACAGAGAGAGAGAGGGGGGGGGGGGTATGTGTCTAGTTATAGTGAGAGTGGAGGGGGCCCTAGGGGGGTCATCAGCCTCTTTTGTTTGAGTGTGCTGGGTCGTTACTACAACAAGAACAACAACAGATCAACTGTAGGAATGTAACCATTTATTTGAGAGAAATCATATATACAGATGCCACTTTAAAAAATAGTTGAACAAAAAAAATATATACAACACTACTTCAATACTAGCAGCAAAAAAAGTTGAACAAAAATATATATACAATGCTACTTCAATACTTCAAAAAAACTAGTGTCCCATAGGGTTAGTTTCAGCAAAAAGGTGACGGAAATGGTCTTCAGTGTCACGTAGTGGTCACTGGGACAGTGACAGTGGGCACTGGGACATGCACTTTAGTTGCCCTCCTCAGCAACTGTGGAACGGTTAAGTTGCCTCTTTCAAAGTCCTTCCATAACTGGGCAAGGTTGGACTCTGTCTGCCTAGTGTTCCTTCGCTGGAAACGGCGTAACTGGTTCTCTGAGATCATATGCAGTTGATAGTTGATCAAGAGAGCTTCCTTGTGCAGCAAAGACATCAGTGTATAACTATAGGCCTATATTATTATGTTATTATTATTACCATGACATGCAACATAAACATGAGTGCATATGGCTAGTAGTAGTAGACTAGTATGAAAGTCTGTGAAAGATTCCACGTAAATTGCACGCTGCCTTCATGATTTGAGTCATTTTCAAAAATCCACCTGTTGGTGGCACTGTAAGTCTGTGAAAGATTTCACAGGCTCCATGTCACCAGCTAAATATTTAACTCTAACGTTTTTTAAACAATGAAATAAGCAACTCCATACCATGACATGCAAAAACTAATGTTACTGGATAACATTATGTAAACATGAGTGCATATGGCTGTGGCCCAAGTTTAACATAATGATAGTACAACAACAACTAATTTCAGTAATGGAGCAATGGAACACCTTGGAATTTCAAGTACTGTACTTGGAATGGAATTTTCAGAACAATGGAGGGGAGTAAGCCATTGACCAACAACAAACTGGTTCTAACTGGTTCTAAATGTTCTCCTTTGACAAACAATGTTCTAATAAAAGTAAAATAAACATGAAATAAACACGGGCGAGATATCCGTGCGTTGGGGCAAGATATCCACGCTGTGGGGCGAGCTGTCCACACTATGGGGGCGGGCTCTCCACGGCTCGGGGCGAGCCGTCATCACTTTTCGAAATTCTGTGGCGAGCCGTCTTCACTTTTCGAAATTCTGTGGCGAGCCGTCTTCACTTTTCGCGAGGGCGAGTTGGAAAAGGGGCGAGTCGACCTGGTACCCACTATCCCCTCACTCTGGTCAAACGAACGACGTCATCACAACACACCACACGTGCGCCCCGCCCCCGCCTGCCTACAGCTGCTGATCAAAGCACCACTATCCGTCCAACTCAATCCATGTCTCAAATTCTCTCTTTTCAACACCCGATCATTAACAGACAAAGGACTCATACTCAGTGACTTTATAATGGACAATAAAATAGATATTTTCTGCATTACTGAAACCTGGCAAAAACCCCTGGAATACATTTCACTCAACCAGACCACACCCCCCGGATACATCTACATGGACAAACCACGGCTTGACAAACGTGGAGGTGGTTTAGCCATAATACATCGACAACACATAAAAACCAGCCCAGTCACAATTCCAACCTCCTCCTCATTTGAACAACTGGTTTTTAAACTATCTGGCCCCAAACCCCTGGTTACTGCAGTCATCTACCGCCCCCCCAAACTCAACCCTTCATTTCCCTCTGACTTTTCCACATTCCTCACCCAGCTCTGTGCCATCTCTCCATCTGTCTTACTACTTGGTGATCTCAACTTTCACGTGGACTCACCCAACTCCCCACCTGCCATTGAATTCCTGGACATTTTAAACTGTTTTAATATCACCCAGCATGTAGATTTCCCCACACACAGAAAAGGTCACACTCTAGACCTGATCTGCACTACCGGAGCCTCCATCAGCAACCTCTCCAACTCCGGCTCCACCCTCTCCACCGTCTCTGACCACCTGGCCCTCACTGTGGACATTGACATCCCCACCCCTGCCATCAAGCATAAACGCCTCATCACATTTCGCAACCTCAAATCCATCCAGCCCCCTGCTCTCTCCTCCCTCCTGACTGACACAATTTCTGACCACTCACTCAACCAGAATGCCTCCCCGACTGAACTAGTCAATAACTACAACAATGCCCTCTCCACCTGCCTAAATCAGCTTGCTCCCACAAAAACAAAACCTGTCTCCTACACCCACTCTGCCCCCTGGTACACAGAACACCTCCGCCACCTTAAGGCTGAGGGCCGCAAGCTCGAACGGCTAGTCAAAAGAACCGGTCACTCTGAGGCCTACAACTTACACCAGCAGCAATACAAGGAAGCCCTCAACAGTGCACGCACCTCCCACTACTCATCCATTATCCAATCTGGCAGCAATAACCCCAAAACGCTCTTCTCCACTGTCAGCAACCTGCTCAAACCCATGGATACCACCACCTCCTCCTTCACTACCAGTAAATGCGTTTCTCACATTTTTTCAAACCAAAATAGACAACATTCACTCTGAACTGGCCATCCCCTCCTCCACCACTCCCCCGGATCCTGAACCTACCCCCCCTCTGTTCTCTGGTCAACCACTCACTATGTTCACCGAGATCACCACATCTGACCTATCCACCATAACCTCCGGCATGAAGGCATCCACTTGCATCCTGGATCCCATGCCCTGCTCCCTAGTTATGGCCTGCCTCCCAGCTCTCTCCCCAACCATCACCAAAATCATTAACACCTCCCTGTCCACTGGTTTCATCCCACCTGCCCTTAAACTGGCTGCTGTCACCCCCATTCTCAAAAAACCCGGACTAGACCCTGACACCCTCAACAACTACCGCCCCATCTCCAACCTCCCCTTCATCTCCAAAATCCTAGAAAGAGCAGTCGCCTCCCAACTTAAATCACACCTGGACTCAAACAACCTCTATGAAACATTCCAATCTGGTTTCCGCTCAATGCACAGCACAGAAACAGCCCTCCTCAAAGTCACCAACGACATCTTACTCTCCGCTGACTCTGGTTCCCTCTCCATCCTCATCCTCCTGGACCTCTCTGCCGCTTTTGACACCATCAATCACTCCACCCTCATCTCACGCCTTCAGTCCTCCCTTGGAATAACACACACTGCCCTCTCCTGGCTGAAATCATACCTTTCTGACCGCCACCAGTTCATCTCCATCAACAACTGTCACTCCTCCACTGCCCCAGTCACCCACGGCGTCCCCCAGGGCTCTGTACTTGGTCCTCTCCTTTTCATTATCTACATTCTACCACTTGGGCAAATCCTCCGTCACCACAACCTCCAGTTCCACTGCTACGCCGATGACACACAACTGTACCTCTCCACCAAGACCATCACTGCTGCCACCCACTCCAGCCTCACCACCTGCCTCAGTGATATTAAAACATGGATGCAAAAGAACTTTTTAAAACTCAACTGCAACAAATCAGAAATCCTAGTCATCGGCCCTAACTCTCTCACCAGCTCCACCCAGAACTTCACCCTCAACATCGATGGCACCACTGCCCCACATAAACCAGATCATCAAAACCGCCTTCTTCCACCTCAGGAATATTGCCCGCCTCCGGCCCTCTCTGTCTTTCCCTGCTGCCGAAACCCTCATCCACACATTCATCACATCCCGGATTGACTACTGCAACAGTATACTCAATGGCACAACCTCCAAAGTCCTCAACAAACTACAACACGTGCAAAACTCCGCTGCCCGCCTGCTCACCAGTACACGCTCCAGAGACCACATTACACCCGTCCTCCACGACCTACACTGGCTTCCCGTCAAACAAAGAATTCACTACAAAATCCTGCTCACCACCTACAAAGCTCTCAATAACCTGGCTCC
Source organism: Electrona antarctica (assembly GCF_951216825.1). NCBI lineage: Eukaryota > Metazoa > Chordata > Actinopteri > Myctophiformes > Myctophidae > Electrona > Electrona antarctica. The sequence continues at coordinate 56,007,655 of NC_136807.1, forward strand.
CCCCTACCTCTCCGATCTTCTCGAACCATATGTCCCCCTCCGCTCCCTCAGGTCCAGTGAAGCCAACCTCCTGAAGGTCCGCAAGGCCAAGTACCGCACCTGGGGGGACAGGGCCTTCTATGTTTCGGCCCCCAACCTCTGGAATGAACTCCCCAACCATCTCAGAGCTGCTCCCTCTCTCCTCTCACTCAAAACTCACCTCTTCAGGATAGCTTTCCCCAGCTGAGGTCTGGATAGGATGTCCCCCCTTCCCTCGTTTATCCTTTTATCTTTTTATCTTGCTGGTGTAAGGCCTACAACTTACACCAGCAGCAATACAAGGAAGCCCTCAACAGTGCACGCACCTCCCACTACTCATCCATTATCCAATCTGGCAGCAATAACCCCAAAACGCTCTTCTCCACTGTCAGCAACCTGCTCAAACCCATGGATACTACCACCTCCTCCTTCACTACCAGTAAATGCGAATCATTTCTCACATTTTTTCAAACCAAAATAGACAACATTCACTCTGAACTGGCCATCCCCTCCTCCACCACTCCCCCGGATCCTGAACCTACCCCCCCTCTGTTCTCTGGTCAACCACTCACTATGTTCACCGAGATCACCACATCTGACCTATCCACCATAACCTCCGGCATGAAGGCATCCACTTGCATCCTGGATCCCATGCCCTCCTCCCTAGTTATGGCCTGCCTCCCAGCTCTCTCCCCAACCATCACCAAAATCATTAACACCTCCCTGTCCACTGGTTTCATCCCACCTGCCCTTAAACTGGCTGCTGTCACCCCCATTCTCAAAAAACCCGGACTAGACCCTGACACCCCCAACAACTACCGCCCCATCTCCAACCTCCCCTTCATCTCCAAAATCCTAGAAAGAGCAGTCGCCTCCCAACTTAAATCACACCTGGACTCAAACAACCTCTATGAAACATTCCAATCTGGTTTCCGCTCAATGCACAGCACAGAAACAGCCCTCCTCAAAGTCACCAACGACATCTTACTCTCCGCTGACTCTGGTTCCCTCTCCATCCTCATCCTCCTGGACCTCTCTGCCGCTTTTGACACCATCAATCACTCCACCCTCATCTCACGCCTTCAGTCCTCCCTTGGAATAACACACACTGCCCTCTCCTGGCTGAAATCATACCTTTCTGACCGCCACCAGTTCATCTCCATCAACAACTGTCACTCCTCCACTGCCCCAGTCACCCACGGCGTCCCCCAGGGCTCTGTACTTGGTCCTCTCCTTTTCATTATCTACATTCTACCACTTGGGCAAATCCTCCGTCACCACAACCTCCAGTTCCACTGCTACGCCGATGACACACAACTGTACCTCTCCACCAAGACCATCACTGCTGCCACCCACTCCAGCCTCACCACCTGCCTCAGTGATATTAAAACATGGATGCAAAAGAACTTTTTAAAACTCAACTGCAACAAATCAGAAATCCTAGTCATCGGCCCTAACTCTCTCACCAGCTCCACCCAGAACTTCACCCTCAACATCGATGGCACCACTGCCCCACATAAACCAGATCATCAAAACCGCCTTCTTCCACCTCAGGAATATTGCCCGCCTCCGGCCCTCTCTGTCTTTCCCTGCTGCCGAAACCCTCATCCACACATTCATCACATCCCGGATTGACTACTGCAACAGTATACTCAATGGCACGACCTCCAAAGTCCTCAACAAACTACAACACGTGCAAAACTCCGCTGCCCGCCTGCTCACCAGTACACGCTCCAGAGACCACATTACACCCGTCCTCCACGACCTACACTGGCTTCCCGTCAAACAAAGAATTCACTACAAAATCCTGCTCACCACCTACAAATAACCTGGCTCCCTCCTACCTCTCCGATCTTCTCGAACCATATGTCCCCTTCCGCTCCCTCAGGTCCAGTGAAGCCAACCTCCTGAAGGTCCGCAAGGCCAAGTACCGCACCTGGGGGGACAGGGCCTTCTATGTTTCGGCCCCCAACCTCTGGAATGAACTCCCCAACCATCTCAGAGCTGCTCCCTCTCTCCTCTCATTCAAAACCTCACTCAAAACCCACCTCTTCAGGATAGCTTTCCCCAGCTGAGGTCTGGATAGGATGTCCCCCCTTCCCTCGTTTATCCTTTTATCTTTTTAAACCCTGTACTGTTGTTGTATCTGTTATGTTTTGCTTTGTTTTTTTTCTTATTAAAGTCTGTTCCTAGTGTTCCTATGTAAAGCGCTTTGGGTATTTAGAAAAGCGCTATATAAATTTTAGCTATTATTATTATTATTACAAAGACTTAACTGTGAGTGGACGACCCAATAAAGCATTAAACAAAGAACTTTGCTTTGCTTTACATACAAGAGGGTCAACCATGTTCAATTCATCAAAGCGAGCATCAAACCTACTGGTCCATCAGTGAGCTGGATGCAATCCTACCTGGAGGGGAGAGAACAGATGGTGGAAGTGAACGGAACACTGTCCCCCCCCCCTCCCAGTGAGCTGTGGCGTTCCACAAGGAAGCATACTAGGGCCTCTACTGTTCCTAATATATGTAAACGACATGACTTCAGCCTGTGACTGCAACTTGTTCCTGTTCGCAGATGACTCAGCACTGCTGGTCTCGGACAGGGACAAACTGCAGGTTGAAAATGCCCTCAGCTCTGAACTCGGTAGAATCTGCACCTGGCTCGCTGATAACAAACTATCTTTACACCTGGGAAAAACTGAATCCATTCTCTTTGGCTCTATTAGTAATCTCAGCAAGGCAAATGGCTTCTTGGTTAGAGTGGGTGACAATGTTATCACACGTAAAGATGAAATTACCTACCTAGGTTCCATCCTGGAGGCTAATCTTTCCGGTGATAAGATGGCCACCAACGTAATCAAAAAAGTCAACCATAGAACAAGATTCCTCTACAGGATCTCCTCACTGGTCAACAAAAACACCTTGAAGACCTTAACAGGAGCCCTTGTACAGGGTTTCTTTGACTATGCATGCACCTCCTGGTACCACAGCACCTCAAAGGCCCTTAAAACCAGGCTCCAGACTTCCCAAAACAAACTGGTCAGGCTCCTACTTGATCTAGCCCCCCGAACCCACCTCACCCCTGCCCACTTCGACAGGCTGGAATGGCTTAGGGTCGACGACAGAGTACAGCATCTTGCAATGGGTCTGGTCCACAAGATTCGATACACCACCAAGATACCCATGTACCTGTCTAGATACTTCCTTAATGTTAACGAAGTCCACACCCACAACACCAGAGGGAGTGCAACGAACCATGTACAACCCAGATTCGGCACAAACAAGGGACTAAATTCTTTTCGCTCCTATGCCACCAAAATGTGGAACGCCCTACCAACTGTCATTAAGACATGCGAATCCCTTGACTCCTTCAAAACCGCTCTCAAAGGGCACCTACGGATGGCTGCAATTCGAAACTGGCCCCCGTAAAATCTGAATCCCCCCCCCCGCCCCCCCCTTTTTTCCCCTCACTGTATATATTTATTTTCCCTTTTTACCTCCTTTTTGATGAATTCCTGTTCTGTCTATAGAAGTGTCTATTTGTACGTCTCTAAATGTTTTGATGATTTGAACATGGTGGACCCTGTTGGAAACAAGTGTAATGCTTAATTGGGTCGTCCACTCACAGTTAACAGCCTTTGTATTGAGTTTGTGCTTGAAATGTACTGTAATTCTGCAAACTGTTAATAAATTCTTCAATCAATCAATCAAAAAGCCGCAGTAGACTATTGTAAGCCCTGACATCACAGTGCAAAATACGGATAAAATCAACCTACTGAGCGCCTGAGTAGACGGGTAGACGTCTACTCAGTCTATTGAAAGCCCTGATTGAACGTGATTTCCCCGTTTCAATACACTGATGCAGCAGGTCCTGTCAACGTCGTATGGACGTCTTTTTGCAACAGATTTAGCTCCTATGTCTTTCATAAGATGAACACATATATACCATAGAGCATATTAAACACACAACATACATCTTGTTTAGTCATGTTGTGTTGCATAATATAAGATTACCTCTGTGCTGTAAAACTGCTGTTTTGTACCGTGGTATGGCGTTCAATAAAGTTAGGAAGAAACGGATGACGTCAGTGTGGTGCGCGCAGGACCCGAGCACATTTTGCAGCCGAGCCGAGAAGATCTGGTAACCACAGCTGTCAACGTCGTATGGACGTCATATGGACGTCTTTTTGCAACGGACTGAGTCTGCACGAGTTTGACTGTCACGTCGTATCGAAGACGTTGTTTGGACGTCGTATGGACGTCTGGCTGCGACGGCCGGCGACCTGGACGTTCTGGGTTGGTGGTGGTTACAGATAAGTCTGTTTGACGTCGTATGGACGTCCCGTTGGTTATGTGCTCAGGACGTCGTTATGTACGTTTTGGGGTTGGCGTTTACCGAGAGGTCTGTTTGACGTCGTATAGACGTTGTCCCGTTGTGTGTGGGACAAGCAGAGAGATAGAGATCTGTTGAAAAGATGTCACTAATGTGTTTGTGCAAATTGAATTGCAGATTTTTGTTTTTATTAAAAATTAACGTTTGTGATGCCAAAACATCAGTTAAGTTATAAATAATATTTGTTGATTATTTATCATACGCTTAAAGTGAGGACTGGTGGGATTTGAACATGGATCCTCTGTCATGTTATTAGTCCACTACACCAGTGGTTCCCAAAGTGAGGTCCGGGGACCCCTAGGGGTCCTGAGGGAGTTCCAGGTGGTCCCAACTCCCCAGCTAAATGATAGTTTGGAACCAAATGGACCCTTGTGGGTCTACAGACCTCTGAGAGTGTACAAATGGAACCAAATGGACCCTTGTGCACTGGCTTCCGGTTGTTTTTAGGATTGATTTTAAAATTATTGTACTTGTTTATAAAGCTCTCAATGGTCTCGCACCTTCCTACCTATACATGACTGCCTGCCTAAATATGTCCCAAACCGCCCCCTAAGGTCTTCCACTGCTGGCCTGCTCGCTTTGCCTAAAAAAATGGAAACTAAAAAATATGGGGAAGCAGCGTTTTGCTTCTACGGGCCGACGGCGTGGAACAAACTCCCACTGTACCTTCGACAGGCAGCCTCTGTAGACATTTTTAAAACGCAGCTCAAGACCCACTTCTACACTCTTGCTTTTAATTGATCTTTTATTTTTGAGTGGTGTAAACCACTCAAAAATGGTCATTTTTGAGTGTTGTAGGAGTGGTTGTAGGAGTGGTTTACACCACTCCTACAACTGGCTTTTGTGTGCATAAAAAAATGACCATGGTTGCTATGTTCAAAATAATTTCTGACGTAATTAAATCACACCCGGGTGAACTGGATGACCGTAGCAACCGTGGTCATTTTCTCTGCACAAAAAAAGCCAGTTGTGAAATCACATCCGGGTGTGATTTCATTACGTCAGATCAGAGCTGATCAGGCTATATAATACCTTACCTTATATAATACCTCACATCGGACGTCAGACATTACGTCAGACCACAGCTGATCATGCTATATAAAACCTTACACCACTCAGTTCACACGGGTGTGATTTTTTTTGTTATTCATGTCCTCACTGTATTGCACTACTGCTCTTGTTTTTTCAATGTTTATGCCTTAATTGCTTTTCTTTTTTTTCTCCATTGCTCTGTAAAGCACTTTGAGCTGCATTTCATGTCATGAGAGGTGCTATACAAATAAAGTTTTATTATTATTTATTATTATTATTGTGGGTCTGTAACTCTTGAGAGTGTACAAATGGAACCAAATGGACCGTCAGAGTTAAAACAGTCAAACTGGGGGTCCTTGAAATTAAACGGGTTGAGAATCACTGCTAGAATATTTTCTTTCATTAGGGGGTCCCTGGCATATATTTTTCTAATGGGGGTCCGCGGGCTAATTAGTGTCAATTTGGGGGTCCTTGACATGGAAAAGTTAGGGAACCACAACCACTGCTATCTCTCAGTCTCACAGTAGGAGGACAGACAGGGGTTTGTCTCTCAGTCTCACAGTAGGAGGACAGACAGGGGTTTGTCTCTCAGTCTCACTATAGGAGGACAGACAGGGGTTTGTCTCTCAGTCTCACAGTAGGAGGACAGACAGGGGTTTGTCTCTCAGTCTCACAGTAGGAGGACAGACAGGGGTTTGTCTCTCAGTCTCACTATAGGAGGACAGACAGGGGTTTGTCTCTCAGTCTCACAGTAGGAGGACAGACAGGGGTTTGTCTCTCAGTCTCACAGTAGGAGGACAGACAGGGGTTTGTACTTGGAATCTGCTGAGTCTATGAGCACTAGATTCTGCACTGTATTATGTTTGTTTGTTTGTTTGTTTGTTTGATTGATTAATAATTGAAGTATTTATTAACACTACAGTTTGCAGAATTACAGTACATTTCAAGCACAACAAATATACACTTCTATAAAGTCAAAAACAGGAAATCATCATAAAGGATCAAAATGAATAGGCCTACAGTGAGGGGGAAAGGGGGGGGGTTGTTTTAGTACTCATTTGATCTTAAAGGGTAAGACCACTTTTTTAGAGGTTTGGGTTGTTTTCTTACCTTATTATGGTCAAACTAGTCCAGTCCAGGAGTTATTTCGCTCCATAGTGCAGTTTTACAGAAAATAACGTTATAAAAATACCAGCCCATTGACTTCCATTGTAACGGGGAAACAGCTCTCAAAGTCACTATTTTAGCACATAAACGAACGCAACAAAAGCTGATTCTGATATTCTGATATATCACATCAGGACAGCTCATGCGGTGTTATTTTCGTCTTTTAACGTATATTTATAAAGGTACTATTTTGTTTGGAGAGACACTGAAGCTGCAATGCGGTCTTCCCAACTCTCGCGGGACATCTCGCGATGTTTCCTGTGTAAACAAGTAGCCACGCTGATTGCCTGTGTTGTACGCTGAGAGCACCAGTCGAGCAGTACCCGACACAGACGGCAAGCAGTCATACGTTTGTACGATAGCCATATCCTACTTTTAGAACGGAGGATGAAGTGCGCTGTTCCAGGTTGTTGTTGCCGTTATGATGATGTTTATAGGGACAAATCATTTCACCGTTTTCCGTTCGAAAACAAAGAGCTGTGCGCGTTATGGCTGATAGCTATAAGTAACCCGACGCTCCAGTCCTTTACAGACGCTAGGCAAGCTTACAACACTTATGTGTGTTGTGCTCATTTCCTGAAGACAGACTTCAAGCCTCTTCAAAAGAGGCGCATTTTGAAGAATTCAGCTGTACCGTCTGTTTTTCCAGACAGAGAGCGTATCTCTGTAACAGCTTCTCAGGTAAGGCTAACACGCTAAGCAGATACTAGTTCAGTAGTTTGAATGCTAATAAATTAACCGTAGTTCCATTGTATTGCACTTAGCTGTGTCCATGGGTGTTCACTTTGTAACCTACATAATTTGTGAATGAGTTGTAGAAAATGAAATGAAAATAAATCCTATGAAATCACAAACAGTTTCGTGATATCAAATGAATGTACAGATACTACTAATGCTAATGCTAACGCTGCACAACAACACCTCTGGTCTGCGGGGTTGTTTACGTTGCGTAACCATGGTGATTATTAATGTATATCTGCACTAAGCGGTGAGTCAAAGCTGTGTTTATTATTATTGTCCATTTGGTTGATGAGAATGTTTGTTTATTGTGTATTTTATTGACGCTCTCCGTTAGCCACCGTTAGCATGCTAACGCTACAACGGTGTTAGCATGTTAGCCCTGACCAATAGAGTTGCGACGTTGAGGGGTCAGAAAACAGCCACGGTCACGTACTGGTGGTCACGTGGTCCATGTAGTCGCGTGAGCCCATAGACTCCAATGCATTCCGTAAACTTCCGGTTGTCCCTTTTTGAAGCCTTCAAATCTACTCTGGGACAAACCAACAGAAGTCTGTGTAGAAGAGCCGCCATTGGACTGAAGTTTTTGATTGAAGTATTTATTAACAGTTTGCAGAATTACAGTCCATTTCAAGCACAACTCAATACAAAGACTGTTAACTGTGAGTGGACGACACCATAAAAGCATTACACTTGTTTACATTGTAAACAAGTGTAATACTTTACAACATTAGGGTCCACCAGTGAACGGAGTTTGCGTAACTCTGTCTCGTGACTCTAGCCCTGATGACAGTCATGACGTAACTTCAGCCTGTTTTACGCACTTTCTACATTTACAACGTTAACGTCTAGAGATTCCACTGTTAGACTGATGCAGGGGCGTAAGGTTCTTAAAACGTCAGAGGGTGCTCCCCAAAAAAGCAGATATACAAGCTCACAATGCGTCACAGTGTGAGCTTGTAGATCGGCTATTTTGGACTTATTCCCCCCATGATAAGCATAGCGGGGGTTCATGTGTTTAATGCTATTCATAATAATGCCTAAGTCTAATGTTTTCATATTGTGGATAATATGGATAATTGTATTATGTATTTGTTGCACATCCTGCAATTTCCAAACGTTTTCATGTCAAGGACCCCCACATTGACACTAATTTGCCTGCAGACCCCCATTTGAAAAGATATGCCAGGGACCCCCATAAGAGAAGATTTTTACGGCTCTAGCAGTGATTTCCCCTGGCTGGGACCCTGATGTAAATCAATGTTAATTTAACTCTTGAGAGTGTACAAATGGACCCTGAAGTGTGTGTGTGTGTGTGTGTGTGTGTGTGTGTGTGTGTGTGTGTGTGAAGCAGATGTCTACCAGTGACGTACATCTATCCAGTCAGGACTCAGCAGCCCTGAGTCAGGACCTGAGCTCTGCTGCCCCCTGGAGGACTGCTGCCTGCATGACTCCCACCTACTGCACTGACACTGAGACGGCCTGTGAGTCACACACACACACACCAGTGTTGTTTTTGTCGGCTATTTTTTTTATTTAGTTTCAGTCTTAGTCCAGTTTCAATCACCATTGTTAGTTTTTATCATATTTAGTCGAACTCATCCTTTTTTTATTTAGTCAAGTTTTACTCAACTAAGAGTCGAGCATTTTAGTCTTTATCTTAGTCCATGAAACTGTGAATTTATTTGGCTAGTTTTAGTCAACAAAAACACTTTAGTCTACTTTTAGTCTGACAATTTAGTTTAGGTTTAGTCTGACAATTGTTTTAGCCGTTTACTTTTTTGTTAGCAGATCGAATTTAAAAATATTTCACGTAGCATTTTCTCATCTTTTTGATAAAAATGACAATTTTAAGGAATACGTCCAGAAAAGGGAACATGAATCAGTGATGTAAATAGGTTTTCAATGTAATGAGTCCCGGGATGCAGGGATGGTCTTTTAGAAATGAGTCCCAGGATGCAGGGATGGTCTTTTAGAAATGAGTCCCAGGATGCAGGGATGGTCTTTTAGAAATGAGTCCCAGGATGCAGGGATGGTCTTTTAGAAATGAGTCCCAGGATGCATTGATGGTCTTTTAGAAATGAGTCCCATGGTGCAGGGATGGTCTTTTAGAAATGAGTCCCAGGATGCAGGGATGGTCTTTTAGAAATGAGTCCCAGGATGCAGGGATGGTCTTTTAGAAATGAGTCCCAGGATGCAGGGATGGTCTTTTAGAAATGAGTCCCAGGATGCAGGGTTGGTCTTTTAGAAATGAGTCCCAGGATGCAGGGATGGTCTTTTAGAAATGAGTCCCAGGGACATTTGATGAGTCCCACTTCAGCGACGTTAAGAGTCACATTTTTGTCACAAATTGCAGCATTAAACTCATTTTATTTTTGATGGTTATAATGTGGTTATATTCATGTAGAAATGTGTCTGAAAGAAGTGAACACAATTCCAAATCTGAAAACTTTAATATTTGCAAAGATTCAAGGTTGTCTTTATTTGTCTCCCTTGGGAGACAAATAAAGTGTAGCACTTGTTCTAGGTCAGGGGTGGGCAACTTTGACGATGGAGAGGGCCACTATAATTCCACACTCACTCCAGAGGGCCACTATAGTTCCACACTCACTCCAGAGTGCCACTATATTTCCACACTCACTCCAGAGGGCCACTATAGTTCCACACTCACTCCAGAGGGCCACTATAATTCCACACTCACTCCAGAGTGCCACTATAGTTCCACACTCACTCCAGAGGGCCACTATAGTTCCACACTCACTCCAGAGGGCCACTATAGTTCCACACTCACTCCAGAGGGCCACTATAATTCCAAACTCACTCCAGAGGTCCACTATAATTCCACACTCACTCCAGAGGGCCACGTTGCATATTACTGTCTTAGCAAAAATAGCCGATCTACAAGCTCAAAACGCGTTTTGAGCTTGTAGATCAGCTATTTTTGCTATATTTCAATTGAAATCCTGACATTTTTTGTTGTTTGAATTGGAATCCTGAAAAGTAACATTTTTATTTTATCTCAAATGCATTTATGCTTATTTTAACTTTATGAACTTAAATACAAATGCATTGGACATAAAAAAGACAATACAATTCAAATACTAGTCATTGAGCTACTAATATAGTCATATAGAGCGTCGCAGTCCCGCCCCCTTTCATGACGACGCCAGGCCCAGGAAATGATTCCCAATTCAAAAGTATTTATTTAAAGACTATTTAATGAGTTGTCACAATTCGAGTTGTGACAACTCATGACAACAAACGCAATATTTTGGACTAAACAAATAATAAATTCCTCCAGAGGGCCACTATAGTTCCACACTCACTCCAGAGGGCCACTATAGTTCCACACTCACTCCAGAGGGCCACTATAGTTCCACACTCACTCCAGAGGGCCACTCTATTTCCACACTCACTCCAAAGGGGCACTATAGTTCCACACTCACTCCAGAGGGCCACTATAGTTCCACACTCACTCCAGAGGGCCACTATAGTTCCACACTCACTCCAGAGGGCCACTATAATTCCACACTCACTCCAGAGGGCCACTATAGTTCCACACTCACTCCAGAGTGCCACTATAGTTCCACACTCACTCCAGAGGGCCACTATAGTTCCACACTCACTCCAGAGGGCCACTATAATTCCAAACTCACTCCAGAGGTCCACTAGTATAATTCCACACTCACTCCAGAGGGCCACGTTGCATATTACTGTCTTAGCAAAAATAGCCGATCTACAAGCTCAAAACGCGTTTTGAGCTTGTAGATCGGCTATTTTTGCTATATTTCAATTGAAATCCTGACATTTTTTTTGTTGTTTGAATTGGAATCCTGAAAAGTAACATTTTTATTTTATCTCAAATGCATTTATGCTTATTTTAACTTTATGAACTTAAATACAAATGCATTGGACATAAAAAAGACAATAAAATTCAAATACTAGTCATTGAGCTACTAATATAGTCATATAGAGCGTCGCAGTCCCGCCCCCTTTCATGACGACGCCAGGCCCAGGAAATGATTCCCAATTCAAAAGTATTTATTTAAAGACTATTTAATGAGTTGTCACAATTCGAGTTGTGACAACTCATGACAACAAACGCAATATTTTGGACTAAACAAATAATAAATTCCTCCAGAGGGCCACTATAGTTCCACACTCACTCCAGAGGGCCACTATAGTTCCACACTCACTCCAGAGGGCCACTATAGTTCCACACTCCAGAGGGCCACTCTATTTCCACACTCACTCCAAAGGGGCACTATAGTTCCACACTCACTCCAGAGGGCCACTCTATTTCCACACTCACTCCAAAGGGGCACTATAGTTCCATACTCACTCCAGAGTGCCACTATAGTTCCACACTCACTCCAGAGTGCCACTATAGTTCCACACTCACTCCAGAGTGCCACTATAGTTCCACACTCACTCCAGAGGGCCACTATAGTTCCACACTCACTCCAGAGGGCCACTATAGTTCCACACTCACTCCAGAGGGCCACTATAATTCCAAACTCACTCCAGAGGTCCACTATAATTCCACACTCACTCCAGAGGGCCACGTTGCATATTACTGTCTTAGCAAAAATAGCCGATCTACAAGCGTAGATCAGCTATTTTTGCTATATTTCAATTGAAATCCTGACATTTTTTTTGCTGTGTTTGAATTGGAATCCTGAAAAGTAACATTTCTATTTTATCTCAAATGCATTTATGCTTATTTTAACTTTATGAACTTAAATACAAATGCATTGGACATAAAAAAGACAATAAAATTCAAATACTAGTCATTGAGCTACTAATATAGTCATATAGAGCGTCGCAGTCCCGCCCCCTTTCATGACGACGCCAGGCCCAGGAAATGATTCCCAATTCAAAAGTATTTATTTAAAGACTATTTAATGAGTTGTCACAACTCGAGTTGTGACAACTCATGACAACAAACTATGTGTTGTACTTCATTGTGTACACTGTACAGCCTCCTATCCTTGGCCCTTTTCCAGTGGCCAAGTTCAAAAGGAAACTCTGGCCACGTGGGACCCAGGTTGACCTTGAGGAGCTGCTCTTGGTGCTCCAATGTCAGCCTGTTCCTGTGAGGGGTGAGGAGGAGGTTTTGTTTGGAAAACCCTCGTTCACAGCCAGCTGTGTGCACAGCCAGGGTAGTGGCCAGTTGTGAGCTAGGGTGGTGAGGTTGGGGAAATCGTTCTTGTGGTACTTGGTCACCAATGACCAAAGCCTCCAGATGCTCTCTTGGGGTAGTGCTGTGCTTTCACCACTTTCTTCAGCTCAGCCCACTCTTCTCGTGTTTTTGCAGCATTAATGAGGGGCTTAGGTATTGTCTGGTGGTCCTCCCTGTCCTCCTTCCACCTATGGGTCTGCTCACACCCATAGTGATCAACTCTCTGTCCTCCTTCCACCTATGGGTCTGCTCACCCATAGTGAGGTCCTCCCTGTCCTCTTCCACCTATGGGTCTGCTCACACCCATAGTGAGGTCCTCCCTGTCCTTCCACCTATGGGTCTGCTCACACCCATAGTGAGCAATGAGCTTTTCCAGCTCCTCCTCCCCATAGACATTGAATGCCTCCTCATTCATGAAATCAATTGGACGGAGACTCATCACCCAAAATGAAGACACCAGTGATGTATTTGGAAATCGGGAGTGCAAGTTACAAATCATGTTGTCAATACATTTGACACACAGCTTCTCCAAATCGAATTGGTGATTTCGTGCTCACCCTTGTACTTGTTGTCCTGAATGTTGCTGGCTAATTCCACAAGGTTGGTGGTTTTCATCCCCTTGATATTTTTGAGATCTTGGATTGCCTTGTCTAGTTTAACCGTAACCAAGGCAACATCAACATTCTCTGTCTGTAGGAACTGGGACAAGATGGTGACATCATCAGAGCAGTGATGCTGATGAATTTGACTGTCCCAATTCTTTTCTTCATGCCATTTGCCTTGGGGTCTCTGCTGACATCCTGGGTCACCTCTGTAAAGTAGGACAGCAAACTATCAATCGTCCTGTGCACACTTTGCAGAGCATTGTAGTATGATAGCCATCGGAACGGAATGCAACTCTTTGTAGGTCAACACAGGGTCTTTCAGCAGTGTCGGGATTTCTTGGATTCTGGCTGCTCTTTTGGGATAGAACAGACCAGTCAGAACCTGCTGATGCTCTTTGAGATCTGGTATTGCCTCTGCTGCTTGAGATGGCCAGGGTATGCGCAGCACAGTGCACATTAACCATGTGTGGGTTAGCCCGAAGCAGTATCCCTGTGCAGCCTCTATAGCAGGGGTTCTCAACGTTTTTGGCCGGGGACCCCCGGAAATGCTTTGGCAATGTCTCGGGACCCCCGCCCCGCCCCCTCCCGACCCCCAATATAAATTGACTGCTACAATAACCTTAAACCATTTTGGGCGGGAACCCCTTTTGGTGTTTTAAGCATTGTTATAATTTAGCTATTGAAAAATAGCAGATCTACAAGCTCACGAGCTTGTAGGTCTGCTATTTTTGAAAAATCGTGAAATTTAAAAAATATATATATTTTTTTTCTTTTTTGAAAATAATTTGGGGACCCCCTAAAATAATTTGGCGACCCCCCCGAGGGGTCGCGACCCACGGGTTGAGAACCCCTGCTCTATAGCACAGTGCACATTAACCATGTGTGGGTTAGCCCGGAGCAGTATCCCTGTGCAGCCTCTATTTCTTCCTGTCATGACGGCCGCTCCATCTGATCCCATGCTCATCACCTTGGCTAATGGGATGTCCAGCTCTGACATCACTTCCTCGATAGCCTTTGCAATGCCCACACCTGTTGCATCCTTACTTTCTTTATTGGCAACAAAATGAGTGCTTGGTTCAAATGTGCCAGCATCAAGGATCTGGACACAAACAACAAGCCTTTTGTGGTTTGTGATGTCTGTAGACTCACCTGTGAGCACTGTCACACTGTCTGTAGACTCACCTGTGAGCACTGTGTCACAAATGGAGATTCCTTCCATTTCTCTTTCAGGGCAGTCTCTAAGAGGGGCAGTCTCTTTGCAGAGGAGGAAGTTTGAGGCAGGAGGATGTTCATTAGTAGTAGCATGGCGAGTGAGGGTGGTGCATTGATTTGATTTGTTGTGATGTATTTTAAAGTATTGTTCCGTTCAGTGTGAGAGGACCTCAGTGGAAATAAGTCTTTGGACTTTACTGTGAAATCCTTGAATCGCTGATTATAATGGTGTATTATGATTGCTTTTCTAAATAAATCAAAACAAATCAAAAAAATTGTGCATAGATGAGCTGGTTGTCTTGTATTTTGTACAAATGTCACAGTACATGTAATTTTCATGTGAAAAGCGCGGCCATGGGAATGTGGTGAGCCATCCAGCAAGGCCCAGGACGTCTAGAATGTGGTGAGCCATCCAGCAAGGCCCAGGACATCTACTGCTAAACCGGGGTGAACACAACATGCAGCTGCAGCAAGTGGATTGATCCTGTCATCTGTGACATTAAGGAAAAGGCCAAAGCATAGCTCAATATTCTCCTTCATCTTCTGTGCCAGTGCAGCTGCATCCTTGTAGCTCCGGGCATGATCCCTGGAGAACTCAGACAGGTGACCAATCAAGTCCAGCAGTGCAGGCACAACAAGGCATAGGGAATTGGTGTCACTTTGAAGTAGTGTTCAGCAAATGAATGCATGCATTTACATTTTAAACACATCTTATCCATCCATCTACTGCTGCAGCAGTAATTTACAAGAACCAGCTCTTACATAATATGGGCTTGGATTTTATATCAAGCTCTAAATAATGAACTGAAAGAAGTTATAGTGACTGAGAACTAATGGCAGCAAACATGCACACAGACTGACCTTTCATCAAGGACTTCTGCCTCTTCTCCCTCTTCTTCGTCCTCGTCAGAGCTGGTGTCACTGTCCCCCCTGTCCTCTTCATCATCGTTGTGAGTCCTCGTCAGAGCTGGTGTCACTGTCCTCCATGTCCTCTTCATCATCGTTGTGAGTCCTCGTCAGAGCTGGAGTCACTGTCCTCCATGTCCTCTTCATCATCGTTGTGAGTCCTCGTCAGAGCTGGAGTCACTGTCCTCCATGTCCTCTTCATCATCGTTGTGAGTCCTCGTCAGAGCTGGAGTCACTGTCCTCCATGTCCTCTTCATCATTGTTGTGAGTCCTCGTCAGAGCTGGAGTCACTGTCCTCCATGTCCTCTTCATCATCGTTGTGAGTCCTCGTCAGAGCTGGTGTCACTGTCCTCCATGTCCTCTTCATCATCGTTGTGAGTCCTCGTCAGAGCTGGAGTCACTGTCCTCCATGTCCTCTTCATCATCGTTGTGAGTCCTCGTCAGAGCTGGTGTCACTGTCCTCCATGTCCTCTTCATCATCGTGAGTCCTCGTCAGAGCTGGAGTCACTGTCCTCCATGTCCTCTTCATCATCGTTGTGAGTCCTCGTCAGAGCTGGTGTCACTGTCCTCCATGTCCTCTTCATCATCGTTGTGAGTCCTCGTCAGAGCTGGTGTCACTGTCCTCCATGTCCTCTTCATCATCGTTGTGAGTCCTCGTCAGAGCTGGAGTCACTGTCCTCCATGTCCTCTTCATCATCGTTGTGAGTCCTCGTCAGAGCTGGTGTCACTGTCCTCCATGTCCTCTTCATCATCGTTGTGAGTCCTCGTCAGAGCTGGAGTCACTGTCCTCCATGTCCTCTTCATCATCGTTGTGAGTCCTCGTCAGAGCTGGTGTCACTGTCCTCCATGTCCTCTTCATCATCGTTGTGAGTCCTCTTCAGAGCTGGAGTCACTGTCCTCCATGTCCTCTTCATCATCGTTGTGAGTCCTCTTCAGAGCTGGAGTCACTGTCCTCCATGTCCTCTTCATCATCGTTGTGAGTCCTCGTCAGAGCTGGTGTCACTGTCCTCCATGTCCTCTTCATCATCGTTGTGAGTCCTCGTCAGAGCTGGTGTCACTGTCCTCCATGTCCTCTTCATCATCGTTGTGAGTCCTCTTCAGAGCTGGTGTCACTGTCCTCCATGTCCTCTTCATCATCGTTGTGAGTCCTCGTCAGAGCTGGTGTCACTGTCCTCCATGTCCTCTTCATCATCGTTGTGAGTCCTCGTCAGAGCTGGTGTCACTGTCCTCCATGTCCTCTTCATCATCGTTGTGAGTCCTCGTCAGAGCTGGTGTCACTGTCCTCCATGTCCTCTTCATCATCGTTGTGAGTCCTCGTCAGAGCTGGTGTCACTGTCCTCCATGTCCTCTTCATCATCGTTGTGAGTCCTCTTCAGAGCTGGTGTCACTGTCCTCCATGTCCTCTTCATCATCGTTGTGAGTCCTCGTCAGAGCTGGTGTCACTGTCCTCCATGTCCTCTTCATCGTTGTGAGTCCTCGTCAGAGCTGGAGTCACTGTCCTCCATGTCCTCTTCATCATCGTTGTGAGTCCTCTTCAGAGCTGGTGTCACTGTCCCCCCCCATGTCCTCTTCATCATCGTTGTGAGTCCTCTTCAGAGCTGGAGTCACTGTCCTCCATGTCCTCTTCATCATCGTTGTGAGTCCTCATCGGAGCTGGTGTCACTGTCCTCCATGTCCTCTTCATCATCGTTGTGAGTCCTCGTCAGAGCTGGTGTCACTGTCCTCCATGTCCTCTTCATCATCGTTGTGAGTCCTCTTCAGAGCTGGTGTCACTGTCCTCCATGTCCTCTTCATCATCGTTGTGAGTCCTCGTCAGAGCTGGTGTCACTGTCCTCCATGTCCTCTTCATCATCGTTGTGAGTCCTCTTCAGAGCTGGTGTCACTGTCCTCCATGTCCTCTTCATCATCGTTGTGAGTCCTCGTCAGAGCTGGTGTCACTGTCCTCCATGTCCTCTTCATCATCGTTGTGAGTCCTCTTCAGAGCTGGAGTCACTGTCCTCCATGTCCTCTTCATCATCGTTGTGAGTCCTCTTCAGAGCTGGAGTCACTGTCCTCCCTGTCCTCTTCATCATCGTTGTGAGTCCTCTTCAGAGCTGGAGTCACTGTCCTCCATGTCCTCTTCATCATCGTTGTGAGTCCTCGTCAGAGCTGGAGTCACTGTCCTCCATGTCCTCTTCATCATCGTTGTGACGGAAAGCTGCAACCATGTTGCTTCCATTATCTGTGATGATGGTGATGATTTTTTCTTTTGGGATCTCCCATTCTTCTGTTTGTGTGGGTGAACCATTTGGTTTAGGTTCAGGAGTAGCCTATATGTGTTCTGCCTTATTGTCTTCTGAATTAAAACAACAAGCACTGATAGCAAGAAAGGATGCTGTGGGACCCTTTTTAGTCCAAATATCTAAGCCAATGCTTATTTTGCATCGTTGTTTGAATTTGTCCTTTTCGTCCAGGTAGATTTTGTCCACTGTGTTTGTATTTTTTTTTTCTTTTTGGCACAGTGACTCTTCTATCCATCCTCTCAATCATTTTGGCAAAATCCTCATCTTCCCAAGGGGCCAGTGAGGCTATTCAACGTTGAAGCTCTGGGCCCTAGTGGTAGGAGGAGAGACTACAGGCGGACCCGTGGATTCATGACCGGGAAACCCCGTGCAGCTGGGCTTTAACATTGAGCGCTCGGTTGCACTTCCGCATTTGACCACCAAAATTTGGTGGTCAAATGCGGAAGTAGACGTTCTGAGACGGTACTTCCGGCAGTCTTCCGGGTGCTTCAAAACGCCACTGAGCAACTTCCACTGACATGAATAGCTGGGGGGGCGGAGCTTCGCGCCAGTTCAGTCTCTATCCTTTTATATACTCTATGCATCTTCCACTATGCGTGAAGGGAGGCCTGTACGGGCTATCCACAGTGCTACACCTTCCTCTTGGAACTGTTGCTCTAGTCTAGAGAGTCAGCTTTGTATTTGGTGTGGGCCAGTAAAGACCCTTATATAGCTGGCCTGCTGTCGTCCTTTCTTTCTGGGTGGTTGTTTGGTGGTTGTAGCCGGTGGATCTGGAATGTCATTTGAATCTGTTTTTGCAGGCAAGATGCATTGCAAACATGTTGTTTGCATCCATGTATAGCTTCCCATGTGTTTTGTGCACAAGGACTGGGTTGTTTACAAGTTACTATAACAGTGTGCTTGCTGTAGTGCTAGAGGGTATGCGCATGCATAAAGTGAATGGCAGATTGAGTGGTAAAGTGAGTTTAACGTTGTTGAATGTAATTTAATGCAATCAGATAGGACTTTTCTGTTTGGATGTATGGGCTGTCAAGGTAGTTTTTTGACACTCCGGGTATGATGATGATGTCACGTGCATACCCTCTATTAGGTCTGCTTTAAATAGGCTAACCTTGCAATCCAACTGAAACCATAGTTGCCCCACCAGTATAATGTATCTTCAGTTGGATACATTGGGCTGAAGCCCCATGAAGTGAACAGAGTTTGCGTAACTCTGTCTTACTCTCTGGCTCTGAGTTAGGGTAGGTTTTATTGTAGTAACATTAAGGCGCGATTCATACTCCTATTTTAGAGCCTACAATGTGACGTCATTTGAGGTTCGGGGGGGGGCAGGTACCGTCCTAAAGTCGGCTCTTCGGTGCTACTGAAAATTTCTGACGAGCCAAAATCATTTCGGCACTACAGCGGTAAAATAGGAGTATGAATCGGCCCTCAGCCGACAGTACATTCAACACAACGTTGATTTAACGTTACGTTCTGCTTGTAAACAACCAGCAGCATACTTTTTGTTAACTTACCTTGAGTTCTTTGTGGTAAATGGCGATGTGTCTCTTCAGGTTTGTTGTGTTTTTTCCTTTTATCTTGTGGCCACATTGCTCTCCTTCGGTTGTTATATTCTCCACGTCGATGTAGCGAACATGCTTCCATCTTCTCTTCTCTTTCTCCCGATCCCCGTGCAAAGCATTTTACTGTTTTATTTGAAAGGTTTCGCCCATAAAGCATGAGGAATCCTCCTCGGTGTGTCTAATACTAACCCTAAAGCATGAGGAATCCTCCTCGGTGTGTCTAATACTAACCCTAAAGCATGAGGAATCCTCCTCGGTGTGTCTAATACTAACCCTAAAGCATGAGGAATCCTCCTCGGTGTGTCTAATACTAACCCTAAAGCATGAGGAATCCTCCTCGGTGTGTCTAATACTAACCCTAAAGCATGAGGAATCCTCCTCGGTGTGTCTAATACTAACCCTAAAGCATGAGGAATCCTCCTCTGTGTGTCTAATACTAGTGTGCGGCGCCCGCTGCAAAATCAAAAGGAGGTGTGTGGTTGTGAGTGTGTGGGGGAAGGGTGTGTTCGGATATAGGCACACTGACCACAATGCTAAGACAAAGTGATAGGCGACTGTGCTCCCGGACAGTCCTGGCGAGCATTTCCGTGCTGCGCTTCATAGAAAAAGAGCCAGGAGGAAGTGATACGATCATTATAATAATATATTTCGTATCGTCTTTGTTCGTGAAGTAAAATGAACATAGATTTTAGCCGAGTCTTTATTTTGTGAACTACATTTTTACAAAAATGGGCGTTGACGAACACATTTCGTTTTCGATTACCATCGTCGTCCCTCGATATCTTTAGGTCTGAAAACATAATTTCTTTTTTACTATATTAAAAAAATATATTAGATTTGTATTATCGTGAGAACAGAAGATCCATCCATTTTTGCATTGCATCCTGCAACTTTTCAGGAATAGAAAGCCTGCAGTTTCTATTAGCTTGGATTCCCCATCGATGATGTCACTGGTGGACGGGTTTCTGAACTGCCCACAGCCCTCCTATGAGACACAGACTGGTTTCTGAACTGCCCACAGCCCTCCTATGAGACACAGGCTGGTTTCTGAACTGCCCACAGCCCTCCTATGAGACACAGACTGGTTTCTGAACTGCCCACAGCCCTCCTATGAGACACAGACTGGTTTCTGAACTGCCCATAGCCCTCCTATGAGACACAAACTGAGTAGGAAAATAAATTGTGTTATTTTATCATGAACATTAGTGAGGACCAATTTTATGAAGATAGGTTGAAAAGTGGTGAAGTGGTCCTTTAATAAAAACAATATAACTGTGCGGTTTAAGTAACATTAATGTGTACGTAGGCGAGCCTTGAAAACACAAAGTACTTTATGCAATATTCCTCGGCCAGGATTTAAGATATGTCTCTCATCCATCTATCTGACTGATGTATCTCCAGAGGACGACCCTCTATACCTCATCTGTGGCATAATGGTGGTAGTAGTAGTAAGAATCACACCCGTGTGAAGTGAGGGGCGCTCATATCATCGTACATCATCCCATTCCGGCAAATCACAATTTGCGTCCTCACCTTTGTCATCAATGTTTGTGTTTTACACAAACACTCAATCACTTGTCCATTCATTGTCAATGGCATTTAATGTTTGTGTTAGGACAAGATTTGGCTTACACACACCAAAAGCTGGAATTAGTTCAACAGGGCAGAACTGGACTACTGGTCAATCACAGCGCGTCCTTACCAGGTCTTGTAATAACTAGCATTACTAACAAGCTGATGTTGCCTCCTCTCTCTCCTCATCCTAGGTCTCTCACTCCTTCCAGTGTCTGCAGAGGAGGAGATGAGTCCCAGTCTGGTCCAGGTGAAACTAGAACCTCCACAGATTAAAGAAGAACAGCAGGAGGAGTTACTTCAAAGACCAGAGGATGGTACTGAAAACAGAGAGACAGAGCCTCTAGCCGGCACCTCAACTGAACACATGAAAACACAAGCTTACATAGAGTCCTGGGTACAATCACAACCAACTGGTGACGACCAGCTGCTCTCTTCACACTGTTCTGACTCTGATGACTGGCCTGGTGAAAGGCCCTTTGCTTGCACAGTATGTAGCAAAAGCTTTAAAACTAGTGGACAGATGAAGAATCACATGATGATTCATACAGGTGAAAGGCCCTTTGCTTGCACAGTATGCAGTCAAAGATTTATTCAAGCTTGCAATCTACAAAAACACATGAGGATTCATACAGGTGAAAAGCCCTTTTCTTGCACATTTTGTAGTCAAAGCTTTAACCGAGACGACACTCTGAAAGAACACATCAGGATCCATACAGGTGAAAAGCCCTTTGCTTGTACAGTATGTAGCGAACGCTTCACCACTAGTGGAAGAAGGACGACACACATGAGGATGATTCACGATGGCCAAAAGCCACAGAAACACAAGCCACAGGAAAAAGATAAGCCAGAGAAACAAAAGCCGTCCATGAGGAGCCAAACGAAAGAGATAAGCTTCTGTTGTACAGAGTGTGGAAAGGTCTATTGTTCCAATGCTGTTCTGAAAAAACACATGAGGATTCATACAGGTGAAAAGCCCTTTTCTTGCACAGTGTGTAGCAAATGCTTTAACCGTTCTGGAACTCTGAAAAGACACATGAGGATTCATACAGGTGAAAAGCCCCTTTCTTGCACAGTATGTAGCAAATGCTTTATCTCTCGTAGTCAAATGAAAACACACATGTTGAATCATACAGGTGAAAAGCCCTTTTCTTGCACAGTGTGTAGCAAATGCTTTAACCATTCTAGAACTCTGAAAAGACACATGATGATTCATACTGGTGAAAGGCCCTTTGCTTGCACAGTGTGTAGCAAAAACTTTATCACTAGTGGACAGATGAGGAATCACATGATGAATCATACAGGTGAAAGGCCCTTTGCTTGCACAGTATGTAGCAAATGCTTTATCTCTCGTAGTCAAATGAAAACACACATGGTGATTCATACAGGTGAAAAGCCCTTGGCTTGCACAGTATGTAGCAAATGCTTTAACCAATCTCACAATCTAAAAAAACACATGAGGATTCATACAGGTGAAAAGCCCTTTTCTTGCACATTTTGTAGTCGATGCTTTAACCGAGACGACACTCTGAAAGAACACATCAGGATCCATACAGGTGAAAAGCCCTTTGCTTGTACAGTATGTAGCGAACGCTTCACCACTAGTGGAAAAAGGACGACACACATGAGGATGATTCACGATGGCCAAAAGCCACAGAAACACAAGCCACAGGAAAAAGAAAAGCCAGAGAAACAAAAGCCGTCCATGAGGAGCCAAACGAAAAAGAAAAGCTTCTGTTGTGCAGAGTGTGGAAAGGTCTATTGTTCCAATGCTGTTCTGAAAAAACACATGAGGATTCATACAGGTGAAAAGCCTCTGCCTAATCAAACCCTCTGAGCACCAGCTGCGCGGCTGCGCCCCGCTTGATTTACTGCCGTTTCCAACATGACGGCCATGTAAAACGTACGCACACACACACACTAGTGACACACAATGTCATTTACAGCTAAACATTGCTCTCAAAAATGTTTTTGAAAACATTTGAGCGAGAAATAGACGAAGCAGGACCCGTAAATGGATTATATTTGATCAACTCACTTCCTTAGTTTTTTTGTTGTGTTTTGGGTCAATGTATTAATTTATGTTAGGTAGCCATGTAATAAGCGGGATAATATCTGGCTAGGTGGTCATTGTCGGGAGATCATTCACCGACAGGGAGTTTAACCACCTCGGCTTCGCCTCTGTGGTTAAACTCCCTGACACTCCCTTACATAATCAACAGAATGTAGGCGATCAGCAGCTTAGAATTCAGCCAGAATGTGGTAATAATCACACATACTGGGAAACGCGGAAGTTAAACTATGGGAGCGTTTTGGCCTTGAGCCACGTGAGGCACTGCCAATCGAGTCGCTGTGCCGAGCGTTGCGACGGCCACCAGAGCCGACTCAGCGCCGTTCGAGTTGCGTCCCGATAGGCAGAGAATAGTAAATATTAGTACTACTATTTTCCATGCCCCGACCATAGAGTTGGACCTGACACGTCCAGCAGGGGGAGTGGTTTACCAGGCTATGGCTGAGCTCACACCTTTCATGCAATTCTCGTGCTCGTTGGATGCTCGTTGGATGCATGTTGTGTTGTGTCATGGCCGCCCAATGTATTTCCAATGGAGGTCACATGGTTTGACCCAACATTGTGTTGTGTGAGGGGGAGGGGCGCAGTCGTGCGCCCCTCCCCCTCACACAACACAATGTTGGGTCAAACCATGTGACCTCCATTGGAAATGCATTGGGCCGCTGGGCGGCCATGACACAACACCCAACGAGCACAGAGAATTGCATGAAAGGTGTGAGCTCAGCCTATGTCTGCACCACCCTGCATGCGTGCAGTCCAGGTGAACACAGCCAAACACCACAATGTCCTGATAACGGTTGATTTGTGTATTTAATGCAGTGAAAAAGAGAAAATGAAAATGTAAATCTAATGTAAATGAAAAAGAAGCACAATAAATTCACAATCAAAATCTGGGTGTAACCATATGTGCTATAAGTTTAATTCCTGTCTCATCTGTGTCACATTATCTTTCATTTTTAATGTTTTAATCAAAGCTTTGATTGATTGAAGTATTTATTAAATTCCCATTGACAATGAATAGAGAATTTTACGTCATAGTGTTTGTTTTACGTCATGATGATGTACGACGACCACTGACCAGAGCGCCCTCACTTCACACGGGTGTGAC
The DNA here is from genome assembly GCF_951216825.1 of Electrona antarctica. NCBI lineage: Eukaryota > Metazoa > Chordata > Actinopteri > Myctophiformes > Myctophidae > Electrona > Electrona antarctica. The sequence continues at coordinate 56,031,506 of NC_136807.1, forward strand.
TTTTAGGTAGGTACCAGGTAAAGTTTGAATTACTGTTAAATGTAATGCACGCACGCACGCACACTCTCAAACACACAAAACACACACACACACACACAGTCACATTAGCTTTGCGGCTAAAATAATGTTCGTCACAGAAGGAAAAACTTACTGTAATGGCAATCCTTCACCTTCCAATGTGTATTTGGTATAATGTATACTCCACAGGTGCTGGGAGTGATAGAGTACTAACGGAAACAATTGTACTGTGAATATGACAGTTGCATGGATGCAAAGTAGTGGTTGATGTCTGGACAGGCATGCTGTTGGTGTTGTGCATGGTGAGATGTGTGCAAACGGTGTGGTTTGGTAGGAGAAGGCGGACAAAGGATGGGGTGTTGCGCTGGCTATTAGTGTGGCAGGATATAGCACCATCATAATGGATCCTACACGTACTGTACCTTAGGATAAAGACTGGTGCACCGTGCCGTCATTCACTTACCTTAGGATAAAGACTGGTGCACCGTGCCGTCATTCACTTACCTTAGGATAAAGACTGGTGCACCGTGCCGTCATTCACTTACCTTAGGATAAAGACTGGTGCACCGTGCCGTCATTCACTTACCTTAGGATAAAGACTGGTGCACCGTGCCGTCATTCACTTACCTTAGGATAAAGACTGGTGCACCGTGCCGTCATTCACTTACCTTAGGATAAAGACTGGTGCACCGTGCCGTCATTCACTTACCTTAGGATAAAGACTGGTGCACCGTGCCGTCATTCACTTACCTTAGGATAAAGACTGGTGCACCGTGCCGTCATTCACTTACCTTAGGATAAAGACTGGTGCACCGTGCCGTCATTCACTTACCTTAGGATAAAGACTGGTGCACCGTGCCGTCATTCACTTACCTTAGGATAAAGACTGGTGCACCGTGCCGTCATTCACTTACCTTAGGATAAAGACTGGTGCACCGTGCCGTCATTCACTTACCTTAGGATAAAGACTGGTGCACCGTGCCGTCATTCACTTACCTTAAGATAAAGACTGGTGCACCGTGCCGTCATTCACTTACCTTAGGATAAAGACTGGTGCACCGTGCCGTCATTCACTTACCTTAGGATAAAGACTGGTGCACCGTGCTGTCATTCACTTACCTTAGGATAAAGACTGGTGCACCGTGCCGTCATTCACTTACCTTAGGATAAAGACTGGTGCACCGTGCCGTCATTCACTTACCTTAGGATAAAGACTGGTGCACCGTGCCGTCATTCACTTACCTTAGGATAAAGACTGGTGCACCGTGCCGTCATTCCGTCAACAGGGTTCTAGTTTTAAAGTAAATTATCTAAATATGAATAGGATGCCAATGCTCGTATAATATATAATGCTTATTTTCCAATGCCGGAGCGGTTGTGCAAAGACCCGCCCGGCAGCACTGCAAATGCAATTTATTTGTGCGTGTAAATAATACACTATAGTTTAAGCTCGTCACATGAAACTATATACCGTCATATGCATAAATCTGTCGCGCAAATTATCAAAACATTAGAAAGTAGCCAGCGTATCTGTGTATCAGATTGTGGAAATATAATAATAATAAACAATAATAAAATGTTTGAAAGACAGAACTATAGTGTATTGTCTGCTAGCGTGCTGCTATACTGTTGACTTTTACAACTTTGTCATGAGTAATTCAACAAAAGAAAAGCCTACATTAAACAGTGCTGCCGGGCGGGTCTTTGCGCAACTGCTCCGGGATTTAGATATATTCTAATATAACGTACCGAAGCTACACAGACACGTGTGTGTGTGTGTGTGTGTGTGAGTGACATAGTTAATTATGTTTTATAATTGTATGTAATAATGAATAAACACGATGGCCTGAATCACATTATCATATTATTAATTAAACAAAATGGTCATTTCGGTCGCCAAACGAATGAAAAAGACGTTTGTTCTAATGTTGTGTTAATAAAAATGACATAACGACCAATCTATCATCATACACTTACAGAAAAAGTCTGAAGGCATAAAATACTTTCTCAATAGGAAAATAATCAAAATAAGGTTTATAATGCAGGAATATTTGTACATTTATTTTATTTGGCGCTGGAAAATAGTCAATGGTCACATGATAGTATTATTACTAGTAGGTGGCGAAATGTTTTAGAAGGCATAGAATCAGCCTTCTGAATTGATTGATTGAAATATTTATTAACAGTTTGCAGAATTACAGTACATTTCAAGCACAAACTCAATACAAAGACTTAACTGTGAGTGGACGACCCAATAAAGCATTAAACAAAGAACTTTGCTTTGCTTTACATACAATCGCCTCAACGGGAAGAGCGGTCGCCCCAACGCGCGGAGAATTCGCCCCCAAAAGTCCGGAGAAGTCGCCCCAACAAAGAGAGAGAGATTTTTTACATGTAGCTGTTATGTCTCACTGACAGCTGTTTGATTGTGCTGCGCTCTTGCATATTCCTGTGTTTGTGATGATTGGGGGGATTATCTGGGATCGACTACTTCAGTCTTGACATACAACATGATGTGTGATGATGTTGCTTTGACTTATTATTGACTGAGTTTTGAAAGTAAAGAAGAGTTGTGTTTAAGCTGTCATGGTCCACTGATTCACAATAGTAGCCTACTTTTAAACAGAGAGAGAGAGAAAGATTTTTACCTGTACTATATTTGTACATGTACTAAGATTTCTCCTGTACTTTGGAGGATGAAGTCTCCTCCGGCAAATGAGTCGGGCGTGCTAACGCTCCTTCACCCTCCACTCAAAACAAAGGCAGGCACTAAGATTTGAAATACATTTCAACTTGTAAACAACTTGTTGTTTCACCTTAATACTGTGAGTAGGCTATTACAAATACATTGAAATACATTGAAATGTATTGTAGGCTATTATCTTTACATTATGCTATAAGTCTAAAAGGGGCCAGCTATGGGATATAGTAAATCTAAAAAATACATTGAAATAGAAAATAAAAAGTGTCAACTTAAGTGTTTTAACCCATTTAGGACTGAGACCAGATTATTCCAGATTCCTCCAGATTCTTACGCTCTCAATAGTTACATTAATTGATTGAACTTGTAATAACGTGTTGTTTGTAAACGCTATGGGCTATAGTAAATCCTTGGAATACATTGAAATAACCTGATATTTATGCTGCATTGATTTATATTTGTATTGTATATTGATATTTATAAATAAACATCTGGGTTACTTAATTTACAATTAGTCATACACATGACTACATTAACCATAACTATGTAGCTATGTAGTCATGTAGTCTATGGTTTTCAATTCCTGTAATCTATAGGACTATATGGACCTGTATTGAGGTTGGAGCATTTGCATTCTGTAGGCTACATTCCAGGCCATCATTGATTCATTGATTTAATTCATGGGATTCTGTTCTACAGAATGGCCCATCATCAAAGGTGTCTGGCAGGCCATCATGTAGTCTAAGGTTTTAAATGCCTGTAATCTATAGGACTATATGGATCTGTATTGAGGTTGGATCATTTGCATTATGTAGGCTACCTGTTCTACAGAATGGCCCATCATCAAAGGTGTCTGGCAGGCAATTTTATGTAAGTGGGAAGCAACAAGAACTTGACACACACACACAGCATACAATAACAGGCAGGCAATTTTATGTAAGTGGGAAGCAACAAGAACTTTAGTGCCACCTGCTGAAATAAATGTAATACAATTTTATGTAAGTGGGAAGCAACAAGAACTTTAGTGCCACCTGCTGAAATAAATGCAAAATTGCAGGTAGGCCTATATTATTATGTTGTTATTATTATTATTATGTATATTCCAGAATGGAATTTCAAGTACTGTACTTTTAGGCAGACATAGCAGAATAGTACAACAACAAAATTGCAGGTAGGCCTACCATGACATGCAACATAAACATGAAAATTGCACGCTGCCTTCATGATTTGAGTCATTTTCAAAAATCCACCTGTTGGTGGCACTGTAAGTCTGTGAAAGATTTCACAGGCTCCAGGTCCCCAGCTAAATCTTTAACGCATCTCTAACGTTTTTTAAACAATGAAATAAGCAACTCCATACCATGACATGCAAAAACGAATGTTACTGGATAACATTATGTAAACATGAATGGAACACCTTGGAATTTCAAGTACTGTACTTGGAATGGAATTTCCAGAACAATGGAGGGGAGTAAGCCATTCATTATCCATGCATAATTTTCATTTGACCAACAACAAACGGGTTCTAACTGGTTCTAAATGTTCTCCTTTGACAAACAATGTTCTAATATGAGAAATAAGGTAAAATAAACACGGGCGAGATATCCGTGCGTTGGGGCGAGATATCCACGCTGTGGGGCGAGCTGTCCACACTATGGGGGCAGGCTCTCCACTGCTCGGGGCGAGCCGTCATCACTTTTCGAAATTCTGTGGCGAGCCGTCTTCACTTTTCGCGAGGGCGAGTTGGAAAAGGGGCGAGTCGACCTGGTACCGCTGCTGTCCCTGTTTATAAGAAGAGTGATGGGACGTCCTCTCTCTCTCTCTGTCTCTCTCTCTCTCTCCTCCTGCTCTTGGCTTAATTGGCATATCAGGCACGTGCACACATAGACATCAAAGGGGGCTTCACTCAGCCCCTGCCCTTATACCCGTCTGTAAAAAAAAAATCACACCCGTGTGAACTGAGTGGTGCAATACCCCCAACCCCCCCCCCCCCCCCCCCCCCCCCCCCTCTCTCTCTCTCTCTCTCTCTGTCTCTCATTAGCAGGCAACAGTGCAGCACTATCTCTCTCTCTCTGTTTCTGGCACAACAGCGCCAATTTTGCCCCTATTGGTACTCATAGTCACACACATAGTCACACGTGTTAACACGGACATTGCTGTTCCTTGGAGTTGTTGCACCTCTCAAAAAGCATCAAAGCATCAAAGCTCTCAATGCGTTGTGCGCAGCGACGCGTTGAGAGCTTGTAGATCAGCTATGTTCAATATTTTTGTCCAAAAGTGCCCCTTCTTACGGGATTTTGCCCTTGGCTTGGCATGGTGCTATAAGCAGGCAGAACCTTGTAGTGGGAGGTTCAAGATGAGAATACTACACTCCCTTAAAAGAGCATAGGAAGCAAGGCTTCCACCTGTTGATTGCCTGTCAAGATGACCTATTCTTACCCAAGACCCATGTTTGACCATGTTGACTGACCACTGACCTATCCCCAAATGTATTCTTGTTCCTTCATTGTGTATAAGAGAGACGCATGTGAACAGCTCTGGAGGCTTGCATCCGTGCACCTCCCTGGGCTGGTACAGACCATGTTCCTTGTAATAAACGTGACATTGAAATAGCATAGGAAATCATACAGACAGCGTCCACCGTTATTCTCTTTCTTTTCTCTCCTGGTGGGACCAAACAGCCCACAGGGAAGATTAAAAGAGAATGGTGAAACAGCGAATTGTATATGAGATTAATTCATAGGTTCTGGTAACGCGTAAGACTCGAGCAGCAGGTATGAATGTGGAATGTGGAATGTGGAATATGGAATATGGAATATGGAATATGGAAGTGTGTGGACACGTACGTGTGGATGAACGGAAAATACTATTTTTGTAAAAAGTCAAATGGTGATTTCCTAGTATAAATGTGGCATTGTGAACAAGTAAGTATGAAGAATGTAGTCCTGGTATTTCAGTTAAGTGTCACCACCCATGGTTAGTGGAGGGACAGCAGTTAGCAGTTGTCAGAGGCAGACTCAGGCAGACAGACAGTCTCAGAAAATAGCAGGTCTACCGGTACGCACACCCCAGTAAGTGCTGTCTTGTTGGCAGGCTAGATAGTAGTAATGGTTAATAGTAGGGTTATTTTAAGATTCAAGTATTCAAAGTAATTAACAAACAGCAAACGTGATTAACTGATCATCATGGTCATATATATTATCTTATTACGTCTTATTATAAATGTAATGACAATATAACAATTTATCAGAGTCACGGCTAGTTGAGTGTAATTGTGCTTTGTCACTTTCTATATTTGGACTAAATAGATAGGCAAAATTATACTCAAAGCATAAAATGTATAGGTAATAAGTAACTCCTTACAATAGGTAATGTTTGTAACTGTCATCCTATTTTTACCCAGTCAAGACAGGAACCCCTGTTTGTGTTTTAACTAGGAACCTTTCGTTTTTGTCGCTATACAGAATATATCACTATGGCATTTTTTGTAGAAAGATTAGAGAGGTCCTCAGGGAACTTAAGATCAGATTCAATTAAGGGACATTTTTCAGGATAGGCAGTTTAGAAAGTAGCCCCGTTCTTCTCCCCCACCATTGACAGCAGCTGTCCTGAGTGGCCAGTGGCCACACATGGAAATCTGGTGAGTGTAAATAAGTCTATTATTACAGTATTATGAGTGGTGGAGAAATGTGTGACTTTATCACGAGATAGGAATACTCTGTAACAAGTAAATGTCCAGAATTCAAATGTAGGCTTACTTGAGTAAATTAGTGTTAGCTGTGGCTGTATTTAAGAAACTCTGTCAATTTAGCAGAATGTCTCATTTTGAATTATAAAATAACTGTAAAATAAGCAGATCTACGAGCTCACAATGTGTTGTTCTTGTAAATTAGTTATTTGCAACATGGAAAAAATGTATATAGGGCTGGAGTGGTTAATGTATGATTTGTAATAACCATAATCTACACAGTAACCAGTAATTACAGTATTCAACTACATGCAGATTATTACGGTCCCATCTAAATATACTGACGAGTCATCCATTAGGGAAGACATGGATTGGAGTTGTGTTGAGTTGATCATATGGACAAGCGCAATTCCCTCATGAGAAAACTTGAATTACCGCATAGGAGCATTTGAGTAATAGTATTGTGTGAACCTAAAAAGTGAGACACAGAACTCATACGTTAGTGTGAGTGACGTGCAATTAGATATGTCAAGGGTATTATTGGCCAAGTTGATTCACCAGACATAGAAATGAGTAGTACTGTGTTTTGCGTAACCTGGGTACTGCTGGACCATTGAGTGCACCACTTATCACATCGCACGATTGCTAAAGCAGAGGTCAATAAGTCACATGTACAGTCAGTAGACTGCTTCCGCACTCTGATGTTTGAACAATATATGCATGTGTTGGTTTGGGGCCCAACACAGGCAGGGAAGGACTATTTTCCGAATGACATTTTGAGAACATGGACATGTGAGTGACAGCAGGCACTCGGACAGATGAACAATGGAGGACTATGTGGAAAAGAAACATTCCAGGGGCTTGATGAACTAATGATGTTTTTCCTTTCATGTGATTGAACACTGGGCATCTCTTGAGCGATGTGCAATGTGGTGGTGGTTGCGTTGGTGGTCTCGCAGTGACTGGGTGAGTAAAGTGGCATATGAGCCTAAGTACTATTTCTTGTCAGCATTATGGATAGCTGATCACTTCAATTCAACTTTATTGTGTTGAGCAGCGACCCACTTTTAAGGGCTCCTGTAACTACAGTGCCTAAAAGAAGCAGTTTTGCGACGTGGGTAACAGGACACTGTCCTTTGGCTTTTGAGTGAGATGACATGCAGTATAGTATTTACTTGCACCAGCACTATGCTAGCTGACATTTCACATTTTTTAGAGAAGATACTTTTGATTCAATTGAATTGAGGGAGTTTTAGGACTCACTAATTTCGTAGTAAATTGGTCTTGATTCAAATGTAATGATAATGAACAAATGGTTTTAAAATACATCAGGATGTCTCGAGAGGAACCAAGAATGTATAGTCCAAATCAGACAACCCCCACAACCCAGTAGGGGAAGATTCTTTATGTAATATTGTTAGCTAAGAGTGGGTCAATTGCCACTCAGACACATCATGCAAATAGGGATAAAAATTGGCATGAGCACACAAGGTTCGACTTTATACATTGACTAATTATGTAGATTTAAAATGCGTAAATACTACTGTAGCACCCTTAAATAAAATAGGTAATTTACGACATAGATATGGAACAGTCAAGTAAGGAATAAGTTGTTGTTACGGAAACGGTGGATGGTATGACGTCAGGCCATGATGTCATGTGTCCCTCCCATGCGTGCCCAGAAGCACTGAAGAATATATATAACACAGGCAGATAGATACCTTATACTACTAAGTATCTTATATTTTGTAAGTAAGAGTCATATATCAAGGATGTACCTCTCCTAAATCATAAGGCCACACACATCCTACTGACAACTTACAAGCATAGGCATTCTCAGTTACATAAGTAACGTGTGGGACACGCAAAATGTAAACGTGTCCGCAGACTAGAGTATTCGTATTTTACTTTGTGCTGTGTCCTGTGGAGAAATAGCCTGATCACAGCTGTTAAAATAACAGTGGGGGCTCATATTGTTCAGTTTCAGTTCAGTTTTAGTTTTTCTAACTTAAGAGTGTGGTTTTAGGATATATGAGAGTTTCACAGCATGACATGTCACTTACGCCAACCAGGTGTCCATTTGCACCCCTCATTTCAGAGTAGCAGTGGGAGTAGAGGATCAATTTAGGCACTGTTCCACAGTGTGATTGACAGGCAGCAGTGTTTGGGGGGGGCAAGAGAAGGTCCCCTAATAGCTGTCTCTGTCATAAAACATTGTCTCGGGTCAGCAAGATGTGTTGTGAGGTAGCCACGATTTCAGTGAAAATTTGAATTTAGAACAATGTGAACCTTTATTGTCCTCCACGAGGACTGGTGATGATTATTATTCTGGATAATTCACACTCATGGCAAATGCCCTGTTGACTCATTTTTTGTTGTCAACATTTAACTAATACTCCTATCTGCTTTATTCAGCTAGAGAACGGGGTCAGGCATTTCACTTAACTATACCTTGATTCCAAGCAGTGATGTAAATGGATTCTCAATGTAATGAGTCCTGGGATGCAGGAATGATTTTGTAAATAAGTCAGGGGGATCTATGAGTCCCACTAACAACGTTAGGAGTTGTATTTTGCCATTTTTACAAAGTGCAGCATTTAACTCCACATTTCAGTAACATAGCAGAGTTACACACATGCACTGTCACCGACAATGCATGGTTCTAGAAGTAGAGGTCTTAAGGAGTAAGTCTTTTTCCTATTTGTATAAACAATGGTCAGACACCTCATTACTGTTAGCAACACTACCAGTAACATCAGTTTTGGAAGTGCGAGCTTCATCTTTGTACATAGAATATGGCTTGTAAAATATCCCAAAAATGGGCGTAAACAGTTGTCGCTTCCAGCCTGCATCCTTGTTTTAGACAGGGACTTGTCCATGCGATTATGTGCCGGAGGAGGACTTAAGAAGGAAGGATTTTTATTGTCTGGACTTTCCATCAAACAAGCATACTGGTCAATTAATTAAGACGCATACACATTTGTATGATGAGCTATGAGGTTCAATTTGAATGTCTAGTTGATCATGGTGTTTATCAATAATATATCAATAATAGTGTAAACCATCTACAGCAGAGTCATGTACATACTATTTTAACAATGAGAACATTATGTAAATACTAGCATTTTAGCTGGAAACAATAACAGGCCAAGGGGGGGTGAAGGCAAGACGGTTTTAGTCCACCCATATGGTGATGAAAGTATGTCTTATATTTTGATTAACTATAATGGTCACAAATCTTAAATCGCCTTTCCTACTTACCGGAGAAGGTTTTTTGTTAGTGTGTGTTAGTCTTACTCTTATCTTTTCAAAATGTATTTCTAGATGTGTTTATTTCCAAATTTAAGTATGTCTAGGGTTATCCTTAGTTTATTTCTTTATAGATGTAAGATAATTTTATTTAAAGTTAGGGAAAAATAATGTATTACTTTGTGTTGAGACCGAAAGATAGAAAATGATTTTAAAAAAATAGCAGATCTGCGTGCACAACACATACCTAGTTATTATATAGGCACGTTGTTTCAATTGTAGATAGACTGGCAGGAGGAAGTGACAAATAGTGTAAATAGATGTTAAATAGCTTAGGTAATATTAAAAATGTTTAAAGTAAAGCGATGGTTCTAGCAATTATGAGCAATTCTATGGATAAATTCTATCTATATCCGAAAGAAGTGCTCAGAGGGGGGACATGTATAGTTTAAGAAGTATAGTTTAAGCATTGGAACATAATTTAATTCATTTTAGTGGAGTGATTAGCGAGAAAAGGGTAGCATCTATTGAAGTAACTAAAGTTATTGATCAAAATAATTCATCATGTATGATCTATTTGTAGTGAGGCCATAGGATGGTGTAGCTTTGCACATGAGTAATGAGTGTAACAGTCAGTTTTTTCTTAGTATATAGTTTGAGTGTGTTCTCTGCGGGGGAAAATAGCCAAGTTGATCTTTGTACCCTGTACGTGTCGAACTGTCAATGGCACCTGGCCACTTCTGCAGGCAAATTCAGCTAAAAGTAGGCTGGGTCTCCTGTCAAGTTATTAGGGTACATTAAGCAGACAGGTGGGACCCTCCTGGGTCAGTGACAAGTTGATCTTTGCTGAGTCAGTTTATAGCGTTGTAATGATTCCTATTTATGAAGTTTGTGACTGCCGACCTATTGGTTAGGCCACTACGCAGTGTGTGGAGAATGAATGGCCCGGGTATGTGTGGAATGTGATGTTTTTCTTTAGGTGAAGTCATTCTAATGAAAATTGTTCTTCCTACTTTCCAGGATGAAAGTTACTGTATGTTAACTCAAGTGTTTCTATAGGTGACGAGGACTGGATGGTGTACCAATCAATGAGATGGTCCAAATGTGTTGTCAATTTAATGAATATTTTCTTTTGCCATTGTGCATGGGCATGGTTAATATGGCGATATTGACTAACTCACTAAAAACTTAGAATAACTCGTCTAGGAAGAGTGTTGTGTTATTATGAGATACAATGCAATTACAGGAGGAAATTACAAAGGAAAAAATGAGTATCTATAGACGTTACATCGACAAGGTAAGAACCCACTCACTCCCACACGATCTCATACATTATTGAAATATTTGTATTGACAGGAGGATAGTGCACTAGTTTGATGAAATACAGTGTCAAGATGCAATAATGTGTAACCTGTCAATGTAGTTAATAACCATAAGAGAGGGAGTTAACCATAAATCAGACTGTGAAAGATTGTGATCAACTGTGATCAAGATAGATCATTATAAATTCATAATTATGGATTATCATCTGGGGAAAAGTATAGAACAAATGTTTTAGAATAGGGTGCAGTGTGGTGTTTTGTTTTTTCCAGCTCTGAAATCCAATAAATTAAGAGAAACATATCAGGAGATGTGTTTAAAAACGCAACTGAAAGGACATTTGGGTTTGTATGCAGGGTAAATATACACACATACATTGACGTCAGTCTAGTGTTATATGAAGACAATTAATGTAAAATAATAATAATAATAATAATGTTGAAATTAATTCTGTATAAACCACCTTTTTAATCAGGGTGGAAATAATTCAAGTGAACAAAAATTACCTGCACAAGTTGTTTTCTCTATAGTTCTAAGAAACCTGACAGACATATAAATATGTCACATGGGCCAGTGACACCAATGAGAGCCAAGTCACATCATCATGTCCGTCCAGAGACTCCAGACGTCCCTACAAGGCAACCCCGGTCACCCCCCAGTGACAGATGTGATGGGAGCCGGATAAAGACGAAATACCGTGCCCACCATGGGGAAAAAAGACTAAAATGCCAAGCTACAACTTGTGACAGAAACATAAGGAGAGGAGAAGAGAACATTTGCGTGGAGGAAAGAACCACGAAAAAAGACTACACCTGATGCTGGCTTATGAGTGATCGCTCAAGACAAATCGAGGGTCGTAGGTTGGAATTTCCCAATAAGAAGGAAAAGGGTTTTCGCCCCTACCAGCCATCAGAAGTTGTGTGTAATAAAAAGAAAATGATCATGTGGGTGGACATTGAATACACTGGAATGTAAACCTTTCTTACTTTAGGATATAGTCCATATATAAGTCATCTTTTTGTAGTAAATTTGCATACAGTATAGTATCTCATGTTCCTTGGTATAAATTAATATTAGAATTTTAATTTACATATTTGAAATGGCGGAATGTAGTGGGGGTTCAAGATGAGAATACTACACTCCCTTAAAAGAGCATAGGAAGCAAGGCTTCCACCTGTTGATTGCCTGTCAAGATGACCTATTCTTACCCAAGACCCATGTTTGACCATGTTGACTGACCACTGACCTATCCCCAAATATATTCTTGTTCCTTCATTGTGTATAAGAGAGACGCATGTGAACAGCTCTGGAGGCTTGCATCCGTGCACCTCCCTGGGCTGGTACAGACCATGTTCCTTGTAAATGTAAAATTAATAATCCACCACAACCTGAGCCCGGCCCCCGGGGAAGGCTGCCTGACACATTGGTGGTCCCCTGGACCCCTGCTGTGCTGCTGAGGTGTTGCAGCTGCTGCTGTTTGTTTGTTTGTCCTTTTGTCAAAACTCCTGGCTGTGCAAATAGCCCATTGACTGGTTCCCAAACACTTTTTAAAAAAGTGTTGTAAATGTTCTTCTTATATATATATATTTTAGGTTTTCTGAGGTCAATTGCACCCAAGAAATCACACCCGTGTGAACTGAGTGGTGCAACTACACATTTATTGTTATAGTTACTGTACATTGATTGATTGATTGAAAATTTTATTAAAAGTTTGCAGAATTACAGTACATTTCAAGCACAAACTCAATACAAAGGCTGTTAACTGTGAGTGGACGACCCAATTAAGCATTACACTCGTTTACATGCGACAGGGTCCACCATGTTCAATTCATCAAAACATTTAGAGACGTACAAATATACACTTCTATATAGACAAAGAACAGTACAGGAATTCATCATAATGGAGGTAAAAAGGGAAAAGAAACATATACAGTGAGGGGAAAAAGGGGGGGGCGGTGGGGGGGGATTCAGATTTTACGGGGGCCAGTTTCGAATTGCAGCCATCCGTAGGTGCCCTTTGAGAGCGGTTTTGAAGGAGTCAAGGGATTCGCATGTCTTAATGACTGTTGTTAGGGCGTTCCACATTTTGGTGGCATAGGAGCGAAAATAATTTAGTCCCTTGTTTGTGCCGAATCTGGGTTGAACATGATTCGTTGCACTCCCTCTGGTGTTGTGGGTGTGGACTTCGTTAACATTAAGGAAGTATCTACACAGGTACATGGGTATCTTGGTGGAGTATCGAATCTTGTGGACCAGACCCATTGCAAGATGCTGTACTCTGTCGCCGACCCTAAGCCATGCCAGTCTGTCAAAGTGGGCAGGGGTGAGGTGGGTTCGGGGGGTGAGGCCAAGTAGGAGCCTGACCAGTTTGTTTTGGGAGGTCTGGAGCCTAGTTTTAAGGGCCTTTGAGGTGCTGTGGTACCAGGAGGTGCATGCATAGTCAAAGAAGCCTTGTACAAGGGCTCCTGTTAAGGTCTTCAAGGTGTTTTTGTCGACCAGTGAGGAGATCCTGTAAAGGAATCTTGTTCTTTGGTTGACTCTTTTGATTACGTTGGTGGCCATTTTATCACCGGAAAGATTAGCCTCCAGGATGGAACCTAGGTAGGTAATTTCATCTTTACGTGTGATAACATTGTCACCCACTCTAACCAAGAAGCCATTTGCCTTGCTGAGATTACTATTAGATCCAAAGAGAATGGATTCAGTTTTTCCCAGGTGTAAAGATAGTTTGTTATCAGCGAGCCAGGTGCAGATTCTACCGAGTTCAGAGCTGAGGGCATTTTCAACCTGCAGTTTGTCCCTGTCCGAGACCAGCAGTGCCGAGTCATCTGCGAACAGGAACAAGTTGCAGTCACAAGCTGAAGTCATGTCGTTAACATATATTAGGAACAGTAGAGGCCCTAGTATGCTTCCTTGTGGAACGCCACAGCTCACTGGGAGGGGGGGGGGGGACAGTGTTCCGTTCACTTCCACCATCTGTGCTCTCCCCTCCAGGTAGGATTGCATCCAGCTCACTGATGTGCTATCGAAACCAATTGCTTTTAGCTTGTTAACCAGTATGGAGTGGTTCACTGTGTCAAAAGCCTTTTGGAGGTCCAGCATGACCATGCCGCAGTATTTGCCAGCGTCCACCTCTTGTTTGATGTGGTCGCTCAAATAGAGAAGGCATGTGTCAGTGGAGTGGGATGTTCTGAAGCCAGATTGGAACTCGTACAATAATTTATTAGTGGCAAGATACTTTTCAACCTGTTCATAGACTATTTTTTCCATCACTTTCGAGATGGAGCTTAGAATAGAAATAGGGCGGTAGTTGCCGGGGTCTAATTTACTCCCTTTCTTGTGCAGGGGGGTTACTTTGGCCAGTTTGAAATCTAGGGGGACCTGTCCCTGTTTGATGGAGAGGTTTACTATGTGGGTGATGATTGGAGCTATAGAGATGGCTGAGTCTCTGAGAAATTTGGAGGGAATATTGTCATGGCCAGTGGCCTTGTGGGGTTGGAGGGCCCTCAGTTTCTTAAGTACCTCATCAGTTGTTACCATAACTAATTTAAAATCGTCTTTACAAACACCTAGGTTTCTGTAGAAGGTTTTAATGTGCTCTACACCAAAGAGCCCAGAGTGGGAGGGCAGATTGTTAACCAGCGTTGTTGATATGTTTGTAAAGAAGATGTTCAAGTAGTTGGCCACATCAAGCTTGTCAGTGATGAGAGTGTTGTTCACTTTAATGTTTATGTTTGAAAACCTGGTTTTCAGTTTCTGACTATAGCCTAATTGGTTGTTGAGTAGCTTCCAGAGCTCTCGAGGATTGTTTTTGTTTTCCTCAGCTTTATTATTAATGAAGTTACTTTTGGCGGATTTGATCATGGCAGTAACATTATTTCTTAGCCTGTTTCGTTGGGTTTTTAGGTTGTCCAGCTGAGCTTGGAGACCCCTGTTGAAGCGCTTGGCAAGCTTTGACTTGCATTTTAGAAATTCAGAGCAGAGCAGAGTCTCTGGCATTCGTTGCAGTCATTATGTCCGAATTCATCCATGGCTCCGAGCGGGTTTTGACCCTGATGGTTCTCAGAGGAGCCATGTAGTTCAGTACTGATGTAAATTTGGTTTTGAAGCCAAGCCAAGCTTCTTCGACAAGTGTGCTGTTAAGCTTATCGGACCAATCCAGACTCTCCAATTCTTGGTTAAAGGCCTCACTAGAGTAGGTTTTGAGGTCCCTTGATATGACTGCTTTGTGGCAGCCAGACTTTGGTTTTTCTTTTTTGCGGGTACAGAATATCATGAAATGATCACTAAGCCCGCATACAATAACACCTTTCTTGGAGATTCTGGATTTGTCCGAGGTCAGAATGAGATCAATGACAGTTTGAGTAGAAACACACACTCTAGTGGGTTGGGTAATAAGCTGGCTAATACTATGCAGATCACAAAACCTACTAAATGATTTGAAAACAGGCGCCTCTTTACGCTGTATGTCTGTATTCAGATCGCCCATCAGGATTTTCTCTGCACCCTCCTCCTCAGCTAAGCAACCCTCAAGAATATCATAAAAGCCTTGCTGATCAGGAGGTCTGTAGACTGTGCCAACTAGTACTGATTTCGCATTTTTTAAAATTAATTCAACCCACATTAGAACCAGGAAAGCATCTGTGTCATAAGTACTCTCCGCATGAATTCTAACCATAGCAACCATGCTCGTTGTTTTGGTACGAACAAACACGGGTACACGGGTACAAAGCCAGTTGTTGGAGTGGTTTGCACCACTCAAAAACCCTTAACTTTTAACATTCAGCAGATTTTCTATGGTCTGCGGTTTTCTGGCTCAAACAAGTGCTCTGCTTGTCCTGTGGACTGTGTTCCTCCGGTGTGGATTAAAGTCCAGACCATTGTGCTGGTGTCCAACTTGTTGGTGTCATTAGTGGGTCCAGTCTGGGTGTCTCCTCCATGGATAAACATGAACTTCTCCAAGACACAGGCTGAGTGGCCAAACCTCCCCTCTGGAACGCTCCCTGACACCTTGGGTTTGAACCATCTGTGGGCGTCCACATAAAATGCATAAAGCACATTGCAGTGAGGAAACCCTCCCCAAATGTAGATGAGAGAGAGGTCTGCTAATAGGCCTATCTCACAGCCCGCTTTCCACGGCCACTTCCGGTAAATAGTGGTGTCATTTAACATTAGCATTTACACGTTTTCTCTGGAGAATCTAAGTACATTTTCTAATGTGAAAATGTGACAGACCAATATTATTATGAAGCAAACAAGATGGTAAATCAGCTCGAACAGATAGAACAAACCTTACCTTGAGAAAACAAAAGTTGTAGACTTCTTAAATTACCTCTGTTAACATGTAGCGTCTATGGAGTGACGTCACGCTATCACCACTAACCCCGAAAGGGGGTGTATTAAGGGGGCGGGGAAATTCTGTGAGATAGGCTTATTCCCCCACACATAAATTCTGTAATTTCTCGACTGTTTCGGACACGGGGCGGCTCACCGGAACCGGGACGGTATACCCTGTGCACGTAACTGTGGGTCTGGAAGTTCTGGGGACACCCGAAGGGAGTTGCACCACTCAGATCACACAGGTGTGATTTTCAAAGCGCACAAATGCCTTGGGAAGAGTTCTGAATCGCTGGCCAATCGGAGGAGAGAACAGTTATTGCATGATGTATTGTAAGCCATAGACATAGAAAGGTAGACGCCTCATTCGCCGCTGCAATTCATTGGAGCGACCTGTCTCGCCGGGGGCGGAAGTGGCGCCCATATAAGGAGCCGTCTACCTTTCTATGTCTATGGAGATACAGACGAGCTATCAGCTGTGCTTTGAAATATTTTATAGTTTTTTGAGTGGTGTAAACCACTCCTACAACTGGCTTTGTTAGTTTACGTGTCTGTTCGTACCAAAAAATGAGAATGGTTGCTATGGTCACCCAGTTCACACAGGTGTGATTTCATTACGTCAGAAATTATGTCAGACCACAGTTGATCAGTCTATATAAGACCTTACACCACTCAGTTCACACGGGTGTGATATTTTTTTATATTTATTTAACTTTTAAAACTTCAGTTATGAAACTTTGGAACCTCCCTATTCCTTCATACTTTCACATAGAAACTCTATTTCTCTACACGCTTGAGATTTTGACTTTGAAATAATCAGTATCTTTTGAGATATTTAACTTTAAGCACCCAATGCATTTCCAATGGGGCTTTGCTACAGGGGAGAGAGGACACAGGAGGAATGACCCATGTCTTCGTAAAGTCACGGCGGCTGCAATGTTTACACAACGGATTATGTTTTTTACATCAGCAAGTTTGCACGTGTCTGCTCTACGATTGTTTTTTAAAAAGCCGGACAATATTTGGAATATCAGAGTACTTTTACTTTGGCACTCTAAGTATATGTTGATGCCAATACTCTTGTACATTTCAAGCTCCAATTTTCCAAAACAATGTGATGCGTTGTGAGATTCTATACTGTAGATCTGCTATTTTGGTTAAAGCTCGAGTATAACCATTTTCATTACTGTTAGACAACACAAAACATAGTTATTACGTAAGGGATAATATCTGGCTAGGTGGTCATTGTCGGGAGATAATTCACAGACATGGAGTTTAACCACAGAGGCGAAGCCGAGGTGGTTAATAGTTAACTCTAACTGTCTCTCCTTATTGATCACAAACATCAATCAAAAGGTGATCATTTGTTGCAGGAACCAAAGGAGAAGCATTCTTATCAATGGTTCCACTGTAAAATACACAACAGCATTATGGACTGTGATCAAGATATCTGCGCTTCATTAATCTGTTTCTTTAGTGGACTCTTTTTTTTAAAATTATTCCTGCATGTTGCTGTTGCTAGTCATGGCATGGCTGCCAGTTCCCACCTGATGTTGTGTGGGAGTTCAGACTGCTCCAGACTGTACTGAATGACTGCTAGCTTACATATGGTCTTCAGGCTAGGACTGAAGTCTAAATACAGGTCATCAGGGGTGTTGTATCCTCCAAAGAGGATGACACGATCTCCCACCATGCAACAGCACTTACTATCCATTACCATCGGAGACGGTCCTTTCCCCTTGGGCTCAACCTTCTTCCAGGAGAAGGTTCCTGGACTGAATTTCCACACAAAACTGCCAATACATATGTACAGCTCTCCATTGTAGGTAAGGGCTTTATGACTCCAGTGTCCTTCTGGAACAAGGTGTGTACAAGGTGTGTTGAAAGGTGTGTTCAGCCAAATGTTGGTCTCTGTGTCAAACACTCTGATGGTGTTGTAGTGCTGACCCCTCCCCCAGCCCCCAAATACAAACATCTTTGTCCCAATGATGGTGGCAGAGTGACATACTGTAGCAGGATGTGAATATCCTCTGGTGTTGATTAAAGTCCAGACCAGTGTGCTGGTGTCCAATTTGTAGGTGTCATTATTCCATCCGCTCAGATTGCTGTATCCTCCTCCATGGATAAACATGACCTTCCTCAACACACAGGCTGAGTGCTGGTACCTCTCCTCTGGAACAGTCCCAGAAACCCTGGGTTTAAACCACCTGTGGGTGTCCACATCAAATGCATAAAGCACATTGTAGTACTCACTTCTCCAGCATCCTCCCCAGATGTAGATGATATCTTCTATCAGTACAGCTGTGTGGTAAGCCCGCTCGGTGGGAACATCAAGGTGACACTCTTCTCCTCCAGGTGTCACCGGAGGTAACTTCCTCCAGCGTAGAGACACAGAGTTGAAAACGTTGACGCCAAGCTGATCCCTGTGGCCGTCACAGGATCCTCCAAAGCAGTACACCTTGTTCTCCACTGCTACCGCAGCAGGACCGCAACCCTGCAGTGTTCCTCCACTCCGATGCAGCGTCCAGCAGAACATTTCTCACACCGTGTAGTCTTAACTGGGTCAGCTAGCGCTTATTGTTGGTTCAGTGGCACGAATGTCCCACGAAGTCTGACGAATCCACAAAGCCTACGATGAGTTGGGTTCGGTTGATGAAGAAAGTCGCTGACTTTTGATCTATAGAAATATTGAAATATTCCACGCCACACAGCAGCAGGCAGTAATGATCAGCGGTGTCAATGAATAACCTTCAGCCGAAGTTACTTTTAGGCAGTTGGATGCGTCTGTAAAAGTGGCTGAACGAAATTGTGTTCAGTTAACATTTCATTTCATTTTAATGGTTGTGTGATGATGTCATTGCG
Source organism: Electrona antarctica (assembly GCF_951216825.1). Lineage (NCBI taxonomy): Eukaryota > Metazoa > Chordata > Actinopteri > Myctophiformes > Myctophidae > Electrona > Electrona antarctica. The sequence goes on from NC_136807.1 coordinate 56,050,681, forward strand.
AAGTCATATACTAGAGTGATGATGTCATTACGTGGAATAGCCAATGGCGTTACTCCAACTGACTGTTGTCTGTATGATGTCATCAGAATGTCAACATGTTTTTAGTCTCTCTCTCTCTCTCTCTCTCTCTCTCTCTCTCGAGACAGACAGAGCAAAGACTAGACTAGAGCAAATCTCCACGTACAGTAATAATCATTTTATCTTAATATTGTGATTATTTCTCTCACTATAATCGTACCAGGGTCATTCCTCCTAGTATCCGGACTGGTGTCATTTGTGTCCCCAAAAACACTAATTCCAAAAAGCTTATCTTCAACTATTAAACGTTTTTCCACCATAGAAAAAAAAATATTTGTACCTCAGAGTGAAATCAATATAAAATAATGCCTTTGCTTTGAGTAGTTATGCTAACGTGCCATATGTCCCCCATCAAGTTTATTTCTTTCCCCATCAAGGTTATTCTTCAGTTACATAGATCTAATCAAATAAAACAATAAAAATCGAAATTGTGAATTATTATTATTATTATTATATAGGCCTAGTAGGCCTATAGTTCTAATGCTTCCCCCAAAATGTTATTAATTGTGATAAATGTCATATTAATGCTTAAAATCTTGAAATCAATTTTGTCCCTGACTTTACTGTCCCCCGCTACGCTGATGCAAATCCACCTGTAAATATCCCCTGACTATATTTCTCTGTCTAGCCTAATTACTTCAGAAAGTACCATATATTTTTGATAGGAAACCTGGCCTATACACAAGAAGAAGTCACCGTTTTACTTGCGTACTTGGAACGATGCAAGTTGGAAATGCATGTCCCACCCAGTTATGTCTGTGTCCCTTTATGCCCATATATGGAGTTCTTTGTCAGCCATTCCCAAATATGGAGTCTATGCAGATGTCAGAACATCATTGTGATGTCAGAACATTCCCATATATGGATTCTTTGTCAGGCATGCCCAAATATGGAGCCTATGCAGATGTCAGAACAGGCCTCCTAGCTGTTGGGCTTGGGCTAAATTCGGCCATAGCCACTCGCCCAAATGCAGTGACCTCATCCCATTTGTGGACTGCTATGGCCGTTTTTAGCCGAAGGAGTGTTTTTCGTGCAAAAAAAATGTTTGCAATTGATTCCGAATCATGAATAACCCCTAGTTTGACATGCCACATGCTACTTAATCCATTCTGGGGTTTCAAGCATTCTGTTCTACTTTAGCTATTGAAAAATAACAGATCTACAAGCTCATAGCGCACCACCGAGTGGCGCGCTACGAGCTTGTAGGTCTGCTATTTCTGAAAAAGTCTTGAAAATGTGGCGCAAATCTTTGAATATATATTATATATAGCGAACATTTTTAACTAAAATATTGGCTTCTGGGAGGGGGTCCCTGAAACTACATATTTTTAGATGGGGGGTCCGTGGCCCAATAGAGATAATTCTGGGGGTCCTTGACATGAAAAAGGTTGAGGACCACTGACATAGAAACATGGGTTTTTCTGAAAAATGTTAGGATGTCCAGCAGTGGCGTGCACAGACATTTAGAGGGGCAGGTGCTCAAGTTAAAAAAGGGCACCTTGTGCAGCGCGTGGAACCGGCCGGTTGCCTTAATCCATTTTGGGCGGGAACCCCTTTTGGTGTTAGCATTATGTTATGCTTTAGCTATTGAAAAATAGCAGATCTACAAGCTCATAGCGCGCCACCGAGTGGCGCGCTACGAGCTTGTAGGTCTGCTATTTTTGAAAAATCCAAAAAAAAAGAAAAAAAGTTTTTCTTTTTTTTTTCCAAAAGGGCACATTGCCAAAAGGGCAGGGGGTGCTCTAGCACCCCCTAGTGTCTATCTGTGCACGCCACTGATGTCCAGAATGGGTTAAAAAGCATAATTTTAATTTGAAATGGTTGCCTTTATATACCGTAGGTTTTCAATGGTACCCCGGCCCAACTTCCAACCCCTGAATTTACCATGATCCATAATTTAATTAACTTTTAATGTTATTTGGATCATAAAAAACCTTGAACGATTACTATTTCTATTTATTTTGTGTCAAATCTTAGATTTAATGGCCTATAGTCTGCTTGCAACCACACCAATAAATACCACAGACAAAAATATGATTTGCCCGTTTTTGAAAATCATTTTTATTGCAAAATAATATCAGTAAAGCACATCAAATCTTTCCCAAAAAAGAGCTACTTATTCCATTACACGTAAATAAAACCATCTGTATTGTAACTGTCCTCGTCCCATAGCCTGTAAATAAACCATCTGTATATATAGTGCCCCCGATCGTCCCATAGCCGGCGTGGTGTCTGTATTCACATCTTGTTTCACCGTATTGTTATTAACAGTATGAATGGTTCACAACGTAAACTCAAATGCTGAACGTTTCTTCATAAAAATGTAGATTTTTATGGCAGTGCACATTGAGACGGACAAAACGAAAACAAAGCCGGACAGCAAAGCTCTATTGATGATATGCACACGGCTGCCATCTTGCCAGCAAGGTGCTACCTAGGTGCAACTTCCCGTAGACAGCCCGTTCATCCAATCAGAACAGTCCTATCTAATTGTATTAAATGACGTCAAACTCACCAACATTGCAGCTGTACGGAAAAGCTTGAATTATCGTCTTACTATCTGCAATGTGTTTGTTTCATAAGGATCCACCGTAGGCATGTTATGAGCTACTCTCCGTCAAGAAATTCCTTGCCGATGATGTGTCAAGAGTTTGGAAGCACTTTGCCAACGCAAATTCTAAACGGGTGGTACACATGGGCTGTTGAGTGATTAGTCAACGAGCACTTCCAAACTCCAGCACTTAAGGAAAAACATCATCTGCAAGGAATTTCTTGACAGGGAGTAGCTCATAACATGTCTACAGTGGATTTGTATTAAACAAATACATTGCAGATAAGAGGATAATTCAAGCTTTCCGTACAGCTGCAATGTTGGAGAGTTTGACGTTATTTAATACAATTAGATAGGACTGTTCTGTTTGGATGAATGGGCTGTCTATGGGAAGTTGCACCTTGATAGCACCTTGCTGGCAAGATGGCCGCGGTGTGAATATCATCAATAGGTGTACACCAGTGGTTCTCAACCAGTGGTCCTTGGGGGGGGGGGTTCCAGGTGGTCCCCATGCAGTGAAACGATGGAGAGTTGGGTAACCAAATGGACCCGTATAGAACTTTAACTCTTGAGAGAGCGTAACATTCATTTTACGCTCTCAAGAAGTTGCATTATTGTTAAACATCTGCATTACTCAATGTAGTCTACACACATTAAGAGAATGTAGAAGAATTGTTATCTTTGATCAACCTTGTGCCCGTTCTCTCTCCTATCGGTACCAACATCAATGCAGCATGAAATTGAGGACAGAATCTTATCCGGCGACAACTAAATATTCTAAGATCTTGGGCTAAATGTCATCAAACGGTGGTCCGTGGCTCAAATGTCGAATAAATAAGACCTCGATATGAAAAGGGTTGAACGCCACTGGTGTACAAGGTAAAACTCCTCGGCGTTCGGTCGACAGTGTACAGATATACTCTCGAGTGTGTACAAAATACCAGTAATTTGTACAGTTATACTCTCGAGCATGTACAAAATACCAGTAATTTGTACAGTTATACTCTCAAGCATGTACAAATGCCAGTAATTTGTGCAGATATACTCTCGAGCGTGTACAAATACCAGTAATTTGTGCAGATACACTCTCGAGCATGTACAAATACCAGTAATTTGTACAGATATACCCTGGAGCGTGTACAAATACCAGTAATTTGTGCAGATATACTCTCGAGCATGTACAAATACCAGTAATTTGTACAGATATACCCTGGAGCGTGTACAAATACCAGTCATTTGTGCAGATACACTCTAGAGCGTGTACAAATACCAGTAATTTGTGCAGATACACTCTCGAGCATGTACAAATACCAGTAATTTGTGCAGATATACTCTCGAGCGTGTACAAATACCAGTAATTTGTGCAGATACACTCTAGAGCGTGTACAAATACCAGTAATTTGTGCAGATACACTCTCGAGCATGTACAAATACCAGTAATTTGTGCAGATATACTCTCGAGCGTGTACAAATACCAGTAATTTGTGCAGATACACTCTAGAGCATGTACAAATACCAGTAATTTGTGCAGATACACTCTAGAGCATGTACAAATACCAGTAATTTGTGCCGATATACTCTCGAGCGTGTACAAATACCAGTAATTTGTGCACGCTCTCGAGCAAAGCGGTTTTAACACTCCGGGGGGGTTTTACGGCGCACACACGCTACATAAAAGTGAGAGCCTAATTTAGGCCTTATTCACAGCTTCCCATGTCTACTTTCCCTGCCAAGTGGACAAGAAAAAATGTATAGTGTGACTGAAATATGCAAAAGAGTAACATTTGTTTTTTATCCTAATATAAGCCCAGCACCAAACCACACCAAAGGGTCGGTTTGGGACAAAACGTGTTTATAAGGTCAACTACACCAATGCAACTCATTGAGTTGCAATAAGTTGCATTGGTGTAGTTGACCTTAAAAACCGTTTTGTCCCGACCCGACCCTTTGATGTGGTTTGGGCTTTAAATGATGGTGCAAAGTATTGTTTGTTTTGTTTTTTAAAACGTCTTGTTTGTTAAAAGGTTAAGGGCTCCATTTTCGTCACCACTAAACCCCTTATCCCTAAACTTTTTTTTTACTATTTTGAATACTAGCCAATCTACATTGACATGTTTTGTAAAATAGTAAAAGAAAAAGGCAAAGAAGTTTAGGGATAAGGGGTTTAACGGTGACGAAAATGGAGCCCTATGTCTCTATATTCTGATAGTAATCACCGCTGTTTGTTAAGTAACAGTGGTCTCCATCTCTGCAACTCTTTACAACCACAAATATGATTCATCAACTCGTGTTCCACTTCTGACCGATTCATCATGTTTCATTATGTCCAATTTCAAATCTGTATTATGAGTTCTCCCGACCTGAAAATGCATTTTTCCGTTTACTGAAGAGCTGGGGAGAGTCCTACTGCGTTTAGTACCGAACAAACAAACTCAAAACTCAATAGTGATGATTACTATGGGAATATAGAACTAGTATTTAACACTTATTTAACAAAATTATACTAACAATACATCACCTTTAAACGTTAAACTGTATCGTAATAAACATAAAAGAAATGAAAATGTGTCACTCAAAAAAAAATAATAATAATAATAATCCCAATGGTTTGTATATGGTTGTCATTGTTTCAGGGCCGGGGTTTGAACATATTTGAAAGGGTGGGTGAACAATCCGTTTTGCACATTCTCTACGTTATCAAAGTAACGCGCAAAAAAAAAAAAAAAGAAGAAAAAGAAAAAAGCAACCCTTACCAAAAAAGGTTGTAAATAATGTTATGAGTCTGTGTAGATAAATGAAGAAGTGTGTCCCATGCCTGCACTGTGCAGTGGTTCTCAAAGTGGGGTTCGGGGACCCCCACAGGGGGGGTGGGGCGTTCCATGGGGGTCCCCCAGCTAAATGAGTTAATAGAGCATCACAATCACCACTTAGTTGATGCATTTACACCGTTGGCTGTCCAAAAAAACCACAAAAAAAAACAGCAGATCTACAAGCTCACAGAGCGTCACGTTGTGCCACGCTGCAAGCTTGTACATCTGCTATTTTTTGGGGGGGAAAATGTTGATAATATTTTTTACATAAATCTTCTCTTCTGGTGGGGGGGGGTCCCACGGCCAATATCAATTAGGGTGGTCCTTGACGTCGTGGGAGAAAAGTTTTGAGAACCAATGCCGTGGCAGATATCGTATAGCCCCCAAACTCCTTGTCTGTTCACTTGGGGTCCTCGATGGTCCCTTTGCTGAGGTCGGTCATTTTGGGGTACTTGACCTTCTTCTGGTCCAGCTCGTTCTGCGCCCACAGCAGCAGCTTCAGCAGCTTAGCCAGCTTGGGGGTGGACTCCCTGTTCTCGTAGTCCAGCACCGACTGGTTCACCTCACTCCACACCTGAGGAGGACCAAAGGCAAAAAGAAATTTTTAGATCCAAGGACGATTCTAAAAATGTGGGCAAATTTGACTGAGGGATTTTTGTTTTTTTTCATGTCATATGAAAGCAGGGAATCATAGCTTCAAATTGACATATTGGTTGTACAGTTTGGCCCACCAGTTTTGGAGATATGGCTTATAGAGTAATGTCTTGCAGAGAAACAGCGAGTTGAGAAAACAGGCTTGAAAGGTTCACTTCTATGGACTCTAACATTACACCTATAGCTACATGTTTAAGCATTTAATTTAATCATATTTACATGTCGATTTCAGCTCTGACATTTATTTCAGACATGCTCTAGTTAGTATGTGAAGAGTCTGCCTGTGCTATTAACTCATTTTGGATAAAAAACAAATCAGTTTTTCTCATCTCTTGAACAATTTGAGTCTTGCCGCCATGACTGTCTCTGTATCAAAAAGAGTCACATATCACAATCCGTCGTTCTATGGTGTCCGGCTCCTTCCAGAGGACATTAACCCATTTAGACCCGAGGATTCTTAAAAAATGTCTTCTAAATCCTAAAAGTTTTCTGAAAAACCTATGTTTCTATGTCAGTGGTATTCAACCTTTTTCATGTCAAGGGCCCCCAGAATGATCTGTATTTATAGACCCCGATCTGAAAATATGTTGTTCCAGGGACGCCCCAGAAGCAAAGATTTGAGTTTAAAACGTTCGCTCTGAAAGAATATATAATCAAAGATTTGCGCCACATTTTCACATTTTTTCAAAAGTAGCAGACCTACAAGTTCATAGTGCGGCACTCGGTGCCGTGCTATGAACTTGTAGATCTGCTATTTCTCAACAACTAAAGCATAACATAATGCTTAAAACGCCAAAAGGGGGTTCCCGCCCCAAAATGCGTTAAACAAACCTTCTGTCTCTGCATCATGTTGAGCAGGTCTCCGAACGGTGAGTCCTCGGGGTTGTCGAAGGCCAGCAGCGCCAGCGTTCTCTCCATCTCCGTCAGACACTCGCGGCTCTCCTCGCCCTGCTCCGCCAGCTGCGACTGGGCGAACTCCAGCGCCGCCTCCGTCTCCCGAAGGCGAATCAGCTCGATCAGGTGCTGTTGCTGTTTGCAGTGGTGGAGAGAGAGAGCCAATCAATGTGGTAATTTAGGGCTGCAAGAGTTCATCCAACTAATCAGTTCCCTTTCGTATCAGAGACCAACCACATTTCTACCAATTTTAACACATTGAGAGCCCACGCAAAACTGCCCAAAATCACTTTCACCTAGAAAATCCATTCACATTTTGTATAATTCAGCTGACTATGGAGACACATGCTGGAACTTTTTACTTTGAAATGTTTTATAGTTTCTGAGTTATTTAATTTAAACGCCAAATGCATTCTCAATGGCGAAAACACAAACTTTGGCACCACCTGTTAAAAAAAAGGAAAAAAAAGTGTTTTGATTTTTCTGATTTTTTTTCTTCCAAAGACGTCCACAGACGTCTTGGGCTATGCACGTGCGGTAATACCCAGGACGTCCACAGACGTTTTGGGCACAAAATGTGTTAACAAACAAAACACATCACTTACTGCACCTCTAAAATAAGATTCCTATGCATGCCTTCTAAAATCAGTAGTTTAAAAAAAAATAAGCAGACGAACAAGCTCAGTAGATCTGCTATTTTTTTGAATAGCCAACACTATAATCTAACGCAGATGCAAAGCTACACCATATTTGTAGCTGAAGTTGAAACTAGCTCAACCTTTTTTTTGTAGCTGTTGTGGCATTTTCAGCAGCTACAAACGTCGGATGTATCTTTGTATCTTCATGTCGCTGGCTTCCATTGACAATGAACTGTATCTTTGTATCTTCCTGTGTGAACGCAACATAAAGATGCTTTCGGTTTTCGCGGGTTAAGATCACATGAATAAGTACACAATAAGTCAGTCACCATGTTTTCTGGGAGAGAGAAGCCTGCAGTACCGCATGACGTACGTTACCCTGCAGGTTAGTCTCGTGTAGCCAGACAACTATTCCACAATCTCCGAATGCTATATAGAGTCTAGAACGAAAATATATTTTAAAATATCTTTACATTTAATTTTTTTCCTCATTTCTGCTAATAAGCAAGCTATATATGCTTAGATGATTTCTATTTATATTAGGATACATTTGGGCGACTGTAAAGACGAAACGGAAGTGGGAGGAGGCTCCACTTCCGCTGTATATTTGACTCGTGATCAGAGCTTCCGTTGCTCCAGACTGTATGACGGAAGCATTTATATTTTGCTGATGATCAGAGCTTCCGTTGCTCCAGACTGTATGACGGAAGCATTTATATTTGACTCATGATCAGAGCTTCCGTTGCTCCAGACTGTATGACGGAAGCATTTATATTTGACTCATGATCAGAGCTTCCGTTGCTCCAGACTGTATGACAGAAGCATTTATATTTGACTCGTGATCAGAGCTTCTGTTGCTCCAGACTGTATGACGGAAGCATTTATATTTGACTCATGATCAGAGCTTCTGTTGCTCCAGACTGTATGACGGAAGCATTTATATTTGACTCATGATCAGAGCTTCCGCTGCTCCAGACTGTATGACGGAAGCATTTATATTTGACTCATGATCAGAGCTTCCGTTGCTCCAGACTGTCTGACGGAAGCGTTTATATTTGACTCATGATCAGAGCTTCCGTTGCTCCAGACTGTATGACGGAAGCATTTATATTTGACTCATGATCAGATCTTCCGTTGCTCCAGACTGTATGACGGAAGCGTTTATATTTGACTCATGATCAGAGCTTCCGTTGCTCCAGACTGTATGACGGAAGCATTTATATTTGACTCATGATCAGAGCTTCCGTTGCTCCAGACTGTATGACGGAAGCATTTATATTTGACTCATGATCAGAGCTTCCGACTGTATGACAGAAGCATTTGTAAATTGCGAGAGGAAACAGTCTGGCAACGCGAGACTACCTGCAGGTGGAAGTAGAGGTAGCGGTTGGTGTCCAGCAGCTCGGGGTGCAGGCTGTTGATGAGGGCGATGGCCTCCTGGATCTGACCCTTCAGGATCATCTCTCGGATCTTTATCCGCTCGTCCAGGGAGTCCAGGTCCACGCTGGGCTCGATGCCCGACTCCATGCAGAACTTCTCCGCTGCTTCCTTGAAGCCCTCTGGGGGTTTTAAAGATAAAATGAAAGCCGTCGTTAAGCCGTTTCGACCTGAGGACGATTCTACAAAACGACGATTCTACAAAATGTCGTTTCAAACATTTTCATGTCAAAGGACCCCGAAGATTATATGTAATTGGCCGCCGACCCCCATCTGAAAATATGTTGTTCCAGGGACCCCCCCCCCCCCCCCCCCCCCACAGAAAGAATATATATTCAAAGAAAGACCACATTTTCAAGATTTAAAAAAAAAATAGCAGATCTACAAGCTCGTAGTGCGCCACTCGGTGCCACGCTATGAGCTTGTAGATCTGCTATTTTTCAATAGCTAAAGTATAACATAATGCTTAAAACACCAAACGCCCCAAAATGGGTTTTAAAGGAAATGCCAAAACGCTTGAAAATCTTGAAAATGGACCCATCCGTCTGTGGGCCGCGGCGACACGTTCAAGTAGGGATGCGCGATATAATCGGTAGCATAATCAGAATCGGTCATAAAAATGCCATATCGGTATCGGAATGGTCTCAAAATAATACAGATTATTTATTCGGTTTTCACCAGCAAAATAATCAATCAACGAGTTCAATATAAATCAAGTGTCTAGTACCTCTCCTAGTCTAGAACAAAAGCCAAATCAAATATCATGTGAAATCTTAAATAAACTTCACATTTAATTTAATTTTAATTTGTGTACTCATCTCATTCAGGCTATTTATTGACTGATTGAATACTTTATCAACAGGCTTTGGGCCAATAAGCCCCTATAGGCCTATAGGCATTGTGGTCCTCTGTATAATATCAAAGTCGGTCAGAATCGGTATCGGCAGATATGACCCTGCAAATAATCGGAGATCGGATATCACCCCTATAGTTTCAAGGATTTCAAGTGCACCCTGATCCAGAAGAGGCCCAGGAACATGTTGATTTATACACTATTGTCTGACGTGAAAAGACAAGAAGATAGAAAGCATGAAATAAAATCAGACAGAATATATATATATATATATATATATAACCATATAAATAAAGTCAGTATGCACTCAGTGATGTAAATAGGGGGGGGGGTCTTTTAGAATTTAGATGGGTCCCGGGGACATTTTATGAGTCCTACTGTACTTCAACGACGTTAAGAGTACAGTACCGAGTACAGTATTGCATCCCAGGAGGACGCCCGGAGCGTGACACGATTGCATCCTTTCCTCAATTCAGTGATAAGGACGCAGGATGCAGGCTCTCTGCGTCACTGCAGCATGAGACCACAATGGAAACAAATCCCCAGGGCTTTTGTGCGTTATCCTTTTCGCATAAATGTCGTACTGTGCCGTTTAAATTTAACCCATTTTGGGGCGGGAACGCCCTTTTGGTGTTTTAAAGCATTACGTTATACTTTAGCTATTGAAAAATAGCAGATCTACAAGCTCGTAGCGCGGCACTAGCTTGTAGGTCTGCTATTTTTGAAGAATCGTGAAAATGTGGCGCAAATCTTTGAATATATATTCTTTCAGAGCGAATGTTTTTAACTCAAACCTTTGCTTCTGGAGGGGGGGGGGGGGTCCCTGGAACTACATATTTTCAGATGGGGGTCGGCGGCCAAATACAGATAATTCTAGGGGTCCTTGACATGAAAATGTTTGAGAACCATTGACATAGAAACATAAAGGTTCTCAGAAAAAAATTTGAATTCATTCATAGAATCGTCCTCAGGTCTAAATGGGTTAAGAAAAGCAATCAGTCAATCAATCAATCAATCACTGCACCTGTCACCAGGTAGTTCATGATGAGCCGGTTCATGTCCGCTCTCTGGATGTGGACATTGTTCAGCTTGTCCATCCACTCCTCCCTGGTTATGTCCTCCGGCTTGTCCGCATAACTCATTCTGGAGGTGTCCTGTGGACAGACAGACAGACATAACTCATTCTGGAGGTGTCCTGTGGACAGACAGACATAACTCATTCTGGAGGTGTCCTGTGGACAGACAGACAGACATAACTCATTCTGGAGGTGTCCTGTGGACAGACAGACAGACATAACTCATTCTGGAGGTGTCCTGTGGACAGACAGACAGACATAACTCATTCTGGAGGTGTCCTGTGGACAGACAGACAGACAGACAGACCTCATTCTGGAGGTGTCCTGTGGACAGACAGACAGACAGACAGACAGACAGACAGACAGACAGACCTCATTCTGGAGGTGTCCTAGTGCAGTGGTTCCCAAACTTTTTCCATGTCAAGGACCCCCAAATTGACACTAATTAGCCCTGCGGAGTGCGGACCCCCATTTAATGGCATTTCTATCTCTGGGACCCCCAATTTATATTAATCGTGTTTTGTTTAATAAACTATAATGCCAAGTAATGTTTGAGTGTGATTGGAAGAGGATAATTCAAGGTTTCCATTGTTGGCACGTTTAATGTCATTTAATGCAATCAGATCTGACTTTTTTATTTGGATCATTGGGCGTTGCAACTCTAGATTCAACCCATTATAAAAACATCTAGTGTTGCAAATTGCGGCTAGTGTACAACATGCGTGTGTAATCGGAGTCGGACAGATAATGCTACACGTTACTGATGACAAACATGTCATATTTCAGTTGACAGTGTGTGAGGGCAGATGTGTTATTAATCATATATTAATATATCAGCGGCTCGTGGTGAATTCTGAGCAGCTGATTGATGTAAAGAATATTTGGCTGGGGAATCTGGATGCTACTAGCAACTATATGCTGTGTTTTGATGACTTAATGTCATCAAAGCGCAATCTAGTGTTGCAAATTGAGTCGGACAGATAATGCTACACGTTACTGATGAGAAATGTAAACATGTAATATTTCAGACAGTGTGTGAGGGCAGATGTGTTATTAATCATATATTACATAGTGTGATGAATTATGAGACCTTTCATCTGCTTGACACAGTAGTACAGTACACCAGTGTTGTTTTTCACTGACGAAAACTAAATGGAAACTACATGAAAACTAAGCTATGGTGACTAAAACTAAGACTAAATATACTGACAATTTCGTCAACAAATAAAAACTAGACTAAAACGTTAGGAAGGGACTAGTGGACAAGAGATCCAGTATAAGTCATTTTAAACTTGGTTGCATGCTGAAAATAGCCGATCTACAAGCTCACAACGCGTCGCAGCGCGCCGCGTTGTGAGCTTGTAGATCGGCTATTTTCAGCAAGTGTAAAATCAGTCATTACGACGGCATCAAGGCCCGCCAAAATAAAATGTAGTCGACCAAATCAACTGTAGATTTAGTCGACTAAAATCTTATGATATGTAGTCGACTAAAACTAGACCAAACACTAAAACATTCCAGGTGACTAAAATGTGACTAAAACTAAATTAAAGCTATTCAAGAGACTAATGACTAAAAACTAAAATCAAAATGTGCTGCCAAAAACAACACTGCAGTACACACACACACATTGATGCACTCGATACGGTCAGTGACCAGCATCGACTACTTAATATCAGACAGACTGACTGACGTCTGTCTTGTCTGTCTGTCTCTGTGCACGACACGATTATACGAGATGCACGGTCTGTTCCTAATCCTATCCATGCTGTTCTTGTCCTCGTCTCATATCTTCTGAACACGACACTGTCCAATACTGTGTGTGCGTGCGTGCGTGCGTGCGTGCGGCCGTGCGCGTGTGTGTTAAACTTCTGAACTTGTCGTGTGACAGTGACACAGACGCCTGGGTGTCATCTAGTTGAAACATCACTCACTCGTTATCATCGCCCTTAGTTTTGTCAACCGAAATCACGACATATTATACCCTTATTATATTCACTTAAAATTGGGTTTAGATATTGCAAAAAATAGATCATCTACAAGCTTATGTGTTGCAATTATGTGACACATTGTGAGCTTGTAGATCTGCTACTTTAGACAATTTCAATGTGCACAGAACAGGACACGCACAAACAAACACCTACACTACAGAACGCAAGCTCAAAACAAGACTGCAAACCTAACTGATTTTTAAAAAAAAAGCATTTACTTACTTCTATAATGATAACAAATGTATAACAATTCAGTGACATAACAAAACGCACCCAGAACAGAAACTCAACTATTTAGAAGACAATGACAAGACTGATCATGGTTTTCGTCCTCAAAGTAGCAGTTTTTGTATTGACTTAATTGTGCTTTCGTATTGAAATGTACCCATTCTACATTCTGGGAAATACTATTTTCATTTATCAAATCAAACATTTCAGTATGTCTTGTGTCTATAGCAGACACATATTCAATGCTATGCTTGATTGATTGATTGAAATATTTATTAACAGAATTGCAGTACATTTCAAGCACAACTCAATACAAAGTTAACTGTGACTGGACGACCCAATAAAGCATTACACTTGTTTACAAGAGGGTCCACCTTGTTCAATTCATCAAAACATTTAGAGACGTACAAAAGCAAAAAAAAACAGAACAGGAATTCATCATAAAGGAGGTAAAAAAAGGGAAACGAAACATATACAGTGAGAGGGGGAAAGGGGTGGGTTTCCTCATCAGAAACGCAACGTTTTGGTTGAGAGACACACACACACACACACACACACACACACACACACACACACAGTGTGTGTTTAATTATTATAACATGATGATGATGATGATCAGCCGGTCATTTCAACAACACACACACACACACACACACACACACACACACACACACACCGGAACTTCAGTGCTGCTGTTGTGTGCGTGTGTGTGTGTGTGCGTGTGTGTGTGTGTGCGTGTGGCCTTCAGATAAAAACACAACAGTGCAGCCTGCTCTTTCCTGACCAAAACAAAGCCTGCTAACATTAACTCCCACCTCTCCTCTTAGACGCTATTTACATTAAACACACACACTCTTGGACGTTTACTGAACACATATTAATGTCTGTTAACGTGTGTGCTTGTTAATTAGTTTAATTGCGGTTACCTGATATCTAAATGTCTTCTTTTCTGTTGCTCCTCAACAGTTAGCTGGTTAGCTAAAGCTAGCACTGAGAGAACACACACACATACAAGGAGATCTCGCGTTATCTCGGACAACATGACCGAGCGAGATTTCGGTTTTTTTGTGGCTCCTACGAGTCGATTGGTCGAAAACCCCGGCGTGACGTCACGACCCGGTGTCTTGCGTCACCATGGGTTTCTATTGGCTGTGGCCCCAGTGTTCATATCCGGTCTAGGGCCCGCCTACTGACTAGTATCTATCGTAGCTTTCATTTAAGTTAATTTAATTTCATTACATTTATGGTTTTACATGATTATATTCATTTTACCCTTTACTTTTTTACATATTCCATGAAAAGGAAAGGAGCAGTTGGAAGACAAATCTTAATTACATGCCCCTGCAAAAAAAAACTAAAAACAAAGATGAGAGAAGGAAAGAAAAATGAAATGTATCCCTCTAATAATTCATATTTCATAAATATGAGATATGTGGTTTTGACTATAAATTACATTTCCCACACTTTATAGTTTATATCCTACAGGTTTATATTTCATCACACATTAATTAAGCCTTGTGTGTGTGTGTGTGTGTGTGTGTGTGTGTGTGTGTGTGTGTGTGTGTGTGCGTGCGTGCGTGCGTGTGTGTTCGTTCAGTTCTCTCGCACACACGCGCGCGCGCACACACACACATACAGCATTATATGTTGAGCATTATATTAGCTCAACTTACTTCAACTTCTCTTAGCATTATATTAGCTCAACTTACTTCAACATCTCTTACTTCTGTTTCTAGTTCTTCATCAGATTCAGAGAGGCAGGCCAGCCAGGCCAACATGGCATTCCTCCTCTGCCTTCTCCTCCACCTCATCCTGGCTCTTTCCTCTCCCTCATTGTGGCAGCCTCCTGTTCGGCCTCTAAATACAGCATGCCCACGGACACGGCAGCCACAACAACACGACGTTTCTGCGGCTCCATGTTTGTTTTCCAAATGAATTAATAATCATCAGTGAATCATCATGACTGTTCATGTATGTTTGTTTACACATGCAGCACTTGGGAAGAACTGACTTCTTGGTTGATCTGTTTTTGTTGTTCAACGGTCTTTTGTCGCCCTCGTGTGGGCAAAACGAGTAAATACAAGATGCCCACAATAATAATATGTAAATTGTAAACGGCTTTTTAGATTGTTTATACATTTGTCTTGGTTTTTATTTGTAAATGTAAACCTTATATATTTCACGTGTATGCCTTTTTATAGTGTTGTTTTTAACTATATTAATGGCAACTTGGAAAGTATTTCCTACAGCTTTAAGTCCAAAAATCTGAACCAACCCTTTTAATCATGTATTTTTTACAATATTAATCGAAATCTACAAAGTAACTAAAAAGTGTTCAAATAAATGTAGTGGAATAAAAGTACAATATTTAGATCTGAGTGAGATATAGTGGAGTTGAATTAAAAGCAGTATAGAAATTGTAAATACTCAAGTAAAGTATACAAATACCTCAAAATTGTATACTTTCCACCCCTGGTGGGTTAAAGCCAGGTGCTGTCCTGCAGTGTTGTTTTTGGCAGGACATTTCTATTTTAGTTTTAGTCTTTGGAATGAAACTTCATTTAGTTTTACTCGTATTTTAGTCACCTGAAATGTTTTTTAAGTCTAGTTTTAGTCGACTAAATATGCGATTTTAGTCGACTAAATCTGCAGTTCATTTAGTCGACTAAAATGAATTTTGGTGTGCCTTGATGCCGGCATAATGACTGATTTTGCACTTGCTGAAAATAGCAGATCTACAAGCTCACAACGCGTCACAGCGTGAAAGTCCTTTCCTAACATTTTAGCTTAGTTTGTATTTGTTGATGAAATTGTCCATATATTTAGTCTTATAGTTTTAGTCATGGCTTAGTTTTCATTTAGTTTTCATCAGTGAAAAATGGTAGTTAAAGAAAATTTTTTGTCATAGTATTAGTCGACAAAATCAACACAGCTGCTGTCCTGAATGCTGGTGGCTAAAGAAAAAAAATAAGTTATTGTCAATTGTAACTTCATACTCATTTATACGCATTAATATTTTCAACAGTTTTGCAACATTACATGATTGACATTGACATGACTTCACATGCTGATAGGCCTATCTCACAGCCCCCTTTCCACGCCCACTTCCGGTAGATAGTGGTGTCACTTAACATTAGGCATTACCACTTTTTTTCTCTGGAGAATCTAAGTACATTTCCTAATGTTAAAATGTCAAAGACCGATAATAATATGAAGAAAACACAATGGTATAACAACTCAAATAAGTAGAATAAACCTTACCTTTACAAAGCGGTAGTTTGTGGCTTGTGAAAATACCTCTTTTAACATGGAAGCCTATGGACCGCAAAAAAAATAACACCACTATCAACAAAAGGGGGCGGGGAAATGCTGTGAGATAGGCCTATTGGCTATAGTATGCTCCAAAATGAGTAAATAAATCATAGTGTCTAGACAAATACGTACTTGTCTTCCATATTTAGTTGTTTTATATTCTATTAACTTAGCCATTGAGTTCTCACAGATGTGTACCCAGATATTGTAGGCTATTATCAGCCCCCCCCCCCCCCCCCCCTCAAATGTGTTTGGTACCCCTAAAAAAATAATTAAAACAAAAATCTGTGCCCCCCCCCCCCCCCCCCCTGTGCTGAGAGAGCCTAAAATCGCCTATGCCTGAATGCCATGGCCCCGTGACATGACGTGACACACACACACACACACACACACACACACACACACACACACACACACACACACACACACACACACACACACAGCACAAACACACACACACACACACACACACACACACACACACACACACACACACACAGCACAAACACACACACACACACACACACACACACACACAGCACAAACACACACACAGAGAGAGAGACATTTATAGCAGGCCAGGTATATAAATAGACATGTTTGGGAGCTGAAGAGCTACACGTTGGATACTCTAGTTAGTCTAGTATACCGTTTGGAGGAACCCTGAAGACACACGGCTAGCCCACTGACCCCAAGAAGGTAAACACCCAAAATGAAGTGCAAATTAAAAAAAAAGCCTGTACAGAGAAAATAGAGGCGAACCGTGTTGTGTTGTGCACGAATAACTCATTCTTCTATTCAGAGCGGCAGAAGTATGTGAGAACTTTGTTTTGTATACTTTTGATAAATGGTTAGTGGGCTGTTGTTGTGAATTTCACTATATTCATGTACACTTTGTACAACACGCACCAACACATGAGGTTTATATCCCATGTAGGACTGAGACCAGATTCTACATGAATGTCTTCTAAAATCATGACAGTTTTCAGAAAAACCTCATGTTTCTATATCAGTGGTTCTCAAAGTGTTTTTCACGTCAAAGACCCCAAAAGCTATTATGTGTTTGGCCGCCGACCCCCTTCTGAAAATATGTTGTTCCAGCCAGGGACCCACAGAAGCAACGATTTGAGTTAAAAACAATGTTTCAAAAATAGCAGATCTACAAGCTCGTAGCGCGGCAATCGGTGCCGTGCTATGAGCTTGTAGATCTGCTATTTTTTAACAGCTAAAGTATAACTTAATGCACACCAAAAGGTGTTCCCTTCCTGAATGGGTTTAAAAGGTGCAGCGAGTAATATTTGTTTGCTAATAAGTGTAATAAGCTCTTCTGTTTGCGTAGTAGAGCAGTGGACCCTTATAAACCAAATGGACCCTTACGAGTCCATTTGGTTTCAATGGTTTCAATGGTTTCAAGAGTTACATTTTTGTTAAACATCTGCATTGTTTAAAAAAAATATATATTTTATCCAAACCTCTTATCCAACGATAACAAAATATTCTTTAGTTTTGGCTCTGAGAGCCTATAAGGCTACATCAACACGTTGTGAGCTTGTAGATCGGCTATTTGAACTAGGCCTATTCAAAAATGTTTTTTCAAAATAGTATAAGGGGGGGTTTAGCACTGACTAAAATAACAAATAGGGCCCTAAATCTTGTCAAATGGTGGACCGACCGTGGATCAAATGGCAAATAAATAATGTGATGGAACAAAGATGTGAGCAGGCGAAAGTGGAACTGTGACACTAGAAGCTGATGTATCAGTGGTTTTCAACCTTGTGTGTGTGTGTGTGTGTGTGTGTGTGTGTGTGTGTGTGTGTGTGTGTGTGTGTGTGTGTGTGTGTGTGTGTGTGTGTGTGTGTGTGTGTGTGTGTGTGCGTGCGTGCGTGCGTGCGTGCGTGCGTGCGTGCGTGCGTGCGTGCGTGCGTGCGTGCGTGCGTGCGTGCGTGCGTGCGTGCGTGCGTGCGTGCGTGCGTGCGTGCGTGCGTGCGTGCGTGCGTGCGTGCGTGCGTGCGTGCGTGCGCGCGTGCGTCCCAGACCTCCAGATGAACACAGAAACGGGGGAGAATGTATTTTCTCAGTCGGAGGACTCAGAGGACGAGGATGAAGCCACGCAGTACATCATCGAGCAGAGTCTCATTCAGTATCGCAAACTCAAGGGTTTGAACCCCAGGTGAACTTCTGCTGTTCCTCTTTAAATGATAACACAAACTCAGAGGTTTGCAGTGTTGTTTTTGGCAGCAAACTTCTATTTTAGTTTAGTCATAGTCTTTGGAATGTCATATTTTAGTCACCCGGAATGTTTTAGTGTTAGTCTAGTTTAGTCTAGTCGACTAAATGTCATAAGATTATAGTCGACTAAATCTGCAGTTGATTTAGTCGACTGAAATGTGTTTTGGTGGGCCTTGATGCCGTCGTAATGACTCATTTTACACTTTACACTTGATCGAACGTGTTGTGAGCTTGTAGATCGGCTATTTTCAGCATGCAACCAAGTGTAAAATGACTTGTACTGGATCTCTTGTCCACTAGGCCCTTCCTAAAAAATTTTGTCTAGTTTTTATCTGTTGACGAAATTGTCAATACATTTAGTCTTAGTTTTAGTCATCATAGATTAGGTAGCTTAGTTTTCATTTAGTTTCAGTTTTAGTTTTCGTCAGTGAAAAAAGGTAGTCGACGAACATTTTTCGTCTTGGTTTTAGTAGACAAAAATAACACTGGAGGTTTGAACCCCAGGTGAACTTCTGCTTCTGACTAAGCTTGAGCTTGTAGATCTGCTATTAAAAAGAAATACACATTTCAAACACCCCCCCCCCATATGTTTTATTTACAGTAAATCCATTATCGATTATCTTTTATAATGGATTAAATCGATGAGTTCAGTGGTTCTCAACTAGTGGTGCTTAAATGAGAGAGAGTTTGTATCCAAATTCGTATAGATCTTTAACTCTTGCGAGCGTAAAATTATTACTTTTACACTCTCAAGAGTTAAATTATTATATCTGCATTGCGTTTGCCTGTTATCTCTCCTAATGGTACCAACATCAATACAGTATGGAATTGTGGACACAATCTTATCCAATGACAACAAAATATTCTTTAGTTTCGGGTCTGAGGGGCTAAAACTCATCGAATGGTGGTCCGTGGCTCAAATGCTCAATAAATAATACTGAATTAAATTGATTCGTCCGATGAACTCTTTCACGCCTAATTCTCAATACTAAATCTTTTGAGGGGTGCTAGTCCCTCCTATATTCAGCTATTAGTGTAAATAGCTGTTCGTCCTACACAAACATTAAATTCCCATTGACAATGAATGGAGAATTGACATCATATGTGGACGAGCAAATCGACATGTTGCGTCATGATCGATGTACGATGACAAGAGCGCCCCTCACTTCACATGGGTGTGATTTTTTTCCTTCTCCACAGCGATCTCCTGGTCAGTGAAGATCCCGATGAGATTTTCACCTCCATTAAGGAAGGTGAGTGGAAGGCATTATTTTCACCTCCATTAAAACACAATGAGCGCCGGGATTTCTTTCAAAATAGGAGCTCGGGGTGCCGCGCAGATATGGCAGCTTTTACTCTGGAATTCCGTTCCGTACAAAAACCGGGAGGCATAATGTTGCTTGCTTACCTCGCGATGATTACGATAAAGTCTCTCTAGAAGCGTTGAAGTCAGAAATGAAGACGGAAGTATATACCCATCTGGTCAAAACCATGGAGAGCTCCCTAGATTAGGAGCTACGAGCCTTTCTTTCTGAGCCGTAAACAAGGAAGTGAACGGCAGTGCGCATGCGCGAACAGCAAGGAGAGGCCAACCCACCCAAAAAAATAAAAATAAAATCGGAATTTTAATTTCTTGTTTGATATCAATGAAAAAGCACTAGAACGTGGTAAATGGTGCATTTATATAGCACCTTTATCCAAGGCGCTTTACATAGATTGTGCATTACATTCACACACCGATGGCAGTTACCATGCAAGGCACCAACCAGCACATCAGGAGCAATTAGGGCTTCGGTGTCTTGCTCAAGGACACTTCGACACTAACTCTGGGGGAGCCCACAGGGATCGAACTGGCGACCTTGCGGTTACCATCCGGAAACTCTACCCCTGACCACCGCCGCCCCTTGTGTACGTGTGTACCATCGGTTGGATTAGACATGACGTTTCCACACGTCCTGGGGTCTGAATGTGTTAAGGAAGGTGAGTGGAAGACATTCTCCGTCCGTTTTCCCAGTTCAATAAAAAACAGTTTATTCTGTCTTTCTGGGAGCTCCATTATCACACGACTCTCCTCTTCTATCCTCGCATCATCACCCCCCATCAGTGTTCGACAGGAACAGGAATGTTCTCGAGTATGTTAACTTCTAACCCATTTAGAACGCTAAACCCCTACTACGTAACTACACCTTTCAATTCGGGAACCCCTATGCAATTTTTTGGATGAATACCGTATTTTAGAGAAAACTTCAGGTCAGAATTTGGAAGGTGTTTTTAGAATCGGCCTCAGGTCTAGATGGGTGAAGTATGCACTTCACTTGAGTATTTTCTTTTTCTTTCACTCCAGTTAATTTCAGAGACAAATATAATTGTTTTGACTCCAATATGCATTTCTAGGAACTTATACTGAAATGATTTTTTAATTAACCACTCAACCCATTTAGGCCTGACATCAAAATTAAAATGACTTGTAAGTCATGACAGTTTTCTGAAAAACCTATGTTTCTACAGTATATCAGTAAGGACCCCCAAAAACCGTGTGTAATTGGCCACCGACCCCCATCTGAAAATATGTTGTTCCAGGGAGCCCCCCCCCCCCCCCCCCCGGAAGCAAAGATTGATTTGAGTTAAAAACGTTCGCTCTGAAAGAATATACATATTCGAAGATTTGCGCCACATTTTCACGATAAAAAAATAGATCTACAAGCTCATAGCGCGATATGAGCTTGTAGATCTGCTATTTTTTAACAGCTAAAGTATAACATAATGCTTAACACCAAAAGGGTTCCCGCACAGAATGGGTTTAGACATATTCAAGAATTGTGAACTTAGCCGATCTACGGCTCATCATTACACGTCAGCTCCTGTACTTTTGAATACTTATAATGGGGACTTAACAGAAACATCTCTAAAATAGAAAACCAGCACTCACAGAACTCTCGTTTAAGACGTCATGGTAACCATTCAATGAATTAAAAGTGCCTTCAAACGAGAGTTCCGTGAGCGCTGGTGTTTTCTCTTTTTTTTTTTTTTTTATGTTTTTTTGTGGCTTTCGCCTTTATTTTATATGGAGGGACAGACAGTAGGCTGACAGGAAAATGGGGAGAGAGATGGGGGGAAAACATGCAGTAAAGGCTGAAGGGATCGGGAGTCGAACCCATGGCACACTGCCAGACTGGATTACCAGCCAAGGTGCCTGGACCGCTGAGCCACGGCCCAGGCCTGGTGTTGTCTCTTCGAGAGATTTTTCTGTTATGTTACTTACCCGATCGCACACCCGGTAAATCTTCTCAGAGAGTTTGAGACGAATTGATTTGGAGGTGTGCGAGCTACTACCTTGATGTTAATACTTCATACTATGGGTCAAAAGCAAGTGTTCAAATGCTTCCGTCAAACAGTCTGGAGCAACGGAAGCTCTGATCATGAGTCAAATATAAATGCTTCCGTCAAACAGTCTGGAGCGACGGAAGCTCTGATCATGAGTAAAATATAAATGCTTCCATCATACAGTCTGGAGCAACGGAAGCTCTGATCATGAGTAAAATATAAATGCTTCCGTCATACAGTCTGGAGCAACGGAAGCTCTGATCATGAGTAAAATATAAATCCTTCCGTCAAACAGTCTGGAGCAACGGAAGCTCTGATCATGAGTCAAATATAAATGCTTCCATCATACAGTCTGGAGCAACGGAAGCTCTGATCATGAGTCAAAACGCTTTTGTCATACAGCCTGGAGCAACGGAAGCTCTGATCATGAGTACAATATAAATGCTTCCATCATACAGTCTGGAGCAACGGAAGCTCTGATCATGAGTAAATTATAAATCCTTCCATCATACAGTCTGGCGCAACGGAAGCTCTGTAACCAGCACAGAACACAATTTTGACACAACCCCTTTGAATTTCAAAGGGATCAATTTGGAGCTCCTGGGAAGCTCCAGGAATGAACTAAAAACCTGCAATAATAATAATAATGTAGTGACCAACAAGGAAATTACCCGCCAGTACAATTTAGAAATGTAGCAGAGTGGCTCGCAACTTCAACCTGATGGCCTAAAAGTCTAACATCTCCCCCAAATAAGAGGGAATTCCCTGTGGCTTAGTGGTTAAGATGTTGGCTCTCCACACGGGAGGCCCGGGTTCAAATCCTGGGTTACTCGTACTGGCCGGCCATTCCCTGTGTGAGGTCGAAAGGGAGGTGAGTGTGACAGAGTGGTTCACAACCTCAACCTGATGGCCTGAAAGTCTAATATCTCCCCCGAGTCACAGGGAATTCCCTTTGGCCTAGTGGTTAAAGGGTTAGTTTAGATTTTTGGATCTTAAAGGGATAGTTCAGATTTTTTTAACTTAAGCTGTATGAAATACTTGCCATTAATATAGTGGTTGCAACTGTAATAATTGATTGCCCCGGACTTGTCGCTCCGGTTCAGTCTCTATCCTTTTAATACTCTATGGATACACATGCCGGAGTGGCCCCCACTCCAGTGCCCCCCCCCCACACACACACCAAATGACTTCATATTCACCAAAACTACACCACAACTCACACCATTGGAATCAGACAATAATTAATGTATTTGCAACCACTTGTGATTGATTTATTTTCTGGCAGTGGTAGGAAAAGATCTCATATTTGTTTAAAGTACCACAATTTAGAAATGTAGCAGTGGCTGACAACTTCAACCTGATGGCCTAAAAGTCTAACATCTCCCCCAAACCAGAGGGAGTTCCCTGTGTCTTAGTGGTTAAGATGTTGGCTTTCCACACGGGAGGCCCGGGTTCAAATCCTGGGTTCACTTAATGGCAGAAAGTGTTTCCCTGTGTGAGGTCAGCCTGCTGGCCTGGAAGTCTAATATCTCCCCAGAGCAACAGCGAATTCCCTTTGGGTTAGTTCAGTTTTTGGATCTTAAAACTGTAGGACAGGGTTATCAACTATAGATTAGGCCGGGGGCCACAACTGTAGAATGATTGTGTGTGGGTACACGCACAGTGTGTGTGGGTTCTCAAAATGCATTTTGTGCTCAAACACGAAGATTTATGTATATTGTGATACTGGACACAAAAAATAGTTCCATGATGTGACAGAGGGGTCAAAGTTGAAAGAATGTTAAGTGCTATATTTAAAGCACAACATATACTTTGCAACCACTATATGAATGGCAAGTATTTCCTACAGCTTTAAGTTAAAACAAATCTGAACTAACCCTTTAAGATGTTGGCTTTCCACGCGGGAGACCTGGGTACGATTCCCGGGTGTTACAATAGTAGCCTGGCTAATAAGCCAGACCGCATCAGCCGTTGGCAAAAAATTGCCTGCCGGCGGATTACGGTCTGGAGAGGCTCAATTGTATGCCCATTTCCTACACCAGAGAACTGGTGTGGCCAATCGGGACACACTATGCAATATGGGCGGGCTTTGGTACAGTGACATTCAACGCTTGAGACCTTTGACTGACAGTAGCTCTAACCAATTGCGTCAAAGAGAAAATGTTTGAACCCGCCCCCCGGGAAACAAGATCCATACACAGCATCTCCAGACTCAAATACCACACGACAGTGTGATTTGAGTCTGGCTTATTAGCCAGGATATTACAATAGTGCCATGACCCGGATCAGGTTTCCCCGTGCCCTGTGGGTGGAGGTCAAAAGGGGGGAGGGTAAGTGTTTTGGCACAAAACATTTTTCCGCCTTCATCCAAGGTGCTTTACATAGATTGTGCACCGACGGCAGTGGAAACCATGCAAGGCACCAACCTGCACATCGGGAGCAATTAGGGGTTCAGAGTCTTGCTCAAGGACACTTCGACACTGACTCTGGGGGAGCCCAGGTTTGAACTGGCAACCTTGCGGTTGTCATCCGTCCACTCTACCCCTGAGCCGCCACCGCCGGGGGAATGAGTGGACAAATACATGGGGGTCCTTGACTAGCCTCGTGAAGCCATACTAATATCACTGTGGATATTAGTATGGCTCCCCTCTGTGTTTACATTTTTCCCAAGGGGCGGTTAGAAAAAAGATTCAAATGGACTCTATTGGTTAGACCTACACACATACTGGGCCCTGGTTTGGGCCTTACATGTTTTATTGTGCAAAATTGATCAGCGTTATTATCAGGATCAGTGAATCAATCAATCATGATGATGTGTGATTGATCAGTGATTTATTTTCTCTGGCAGTGGTGGGAGAAGATCTCAGATTTGTTGTAAGTACCACAATTTAGAAATGTAGCAGTGGCTGTGCTGCTGACGACCTCAGCCTGATGGCCTAAAAGCCTAACATCTCTCCCAAATCAGAGGGAATTCCCTGTGGCTTAGTGGTTAAGATGTTGGCTTTCCACACCGGAGGCCCGGGTTCAAATCCTGGGTTTGCATATAGTGGGGGACAGAATCCCCGTGTGAGGTCAAAAAGGAGGTGAGTGTGTCAGAGTGGCTCACAACCTCATCCTGATGGCCTGAAAGTCTAATATCTCCCCCGAGTCACAGGGAATTCCCTTTGGCTTATTAGGCTAGTTGTTAAAGGGTTAGTTCCGATTTTTGGACTTCAAGGACCACTTCACCACTTTTCAAACTACATTCATATAATTGGTTTCTACTCCGTCTGTGTTGCATAGTAGGGCTGTGGGCAGTTCAGAAACCCATCTATCAGGGACAAAAATATAAATATAAAAACTGGTTAAAAAAAAATCTGCCCATCGATGAGGTCACTGGTGGATGGGTTTTTTAACTGCCCACAGCCCTCCTATGAAACACAGACACAAAATGTGTGGTATTTTTCCATGAACATTCGTGATATGAATTTGAAGTGCTATGTGAAATATGTCTGATCTAACCCTTTAAACAGTAATATAAGCCAAAGGGAATTTCCTGTGACTCAGGGGAGATATTAGACTTTCAGGCCATCATGCTGAGGTTGTGATAGTAGGGCGGATAACTTGCAAATTACAGGAGAATCGTTCACTTGCGGATACAAGCACCAAAATTGGCACACATACTCCTTAGGGGTTGCTCTTTTGAGAAAACCACTGTGCCAAAAAAAAATTCAAGATGGCGGCCATTTTTCAATTGAATATACAGTAATATTGCATTTCGCAATAAAATCCCATAGATTTGTCCTATTTGAATGATCTTGGTGTCAAATCATACATTTTTCACTATGTAGATTCCAAGTTTGGACCCATGGACTTACTCACTGGCTTCCTTGTACCATATATCAGTCCCGGAATCCTAATATTCTGCTGAATTAGAGGTTTGTGTTATGTCTGACTCCGGTGAAATGGATGGCAGTGTATTTCTTAGTATTGTTAGTTGTTTAGTATGTGTGTGTGTGTGTGTGTGTGTGTGGGGGGGGGGGGGGGGGGGGGTGTTGTAATGTAGTAGCTCAACAGAGCGGATGTCAACGCACAGCCAGGGCACACTGGTGGCACCGCTGCTGTGAAACTCAGCATGGGGTTCAGTATCAGCTGAGTAATTAGTTTGGTGTAGCTAAATGATTACTTCAGTGTCCCAAATGCTGTCTAATAAGCCCCGCATCAGTTAGCTAGTGTAGATTACATGGAGTTTATGATGTTTAGTTAGACATTGGAACTCTACTCCAGGACAGTGGTTGGACAGGAGCCCTTTTGGAGGCAGGGATAGCATCTCCTGGGACAGCAGATTCATTTCTGACAGCTTCAAACATCACTAGGACACGACAGATGCACCAGATAACAGCATGCAGTCTGTACAAGCTTCTGAAGGCATCCTACACAGACTACTTGATAGAGACAGATAAACAACCCGAAGAGGTGCCTAGCTTCGAAGCTTGGTGTGAGCAGCGCAAACAGGAAAGTCCCCAGTTTCTTTTCTGGTATATGGTGCTGTCAATGGAACTGGTGATCCTCTTGTTGATCCGATCTTTCAGAGAAGCCAACTTCTTCCTGTACTGTCAGTCACTGGCTGAGCTGCTACCATACTTCTTTGCAAACAACAATGTTCACTATGCAAGGTGGCTTACGATCCACTACAGAGACATGGTGACCCTGGGACAGAAGCATCCTCAGCTGGCTCAGGAGTTCCAGAGCGGAAACTTTGTTGTACATAAATCGAGCCGACAGTTCTCAGCAATGGCTATTGACCAAGCTCACGAGCAGGCCAACGCTGTCATTAAGGCAGACGGGGGTGCGATTGGCGTGACTGAAGATCCATCAGCACTGAGAAGATGGATGATAGCTGGTCCTGAAGTCAGCCACTTGGTTTCACAGTATGAGGCAGCATGTGGGGCCAAAGAGGGTACTAAACACACCAGCCATCATGAGGAGACAGAACGAGTACAAAGAGGGTTCCTTGAGAAAGTAGAAAAGCTCTCACAAGCCATGAAAGATATGGGCAATCCTTTCCAGGAGGAGAGTCAGGATCTGCTTTCGCTTGATACAAAGGATATTGCTCACCCCACTGCTGCTGAGCTGATTGGCACACACCTTGAGAAAGGCAAGGTCCGTTTCCAGACGTTTATGAAGGGACTGGAGGGGAAAGAAGAATCCACCTTCTATGAAACAATCAAGAGGAATAGGGTTGACTTCTTTCGACAGGTACCAGCCACTGTTGGCTCTTCAAAGCAAAAAGTGCTGAAGGCAGACTGTCAACTGTTCTCCAAGCTGTTCATATCATGCCAGAGCAGAGAGTGTGACTTGAAGGAGTTCTTCCGTCATGAGAACCAGTCACATCCTGCTGCCCTCAGTGATGGTGGAAAGCTCCACACATGTCAGAAATCCCACCTCACTACCATTCTTGAGAGCCAAGTTACAATCCCTGAGGCAGAGCCATACGCTGACACCATCATCATTGATGGTGCAGCGTTGGTGAACAGTCTGCCTCCAAGGAGTTCAAAGACGTTCGAAGAGTACGCAATGCTCGATGTCCTTCCTACAATAAAAGCATACTCTACCAAGTACAAGAGAACAGACATGATGTTTACCGGCCATGTAGTCTGAAAGCTGAAACTAGATCAAAGCAAGGACATGGGGTGAGACGCAGGGTGACAGGTTTGGGCAAAATTCCCACAAAATGGCAAAACTTTCTGAGAGAAAATGACAACAAAGCCGAGCTATTCAACTTTCTGGCTGATAAGATAGCATGTGTGGCCTCACCAAATGTGGTAATTGTGACCAAGGAAGAAGATGCTATCAGTAACAGCACTATCAATCTGGCTGGGGTGGCACCATGCAGCCACGAAGAAGCTGACACACGGATCTTTGTGCATGCCAGGCATGCCACAGAAGCAGGCAGCAAGGTCATCATGGTCAAAGCAAACGACACAGATGTTGTCGTCATTGCAGTCAGTGTTCTGCAGGCACTTCAGGAGCTCGGTCTGCAGCAGCTGTGGGTTGCTTTTGGCCAAAGACAGAACTTGAAGTGGATTCCTGTTCATGACCTGTGTTGCACTCTTGCAGAAAAGAGCAAAGGGATGCTCTTCTTCCATGCCTTCACTGGCTGCGATGTTGTTTCAGCATTCCGTGGCAAAGGGAAGAAGTCTGCTTTGGCAAACCTGGAATGTTTGTGATGAGGCTTCCGGTGTCTTCAGCAAACTCAGCCATTACCCACCTGTAGTGGATGATGAAGACCTGAAAACCTTGGAGAAGTTCGTTGTCGTGATGTACGACAGATCCAGCACTGCTGAAGGTGTCGATGATGCGAGGTTGGACATGTTTGCTCGGAAGCAGAGGCCATACGAATCCATTCCTCCAACCCGATCAGCATCTGGAGTCAGTCAACAGTATGTCAACCAGAAATGCAGACTCCTGAAAACTGGGGCTGGACCAAGAAAGGAGATCTGTGGCAGATTGTTTGGACAGAGCTCCCACCCATTGCAGAGAGTTGCCAGCAGCTGACCAAGTGTGGATGCAAATCGGAATGCTGCAATCGATGCAAATGCTACTCCTTTGGTCTGACCTGCACGGCACTGTGCAGCTGCAGGTGCGAGGTTTAGAAGCGTTGTAGTATAGTCCTACTCATCCAAGCAGCAAGACAGTAAGTGAAAAACAAGTATAGGCCTACTGCGCCTACTTGTGAAAAAAATAAAAAAATAAAAAAATAATAATAAAAAATAATAAAAAATAATACCTCCTGCCTCGACGGGATCATCACCTTATTGTGGTGAGGCAGTTTGCGTGTCTCCATGACCCCTAGAGCTATGTCGGCAGGAGTCTTGTACTCCTGGCAGGGTTACCCAAGTCGAACAGGTCAAAGGTAGACTAGACAAAGAGTGATCCCACGGCGCCATGTACCATGCATTTTAGCCGAGTCAGCTGATACTGAATCCCATGCTGAGTTTCACAGCAACGGTGCCACCAGTGGCTGTGTGTTGACATCCACTCTGTTGAGCTACTACATTACACCCCCCCCCCCCCCCCCCCCCCCCACACACACACACACACACACACACACACACACACATAACATCTAATTATACTAAGATATAAACTGCCATCCATTTTACCGGAGTCAGACATAACACAAACCTCTAATTTAGCAGAATATTAGGATTCCGGGACTGATATATGGTACAAGGAAGCCAGTGAGTAAGTCCATGGGTCCAAATTTGGAATCTACATAGTGAAAAATGTATGATTTGACACCAAGATCATTCAAATAGGACAAGTCTATGGGATTTTATTGCGAAATACAATATTACTGCATATTCAGTGGCAGCCATCTTGAAAAATGGCCGCCATCTTGAATTTTTTTTGGCACAGTGGTTTTCTCAAAAGAGCAACCCCTAAGGAGTATGTGTGCCAATTTTGGTGCTTGTATCTGCAAGTGAACGATTATTACCGCTATCTGCCCCGCTATGAGCCACTCTGACACACTCAGTGTTTTGAATTTACACGGGGAATACTCATCCCCATATAACCCGGTCCCAAGATTTGAACCCAGGTCTCCCGTGTGGAAAGCCAACATCTTAACCACTAAGCCAAAGGGAATTCCCTCTGCTTCTGGGGAGATGTTAGACTTTTAGAAATAGGTCAACAATAAAAATGACACTAGTTTTGTGGATTAATTTATTTTTAATGACCCCCAGGCCCCCAACAAATGACCAGAACTACTTAATATCCACCAAATGTATTTCATTCATTTAATTTTATTTTTATTTTGCACCTACTAGTGTATCACAGTACAGTACAAATTATATCAGAATAATAATTAATGAATTTATAATACATTTGTCTGATACACCCATGGGCGAAAAGGTACAGGATTTCCCACAGCTTTAACTCCAAAAATCTGAACTAACCCTTTAAGATGTTGACTTTCCCACACGGGAGACCTGGGTTCGAATCCCCGGTGGTGCCGTGACCGGATCAGGTTTCCCCGTTGGAGAAATGTAGCAGTGGATCACAACCATAGCCTGATGGCCTAAAATTCTAATATATCCCCTTATTCAGAGGGAATTCCCTTTGGCTTAGTGGTTAAGATGTTGGCTTTCCACATGGGAGACTGGTGTTCAAATCCTGGTTTAATATGTGCTGTTCCTAACTTATTCCCTGTGTGAGGTCAAAAGGGAGGTGAGTGTGTCAGAGTGGCTCACAACCTCAGCCTGATGACCTGAAAGTCTAATATCTCCCCCGAGTCACAGGGAATTCCCTTTTTGTTTTTGTTCAGATTTTAGGACTTAAAGCTGTACGGAAATACTTGCAAAGCTATTAATTGATTGCAATGAGTCCCGTGGTGGGAGTTCTGGTCTGGTTATGTTCCGGTCATTGGCTTAATAAAAAGAACATCTCCCCCAAATCATTATTACTACTGTCATTATGGTAATCTCACACTTAATATCGCACACACTATACATGTAACTGTCATTAGCCCTCTTATTATTCACACCATACCTGTAACTGTCATTAGCCCACTTATTATTCCCAGAATTGTATTTTATTTATTGATTGATTGATTGATTTAATTTCTTCCAGGGGCCACAAGGGGGCGCCAGCAGTTGATCACCACTGCTGTAGGAAATAGCCTACTTGCCATTAATATAGTGGTTGCAAAGGTATTCTGTCAGAGCTCCCTGTGTCCGCTAACACAGGAGGCTGACAGAACCTTCACTAAAACATCCTGGATAACGTTTGTTCAACGTTGACCCCTCTGTCACATGGAACTATGGTTTTGTGCTGCTGCTGGCGTAGTGATTCTGGACACAAAAAATAGTTCCATGCTTAACACCAAAAGGGGTTCACGCACAGAATGGGTTTAGACATATTCAAGAATTGTGAACTTAGCCGATCTACATGCTCATCATTACACGTCAGCTCCTGTACTTTTGAATACTTATAATGGGGACTTAACAGAAACATCTCTAAAATAGAAAACCAGCACTCACAGAACTCTCGTTTAAGACGTCATGGTAACCATTCAATGAATTAAAAGTGCCTTCAAACGAGAGTTCCGTGAGTGCTGGTGTTTTCGCTTTTATTTTTATTTGTAATGTTTTTTTTGTGGCTTTCGCTTTCATTTTATATGGAGGGACAGACAGTAGGCTGACAGGAAAATGGGGAGAAAGATGGGGAGAACATGCAGTAAAGGCTGTCGGGATCGGGAGTCGAACCCGTGGCACACTGCCAGACTGGATTGCCAACCAAGGTGCCTGGACCACTGAGCCATGGCCCAGGCCTGGTGTTTTCTCTTTGAGAGATTTTTCTGTTATGTTACTTACCCGACCACACACCCGGTAAAACTTCTCAGAGAGTTTGAGACAATTTGATTTGGAGGTGTGCGAGCTACTACCTTGATGTTAATACTTCATACTACGGTTCAAAAGCAAGTACTCCTGTTACCTCAAGTACTGTATATGGTCTCGCATTGCCAGGCTGTTTCCTCTCGCAGTGTTCAAATGCTTCCGTCAAACAGTCTGGAGCAACGGAAGCTCTGATCATGAGTAAAATATAAATCCTTCCATCATACAGTCTGGAGCAATGGAAGCTCTGTAACCATGCAGCACAGAACACAATTTTGACACAACCCCTTTGAAGTGCAAAGGGGTCAATTTAGAGCTACTGGGAAGCTCCAGGAATGAACTAAAAACCTGCAATGATAATAATAATGTATGTATAAAAGTGGCTCGCAACTTCAACCTGGTGGCCTAAAAGTCTAACATCTCCCCCCAATAAGAGGGAATTCCCTGTGGCTTAGTGGTTAAGATGTTGGCTCTCCACACGGGAGGCCCGGGTTCAAATCCTGGGTTACATGTACTGGCATTTCCCTGTGTGAGGTCAAAAGGGAGGTGAGTGTGTCAGAGTGGCTCACAACCTCAGCCTGATGACCTGAAAGTATAATATCTCCCCCAAGTCACAGGGAATTCCCTTTTTGTTTTTGTTCAGATTTTAGGACTTAAAGCTGTATGGAAATACTTGCCATTAATATAGTTGTTGCAAAGCTATGAATTGATTGCCATGAGTCCCGTGGTGGGAGTTCTGGTCTGGTTATGTTCCGGTCATTGGCTTAATAAAAAGAACATCTCCCCCAAATCATTATTACTACTGTCATTATGGTAATCTCACACTTAATATCGCACACACCATACATGTAAATGTCATTAGCCCTCTTATTATTCACACCATACATGTAACTGTCATTAGCCCTCTTATTATTCACACCATACATGTAACTGTCATTAGCCCTCTTATTATTCACACCATACATGTAACTGTCATTAGCCCTCTTATTATTCACACCATACCTGTAACTGTCATTAGCCCACTTATTATTCCCAGAATTGTATTTTATTTATTGATTGATTGATTGATTTAATTTCTTCCAGGGGCCACAAGGGGGCGCCAGCAGTTGATCACCACTGCTGTAGGAAATAGCCTACTTGCCATTAATATAGTGGTTGCAAAGGTATTCTGTCAGAGCTCCCTGTGTCCGCTAACACAGGAGGCTGACAGAACCTTCACTAAAACATCCTGGATAACGTTTGTTCAACGTTGACCCCTCTGTCACATGGAACTATGGTTTTGTGCTGCTGCTGGCGTAGTGATTCTGGACACAAAAAATAGTTCCATGCTTAACACCAAAAGGGGTTCACGCACAGAATGGGTTTAGACATATTCAAGAATTGTGAACTTAGCCGATCTACATGCTCATCATTACACGTCAGCTCTTTGTACTTTTGAATACTTATAATGGGGACTTAACAGAAACATCTCTAAAATAGAAAACCAGCACTCACAGAACTCTCGTTTAAGACGTCATGGTAACCATTCAATGAATTAAAAGTGCCTTCAAACGAGAGTTCCGTGAGTGCTGGTATTTTCTCTTTTTTTTTTAATGTTTTTTTGTGGCTTTCGCCTTTATTTTATATGGAGGAGAGAAATGGAAAATGGGGAGAGAGATGGGGGGAAGACATGCAGTAAAGGCTGTCGGGATCAGGAGTTGACCCCTTTGAATTTCAAAGGGATCAATTTATAGCCCCTGGGAAGCTCCAGGAATTAACTAAAAACCTGCAATAATAATAATAATGTAGTGACCAACAGGGAAATTACCCGCCAGTACAATTTAGAAATGTAGCAGAGTGGCTCGCAACTTCAACCTGATGGCCTAAAAGTCTAACATCTCTTCGGCCTAGTGGTTAAAGGATTAGTTTAGATTTTTGGATCTTAAAGGGATAGTTCAGATTTTTTTAACTTAAGCTGTATGAAATACTTGCCATTAATATAGTGGTTGCAACTGTATTAATTGATTGCCCCGGACTTGTCGCTCCGGTTCAGTCTCTATCCTTTTAATACTCTATGGATACACATGCCAGAGTGGCCCCCACTCCAGTGCCCCCCCCCCCACCCCCCCCCCACCAAATGACTTCATATTCACCAAAACTACACCACAACTCCCACCATTGGAATCAGACAATAATTAATGTATTTGCAACCACTTGTGATTGATTTATTTTCTGGCAGTGGTAGGAAAATATCTCATATTTGTTTAAAGTACCACAATTTAGAAATGTAGCAGTGGATCACAACTTCAACCTGATGGCCTAAAAGTCTAACATCTCTCCCAAACCAGAGGGAGTTCCCTGTGGCTCAGTGGTTAAGATGTTGGCTTTCCACACAGGAGGCCCGGGTTCAAATCCTGGGTTCACCTAATGGCAGAAAGTGTTTCCCCGTGTGAGGTCAGCCTGCTGGCCTGAAAGTCTAATATCTCCCCAGAGCTACAGGGAATTCCCTTTGTGTTAGTTCAGTTTTTTGGATCTTAAAGCTGTAGGACAGGGTTATTCAACTATAGATTAGGCCGGGGACCACAACTGTAGAATGATTGTGTGTGGGTACACGCACAGCGTGTGTGGGTTCTCAAAATGCATTTTGTGCTCAAACACGAAGATTTATGTATAGTTCTGCAGTGTGATACTGGACACAAAAAATAGTTCCATGATTTGACAGAGGGGTCAAAGTTGAAAGAATGTTAAGTGCTATATTTAAAGCACAACATATACTTTGCAACCACTATATGAATGGCAAGTATTTCCTACAGCTTTAAGTTAAAACAAATCGGAACTAACCCTTTAAGATGTTGGCTTTCCATGTGGGAGACCTGGGTACGATTCCCAGGTGTTACAATAGTAGCCTGGCTAATAAGCCAGACCGAATCAGCCGTTGGCAAAAAATAAAATTGCCTGCCGGCGGATTACGGTCTGGAGAGGCTCAACTGTACGCCCATTTCCTACACCAGAGAACTGGTGTGGCCAATCGGGACACGCTATGCAATATGGGCGGGCTTTGGTACAGTGACATTCAATGCTTGAGACCTTTGACTGACAGTAGCTCTAACCAATTGCGTCAAAGAGAAAATGTTTGAACCCGCCCCCCCCGGGAAACAAGATCCATACACAGCATCTCCAGACTCAAATACCACACGACAGTGTGATTTGAGTCTGGCTTATTAGCCAGGCTATTACAATAGTGCCGTGACCCGGATCAGGTTTCCCCGTGCCCTGTGGATGGAGGTCAAAATGGGGGAGGCAGTGTTTTGGCACAAAACATTTTTCCGCCTTCATCCAAGGTGCTTTACATAG
The DNA here is from genome assembly GCF_951216825.1 of Electrona antarctica. Lineage (NCBI taxonomy): Eukaryota > Metazoa > Chordata > Actinopteri > Myctophiformes > Myctophidae > Electrona > Electrona antarctica. The sequence continues at coordinate 56,085,466 of NC_136807.1, forward strand.
ATTGTGCACCGATGGCAGAGGAAACCATGCAAGGCACCAACCTGCACATCGAGAGCAATTAGGGGTTCAGAGTCTTGCTCAAGAACACTTCGACACTAACTCTGGGGGAGCCCGGGTTTGAACTGGCAACCTTGCAGTTGTCATCCAGCCACTCTACCCCTGAGCCGCCGCCACCGGGGGAATGAGTGGACAAATACATGGGGGTCCTTGACTAGCCTCGTGAAGCCATACTAATATCACTGTGGATATTAGTATGGCTCCCCTCTGTGTTTACATTTTTCCCAAGGGGCGGTTAGAAAAAAGATTCAAATGGACTCTATTGGTTAGACCTACACACATACTGGGCCCTGGTTTGGGCCTTACATGTTTTATTGTGCAAAATTGATCAGCGTTATTATCAGGATCAGTGAATCAATCAATCGTGATGATGTGTGATTGATCAGTGATTTATTTTCTGGCAGTGGTGGGAGAAGATTTCAGATTTGTTGTAAGTACCACAATTTAGAAATGTAGCAGTGGCTGTGCTGCTGACGACCTCAGCCTGATGGCCTAAAAGCCTAACATCTCCCCCAAATCAGAGGGAATTCCCTGTGGCTTAGGCCTAGTTCACACCTACACAACAAATGTTTGGTCCGTGTGTGATGCCTGATTGCTTTTTGATTGCTGCTCCAATTCATTTTCAATGGGAGTCACATGGTTTGACCAAACATTTTTGTTTGATGAGGGGGGAGCAATCATTAATCAGCGATCAAACACAAATGTTTGATCAAACCATGTGACTCCCATTGGAAAAGCATTGTGGTGGCCCAAAAAAACAAAAAAACGACCAAACATTGCTTGATTGGTGTTTGGTACGTGTGAATGAGGCCTTAGGCCTAGTTCACACCTACACAACAAATGTTTGGTCCGTGTGTGATGCCTGATTGCTTTTTGATTGCTGCTCCAATTCATTTTCAATGGGAGTCACATGGTTTGACCAAACATTTTTGTTTGATGAGGGGGGAGAAATCAGCAATCAGCGATCAAACACAAATGTTTGATCAAACCATGTGACTCCCATTGGAAAAGCATTGTGGTGGCCCAAAAAAACAAAAAAACGACCAAACATTGCTTGATTGGTGTTTGGTACGTGTGAATGAGGCCTTAGTGGTTAAGATGTTGGCTTTCCACACGGGAGGCCCGGGTTCAAATCCTGGGTTTGTATATAGTGGGGGAGAGAGCGATGAAAATCCCTGTGTGAGGTCAAAAGGGAGGTGAGTGTGTCAGAGTGACTCACAACCTCAGCCTGATGACCTGAAAGTCTAATATCTCCCCCGAGCTACAGGGAATTCCCTTTGGCTTATTAGTTGTTAAAGGGTTAGTTCCGATTTTTGGACTTCAAGGACCACTTCACTTTTCAACCTACCTTCATATAATTGGACCACAAATTGTTTCTACTCGGTCTGTGTCGCATAGGAGGGCTGTGGGCAGTTCAGAAACCCGTCCATCTGCAGTGACATATAAAAATATAAATATAAAAACTGGTTAAAAACAAAATCTGACCATCGATGAGGTCACTGGTGGATGGGTTTTTTAACTGCCCACAGCCCTCCTATGAAACACAGACACAAAATGTGTGGTATTTTTCCATGAACATTCGTGATATGAATTTGAATTTGAAGTGCTATATGCGAAATATGTCTGATCTAACCCTTTAAACAGTAACATAATTTAAGCCAAAGGGAATTCCCTCTGATTCTGGAGAGATGTTAGACTTTTAGAAATAGGTCAACAATAAAAATGACACTAGTTTTTTGGATTCATTTATTTTGAATGACCCCCAGGCCCCCACCAAATGACCAGAACTACTTAATATTCACCAAAAGTATTTCATTCATTTAATTTAATTTTTATTTTGCACTAGCATTAGTGTATCACAGTACAGTACAAATTATATCAGAATATTAATTAATTTATAATTCATAATACATTTGTCTGATACACCCATGTTAGTCTAGTCTACGGACCCCCATTGAATGGCATTTTTGTCGCTGGGACCCCCAAATGATATTGTAAAATCAATGTTAATTTAACTCTGAGTGTACAAATGGCACAACATTTGGTTCCATTTGTACACTCCCATAACATAATTTGTTAGACCCATAAGGGTCCATTTGGTTCCAAACTATTATTTAGCTGGGGACCCCCTGGAACTCTCTCAAGGACCCCTGGGAACCACTGCCATACACACAGACTTGTACACTGAATAAATTCATATAGAGTTAAATTAACACTGAGGGTTTTTTATCTTAATTGACAAAGCACTTGTTAACTGTTCGATCAATTGCCTAATGACTAACTAAAAAATAAAAAATAAATAAAAAAACAGGAGCGGGATGGGAGCGGGAGTAATTTCGAGTGGGAGCGGGATGGGATCAGGAGTCATTCTACAGGAGTGGGACAGGATGGGATCTTTTTTTTTAACTCTGGCCCAGGATTGGGACAGGACAGGATTTTTTCTGTGGGAGTGGGACAGGACAGGAGTGAAAATCCACTCCCATGTCAGTCTCTAGTGTGCACGTGTGTTATGGGTAGAAATAGGTCAACAATAAAAATGACACTAGTTTTGTGGATTAATTTATTTTGAATGACCCCAGTTTCCCCGTGGGAGGAATGTAGCAGTGGATCACAACCTCAGCCTGATGGCCTAAAAGTCTAATATCTCCCCTGATTCAGAGGGAATTCCCTGTGGTTTAGTTGTTAAGATGTTGGCTTTCCACACGGGAGACTGGGGTTCAAATCCTGGTTTAATAAGTTGGTCCAAAATTCCCCGTGTGAGGTCAAAAGGGAGGTGAGTGTGTCAGAGTGTCTCACAACCTCAGCATGATGACCTGAAAGTCTAATATCTCCCCTGAGTCACAGGGAATTCCCTTTTTGTTTTTGTTCAGATTTTTGTACTTAAAGCTGTACAGAAAATATAGTGGTTGCAAAGCTATTAATTGATTGCCTGAGTCCCGTGGCAGGAGTTCTGGTCTGGTTTTGTTCCTGTCATTGGCTTAAAAGTCTAACATCTACCCCAAATCAGAGGGAATTCCCTTTGGCTTAGTGGTTAAGATGTTGACTTTCCACATGAGAGGCCCAAGTTCAAATCCAGTAATGGCTGTGTGACAGTGTGAGGTCAAAAGGGAGGTGAGTTTATCAGTGGATCACAACCTCAGCCTGATGACCTGAAAGTCTAATATCTCCCCTGAGTCACAGGGAAGTCCCTTTGGCCTAGTGGTTAAAGGGTTAGTTCAGGTTGTTGTACTTGCCATTCATATAGTGGTTGCAAAGTTATTAATTGATTGCCTGAGTCCTGTGGCCAGACACAAATCTGGCGGTGCAAAAAAAGAAAAACAAATGCCAGTATGTCCAAGCCAGGCTAGGTGGGGGTCACTGAGGATACATTTGTAAAAGGGAATTCCCTGTGACTCGCGGGAGCTACAGCTTGGTAGACTACAGATAACCAACACACCAACGTAGCGGACACAAAATGTATGCTTATTAACAGATAAACATCGGCTACTGCCATTGGTTAATGTCATTTTATTTGCCGATACAGAGTTTGTTCAACTTTGACCCCTCTGTCACATGGAACTATGGTTTTGTGCTGCAGTGCTGGAGTAGTGATACTGGACACAAAAAATAGTTCCATGTGACAGAAGGGTCAAAGTTGAAGGGGTTAACTTATATATGGTGCGCTATATGGTAGAAATAGGTCAACAATACAAATGACACACTAGTTTTGTGGATTCATTTATTGGCCCCACCAAAATGGAACTACTTAATATTCACCAGAACTATTTCATTTCATTTTTATTTCTCACATTTAAGTGTATTACAGTACAAATTATATCAGAGAATAATAATTTATTTATAATTTATAATACATTTGTCTGATACACCCTTGGGCAAAAAGGAGCAGGATTTCCCACAGCTTTAAGTAAAAAAAATCTGAACTAACCCTTTAAGATGTTGGCTTTCCCACACAGGTTTGAATCCCATGTGGTGCCGTGACCCGGATCAGGTTTCCCCGTGGGAGGAACGTAGCAGTCGATCACAACCTCAGCCTGATGGCCTAAAAGTATAATATCTCCCCTGATTCAGAGGGAGTTCCCTGTGGCTTAGTGGTTAAGATGTTGGCTTTCCACATGGGAGGCCCACATGACGTTGGTGGCCATTTTATCACCGGAAAGATTAGCCTCCAGGATGGAACCTAGGTAGGTAATTTCATCTTTACGTGTGATAACATTGTCACCCACTTTAACCAAGAAGCCATTTGCCCTGCTGAGATTACTATTAGAGCCAAAGAGAATGGATTCAGTTTTTCCCAGGTGTAAAGATAGTTTGTTATCAGCGAGCCAGGTGCAGATTCTACCGAGTTCAGAGCTGAGGGCATTTTCAACCTGCAGTTTGTCCCTGTCCGAGACCAGCAGTGCTGAGTCATCTGCGAACAGGAACAAGTTGCAGTCACAAGCTGAAGTCATGTCGTTAACATATATTAGGAACAGTAGAGGCCCTAGTATGCTTCCTTGTGGAACGCCACAGCTCACTGGGAGGGGGGGGGGACAGTGTTCCGTTCACTTCCACCATCTGTTCTCTCCCCTCCAGGTAGGATTGCATCCAGCTCACTGATGTGCTATCGAAACCAATTGCTTTTAGCTTGTTAACCAGTATGGAGTGGTTCACGGTGTCAAAAGCCTTTTGGAGGTCCAGCATGACCATGCCGCAGTATTTGCCAGCGTCCACCTCTTGTTTGATGTGGTCGCTCAAATAGAGATAGTGGTTGTAATTATAAAGGTATTAATTGCCTGATTGCCTGAGCCCTGTGGTGGGAGTTCTGGTCTGGTTTTGGTGAATATTAAGTAGTTCATCTGTAGCCTCACAGTGAGTGGTCAGCCGCCAGACACGAATCTGCCGGTGCAAAAAACAAAACAAAAATGCCAGTATGGCCAAACCAGGCTAGGTCATTTGGTGGGGGGCACTGGGGGCCACTAATTAAAAATAAATTGTGAGTAAAATATAAATGCTTCCGTCATACAGTCTGGAGCAACATAAGCTCTGATCATGAGTAAAATATAAATGCTTCCGTCATTGTCATACAGTCTGGAGCAACATAAGGTCTGATCATGAGTAAAATATAAATGCTTCCGTCATACAGTCTGGAGCAACATAAGCTCTGATCATGAGTAAAATATAAATGCTTCCGTCATACAGTCTGGAGCAGGGGTGCCCACACTTTTTTGACTTGAGAGCTACTTTCAAAATGACTGGCTCAACAAAATCTACCCACCAAAATAATTATATTATACCATTGCTGAATAACCTGAGTGGGCTTTGGAATAGCGGAGCTGGCGTTACATAGCCTGACACTCAGCCTGAATTTTCATTTCGTTTCACTCCATTATTCAGTCTGAAAGCCCTCCCTACTACAGCCGTTTCTGAGATGGGCGTTGACAAAGAGGCAGTCTTCGGCGATTGGTTCATACCAACCAATCAGAATAGTAGGAAAGCAGATGACGTTGTCAATCATGAGAGGCTATGGCTAACCCGTTTGCTAACCAAACAAACACAGCCAACGAGCGCTACTAGCATGTAAACAAAAGCGGTAAAATATGTCGGATGATGATGTTTATAAAACCTGTCGTTTCTGTAAAGAAACAATTTATCATACGACGATTTAACAGCCAGATTGATATGGTCGTGAGTCATCGCAGTGGGGGCAGCCATGTTTGTTTGTGTCTGGACGGCGCTGTTGTTTTGACGTCATCGAGTTGAAACGACGCTGATTCGTCGTACAGATTTCCAAACGAGTCTCAGACCTCCTTCGAGAGCGTCACCAGACCCTGAATCGCCTGAATATATTTTTTTAATGGGCGTGGCTAGCGATTCAGGGGCTGGAGCCAGGCTAGGCGTTACATATAAGACTAACGCACTTGGAATGGGAAATGGAGCTGGAGAAATGGACTATAGTAGGGTTTTTTGTATTTAATTTGTAATGCTACCGACATTTTTGTGCACAGCAACACTTGAAAACCAAATATTGTGTAGTCAGTTTGAACTGACAGGTCCCTTTTGATGTCAATAAAAGTCAGATGCCACTTGGGGTAGGCTATATTCTTTAGGGCCATGTGGTCTACCTGCACATCCTTTGTGAGACTACTGGTAGATCGCGATCTACCTTTTGGGAAGCCCTGGTCTGGAGCAACGGAAGCTCTGATCATGAGTAAAATATAAATGCTTCCGTCATACAGTCTGGAGCAACGGAAGCTCTGTAACCAGCACAGAACACCATTTTGACACAACCCCTTTGCAGTTCAAAGGGATCAATTTAGAGCTCCTGGGAAGCTCCAGGAATGAACTAAAAACCTGCAATGATGGTAATGTAGTAACCAACAGGGAAATGACCCAGTACAATTTAGAACTGTAGCAGTGGCTCGCAACTTCAACCTGATGGCCTAAAAGTCTTTGCAACCACCTCTATTAAGCCCAATTAACACACACCGTCTGTGAAGCGGGTGCGCAGCGACGCGACACAGTATTGCCGCGCGTCATAGCCGCACAGCAACACCCACAGGACGCGGCGCACTACCGTGCGGCTGGCCAGCCACACCCACGGATTCCCGGATGGAGGCCGCGCGGCAATGCCTGGAAAATAGAACAGCGGCGTATCGGAGCGTCAGGCGAGGCGTGAACACGCGCCAGCGCGCATCTGACGCCACCGGTGTGGGATAGGTTCATTGAAAATAACGGAGGCGGCTGTTTTGACGCGCGGCGTTCACAGACGGTGTGTGTTGGGCTTTATATAGCTTTAAGCTGTGATTTATTGATTTTCTGGCAGTGGTGGGAGAACATCTCAGATTTGTTTTAAGTACAATTTAGAAATGTAGCAGTGGGTCACAACCTCAACCTGATGGCCTAAAAGTCTAAAATCTCCCCCAAACCAGAGGGAATTCCCTGTGGCTTACTGGTTAAGATGTTGGCTTTCCACACGGGAGGCCCGGGTTCAAATCCTGTGTTTACTTAATGGCAGTGTCTCCCTGTGTGAGGTCAGCCTGCTGGCCTGAAAGTCTAAGTGATTACATTTTTTCCAAGAGGTGGTTACAAAAAGATCCAAATGGACTCTATTGGTTAGACCTACACACATACTGGGCCCTGGTTTGGGCCTTACATGTTTTATTGTGCAAAATTGATCAGCGTTATTATCAGGATCAGTGAATCAATCAATCATGATGATGTGTGATTGATCAGTGATTTATTTTCTGGCAGTGGTGGGAGAAGATCTCAGATTTGTTGTAAGTACCACAATTTAGAAATGTAGCAGTGGCTGCAGGCTGCTGACGACCTCAGCCTGATGGCCTAAAAGCCTAACATCTCTCCCAAATCAGAGGGAATTCCCTGTGGCTTAGTGGCTAAGATGTTGGCTTTCCACACCGGAGGCCCGGGTTCAAATCCTGGGTTTGCATATAGTGGGGGACAGCATCCCCGTGTGAGGTCAAAGGGGAGGTGAGTGTGTCAGAGTGCCTCACAACCTCATCCTGATGGCCTGAAAGTCTAATATCTCCCCCGAGTCACAGGGAATTCCCTTTGGCTTATTAGGCTAGTTGTTAAAGGGTTAGTTCCGATTTTTGGACTTCAAGGACCACTTCACCACTTTTCAAACTACCTTCATATAATTGGTTTCTACTCCGTCTGTGTTGCATAGTAGGGCTGTGGGCAGTTCAGAAACCCATCTATCAGAGACAAAAATATAAATATTAAAACTGGTTAAAAAAAAATCTGCCCATCGATGAGGTCACTGGTGGATGGGTTTTTTAACTGCCCACAGCCCTCCTATGAAACACAGACACAAAATGTGTGGTATTTTTCCATGAACATTCGTGATATGAATTTGAAGTGCTATGTGAAATATGTCTGATCTAACCCTTTAAACAGTAATATAAGCCAAAGGGAATTGCCTGTGACTCAGGGGAGATATTAGACTTTCAGGCCATCATGCTGAGGTTGTGAGCCACTCTGACACACTCAGCTCCCTTTTGAATTTACACAGGGAATACTCATCCCCATATAACCCGGTCCCAAGATTTGAACCCAGGTCTCCCGTGTGGAAAGCCAACATCTTAACCACTAAGCCAAAGGGAATTCCCTCTGCTTCTGGGGAGATGTTAGACTTTTAGAAATAGGTCAACAATAAAAATGACACTAGGTTTGTGGATTAATTTATTTTGAATGACCCCCAGGCCCCCACCAAATGACCAGAACTACTTAATATCCACCAAAAGTATTTAATTCATTTAATTTTATTTTTATTTTGCACCTACTAGTGTATCACAGTACAGTACAAATTATATCAGAATAATAATTAATGAATTTATAATACATTTGTCTGATACACCCATGGGCGAAAAGGTACAGGATTTCCCACAGCTTTAACTCCAAAAATCTATACTAACCCTTTAAGATGTTGACTTTCCCACACGGGAGACCTGGGTTCGAATCCCCGGTGGTGCCGTGACCGGATCAGGTTTCCCCGTGGGAGAAATGTAGCAGTGGATCACAACCATAGCCTGATGGCCTAAAATTCTAATATATCCCCTTATTCAGAGGGAATTCCCTTTGGCTTAGTGGTTAAGATGTTGGCTTTCCACATGGGAGACTGGCGTTCAAATCCTGGTTTAATATGTGCTGTTCCTAACTTATTCCCTGTGTGAGGTCAAAAGGGTGGTGAGTGTGTCAGAGTGGCTCACAACCTCAGCCTGATGACCTGAAAGTCTAATATCTCCCCGAGTCACAGGGAATTCCCTTTTTGTTTTTGTTCAGATTTTAGGACTTAAAGCTGTACGGAAATACTTACCATTAATATAGTTGTTGCAAAGCTATTAATTGATTGCAATGAGTCCCGTGGTGGGAGTTCTGGTCTGGTTATGTTCCGGTCATTGGCTTAATAAAAAGAACATCTCCCCCAAATCATTATTACTACTGTCATTATGGTAATCTCACACTTAATATCGCACACACCATACATGTAACTGTCATTAGCCCTCTTATTATTCACACCATACATGTAACTGTCATTAGCCCTCTTATTATTCACACCATACCTGTAACTGTCATTAGCCCTCTTATTATTCACACCATACATGTAACTGTCATTAGCCCACTTATTATTCACACCATACCTGTAACTGTCATTAGCCCACTTATTATTCACACCATACATGTAACTGTCATTAGCCCTCTTATTATTCACACGATACCTGTAACTGTCATTAGCCCTCTTATTATTCACACGATACCTGTAACTGTCATTAGCCCACTTATTATTCACACCATACCTGTAACTGTCATTAGCCCACTTATTATTCCCAGAATTCTATTTTATTTATTGATTGATTGATTGATTTAATTTCTTCCAGGGGCCACAAGGGGGCGCCAGCAGTTGATCACCACTGCTGTAGGAAATAGCCTACTTGCCATTAATATAGTGGTTGCAAAGGTATTCTGTCAGAGCTCCCTGTGTCCGCTAACACAGGAGGCTGACAGAACCTTCACTAAAACATCCTGGATAACGTTTGTTCAACGTTGACCCCTCTGTCACATGGAACTATGGTTTTGTGCTGCTGCTGGCGTAGTGATTCTGGACACAAAAAATAGTTCCATGCTTAACACCAAAAGGGGTTCCCGCACAGAATGGGTTTAGACATATTCAAGAATTGTGAACTTAGCCGATCTACATGCTCATCATTACACGTCAGCTCCTGTACTTTTGAATACTTATAATGGGGACTTAACAGAAACATCTCTAAAATAGAAAACCAGCACTCACAGAACTCTCGTTTAAGACGTCATGGTAACCATTCAATTAATTAAAAGTGCCTTCAAACGAGAGTTCCGTGAGTGCTGGTGTTTTCGCTTTTATTTTTATTTGTAATGTTTTTTTTGTGGCTTTCGCTTTCATTTTATATGGAGGGACAGACAGTAGGCTGACAGGAAAATGGGGAGAAAGATGGGGAGAGCATGCAGTAAAGGCTGTCGGGATCGGGAGTCGAACCCGTGGCACACTACCAGACTGGATTGCCAACCAAGGTGCCTGGACCACTGAGCCATGGCCCAGGCCAGGTGTTTTATCTTTGAGAGATTTTTCTGTTATGTTACTTACCCGACCACACACCCGGTAAAACTTCTCAGAGAGTTTGAGACGATTTGATTTGGAGGTGTGCGAGCTACTACCTTGATGTTAATACTTCATACTACGGTTCAAAAGCAAGTACTCCTGTTACCTCAAGTACTGTATATGGTCTCGCATTGCCAGGCTGTTTCCTCTCGCAGTGTTCAAATGCTTCCGTCAAACAGTCTGGAGCAACGGAAGCTCTTATCATGAGTAAAATATAAATCCTTCCATCATACAGTCTGGAGCAATGGAAGCTCTGTAACCAGCACAGAACACAATTTTGACACAACCCCTTTGAAGTGCAAAGGGGTCAATTTAGAGCTACTGGGAAGCTCCAGGAATTAACTAAAAACCTGCAATGATAATAATAATGTAGTGACCAACATGGAAATTTAGAAATGTATAGCAGTGGCTCGCAACTTCAACCTGGTGGCCTAAAAGTCTAGCATCTCCCCCAAATAAGAGGGAATTCCCTGTGGCTTAGTGGTTAAGATGTTGGCTCTCCACACGGGAGGCCCGGGTTCAAATCCTGGGTTACATGTACTGGCACTTCCCTGTGTGAGGTCAAAAGGGAGGTGAGTGTGTCAGAGTGGCTCACAACCTCAGCCTGATGACCTGAAAGTATAATATCTCCCCCGAGTCACAGGGAATTCCCTTTGGCCTAGTGGTTAAAAGGTTAGTTTAGCTTTTTGGATCTTAAAGGGATAGTTCAGATTTTTTTTAACTTAAGCTGTATGAAATACTTGCCATTAATATAGTGGTTGCAACTGTATTAATTGATTGCCTGAGTCCCGTGGTGGGAGTTCTGCTCTGGTTTTGGTCAATATTAAGTTATTCCGGTCATTGGGGCCACGCAGTAAAAGTAAATTAATCCACAAAACTAATGTCATTTGTATTGTTGACCTATTTCTAAAATATTAGCGCAACTTTCGTTCAACTTTGACCCCTCTATTACATGGGAAAAAATTGTGATATGAACACAAAAAACATAGTTCCCTGTGATATAGGGGTAAAAAATGAACGAAAGTTGCACTAATATTTTAGAAATAGGCCAACAATACAAATTACGTTAGTTTTGTGGATTAATTTACTTTTAATGCGTGGCCCCCTGTGCCCCCCACAAAATGACCGGAACTACTTAATATTTCACCAAAACCAGAGCAGAACTCCCACCACGGGACTCGGGCAATCAATTAATAGTTGCAACCACTATATTAATGGCAAGTATTTCATACAGCTTAAGTTAAAAAAATCTGAACTATCCCTTTAAAGCTGTAGGAAATACTTGCCATTCATATAGTAGTGGTTGCAAAGGTATAAATTGATAGGAGGAAGTCATGATTCTGACAAGTCCCGGAAAAGATGTGCTGTGATTGGCCAGTAGTTACTTTGAGTGGCAGCGTGCTGTATGTGCCTCCGCCATATTGGAAACAAAAAATGGCAGCCGCCATACGATACACACAAGCCCCCAGTGAGGCTCTCCAACGTTGAGGCACTCGGCCCTAGTGGTAAGATTTATTTTCTGAGAACATCTCAGATTTGTTTATAGTACATCTCCCCAAACCAGAGGGAGTTCCCTGTGGCTCAGTGGTTAAGATGTTGGCTTTCCACATGGGAGGCCCGGGTTCAAATCCTGGGTTCACTTAATTTAATGGCACTGTTTCCCCGTGTGAGGTCAGCCTGCTGGCCTGAAAGTCTAATATCTCCCCAGAGCTACAGGGAATTCCCTTTGGGTTAGTACAGTTTTTGGACAACTGTAGGACAGGGTTATTCAACTATAGATTAGGCCGGGGGCCACAACTGTAGAATGATTGTGTGTGGGTACACGCACAGTGTGTGTGGGTTCTCAAAATGCATTTTGTGCTCAAACACGAAGATTTATGTATATATTTCTGCACAGTAATGAGCAGGATAATATGTCTATACAGGTATATGCTACCTTAGAATAGATGTAGACCTATTTGACAATGCATAAATATAATTGCCTTGACATTAACACACACACACACACACACACACACACACACACACACGGACACACACGGACACACACACACACACACACACAGACAGCCCTCTGCAGTGCTCTAGTCTAGTCTAAAGTAGCCTCGGAAACCTAGACGTTTCTAAAGTGACTGCAGGAGTCTGTCTCATTTCTCTCCAAAAGCCCTTGAATATGATGGAATGTGATTACGGATTACTACTGTCATTATGGTAATCTCACACTTCATATCACACACACCATACCTGTAACTGTCATTAGCCCTCTTATTATTCACACCATACCTGTAACTGTCATTAGCCCTCTTATTATTCACACCATACCTGTAACTGTCATTAGCCCTCTTATTATTCACACCATACCTGTAACTGTCATTAGCCCTCTTATTATTCACACCATACCTGTAACTGTCATTAGCCCACTTATTATTCACACCATACCTGTAACTGTCATTAGCCCTCTTATTATTCACACCATACCTGTAACTGTCATTAGCCCACTTATTATTCACACCATACAACTGTCATTAGCCCACTTATTGATTTAATTTCTTCCAGGGGCCACAAGGGGGCACCAGCAGTTGAATATGCTGTACTAAATAGCTTACTTACCATTAATATAGTGGTTGTAACGGTATTCTGTCAGCGCTCCCTGTGTCCGCTAACACAGGAGGCTGTTTGTTCAACTTTGACCCCTCTGTCACATGGAACTATGGTTTTGTACTGCTGCTGGCGTAGTGATACTGGACACAAAAAATAGTTCCATGTGACAGAGGGGTCAAAGTTGAAAGAATGTTGTGCTATATTTATAGCACAACATATACTTTGCAACCACTATATGAATGGCAAGTATTTCCTACAGCTTTAAGTAAAAAAACGATTCCCGGTTGTTACAACAGGGCCGGATTTAGCCAGCCCCACTCAGGTGGGCAGACAGAATTGTAAGGGGGGCGATTCCGCCGGTGCGGGTGGGGTGTCAAACCCACATTGGGAACCGGCCCTGTGTTACAATAGTGCCGTGATGACCCGGATCGGGTTTCCCAGTGCCCTGTGGGTGGAGGTCAAAAGGGGGGTAAGTGTTTTAGCACAAAACTTTCAAAGGGAAATCCCTGTGGCTTAGTGTTTAAGATGTTGGCTTTCCACACGGGAGACTGGGGTTCAAATCCTGGTTTAATACGTGTTGTTCCTTACTTCTTCGCTGTGTGAGGTCAGAAGGGAGGTGAGTGTGTTAGAGTGGCTCACAACCTCAGCCTGATGACCTGAAAGTCTAATATCTCCCCCAAGTCACAGGGAATTCCCTTTGGCTTAGTGGTTAAAGGGTTAGTTCAGATTATTGGATTTAAAGCTCTACTTGCCATTAATATAGGTTGCAAAGCTATTAGAGTCCCGTGGTGGGAGTTCTGGTCTGGTTATGTTGAATATTAAGTAGTTCCGGTCATTTGTAACCTCGCAGTGGCCAGACACGAATCTGCAGGTGAAAGAAACAAAAAGAAATGCCAGTATGGCCAAGCCAGGCTTGGTGGGGGGCACTGGGTCCCACTCATTAAAAACAAATTTGTCAAAAGGGGTTTATGATTCTTTCTAGTGGTCCTACACTACTGCTCGTCCGTGCCCGTGCACGAAATACCCGCGACATACGCCCACAATTGAGCGACACCAATCTGCCTGGGGCCATACGCATTGCAAAGACAGATTGAAGGCTGGCTTCGAGAGGCTAATCCTTGAAATGAAAATGTTTGAAAACCTCTGGTTTAAACAACATTTAGAAAAATAAGCAACTACACTTTAGAAACAATTAAGCCAAAAAAGTGCAGCCAATATATATATACGAGCAACTCACAATGATGTGTGATTGATCAGTGATTTATTTTGATGCAGTGGTGGGAGAGATCTCAGATTTGTTTGAAGTACCACAATTTAGAAATGTATCAGTGGATCACAACCACGGATGGCCTAAAAGTCTAACATCTCCCCCAAATCAGAGGGAATTCCCTGTGGATTAGTGGTTAAGATGTTGGCTCTCCACACAGGAGGCCCGGGTTCAAAACCTGGGTTACATATACTGCGGCCCACATCCCCGTGTGAGATCAAAATGGAGGTGAGTGTGTCAGAGTGGCTCACAACCTCAGCCTGATGACCTGAAAGTCTAACATCTCCCCTGAGTCACAGGGAATTCCCTTTTGGGTTAGTGGTTGGTTAAAGGGTTAGTTCAGATTTTTGGATCTTAAACCAGTCGACAGGTTCATGTATTTTTTTATTTGCATTGAAAACCCCATAGAGGGATTTTAGGTCGCTTCATATAAGAACTGTGTTTGAAAAATAAACCGATCATCCCGGCCTTTCTGTCAGGGGCGTCGTTAATGATGTCCATTCATATTTGATACAGCCAGTTTCTGGAGAAAATGGAATTAATGTGGCCGCAAAAGCCTTGAAACTACAAAGGTATGAAAGCAATGTCGCTGCTAATATATGTCACGCCCAGCTGTCAACACATTGCGTTCCTGAGATTCCTCGTTTGACGAGCTCAGCTGGCAGTGACTCGACTAGTAACCACGAAACATTAAATATCAATAACTAAAATAACTTAATTAACATGTCAGTTTCTGTTGTGCAACGGGCAGCTGCAGCCACCCCGCCTACCCGGAAATGTAGTCTATGGGTTGTTTGACTCGTTTCTAGCGCTTATTGTGTTACTCTTTGGGTATATTTGTACATTTCCACCTTCAGTCGATGCTTCATATCCATATGAGTGAAAAGGCCGGGATGATCGGTTTATTAACACAGTTCTTATATGAAGAGATCTAAAATCCCCCTATGGGGATTTCAATGCAAATAAAAAGTACACAAACCTGTGGTCTGGCGCCCTCTACTGACAGTGACGTCAGGACTTTGGTGCTCTATTAATGTCTTTGCAACCACTTGTGATTGATTTTATTTTCTGGCAGTGGCGGGAGAAGATCTCAGATTTGTTTAAAGTACAACAATTTAGAAATTTAGCAGAATGGATCACAACCTCAGCTTGATGGCCTAAAAGTCTAACATCTCCCCCAAACCAGAGGGAGTTCCCTGTGGCTTAGTGGTTAAGATGTTGGCTTTCCACACCGGAGGCCCGGGTTCAAATCCTGGGTTCATTTAATGGCAGTGTCTCCCTGTGTGAGGTCAGCCTGCTGGCCTGAAAGTCTAATATCTCCCCAGAGCTACAGGGAATTCCCTTTGGGTTAGTTCAGTTTTTGGACTTAAAACTGTAGGACAGGGTTATTCAACTATAGATTAGGCCAGGGGCCACAACTGTAGAATGATTGTGTGTTGGTACATGCACAGCGTGTGTGGGTTCAAAATGCATTTTGTGCTCAAACACAAAGATTTATGTATATATTTCTGCACAGTAATGAGCAGGATAATGTCTATACAGGTATATGCTACCCTAGAATAGTTGTAGACCTATTTGACAGTGCATAAATATAATCGCCTTGACATTAACGACTGTCAACGAGCACCAGCTGGACACACACACACACACACACACACACACACACACACACACACACACACACACACCCTCATGTAGTGCTCTATAATAAATACAAATGTATAGCTTTAGACTATAGTCTAAAGCTATACATTTTTTTTCCAAGTCTAAAGTGACTGCAGGAGTCTGTCTCATTTCTCTCCAAAAGCCCTTGAATATGATGGAATGTGATTACGGATTACTACTGTCATTATGGTAATCTCACACTTCATGTATTGATTGATTGATTGATTTAATTTCTTCCAGGGGCCACAAGGGGGCGCCAGCAGTTGAATACCACTGCTGTACTAAATAGCCTATACTGGCCATTAATATAGTGGTTGCAAAGGTATTCTGTCAGAGCTCCCTGTGTCCGCTGAGAGAACCTTCACTAAAACATCCCGGATAACGTTTGTTCAACTTTGACCCCTCTGTCACATTGAACTATGGTTTTGTGCTGCTAGTGGCGTAGTGATACTGGACACAAAAAATAGTTCCATGTGACAGAGGGGTCAAAGTTCAAAGAATGTTGTTCCTTATATTTATAGCACAACATATACTTTGCAACCACTATATGAATGGCAAGTATTTCCTACAGCTTTAAGTCAAAACATCTGAACTAACCCTTTAAGATGTTGGCTTTCCACGCGGGAGACCTGGGTACGATTCCCGGGTGTTACAATGGTGCCCTGTGGGTGGAGGTCAAAAGGGGGGGTAAGTGTTTTGGCACAAAGCATTTTTCAGATGGGGATAATGGTGCATTTATATAGCTCCTTTATCCAAGGTGCTTTACATAGATTGTGCACCGACGGCAGAGGAAACCATGCAAGGCACCAACCTGCACATGGGGAGCAATTAGGGGTTCAGAGTCTTGCTCAAGAACACTTCGACACTAACTCTGGGGGAGCCCGGGTTTGAACTGGCAACCTTGCAGTTGTCATCCAGCCACTCTACCCCTGAGCCGCCGCCACCGGGGGAATGAGTGGACAAATACATAGGGGTCCTTGACTAGCCTCGTGAAGCCATACTAATATCACTGTGTGTATATTAGTATGGCTCCCCTCTGTGTTTACATTTTTCCCAAGGGGCGGTTAGAAAAAAGATTCAAATGGACTCTATTGGTTAGACCTACACACATACTGGGCCCTGGTTTGGGCCTTACATGTTTTATTGTGCAAAATTGATCAGCGTTATTATCAGGATCAGTGAATCAATCAATCATGATGATGATGATTGATCAGTGATTTATTTTCTGGCAGTGGTGGGAGAAGATCTCAGATTTGTTGTAAGTACCACCATTTAGAAATGTAGCAGTGGCTGTGCTGCTGACGACCTCAGCCTGATGGCCTAAAAGCCTAACATCTCTCCCAAATCAGAGGGAATTCCCTGTGGCTTAGTGGTTAAGATGTTGGCTTTCCACACGGGAGGCCCGGGTTCAAATCCTGGGTTTGTATATAGTGGGGGAGAGAGTGATGAAAATCCCTGTGTGAGGTCAAAAGGGAGGTGAGTGTGTCAGAGTGGCTCACAACCTCAGCCTGATGACCTGAAAGTCTAATATCTCCCCTGAGCTACAGGGAATTCCCTTTGGCTTATTAGTTGTTAAAGGGTTAGTTCCGATTTTTGGACTTCAAGGACCACTTCACTTTTCAACCTACCTTCATATAATTGGACCACAAATTGTTTCTACTCGGTCTGTGTCGCATAGGAGGGCTGTGGGCAGTTCAGAAACCCGTCCATCTGCAGTGACATATAAAAATATAAATATAAAAACTGGTTAAAAAAAAAATCTGACCATCGATGAGGTCACTGGTGGATGGGTTTTTTAACTGCCCACAGCCCTCCTATGAAACACAGACACAAAATGTGTGGTATTTTTCCATGAACATTCGTGATATGAATTTGAATTTGAAGTGCTATAAATATGTCTGATCTAACCCTTTAAACAGTAACATAATATAAGCCAAAGGGAATTCCCTCTGATTCTGGAGAGATGTTAGACTTTTAGAAATAGGTCAACAATAAAAAAGACACTAGTTTTTTGGATTCATTTATTTTGAATGACCCCCAGGCCCCCACCAAATGACCAGAACTACTTAATATCCACCAAAAGTATTTCATTCATTTAATTAATTTTTTATTTTGCACTAGCATTAGTGTATCACAGTACAGTACAAATTATATCAGAATAATAATTAATTTATAATTCATAATACATTTGTCTGATACACCCATGTTAGTCTAGTCTACGGACCACCATTTAATGGCATTTTTGTCGCTGGGACCCCCAAATGATATTGTAAAATCAATGTTAATTTAACTCTGAGTGTACAAATGGCACAACATTTGGTTCCATTTGTACACTCCCATAACATAATTTGTTAGACCCATAAGGGTCCATTTGGTTCCAAACTATTATTTAGCTGGGGACCCCCTGGAACTCTCTCAAGGACCCCTGGGAACCACTGCCATACACATAGACTTGTACACTGAATAAATATTCATATAGAGTTAAATTAACACTGAGGGTTTTTTATCTTAATTGACAAAGCACTTGTTAACTGTTCGATCAATTGCCTAATGACTAACTAAAAAATAAAAAATAAATAAAAAAACAGGAGCGGGATGGGAGCGGGAGTAATTTCGAGTGGGAGCGGGATGGGATCAGGAGTCATTCTACAGGAGTGGGACAGGATGGGATCTTTTTTTTTTTAACTCTGGCCCAGGATTGGGACAGGACAGGATTTTTTCTGTGGGAGTGGGACAGGACAGGAGTGAAAATCCACTCCCATGTCAGTCTCTAGTGTGCACGTGTGTTATGGGTAGTCGTAGAAATAGGTCAACAATAAAAATGACACACTAGTTTTGTGGATTAATTTATTTTGAATGACCCCAGTTTCCCCGTGGGAGGAATGTAGCAGTGGATCACAACCTCAGCCTGATGGCCTAAAAGTCTAATATCTCCCCTGATTCAGAGGGAATTCCCTGTGGCTTAGTTGTTAAGATGTTGGCTTTCCACATGGGAGACTGGGGTTCAAATCCTGGTTTAATAAGTTGGTCCAAAATTCCCCGTGTGAGGTCAAAAGGGAGGTGAGTGTGTCAGAGTGTCTCACAACCTCAGCATGATGACCTGAAAGTCTAATATCTCCCCTGAGTCACAGGGAATTCCCTTTTTGTTTTTGTTCAGATTTTTGGACTTAAAGCTGTACAGAAAATATAGTGGTTGCAAAGCTATTAATTGATTGCCTGAGTCCCGTGGCAGGAGTTCTGGTCTGGTTTTGTTCCTGTCATTGGCTTAAAAGTCTAACATCTACCCCAAATCAGAGGGAATTCCCTTTGGCTTAGTGGTTAAGATGTTGACTTTCCACATGAGAGGCCCAAGTTCAAATCCAGTAATGGCTGTGTGACAGTGTGAGGTCAAAAGGGAGGTGAGTTTATCAGTGGATCACAACCTCAGCCTGATGACCTGAAAGTCTAATATCTCCCCTGAGTCACAGGGAAGTCCCTTTGGAATAGTGGTTAAAGGGTTAGTTCAGGTTGTTGTACTTGCCATTCATATAGTGGTTGCAAAGTTATTAATTGATTGCCTGAGTCCTGTGGCCAGACACAAATCTGGCGGTGCAAAAAAAGAAAAACAAATGCCAGTATGTCCAAGCCAGGCTAGGTGGGGGTCACTGAGGATACATTTGTAAAAGGGAATTCCCTGTGACTCGCGGGAGCTACAGCTTGGTAGACTACAGATAACCAACACACCAACATAGCGGACACAAAAGGTATGCTTATTAACAGATAAACATCGGCTACTGCCATTGGTTAATGTCATTTTATTTGCCGATACAGAGTTTGTTCAACTTTGACCCCTCTGTCACATGGAACTATGGTTTTGTGCTGCAGTGCTGGAGTAGTGATACTGGAGACAAAAAATAGTTCCATGTGACAGAAGGGTCAAAGTTGAAGGGGTTAACTTATATATGGTGCGCTATATGGTAGAAATAGGTCAACAATACAAATGACACACTAGTTTTGTGGATTCATTTATTGGCCCCACCAAATGGAACTACTTAATATTCACCAGAACTATTTCATTTCATTTTTATTTCTCACATTTAAGTGTATTACAGTACAAATTATATCAGAGAATAATAATTCATTTATAATTTATAATACATTTGTCTGATACACCCTTGGGCAAAAAGGAGCAGGATTTCCCACAGCTTTAAGTAAAAAAAATCTGAACTAACCCTTTAAGATGTTGGCTTTCCCACACAGGTTTGAATCCCATGTGGTGCCGTGACCCGGATCAGGTTTCCCCGTGGGAGGAACGTAGCAGTCGATCACAACCTCAGCCTGATGGACTAAAAGTATAATATCTCCCCTGATTCAGAGGGAGTTCCCTGTGGCTTAGTGGTTAAGATGTTGGCTTTCCACATGGGAGGCCCGGGTTCAAATCCGGGTTTGCATAATGTCCACCCAGGTAATTTCATAACTTGTCTTACCCTGTGTGAGGTCAAAAGGGAGCTGAGTGTGTCAGAGTGGCTCACAAACTCAGCCTGATGACCTGAAAGTCTAATATCTCCCCCGAGTCACAGGGAATTCTCTTTGGCTTAGTGGTTAAAGGTTTAGTTCAGATTTTTGGACTTAAAGCTCTACTTTCCATTAATATAGGTTGAGAAGGTATTAATTTATTGCCTGAGTCCCGTGGTGGAAGTTCTTGTCTGGTTATGTTGAATATTAAGTAGTTCCGCAGTGGCCAGACACGAATCTGCCGGTGAAAAAAAAGAGAAAAAATAATAAATGCCAGTATGGCCAAGCCAGGCTTGGTCATTTGGTGGGGGGCACTGGGTCCCACTCATTAAAAATAAATTAGTCAAAAGGGGTTTATGATTGTTTCTAGTGGTCCTACACTGTCCATGCCCGTGCCAATACGGTGTTGGGTGAAATCAACCCTCAAGGCTTTCTGACAGACATATGGGAGGGGATGGGGGAGGGAAGTCTCACCCTTAGGGGCGAGGCTTCCCCTCCCGTACTGGGCGGGGCCCTTTCTTTCCTTTTACATGACTTGGGCGTGTTATAATGAAGTAGACCCTAGAAAAGCATTCCAGCATCCAGCTCATAGCATACCTTGTTAGGCAATAGACTTACAATCCATACCTCTTGGGTTAAGTGGGTTCAAATCCTACTCATATCTTTTTTGCGGATAAAGTGAAGTTTGCTTTGGTCCGACATGTGTTGCGACGTGCTTGCGGTTATGTTTAGGTTTGCGGTTTGTGGTAGGGTTAGTAATAGTGGGAAAACAACCGGATTAAGTTTGGTGAGGGGTCCGTTAAAATGACCGGATTAAGGTTGGTGAGGGGTCCGTTAAAATGACCGGATTAAAGTTGGTGAGGGGTCCGTTTGTGGCTTTGTGTGGTGCCAATCAAAGTGACTACTGGGTTGGGCTTGCTGGATGCATGTTCCACCCCCTAGTATGTCTGTCAGAAGCCGTTGAGGGGTGATTTCATCCGTGTGCGCGAAATACGCCCACAATTGAGCGACACCAATCTGCCTGGGGCCATACGCATTGCAAAGACAGATTGAAGGCTGGCTTCATGAAAATGTTTGAAAACCGCTGGTTTAAACAACATTTAGGAAAATAAGCAACTACACTTTAGAAACTAGCCCAAAAAAGTGCAGCCAATATATATACGAGCAACTCACAATGATGTGTGATTGATCAGTGATTTATTTTGATGCAGTGGTGGGAGAAGATCTCAGATTTGTTTTAAGTACCACAATTTAGAAATGTAGCAGTGGATCACAACCACGGATGGCCTAAAAGTCTAACATCTCCCCCAAATCAGAGGGAATTCCCTGTGGCTTAGTGGTTAAGATGTTGGCTTTCCACATGGGAGACCTGGGTTAAAATCCCGGGTTACATGCACCCACCCTCCCCGTGTGAGGTCAAAGGGGAGGTGAGTGTGGCAGAGTTGCTGAAAAAATTTACAAAAGTCTCCCCTGAGTCACAGGGAATTCCCTTTGGCTCAGTGGTTAAAGGGTTAGGTCACAATTTTTGGACTTAAAGCTGTAGCTAGGAAATACTTGCCATTAATATTGATTGATTGATTGAAGAATTTATTAACAGTTTGCAGAATTACAGTACATTTCAAGCACAAACTCAATACAAAGGCTGTTAACTGTGAGTGGACGACCCAATTAAGCATTACACTTGTTTCCAATAGGGTCCACCATGTTCAAATCATCAAAACATTTAGAGACGTACAAATAGACACTTCTATAGAAAGAACAGGAATTCATCATAAAGGAGGTAAAAAGGGAAAAGAAACATATACAGTGAGGGGGAAAAAAAGGGGTGGGCGGTGGGGGGGATTCACGTTCAGCTCCGTTAATTTGTTTTTTTTTCCTTGGAGGAGCTGCGTTGGGTCCCCAAGTTGGCTCAGTGGCCATACCTTGAGTTGGCTGTGTGGCCGCGACCGTCTCTTGTGTTGTCCTTGCGTTCGTGTTTTGGGGATTTTGATTTTACAGGGGCCAGTTTCGAATTGCAGCCGTCCGTAGGTGCCCTTTGAGAGCGGTTTTGAAAGAGTCAAGGGATTCGCATGTCTTAATGACAGTTGGTAGGGCGTTCCACATTTTGGTGGCATAGGAGCGAAAATAATTTAGTCCCTTGTTTGTGCCGAATCTGGGTTGTACATGGTTCGTTGCACTCCCTCTGGTGTTGTGGGTGTGGACTTCGTTAACATTAAGGAAGTATCTAGACAGGTACATGGGTATCTTGGTGGTGTATCGAATCTTGTGGACCAGACCCATTGCAAGATGCTGTACTCTGTCGTCGACCCTAAGCCATTCCAGCCTGTCGAAGTGGGCAGGGGTGAGGTGGGTTCAGGGGGCTAGGTCAAGTAGGAGCCTGACCAGTTTGTTTTGGGAAGTCTGGAGCCTGGTTTTAAGGGCCTTTGAGGTGCTGTGGTACCAGGAGGTGCATGCATAGTCAAAGAAACCCTGTACAAGGGCTCCTGTTAAGGTCTTCAAGGTGTTTTTGTTGACCAGTGAGGAGATCCTGTAAAGGAATCTTGTTCTATGGTTGACCTTTTTGATTACGTTGGTGGCCATTTTATCACCGGAAAGATTAGCCTCCAGGATGGAACCTAGGTAGGTAATTTCATCTTTACGTGTGATAACATTGTCACCCACTTTAACCAAGAAGCCATTTGCCCTGCTGAGATTACTATTAGAGCCAAAGAGAATGGATTCAGTTTTTCCCAGGTGTAAAGATAGTTTGTTATCAGCGAGCCAGGTGCAGATTCTACCGAGTTCAGAGCTGAGGGCATTTTCAACCTGCAGTTTGTCCCTGTCCGAGACCAGCAGTGCTGAGTCATCTGCGAACAGGAACAAGTTGCAGTCACAAGCTGAAGTCATGTCGTTAACATATATTAGGAACAGTAGAGGCCCTAGTATGCTTCCTTGTGGAACGCCACAGCTCACTGGGAGGGGGGGGGGACAGTGTTCCGTTCACTTCCACCATCTGTTCTCTCCCCTCCAGGTAGGATTGCATCCAGCTCACTAATGTGCTATCGAAACCAATTGCTTTTAGCTTGTTAACCAGTATGGAGTGGTTCACGGTGTCAAAAGCCTTTTGGAGGTCCAGCATGACCATGCCGCAGTATTTGCCAGCGTCCACCTCTTGTTTGATGTGGTCGCTCAAATAGAGATAGTGGTTGTAATTATAAAGGTATTAATTGCCTGATTGCCTGAGCCCTGTGGTGGGAGTTCTGGTCTGGTTTTGGTGAATATTAAGTAGTTCATCTGTAGCCTCGCAGTGAGTGGTCAGCCGCCAGACACGAATCTGCCGGTGCAAAAAACAAAACAAAAATGCCAGTATGGCCAAACCAGGCTAGGTCATTTGGTGGGGGGCACTGGGGGCCACTAATTAAAAATAAATTGTGAGTAAAATATAAATGCTTCCATCATACAGTCTGGAGCAACATAAGCTCTGATCATGAGTAAAATATAAATGCTTCCGTCATTGTCATACAGTCTGGTGGGCTTTGGAATAGCGGAGCTGGCGTTACATATAAGACTAACGCACTTGGAATGGGAAATGGAGCTGGATAAATGGACTATAGTAGGGTTTTTTCTATTTAATTTGTAATGCTACCGACATTTTTGTGCACAGCAACACTTGAAAACCAAATATTGTGTAGTCAGTTTGAACTGACAGGTCCCTTTTGATGTCAATAAAAGTCACCAAGTGGCAGGGGTAGGCTATATTCTTTAGGGCCATGTGGTCTACCTGCACATCCTTTGTAAGACTACTGGTAGATCGCGATCTACCTTTTGGGAAGCCCTGGTCTGGAGCAACGGAAGCTCTGATCATGAGTAAAATATAAATGCTTCCGTCATACAGTCTGGAGCAACGGAAGCTCTGTAACCAGCACAGAACACCATTTTGACACAACCCCTTTGCAGTTCAAAGGGATCAATTTAGAGCTCCTGGGAAGCTCCAGGAATGAACTAAAAACCTGCAATGATGGTAATGTAGTAACCAACAGGGAAATGACCCAGTACAATTTAGAACTGTAGCAGTGGCTCGCAACTTCAACCTGATGGCCTAAAAGTCTTTGCAACCACCTCTATTAAGCCCAACACACACCGTCTGTGAAGCGGGTGCGCAGCGACGCGACACAGTATTGCCGCGCGTCATAGCCGCACAGCAACACCCACAGGACGCGGCGCACTACCGTGCGGCTGGCCAGCCACACCCACGGATTCCCGGATGGAGGCCGCGCGGCAATGCCTGGAAAATAGAACAGCGGCGTATCGGAGCGTCAGGCGAGGCGTGAACACGCGCCAGCGCGCATCTGACGCCACCGGTGTGGGATAGGTTCATTGAAAATAACGGAGGCGGCTGTTTTGACGCACAGCGTTCACAGACGGTGTGTGTTGGGCTTTATATAGCTTTAAGCTGTGATTTATTGATTTTCTGGCAGTGGTGGGAGAACATCTCAGATTTGTTTTAAGTACAATTTAGAAATGTAGCAGTGGGTCACAACCTCAACCTGATGGCCTAAAAGTCTAAAATCTCCCCCAAACCAGAGGGAATTCCCTGTGGCTTACTGGTTAAGATGTTGGCTTTCCACACGGGAGGCCCGGGTTCAAATCCTGTGTTTACTTAATGGCAGTGCCTCCCTGTGTGAGGTCAGCCTGCTGGCCTGAAAGTCTAAGTGATTAAATTTTTTCCAAGAGGTGGTTACAAAAAGATCCAAATGGACTCTATTGGTTAGACCTACACACATACTGGGCCCTGGTTTGGGCCTTACATGTTTTATTGTGCAAAATTGATCAGCGTTATTATCAGGATCAGTGAATCAATCAATCATGATGATGTGTGATTGATCAGTGATTTATTTTCTGGCAGTGGTGGGAGAAGATCTCAGATTTGTTGTAAGTACCACAATTTAGAAATGTAGCAGTGGCTGCAGGCTGCTGACGACCTCAGCCTGATGGCCTAAAAGCCTAACATCTCTCCCAAATCAGAGGGAATTCCCTGTGGCTTAGTGGTTAAGATGTTGGCTTTCCACACCGGAGGCCCGGGTTCAAATCCTGGGTTTGCATATAGTGGGGGACAGCATCCCCGTGTGAGGTCAAAAGGGAGGTGAGTGTGTCAGAGTGGCTCACAACCTCATCCTGATGGCCTGAAAGTCTAATATCTCCCCCGAGTCACAGGGAATTCCCTTTGGCTTATTAGGCTAGTTGTTAAAGGGTTAGTTCCGATTTTTGGACTTCAAGGACCACTTCACCACTTTTCAAACTACCTTCATATAATTGGTTTCTACTCCGTCTGTGTTGCATAGTAGGGCTGTGGGCAGTTCAGAAACCCATCTATCAGAGACAAAAATATAAATATTAAAACTGGTTAAAAAAAAATCTGCCCATCGATGAGGTCACTGGTGGATGGGTTTTTTAACTGCCCACAGCCCTCCTATGAAACACAGACACAAAATGTGTGGTATTTTTCCATGAACATTCGTGATATGAATTTGAAGTGCTATGTGAAATATGTCTGATCTAACCCTTTAAACAGTAATATAAGCCAAAGGGAATTGCCTGTGACTCGGGGGAGATATTAGACTTTCAGGCCATCATGCTGAGGTTGTGAGCCACTCTGACACACAGCTCCCTTTTGAATTTACACAGGGAATACTCATCCCCATATAACCCGGTCCCAAGATTTGAACCCAGGTCTCCCGTGTGGAAAGCCAACATCTTAACCACTAAGCCAAAGGGAATTCCCTCTGCTTCTGGGGAGATGTTAGACTTTTAGAAATAGGTCAACAATAAAAATGACACTAGGTTTGTGGATTAATTTATTTTGAATGACCCCCAGGCCCCCACCAAATGACCAGAACTACTTAATATCCACCAAAAGTATTTAATTCATTTAATTTTATTTTTATTTTGCACCTACTAGTGTATCACAGTACAGTACAAATTATATCAGAATAATAATTAATGAATTTATAATACATTTGTCTGATACACCCATGGGCGAAAAGGTACAGGATTTCCCACAGCTTTAACTCCAAAAATCTATACTAACCCTTTAAGATGTTGACTTTCCCACACGGGAGACCTGGGTTCGAATCCCCGGTGGTGCCGTGACCGGATCAGGTTTCCCCGTGGGAGAAATGTAGCAGTGGATCACAACCATAGCCTGATGGCCTAAAATTCTAATATATCCCCTTATTCAGAGGGAATTCCCTTTGGCTTAGTGGTTAAGATGTTGGCTTTCCACATGGGAGACTGGCGTTCAAATCCTGGTTTAATATGTGCTGTTCCTAACTTATTCCCTGTGTGAGGTCAAAAGGGAGGTGAGTGTGTCAGAGTGGCTCACAACCTCAGCCTGATGACCTGAAAGTCTAATATCTCCCCCGAGTCACAGGGAATTCCCTTTTTGTTTTTGTTCAGATTTTAGGACTTAAAGCTGTACGGAAATACTTACCATTAATATAGTTGTTGCAAAGCTATTAATTGATTGCAATGAGTCCCGTGGTGGGAGTTCTGGTCTGGTTATGTTCCGGTCATTGGCTAAATAAAAAGAACATCTCCCCCAAATCATTATTACTACTGTCATTATGGTAATCTCACACTTCATATCGCACACACTATACATGTAACTGTCATTAGCCCTCTTATTATTCACACCATACCTGTAACTGTCATTAGCCCACTTATTATTCCCAGAATTGTATTTTATTTATTGATTGATTGATTGATTTAATTTCTTCCAGGGGCCACAAGGGGGCGCCAGCAGTTGATCACCACTGCTGTAGGAAATAGCCTACTTGCCATTAATATAGTGGTTGCAAAGGTATTCTGTCAGAGCTCCCTGTGTCCGGTAACACAGGAGGCTGTTTGTTCAACTTTGACCCCTCTGTCACATGGAACTATGGTTTTGTGCTGCTGCTGGCGTAGTGATTCTGGACACAAAAAATAGTTCCATGCTTAACACCAAAAGGGGTTCACGCACAGAATGGGTTTAGACATATTCAAGAATTGTGAACTTAGCCGATCTACATGCTCATCATTACACGTCAGCTCCTGTACTTTTAAATACTTATAATGGGGACTTAACAGAAACATCTCTAAAATAGAAAACCAGCACTCACAGAACTCTCGTTTAGGACGTCATGGTAACCATTCAATGAATTAAAAGTGCCTTCAAACGAGAGTTCCGTGAGTGCTGGTGTTTTCTCTTTTTTATTTATTTGTAATGTTTTTTTTGTGGCTTTCGCCTTTATTTTATATGGAGGGACAGACAGTAGGCTGACAGGAAAATGGGGAGAGAGATGGGGGGAAAAAATGCAGTAAAGGCTGTCGGGATCGGGAGTCGAACCCGTGGCACACTGCCAGACTGGATTATCAGCCAAGGTGCCTGGACCGCTGAGCCACAGCCCAGGCCTGGTGTTTTCTCTTTGAGAGATGTTTCTGTTATGTTACTTACCCGATCGCACACCCGGTAAATCTTCTCAGAGAGTTTGAGACGAATTGATTTGGAGGTGTGCGAGCTACTACCTTGATGTTAATACTTCATACTATGGGTCAAAAGCAAGTGTTCAAATGCTTCCGTCAAACAGTCTGGAGCAACGGAAGCTCTGATCATGAGTAAAATATAAATGCTTCCGTCATATAGTCTGGAGCAACGGAAGCTCTGATCATGAGTAAAATATAAATGCTTCCGTCATAGAGTCTGGAGCAACGGAAGCTCTGATCATGAGTACAATATACATGCTTCCGTCATACAGTCTGGAGCAACGGAAGCTCTGATCATGAGTCAAAACGCTTTTGTCATACAGCCTGGAGCAACGGAAGCTCTGATCATGAGTACAATATACAGTCTGGAGCAACGGAAGCTCTGATCATGAGTAAATTATAAATCCTTCCATCATACAGTCTGGCGCAATGGAAGCTCTGTGACCAGCACAGAACACAATTTTGACACAACCCCTTTGAATTTCAAAGGGATCAATTTAGAGCTCCTGGGAAGCTCCAGGAATTAACTAAAAACCTGCAATAATAATAATAATGTAGTAACCAACAGGGAAATTACCCGCCAGTACAATTTAGAAATGTAGCAGTGGCTCGCAACTTCAACCTGATGGCCTAAAAGTCTAACATCTCCCCCAAATAAGAGGGAATTCCCTGTGGCTTAGTGGTGAAGATGTTGGCTCTCCACAGAGGCCCGGGTTCAAATCCTGGGTTACATGTACTGGCCGGCCATTCCCTGTGTGAGGTCGAAAGGGAGGTGAGTGTGACAGAGTGGTTCACAACCTCAACCTGATGGCCTGAAAGTCTAATATCTCCCCCGAGTCACAGGGAATTCCCTTTGGCCTAGTGGTTAAAGTGTTAGTTTAGATTTTTGGATCTTAAAGGGATAGTTCAGATTTTTTTTAACTTAAGCTGTATGAAATACTTGCCATTAATATAGTGGTTGCAACTGTATTAATTGATTGTCCCGGACTTGTCTCTCCGGTTCAGTCTCTATCCTTTTAATACTCTATGGATACACATGCCGGAGTGGCCCCCACTCCAGTGCCCCCCCCCCCCCCCCCCCCCCCCCACACACCAAATTACTTCATATTCACCAAAACTACACCACAACTCCCACCATTGGAATCAGACAATAATGAATGTATTTGCAACCACTTGTGATTGATTTATTTTCTGGCAGTGGTAGGAAAAGATCTCATATTTGTTTAAAGTACCACAATTTAGAAATGTAGCAGTGGCTGACAACTTCAACCTGATGGCCTAAAAGTCTAACATCTCCCCCAAACCAGAGGGAGTTCCCTGTGTCTTAGTGGTTAAGATGTTGGCTTTCCACACGGGAGGCCCGGGTTCAAATCCTGTGTTCACTTAATGGCAGAAAGTGTTTCCCTGTGTGAGGTCAGCCTGTTGGCCTGGAAGTCTAATATCTCCCCAGAGCTACAGGGAATTCCCTTTGGGTTAGTTCAGTTTTTTGGATCTTAAAGCTGTAGGACAGGGTTATTCAACTATAGATTAGGACGGGGGCCACAACTGTAGAATGATTGTGTGTGGGTACACGCACAGCGTGTGTGGGTTCTCAAAATGCATTTTGTGCTCAAACACGAAGATTTATGTATATTTCTGCACAGTGTGATACTGGACACAAAAAATAGTTCCATGATGTGACAGAGGGGTCAAAGTTGAAAGAATGTTAAGTGCTATATTTAAAGCACAACATATACTTTGCAACCACTATATGAATGGCAAATATTTCCTGCAGCTTTAAGTTAAAACAAATCTGAACTAACCCTTTAAGATGTTGTCTTTCCACGCGGGAAACCCAAGGAAGCTCTGAGAAGGAAGGGAAGTGGTCACGTGACTGGGCTGCGCCATGACACTTTCATGGACACTTTCACTCACACCGGAAGTGCAATGAATACATGGCAGTGAATGGAGCCGGCTGGACCAGCTCATAACAAACATTATTTATGAACAATTGAGACCTTTTGTAATGTAATCACTTCTGGAAAATAACAGAAGACATATCACAGGTTGTTTTCTAATCACTTACTTGTGAGTGCACAGTATATAATTTTATCTGAGGATCTAAACAGCAGGTATGGAAATGGTGGGAAGTCTTGCGATACTTGGTGCGTTCAGAAAGGTACTTTGTGCTCTTTAGATACCATACCTCTATAAAAATTACACAGTGTACACATCGAATAACAACACAGCAGACAATAATGTGTTACATGTCTTCTGTTATTTTCCAGAAGTGATTACTTTACAAAAGGTCTCAATTGTTCATAAATAATGTTTGTTCATGAGCTGGTCACTGAGCTCTCATTGACTCCAGTGCATTCTGCCAAACTTCCGGGTAGTTTGGCTCCCATGAAAGTGTCCATGAAAGTGTCATGGCGCAGCCCAGTCACGTGACCACTTCACTTCCTTCTCAGAGCTTCCTTGGGGAAACCTGGGTACGATTCCCGGGTGTTACAACAATAGTGCCGTGACCCGGATCAGGTCTGTGCCCTGTGGGTGGAGGTCAAAACACTTACCCCCCGTAAGTGTTTTGGCACAACACATTTTTCAGATGGGGGGTAAATGCTGCATTTATATAGCGCCTTTATCCAAGGCGCTTTACATAGATTGTGCACAGATGGCGGAGGAAACCATGCAAGGCACCAACCTGCACATCGGGAGCAATTAGGGGTTCAGAGTCTTGCTCATGGACACTTCAACACTGACTCTGGTACATTTGAAATGTAGCAGTGGCTGCAGGCTGACGACCTCAGCCTGATGGCCTAAAAGCCTAACATCTCTCCCAAATCAGAGGGAATTCCCTGTGGCTTAGTGGTTAAGATGTTGGCTTTCCACACGGGAGGCCCGGGTTCAAATCCTGGGTTTGCATATAGAGGGGGAACGTATCCCCGTGTGAGGTCAAAAGGGAGGTGAGTGTGTCAGAGTGGCTCACAACCTCATCCTGATGGCCTGAAAGTCTAATATCTCCCCCGAGCTACAGGGAATTCCCTTTGGCTTATTAGGCTAGTTGTTAAAGCGTTAGTTCCTTCACCACTTCACCACTTTTCAACCTACCTTCATATAATTGGACCACAAATTGTTTCTACTCGGTCTGTGTCGCATAGCAGGGCTGTGGGCAGTTCAGAAACCCGTCCATCAGTGACATATAAAAATATAAATATAAAAACTGGTTAAAAAAAAATCTGCCCATCGATGAGGTCACTGGTGGATGGGTTTTTTAACTGCCCACAGCCCTCCTATGAAACACAGACACAAAATGTGTGGTATTTTTCCATTAACATTCGTGATATGAATTTGAAGTGCTATGTGAAATATGTCTGATCTAACCATTTAAACAGTAATATAAGCCAAAGGGAATTGCCTGTGACTCGGGGGAGATATTAGACTTTCAGGCCATCATGCTGAGGTTGTGAGCCACTCTGACACACTCAGCTCCCTTTTGAATTTACACATGGAATACTCGTCCCCATATAACCCGGTCCCAAGATTTGAACCCAGGTCTCCCGTGTGGGAGTACAGTCACAGTACAGTACAAATTATATCAGAATAATAATTCATTCATTTATAATACATTTGTCTGATACACCCATGGGCGAAAAGGAACAGGATTTCCCACAGCTTTAACTCCAAAAATCTGAACTAACCCTTTAAGATGTTGACTTTCCCACATGGGAGACCTGGGTTTGAATCCCCGGTGGTGCCGTGACCGGATCAGGTTTCCCCGTGGGAGAAATTTAGCAGTGGATCACAACCATAGCCTGATGGCCTAAAAGTCTAATATCTTCCCTTATTCAGAGGGAATTCCCTTTGGCTTAGTGGTTAAGATTTTGGCTTTCCACATGGGAGACTGGGGTTCAAATCCTGGTTTAATACGTGCTGTTCCTAACTTATTCCCTGTGTGAGGTCAAAAGGGAGGTGAGTGTGTCAGAGTGGCTCACAACCTCAGCCTGATGACCTGAAAGTCTAATATCTCCCCCGAGTCACAGGGAATTCCCTTTTTGTTTTTGTTCAGATTTTAGGACTTAAAGCTGTATGGAAATACTTGCCATTAATATAGTTGTTGCAAAGCTATGAATTGATTGCCATGAGTCCCGTGGTGGGAGTTCTGGTCTGGTTATGTTCCGGTCATTGGCTAAATAAAAAGAACATCTCCCCCAAATCATTATTACTACTGTCATTATGGTAATCTCACACTTAATATCGCACACACTATACATGTAACTGTCATTAGCCCTCTTATTATTCACACCATACCTGTAACTGTCATTAGCCCTCTTATTATTCACACCATACCTGTAACTGTCATTAGCCCTCTTATTATTCACACCATACATGTAACTGTCATTAGCCCTCTTATTATTCACACCATACCTGTAACTGTCATTAGCCCTCTTATTATTCACACCATACCTGTAACTGTCATTAGCCCACTTATTATTCCCAGAATTGTATTTTATTTATTGATTGATTGATTGATTTAATTTCTTCCAGGGGCCACAAGGGGGCGCCAGCAGTTGATCACCACTGCTGTAGGAAATAGCCTACTTGCCATTAATATAGTGGTTGCAAAGGTATCCTGTCAGAGCTCCCTGTGTCCGCTAACACAGGAGGCTGACAGAACCTTCACTAAAACATCCTGGATAATGTTTGTTCAACGGTGACCCACATGGAACTATGGTTTTGTGCTACTGCTGGCGTAGTGATACTGGACACAAAAAATAGTTCCATGCTTAACACCAAAAGGGGTTCACGCACAGAATGGGTTTAGACATATTCAAGAATTGTGAACTTAGCCGATCTACATGCTCATCATAACACGTCAGCTCCTGTACTTTTGAATACTTATAATGGGGACTTAACAGAAACATCTCTAAAATAGAAAACCAGCACTCACAGAACTCTCGTTTAAGACGTCATGGTAACCATTCAATGAATTAAAAGTGCCTTCAAACGAGAGTTCCGTGAGTGCTGGTGTTTTTGCTTTTATGTTTATTTGTAATGTTTTTTTTGTGGCTTTCGCTTTCATTTTATATGGAGGGACAGACAGTAGGCTGACAGGAAAATGGGGAGAAAGATGGGGAGAAAATGCAGTAAAGGCTGTCGGGATCGGGAGTCGAACCCGTGGCACACTGCCAGACTGGATTGCCAACCAAGGTGCCTGGACCGCTGAGCCATGGCCCAGGCCTGGTATTTTCTCTTTGAGAGATTTTTCTGTTATGTTACTTACCCGACCACACACCCGGTAAAACTTCTCAGAGAGTTTGAGACGATTTGATTTGGAGGTGTGCGAGCTACTACCTTGATGTTAATACTTCATACTACGGTTCAAGAGCAAGTACTCCTGTTACCTCAAGTACTGTATATGGTCTCGCATTGCCAGGCTGTTTCCTCTCGCAGTGTTCAAATGCTTCCGTCAAACAGTCTGGAGCAACGGAAGCTCTGATCATGAGTAAAATATAAATCCTTCCATCATACAGTCTGGAGCAATGGAAGCTCTGTAACCAGCACAGAACACAATTTTGACACAACCCCTTTGAAGTGCAAAGGGGTCAATTTAGAGCTACTGGGAAGCTCCAGGAATGAACTAAAAACCTGCAATGATAATAATAATGTAGTGACCAACATGGAAATTTAGAAATGTATAGCAGTGGCTCGCAACTTCAACCTGGTGGCCTAAAAGTCTAACATCTCCCCCAAATAAGAGGGAATTCCCTGTGGCTTAGTGGTTAAGATGTTGGCTCTCCACACGGGAGGCCCGGGTTCAAATCCTGGGTTACATGTATTGGCACTTCCCTGTGTGAGGTCAAAAGGGAGGTGAGTGTGTCAGATTGGTTCACAGCCTCAGCCTGATGACCTGAAAGTATAATATCTCCCCCGAGTCACAGGGAATTCCCTTTGGCCTAGTGGTTAAAAGGTTAGTTTAGCTTTTTGGATCTTAAAGGGATAGTTCAGATATTTTTTTTAACTTAAGCTGTATGAAATACTTGCCATTAATATAGTGGTTGCAACTGTATTAATTGATTGCCTGAGTCCCGTGGTGGGAGTTCTGCTCTGGTTTTGCTCAATATTAAGTTATTCCAGTCATTGGGGCCACGCAGTAAAAGTAAATTAATCCACAAAACTAACGTCACTTGTATTGTTGACCTATTTCTAAAATATTAGCGCAACTTTCGTTCAACTTTGACCCCTCTATTACATGGGAAGAAAATTTTGATATGAACACAAAAAACATAGTTCCCTGTGATAGAGGGGTAAAAAATGAACGAAAGTTGCACTAATATTTTAGAAATAGGCCAACAATACAAATTACGTTAGTTTTGTGGATTAATTTACTTTTAATGCGTGGCCCCCTGTGCCCCCCACAAAATGACCGGAACTACTTAATATTTCACCAAAACCAGAGCAGAACTCCCACCACGGGACTCGGGCAATCAATTAATACAGTTGCAACCACTATATTAATGGCAATTATTTCATACAGCTTAAGTTAAAAAATCTGAACTATCCCTTTAAAGCTGTAGGAAATACTTGCCATTCATATAGTAGTGGTTGCAAAGGTATAAATTGATAGGAGGAAGTCATGATTCTGACAAGTCCCGGAAAAGATGCGTTGTGATTGGCCAGTAGTTACTTTGAGTGGCAGCGTGCAGTATGTGCCTCCGCCATATTGGAAACAAAAAATGTCAGCCGCCATACGATACACACAAGCCCCCAGTGAGGCTCTCCAACGTTGAGGCACTCGGCCCTAGTGGTAAGATTTATTTTCTGAGAACATCTCAGATTTGTTTAAAGTACATCTCCCCAAACCAGAGGGAGTTCCCTGTGGCTCAGTGGTTAAGATGTTGGCTTTCCACATGGGAGGCCGGGGTTCAAATCCTGGGTTCACTTAATTTAATGGTAGTGTTTCCCCGTGTGAGGTCAGCCTGCTGGCCTGGAAGTCTAATATCTCCCCAGAGCTACAGGGAATTCCCTTTGGGTTAGTTCAGTTTTTGGACAGTTTTTGGACAACTGTAGGACAGGGTTATTCAACTATAGATTAGGCCGGGGGCCACAACTGTAGAATGATTGTGTGTGGGTACACGCACAGTGTGTGTGTGTTCTCAAAATGCATTTTGTGCTCAAACACGAAGATTTATGTATATATTTCTGCACAGTAATGAGCAGGATAATATGTCTATACAGGTATATGCTACTTAGAATAGATGTAGACCTATTTGACAATGCATAAATATAATTGCCTTCGCAGTGGCTTGGTGGGGGGGCACTGGGTCCCACTCATTAAAAATAAATTTGTCAAAAGGGGTTTATGATTGTTTCTAGTGGTCCTACACTACTGCTCGTCCGTGCCCGTGCGCGAAATACCCACGACATACGCCCACAATTGAGCGACACCAATCTGCCTGGGGCCATACGCATTGCAAAGACAGATTGAAGGCTGGCTTCGTGAGGCTAATCCTTGAAATGAAAATGTTTGAAAACCTCTGGTTTAAACAACATTTAGAAAAATAAGCAACTACACTTTAGAAACAATTAAGCCAAAAAAGTGCAGCCAATATATATACGAGCAACTCACAATGATGTGTGATTGATCAGTGATTTATTTTGATGCAGTGGTGGGAGAGATCTCAGATTTGTTTGAAGTACCACAATTTAGAAATGTAGCAGTGGATCACAACCACGGATGGCCTAAAAGTCTAACATCTCCCCCAAATCAGAGGGAATTCCCTGTGGATTAGTGGTTAAGATGTTGGCTCTCCACACGGGAGGCCCGGGTTCAAATCCTGGGTTACATGTACTGCCGCCCACATCCCTGTGTGAGGTCAAAAGGGAGGTGAGTGTGTCAGAGTGGCTCACAACCTCAGCCTGATGACCTGAAAGTATAATATCTCCCCCGAGTCACAGGGAATTCCCTTTGGCCTAGTGGTTAAAAGGTTAGTTTAGCTTTTTGGATCTTAAAGGGATAGTTCAGATTTTTTTTAACTTAAGCTGTATGAAATACTTGCCATAAATATTGTGGTTGCAACTGTATTAATTGATTGCCTGAGTCCCGTGGTGGGAGTTCTGCTCTGGTTTTGGTCAATATTAAGTTATTCCGGTCATTGGGGCCACGCAGTAAAAGTAAATGAATCCACAAAACTAACGTCATTTGTATTGTTGACCTATTTCAAAAATATTAGCGCAACTTTCGTTCAACTTTGACCCCTCTATTACATGGGAAAAAATTGTGATATGAACACAAAAAACATAGTTCCCTGTGATAGAGGGGTAAAAAATTAACGAAAGTTAATATTAAAAAGTAATATTAGTTAAAGTTAGTATTTTAGAAATAGGCCAACAATACAAATTACGTTAGTTTTGTGGATTCATTTACTTTTAATGCGTGGCCCCCTGTGCCCCCCACAAAATGACCGGAACTACTTAATATTTCACCAAAACCAGAGCAGAACTCCCACCACGGGACTCGGGCAATCAATTAATACAGTTGCAACCACTATATTAATGGCAATTATTTCATACAGCTTAAGTTAAAAAAATCTGAACTATCCCTTTAAAGCTGTAGGAAATACTTGCCATTCATATAGTAGTGGTTGCAAAGGTATACATTGATAGGAGGAAGTCATGATTCTGACAAGTCCCGGAAAAGATGCGCTGTGATTGGCCAGTAGTTACTTTGAGTGGCAGCGTGCAGTATGTGCCTCCGCCATATTGGAAACAAAAAATGGCAGCCGCCATACGATACACACAAGCCCCCAGTGAGGCTCTCCAACGTTGAGGCACTCGGCCCTAGTGGTAAGATTTATTTTCTGAGAACATCTCAGATTTGTTTATAGTACATCTCCCCAAACCAGAGGGAGTTCCCTGTGGCTCACTGGTTAAGATGTTGGCTTTCCACATGGGAGGCCCGGGTTCAAATCCTGGGTTCACTTAATTTAATGGTAGTGTTTCCCCGTGTGAGGTCAGCCTGCTGGCCTGAAAGTCTAATATCTCCCCAGAGCTACAGGGAATTCCCTTTGGGTTAGTACAGTTTTTGGACAACTGTAGGACAGGGTTATTCAACTATAGATTAGGCCAGGGGCCACAACTGTAGAATGATTGTGTGTGGGTACACGCGCAGTGTGTGTGTTCTCAAAATGCATTTTGTGCTCAAACACGAAGATTTATGTATATATTTCTGCACAGTAATGAGCAGGATAATATGTCTATACAGGTATATGCTACCTTAGAATAGATGTAGACCTATTTGACAATGCATACATATAATTGCCTTGACATTAACACACACACACACACACACACACACACACACAGCACAAACACACACACACACACACACACACACACACACACACACACACACACACACACACACACACACACACACACACACACACACACACACACACACACACACACACACAGCCCTCTGCAGTGCTCTAGTCTAGTCTAAAGGAGCCTCGGAAACCTAGACGTTTCTAAAGTGACTACAGGAGTCTGTCTCATTTCTCTCCAAAAGCCCTTGAATATGATGGAATGTGATTACGGATTACTACTGCCATTATGGTAATCTCACACTTCATATCACACACACACCATACCTGTAACGGTCATTAGCCCACTTATTATTCACACCATACCTGTAACTGTCATTAGACCGAATTTAATTGTATTTATTGATTGATTGATTTATTGATTGATTGATTTAATTTCTTCCAGGGGCCACAAGGGGGCACCAGCAGTTGAATATGCTGTACTAAATAGCTTACTTACCATTAATATAGTGGTTGTAACGGTATTCTGTCAGCGCTCCCTGTGTCCGCTAACACAGGAGGCTGTTTGTTCAACTTTGACCCCTCTGTCACATGGAACTATGGTTTTGTACTGCTGCTGGCGTAGTGATACTGGACACAAAAAATAGTTCCATGTGACAGAGGGGTCAAAGTTGAAAGAATGTTGTGCTATATTTATAGCACAACATATACTTTGCAACCACTATATGAATGGCAAGTATTTCCTACAGCTTTAAGTAAAAAAACGATTCCCGGTTGTTACAACAGGGCCGGATTTAGCCAGCCCCACTCAGGTGGGCAGACAGAATTGTAAGGGGGGCGATTCCGCCGGTGCGGGTGGGGTGTCAAACCCACATTGGGAACCGGCCCTGTGTTACAATAGTGCCGTGATGACCCGGATCGGGTTTCCCAGTGCCCTGTGGGTGGAGGTCAAAAGGGGGGTAAGTGTTTTAGCACAAAACTTTCAAAGGGAAATCCCTGTGGCTTAGTGTTTAAGATGTTGGCTTTCCACACGGGAGACTGGGGTTCAAATCCTGGTTTAATACGTGTTGTTCCTTACTTCTTCGCTGTGTGAGGTCAGAAGGGAGGTGAGTGTGTCAGAGTGGCTCACAACCTCAGCCTGATGACCTGAAAGTCTAATATCTCCCCCAAGTCACAGGGAATTCCCTTTGGCTTAGTGGTTAAAGGGTTAGTTCAGATTATTGGATTTAAAGCTCTACTTGCCATTAATATAGGTTGCAAAGCTATTAGAGTCCCGTGGTGGGAGTTCTGGTCTGGTTATGTTGAATATTAAGTAGTTCCGGTCATTTGTAACCTCGCAGTGGCCAGACACGAATCTGCAGGTGAAAGAAACAAAAAGAAATGCCAGTATGGCCAAGCCAGGCTTGGTGGGGGGCACTGGGTCCCACTCATTAAAAACAAATTTGTCAAAAGGGGTTTATGATTCTTTCTAGTGGTCCTACACTACTGCTCGTCCGTGCCCGTGCACGAAATACCCGCGACATACGCCCACAATTGAGCGACACCAATCTGCCTGGGGCCATACGCATTGCAAAGACA
This sequence comes from Electrona antarctica, assembly GCF_951216825.1. Lineage (NCBI taxonomy): Eukaryota > Metazoa > Chordata > Actinopteri > Myctophiformes > Myctophidae > Electrona > Electrona antarctica. The sequence continues at coordinate 56,124,068 of NC_136807.1, forward strand.
GATTGAAGGCTGGCTTCGAGAGGCTAATCCTTGAAATGAAAATGTTTGAAAACCTCTGGTTTAAACAACATTTAGAAAAATAAGCAACTACACTTTAGAAACAATTAAGCCAAAAAAGTGCAGCCAATATATATATACGAGCAACTCACAATGATGTGTGATTGATCAGTGATTTATTTTGATGCAGTGGTGGGAGAGATCTCAGATTTGTTTGAAGTACCACAATTTAGAAATGTATCAGTGGATCACAACCACGGATGGCCTAAAAGTCTAACATCTCCCCCAAATCAGAGGGAATTCCCTGTGGATTAGTGGTTAAGATGTTGGCTCTCCACACAGGAGGCCCGGGTTCAAAACCTGGGTTACATGTACTGCCGCCCACATCCCTGTGTGAGGTCAAAAGGGAGGTGAGTGTGTCAGAGTGGCTCACAACCTCAGCCTGATGACCTGAAAGTCTAACATCTCCCCTGAGTCACAGGGAATTCCCTTTTGGGTTAGTGGTGAAAGGGTTAGTTCAGATTTTTGATCTTAAACCAGTCCACAGGTTCATGTATTTTTTTATTTGCATTGAAATCCCCATAGAGGGATTTTAGGTCACTTCATATAAGAACTGTGTTTGAAAAATAAACCGATCATCCCGGCCTTTCTGTCAGGGGCGTCGTTAATGATGTCCATTCATATTTGATACAGCTGATATGTAATTAATGTGGCCGCAAAAGCCTTGAAACTACAAAGGTATGAAAGCAATGTCGCTGCTAATATATGTCACGCCCAGCTGTCAACACATTGCGTTCCTGAGATTCCTCGTTTGACGTAAGCTCAGCTGGCAGTGACTCGACTAGTAACCACGAAACATTAAATATCAATAACTAAAATAAAAATAACTTAATTAACATGTCAGTTTCTGTTGTGCGACGGGCAGCTGCAGCCACCCCGCCTACCCGGAAATGTAGTCTATGGGTTGTTTGACTTATTTCTAGCGCTTATTGTGTTACTCTTTGGGTATATTTGAACATTTCCACCTTCAGTCGATGCTTCATATCCATATGAGTGAAAAGGCCGGGATGATCGGTTTATTTTTCAAACACAGTTCTTATATGAAGAGATCTAAAATCCCCCTATGGGGATTTCAATGCAAATAAAAAGTACACAAACCTGTGGACTGGCGCCCTCTACTGACAGTGACGTCAGGACTTTGGTGCTCTATTAACACAGCCGACGCGAATCGCGTATCAATACGTTATCAATTAATCAAACGTCGGGTGCGGATCACGTATCAATACGTTTCAATCACTTTTTTATAGCATACTTTCATTCATCTTTTTACCCACCCGGACAATGAAGAACCATCGCCCTATCATTGCTGCTTAGTCCCGCTCACGTGATCAGAAAAAAAAAAAAAAAAAAAAAAAAACCCTCCCCTCCTGAAAACAGGAGGGCGGGCCGCTTTACGTGTAGAAGCCAGTGTAATGGATGCGCCCATGCCGATGTGTGAAAAGAATCAAATTTCACCTAACCTCGCCTCACCAGGCTTTCCACCTCGGCTCGGACATTTGATTCCCCCCTCCCCTCCTGTTTCTCCAGGAGGAGGATCTTGCGAGGGGGTACATGCTCTCCTCTGTCTCTCGGAAAAAAACATGATGAACGCTGAACGGAACGCTGCCTATTGCCTAAACACATATGCACCAGATCGGCATTGCAATGCATAACATCTGCAACACACATGGACAGATGCATGTTTCCTTAAGACCGCATATGAACGCGTCGGGGACGTAATCGACCCGGGTGTAATGTATAACGAACTTTTCCGCGACCTAAACCGTGGTGTTGTCATCTGTGGAAGTCATTTTTTCCTTCTCGTCGACATCACATCCGGGTGACGCTTTTTTTTCCCTCCATCGCCCCCAAGCTGCATGCCCATAGCCTGGCTTGGCCAGCCTCATAGCGGGGATTCACTGAAGATTCTTCCCCGGAGGAAACATCAGTGAACCCTCGCTATGAGTCTGGCCGTGCCAGGCTAGCATGCCCAGGCATGTTCCCCTACACTAGCTTGAAAAACAAAATCAGCTGATGACAACGCGTCTCACCGTTATACTATAGTTCTGAACCGAACGGTGGAATGGGACTTTTTATAGCCGTACGGATCAAGACTTTTGCTGCCCAATGTGCCCATGACCCCCCCCCAATGTTACTGCGATCAAAACAATGAAAGCAGTGAGATAGATTAGGCGAGGCGGCAATCATCATCAAAAAGAAAGCATAGTTATGAAGGTTTATAGTCAGACATTGACAGGCAGATATAACAATAAACACAATAAATATGCTATACATCCTATACATCGAATGAAAGCCCTGAATGTGTACTTTTACGAGGAAAAGAGTAAACATTGATCCCATGTACAGTTTGTCATAAATTGGATACTGGGTGGATGCACATTGCGCCCACCAGATATAACTGCAGAGAAGACATGGACCCGAACTCAATATTCACAAAATAAGGCCTATAGCGACATATAAATACTATATACCGTATGAAACAGAAGACTCTCTGCTTTCATAAGAAAAAAACTTCTACTGTAGTAATAATAAAAATCACACCCATGTGAAGTGAGTGGTGCAACTCTGTCCCATATTCTGTTCTCTGCTTATTCAATACAGCTCGCTATATACGGACTGAGGCAGAAAGTCATGTAAACCTTTTATTTACAGTTTGGTCTGTAAACTTCTACTGTAATAATAAAAATCACACCCCTGTGAAGTGAGCGTTGCAACTGTTCTGTACTTATTCACTACAGCTCGCTATATACGGACTGAGACAGAAAGTCATGTAAACCTTTTATTTACAGTTTGGTCTGTAAACTTCTACTGTAATAATAAAAATCACACCCCTGTGAAGTGAGCGGTGCAACTGTTCTCTACAGTTGCACCGCGCAACTATAAAGAACAGTTGCACTGCTCACTTCACAGGGGTGTGATTTTTATTATTACAGTAGAAGTTTACAGACCAAACTGTAAATAAAAGGTTTACATGACTTTCTGTCTCAGTCCGTATATAGCGAGCTGTAGTGAATAAGTACAGAACAGTTGCAACGCTCACTTCACAGGGGTGTGATTTTTATTATTACAGTAGAAGTTTACAGACCAAACTGTAAATAAAAGGTTTACATGACTTTCTGCCTCAGTCCGTATATAGCGAGCTGTATTGAATAAGCAGAGAACAGAATATGGGACAGAGTTGCACCACTCACTTCACATGGGTGTGATTTTTATTATTACTACAGTAGAAGTTTTTTTCTTATGAAAGCAGAGAGTCTTCTGTTTCATACGGTATATAGTATTTATATGTCGCTATAGGCCTTATTTTGTGAATATTGAGGAGTTCACGTCCATGTCTTCTCTGAAGTTATCTGGTGGGCACAAGCTGCATTCAATAACCAATTACTGTCTAACTGTAGATGGGATCAATGTTTACTGTTTTCCTCGTAAAAGTACACATTCAGGGCTTTCATTCGGTGTATAGGATGTATAGGATATTTATTGGGTTCAATTTTATATCTGCCTGTCAATGTCTCTGACTTTAAACCATCCATAACTCTGCTCGCTGTTCAAGATAACCACTTCCAGGCAAATGCAGGTGTTGCAAAAAGGTCAATATCTCCAGAATGGAACATGGTAAAATCAAAATGTATTTTTTTAATTGAAGTGGACAAGTTCAGCTTTCTTTTGATGTAGGCGTGTGATTCTCGCTATAAGAGAACATTTTACTGTGGGCCCCCGAACAAGGCCTTTGTGCAATGTTAAACGGTAGCAACATCCAAATAGGCCTGTTGAGATCTTGTAGCAATCAAAGTGTTAATGTCTTTGCAACCACTTGTGATTGATTTTATTTTCTGGCAGTGGCGGGAGAAGATCTCAGATTTGTACAACAATTTAGAAATTTAGCAGAATGGATCACAACCTCAGCTTGATGGCCTAAAAGTCTAACATCTCCCCCAAGCCAGAGGGAGTTCCCTGTGGCTTAGTGGTTAAGATGTTGGCTTTCCACACGGGAGGCCCGGGTTCAAATCCTGGGTTCACTTAATGGCATTGATTCCCCGTGTGAGGTCAGCCTGCTGGCCTGAAAGTCTAATATCTCCCCAGAGCTACAGGGAATTCCCTTTGGGTTAGTTCAGATTTTGGACTTAAAGCTGTAGGACAGGGTAATTCAACTAGATTAGGCCAGGGGCCACAACTGTAGAATGATTGTGTGTTGGTACATGCACAGCGTGTGTGGGTTCAAAATGCATTTTGTGCTCAAACACAAAGATTTATGTATATATTTCTGCACAGTAATGAGCAGGATAATGTATATACAGGTATGCTACCCTAGAATAGTTGTAGACCTATTTGACAGTGCATAAATATAATCGCCTTGACATTAACGACTGTCAACGAGCACCAGCTGGACACACACACACACACACACACACACACACACACACACACACACACACACACACACACACACACACACACACACACACACACCCTCATGCAGTGCTCTCTAATAAATAAAAATGTATAGCTTTAGACTATAGTCTAAAGCTATACATTTCTATTTCCAAGTCTAAAGTGACTGCAGGAGTCTGTCTCATTTCTCTCCAAAAGCCCTTGAATATGATGGAATGTGATTACGGATTACTACTGTCAGTATGGTAATCTCACACTTCATTTATTGATTGATTGATTGATTGATTTAATTTCTTCCAGGGGCCACAAGGGGGCGCCAGCAGTTGAATACCACTGCTGTACTAAATAGCCTATACTGGCCATTAATATAGTGGTTGCAAAGGTATTCTGTCAGAGCTCCCTGTGTCCGCTAACACAGGAGGCTGACAGAACCTTTACTAAAACATCCCGGATAACGTTTGTTCAACTTTGACCCCTCTGTCACATTGAACTATGGTTTTGTGCTGCTAGTGGCGTAGTGATACTGGACACAAAAAATAGTTCCATGTGTCAGAGGGGTCAAAGTTCAAAGAATGTTGTTCCTTATATTTATAGCACAACATATACTTTGCAACCACTATATGAATGGGAAGTATTTCCTACAGCTTTAAGTCAAAATATCTGAACTAACCCTTTAAGATGTTGGCTTTCCACGCGGGATACCGGGGTACGATTCCCGGGTGTTACAATAGTGCCGTGATGACCCGGATAGGGTTTCCCTGTGCCCTGTGGGTGGAGGTCAAAAGCGGGTTAAGTGTTTTGGCACAAAACATTTTTCAGATGGGGGATAATGGTGCATTTATATAGCACCTTTATCCAAGGTGCTTTACATAGATTGTGCACCGACGGCAGAGGAAACCATGCAAGGCACCAACCTGCACATGGGGAGCAATTAGGGGTTCAGAGTCTTGCTCAAGAACACTTCGACACTAACTCTGGGGGAGCCCGGGTTTGAACTGGCAACCTTGCGGTTGTCATCCAGCCACTCTACCCCTGAGCCGCCGCCACCGGGGGAATGAGTGGACAAATACATAGGGGTCCTTGACTAGCCTCGTGAAGCCATACTAATATCACTGTGTGGATATTAGTATGGCTCCCCTCTGTGTTTACATTTTTCCCAAGGGGCGGTTAGAAAAAAGATTCAAATGGACTCTATTGGTTAGACCTACACACATACTGGGCCCTGGTTTGGGCCTTACATGTTTTATTGTGCAAAATTGATCAGCGTTATTATCAGGATCAGTGAATCAATCAATCATGATGATGATGATTGATCAGTGATTTATTTTCTGGCAGTGGTGGGAGAAGATCTCAGATTTGTTGTAAGTACCACCATTTAGAAATGTAGCAGTGGCTGTGCTGCTGACGACCTCAGCCTGATGGCCTAAAAGCCTAACATCTCTCCCAAATCAGAGGGAATTCCCTGTGGCTTAGTGGTTAAGATGTTGGCTTTCCACACGGGAGGCCCGGGTTCAAATCCTGGGTTTGTATATAGTGGGGGAGAGAGTGATGAAAATCCCTGTGTGAGGTCAAAAGGGATTTGAGTGTGTCAGAGTGGCTCACAACCTCAGCCTGATGACCTGAAAGTCTAATATCTCCCCTGAGCTACAGGGAATTCCCTTTGGCTTATTAGTTGTTAAAGGGTTAGTTCCGATTTTTGGACTTCAAGGACCACTTCACTTTTCAACCTACCTTCATATAATTGGACCACAAATTGTTTCTACTCGGTCTGTGTCGCATAAGAGGGCTGTGGGCAGTTCAGAAACCCGTCCATCTGCAGTGACATATAAAAATATAAATATTAAAACTGGTTAAAAAAAAAATCTGACCATCGATGAGGTCACTGGTGGATGGGTTTTTTAACTGCCCACAGCCCTCCTATGAAACACAGACACAAAATGTGTGGTATTTTTCCATGAACATTCGTGATATGAATTTGAATTTGAAGTGCTATAAATATGTCTGATCTAACCCTTTAAACAGTAACATAATATAAGCCAAAGGGAATTCCCTCTGATTCTGGAGAGATGTTAGACTTTTAGAAATAGGTCAACAATAAAAAAGACACTAGTTTTTTGGATTCATTTATTTTGAATGACCCCCAGGCCCCCACCAAATGACCAGAACTACTTAATATCCACCAAAAGTATTTCATTCATTTAATTAAATTTTTATTTTGCACTAGCATTAGTGTATCACAGTACAGTACAAATTATATCAGAATAATAATTAATTTATAATTCATAATACATTTGTCTGATACACCCATGTTAGTCTAGTCTACGGACCACCATTTAATGGCATTTTTGTCGCTGGGACCCCCAAATGATATTGTAAAATCAATGTTAATTTAACTCTGAGTGTACAAATGGCACAACATTTGGTTCCATTTGTACACTCCCATAACATAATTTGTTAGACCCATAAGGGTCCATTTGGTTCCAAACTATTATTTAGCTGGGGACCCCCTGGAACTCTCTCAAGGACCCCTGGGAACCACTGCCATACACATAGACTTGTACACTGAATAAATATTCATATAGAGTTAAATTAACACTGAGGGTTTTTTATCTTAATTGACAAAGCACTTGTTAACTGTTCGATCAATTGCCTAATGACTAACTAAAAAATAAAAAATAAATAAAAAAACAGGAGCGGGATGGGAGCGGGAGTAATTTCGAGTGGGAGCGGGATGGGATCAGGAGTCATTCTACAGGAGTGGGACAGGATGGGATCTTTTTTTTTTTAACTCTGGCCCAGGATTGGGACAGGACAGGATTTTTTCTGTGGGAGTGGGACAGGACAGGAGTGAAAATCCACTCCCATGTCAGTCTCTAGTGTGCACGTGTGTTATGGGTAGTCGTAGAAATAGGTCAACAATAAAAATGACACACTAGTTTTGTGGATTAATTTATTTTGAATGACCCCAGTTTCCCCGTGGGAGGAATGTAGCAGTGGATCACAACCTCAGCCTGATGGCCTAAAAGTCTAATATCTCCCCTGATTCAGAGGGAATTCCCTGTGGCTTAGTTGTTAAGATGTTGGCTTTCCACATGGGAGACTGGGGTTCAAATCCTGGTTTAATAAGTTGGTCCAAAATTCCCCGTGTGAGGTCAAAAGGGAGGTGAGTGTGTCAGAGTGTCTCACAACCTCAGCATGATGACCTGAAAGTCTAATATCTCCCCTGAGTCACAGGGAATTCCCTTTTTGTTTTTGTTCAGATTTTTGGACTTAAAGCTGTACAGAAAATATAGTGGTTGCAAAGCTATTAATTGATTGCCTGAGTCCCGTGGCAGGAGTTCTGGTCTGGTTTTGTTCCTGTCATTGGCTTAAAAGTCTAACATCTACCCCAAATCAGAGGGAATTCCCTTTGGCTTAGTGGTTAAGATGTTGACTTTCCACATGAGAGGCCCAAGTTCAAATCCAGTAATGGCTGTGTGACAGTGTGAGGTCAAAAGGGAGGTGAGTTTATCAGTGGATCACAACCTCAGCCTGATGACCTGAAAGTCTAATATCTCCCCTGAGTCACAGGGAAGTCCCTTTGGAATAGTGGTTAAAGGGTTAGTTCAGGTTGTTGTACTTGCCATTCATATAGTGGTTGCAAAGTTATTAATTGATTGCCTGAGTCCTGTGGCCAGACACAAATCTGGCGGTGCAAAAAAAGAAAAACAAATGCCAGTATGTCCAAGCCAGGCTAGGTGGGGGTCACTGAGGATACATTTGTAAAAGGGAATTCCCTGTGACTCGCGGGAGCTACAGCTTGGTAGACTACAGATAACCAACACACCAACATAGCGGACACAAAAGGTATGCTTATTAACAGATAAACATCGGCTACTGCCATTGGTTAATGTCATTTTATTTGCCGATACAGAGTTTGTTCAACTTTGACCCCTCTGTCACATGGAACTATGGTTTTGTGCTGCAGTGCTGGAGTAGTGATACTGGAGACAAAAAATAGTTCCATGTGACAGAAGGGTCAAAGTTGAAGGGGTTAACTTATATATGGTGCGCTATATGGTAGAAATAGGTCAACAATACAAATGACACACTAGTTTTGTGGATTCATTTATTGGCCCCACCAAATGGAACTACTTAATATTCACCAGAACTATTTCATTTCATTTTTATTTCTCACATTTAAGTGTATTACAGTACAAATTATATCAGAGAATAATAATTCATTTATAATTTATAATACATTTGTCTGATACACCCTTGGGCAAAAAGGAGCAGGATTTCCCACAGCTTTAAGTAAAAAAAATCTGAACTAACCCTTTAAGATGTTGGCTTTCCCACACAGGTTTGAATCCCATGTGGTGCCGTGACCCGGATCAGGTTTCCCCGTGGGAGGAACGTAGCAGTCGATCACAACCTCAGCCTGATGGCCTAAAAGTATAATATCTCCCCTGATTCAGAGGGAGTTCCCTGTGGCTTAGTGGTTAAGATGTTGGCTTTCCACATGGGAGGCCCGGGTTCAAATCCGGGTTTGCATAATGTCCACCCAGGTAATTTCATAACTTGTCTTACCCTGTGTGAGGTCAAAAGGGAGCTGAGTGTGTCAGAGTGGCTCACAAACTCAGCCTGATGACCTGAAAGTCTAATATCTCCCCCGAGTCACAGGGAATTCTCTTTGGCTTAGTGGTTAAAGGTTTAGTTCAGATTTTTGGACTTAAAGCTCTACTTTCCATTAATATAGGTTGAGAAGGTATTAATTTATTGCCTGAGTCCCGTGGTGGAAGTTCTTGTCTGGTTATGTTGAATATTAAGTAGTTCCGCAGTGGCCAGACACGAATCTGCCGGTGAAAAAAAAGAGAAAAAATAATAAATGCCAGTATGGCCAAGCCAGGCTTGGTCATTTGGTGGGGGGCACTGGGTCCCACTCATTAAAAATAAATTAGTCAAAAGGGGTTTATGATTGTTTCTAGTGGTCCTACACTGTCCATGCCCGTGCCAATACGGTGTTGGGTGAAATCAACCCTCAAGGCTTTCTGACAGACATATGGGAGGGGATGGGGGAGGGAAGTCTCACCCTTAGGGGCGAGGCTTCCCCTCCCGTACTGGGCGGGGCCCTTTCTTTCCTTTTACATGACTTGGGCGTGTTATAATGAAGTAGACCCTAGAAAAGCATTCCAGCATCCAGCTCATAGCATACCTTGTTAGGCAATAGACTTACAATCCATACCTCTTGGGTTAAGTGGGTTCAAATCCTACTCATATCTTTTTTGCGGATAAAGTGAAGTTTGCTTTGGTCCGACATGTGTTGCGACGTGCTTGCGGTTATGTTTAGGTTTGCGGTTTGTGGTAGGGTTAGTAATAGTGGGAAAACAACCGGATTAAGTTTGGTGAGGGGTCCGTTAAAATGACCGGATTAAGGTTGGTGAGGGGTCCTTTAAAATGACCGGATTAAAGTTGGTGAGGGGTCCGTTTGTGGCTTTGTGTGGTGCCAATCAAAGTGACTACTGGGTTGGGCTTGCTGGATGCATGTTCCACCCCCTAGTATGTCTGTCAGAAGCCGTTGAGGGGTGATTTCATCCGTGTGCGCGAAATACGCCCACAATTGAGCGACACCAATCTGCCTGGGGCCATACGCATTGCAAAGACAGATTGAAGGCTGGCTTCATGAAAATGTTTGAAAACCGCTGGTTTAAACAACATTTAGGAAAATAAGCAACTACACTTTAGAAACTAGCCCAAAAAAGTGCAGCCAATATATATACGAGCAACTCACAATGATGTGTGATTGATCAGTGATTTATTTTGATGCAGTGGTGGGAGAAGATCTCAGATTTGTTTTAAGTACCACAATTTAGAAATGTAGCAGTGGATCACAACCACGGATGGCCTAAAAGTCTAACATCTCCCCCAAATCAGAGGGAATTCCCTGTGGCTTAGTGGTTAAGATGTTGGCTTTCCACATGGGAGACCTGGGTTAAAATCCCGGGTTACATGCACCCACCCTCCCCGTGTGAGGTCAAAGGGGAGGTGAGTGTGGCAGAGTTGCTGAAAAAATTTACAAAAGTCTCCCCCGAGTCACAGGGAATTCCCTTTGGCTCAGTGGTTAAAGGGTTAGGTCACAATTTTTGGACTTAAAGCTGTAGCTAGGAAATACTTGCCATTAATATTGATTGATTGATTGAAGAATTTATTAACAGTTTGCAGAATTACAGTACATTTCAAGCACAAACTCAATACAAAGGCTGTTAACTGTGAGTGGACGACCCAATTAAGCATTACACTTGTTTCCAATAGGGTCCACCATGTTCAAATCATCAAAACATTTAGAGACGTACAAATAGACACTTCTATAGAAAGAACAGGAATTCATCATAAAGGAGGTAAAAAGGGAAAAGAAACATATACAGTGAGGGGGAAAAAAAGGGGTGGGCGGTGGGGGGGATTCACGTTCAGCTCCGTTAATTTGTTTTTTTTTCCTTGGAGGAGCTGCGTTGGGTCCCCAAGTTGGCTCAGTGGCCATACCTTGAGTTGGCTGTGTGGCCGCGACCGTCTCTTGTGTTGTCCTTGCGTTCGTGTTTTGGGGATTTTGATTTTACAGGGGCCAGTTTCGAATTGCAGCCGTCCGTAGGTGCCCTTTGAGAGCGGTTTTGAAAGAGTCAAGGGATTCGCATGTCTTAATGACAGTTGGTAGGGCGTTCCACATTTTGGTGGCATAGGAGCGAAAATAATTTAGTCCCTTGTTTGTGCCGAATCTGGGTTGCACATGGTTCGTTGCACTCCCTCTGGTGTTGTGGGTGTGGACTTCGTTAACATTAAGGAAGTATCTAGACAGGTACATGGGTATCTTGGTGGTGTATCGAATCTTGTGGACCAGACCCATTGCAAGATGCTGTACTCTGTCGTCGACCCTAAGCCATTCCAGCCTGTCGAAGTGGGCAGGGGTGAGGTGGGTTCAGGGGGCTAGGTCAAGTAGGAGCCTGACCAGTTTGTTTTGGGAAGTCTGGAGCCTGGTTTTAAGGGCCTTTGAGGTGCTGTGGTACCAGGAGGTGCATGCATAGTCAAAGAAACCCTGTACAAGGGCTCCTGTTAAGGTCTTCAAGGTGTTTTTGTTGACCAGTGAGGAGATCCTGTAAAGGAATCTTGTTCTATGGTTGACCTTTTTGATTACGTTGGTGGCCATTTTATCACCGGAAAGATTAGCCTCCAGGATGGAACCTAGGTAGGTAATTTCATCTTTACGTGTGATAACATTGTCACCCACTTTAACCAAGAAGCCATTTGCCCTGCTGAGATTACTATTAGAGCCAAAGAGAATGGATTCAGTTTTTCCCAGGTGTAAAGATAGTTTGTTATCAGCGAGCCAGGTGCAGATTCTACCGAGTTCAGAGCTGAGGGCATTTTCAACCTGCAGTTTGTCCCTGTCCGAGACCAGCAGTGCTGAGTCATCTGCGAACAGGAACAAGTTGCAGTCACAAGCTGAAGTCATGTCGTTAACATATATTAGGAACAGTAGAGGCCCTAGTATGCTTCCTTGTGGAACGCCACAGCTCACTGGGAGGGGGGGGGGACAGTGTTCCGTTCACTTCCACCATCTGTTCTCTCCCCTCCAGGTAGGATTGCATCCAGCTCACTAATGTGCTATCGAAACCAATTGCTTTTAGCTTGTTAACCAGTATGGAGTGGTTCACGGTGTCAAAAGCCTTTTGGAGGTCCAGCATGACCATGCCGCAGTATTTGCCAGCGTCCACCTCTTGTTTGATGTGGTCGCTCAAATAGAGATAGTGGTTGTAATTATAAAGGTATTAATTGCCTGATTGCCTGAGCCCTGTGGTGGGAGTTCTGGTCTGGTTTTGGTGAATATTAAGTAGTTCATCTGTAGCCTCGCAGTGAGTGGTCAGCCGCCAGACACGAATCTGCCGGTGCAAAAAACAAAACAAAAATGCCAGTATGGCCAAACCAGGCTAGGTCATTTGGTGGGGGGCACTGGGGGCCACTAATTAAAAATAAATTGTGAGTAAAATATAAATGCTTCCATCATACAGTCTGGAGCAACATAAGCTCTGATCATGAGTAAAATATAAATGCTTCCGTCATTGTCATACAGTCTGGTGGGCTTTGGAATAGCGGAGCTGGCGTTACATATAAGACTAACGCACTTGGAATGGGAAATGGAGCTGGATAAATGGACTATAGTAGGGTTTTTTCTATTTAATTTGTAATGCTACCGACATTTTTGTGCACAGCAACACTTGAAAACCAAATATTGTGTAGTCAGTTTGAACTGACAGGTCCCTTTTGATGTCAATAAAAGTCACCAAGTGGCAGGGGTAGGCTATATTCTTTAGGGCCATGTGGTCTACCTGCACATCCTTTGTAAGACTACTGGTAGATCGCGATCTACCTTTTGGGAAGCCCTGGTCTGGAGCAACGGAAGCTCTGATCATGAGTAAAATATAAATGCTTCCGTCATACAGTCTGGAGCAACGGAAGCTCTGTAACCAGCACAGAACACCATTTTGACACAACCCCTTTGCAGTTCAAAGGGATCAATTTAGAGCTCCTGGGAAGCTCCAGGAATGAACTAAAAACCTGCAATGATGGTAATGTAGTAACCAACAGGGAAATGACCCAGTACAATTTAGAACTGTAGCAGTGGCTCGCAACTTCAACCTGATGGCCTAAAAGTCTTTGCAACCACCTCTATTAAGCCCAACACACACCGTCTGTGAAGCGGGTGCGCAGCGACGCGACACAGTATTGCCGCGCGTCATAGCCGCACAGCAACACCCACAGGACGCGGCGCACTACCGTGCGGCTGGCCAGCCACACCCACGGATTCCCGGATGGAGGCCGCGCGGCAATGCCTGGAAAATAGAACAGCGGCGTATCGGAGCGTCAGGCGAGGCGTGAACACGCGCCAGCGCGCATCTGACGCCACCGGTGTGGGATAGGTTCATTGAAAATAACGGAGGCGGCTGTTTTGACGCACAGCGTTCACAGACGGTGTGTGTTGGGCTTTATATAGCTTTAAGCTGTGATTTATTGATTTTCTGGCAGTGGTGGGAGAACATCTCAGATTTGTTTTAAGTACAATTTAGAAATGTAGCAGTGGGTCACAACCTCAACCTGATGGCCTAAAAGTCTAAAATCTCCCCCAAACCAGAGGGAATTCCCTGTGGCTTACTGGTTAAGATGTTGGCTTTCCACACGGGAGGCCCGGGTTCAAATCCTGTGTTTACTTAATGGCAGTGCCTCCCTGTGTGAGGTCAGCCTGCTGGCCTGAAAGTCTAAGTGATTAAATTTTTTCCAAGAGGTGGTTACAAAAAGATCCAAATGGACTCTATTGGTTAGACCTACACACATACTGGGCCCTGGTTTGGGCCTTACATGTTTTATTGTGCAAAATTGATCAGCGTTATTATCAGGATCAGTGAATCAATCAATCATGATGATGTGTGATTGATCAGTGATTTATTTTCTGGCAGTGGTGGGAGAAGATCTCAGATTTGTTGTAAGTACCACAATTTAGAAATGTAGCAGTGGCTGCAGGCTGCTGACGACCTCAGCCTGATGGCCTAAAAGCCTAACATCTCTCCCAAATCAGAGGGAATTCCCTGTGGCTTAGTGGTTAAGATGTTGGCTTTCCACACCGGAGGCCCGGGTTCAAATCCTGGGTTTGCATATAGTGGGGGACAGCATCCCCGTGTGAGGTCAAAAGGGAGGTGAGTGTGTCAGAGTGGCTCACAACCTCATCCTGATGGCCTGAAAGTCTAATATCTCCCCCGAGTCACAGGGAATTCCCTTTGGCTTATTAGGCTAGTTGTTAAAGGGTTAGTTCCGATTTTTGGACTTCAAGGACCACTTCACCACTTTTCAAACTACCTTCATATAATTGGTTTCTACTCCGTCTGTGTTGCATAGTAGGGCTGTGGGCAGTTCAGAAACCCATCTATCAGAGACAAAAATATAAATATTAAAACTGGTTAAAAAAAAATCTGCCCATCGATGAGGTCACTGGTGGATGGGTTTTTTAACTGCCCACAGCCCTCCTATGAAACACAGACACAAAATGTGTGGTATTTTTCCATGAACATTCGTGATATGAATTTGAAGTGCTATGTGAAATATGTCTGATCTAACCCTTTAAACAGTAATATAAGCCAAAGGGAATTGCCTGTGACTCGGGGGAGATATTAGACTTTCAGGCCATCATGCTGAGGTTGTGAGCCACTCTGACACACAGCTCCCTTTTGAATTTACACAGGGAATACTCATCCCCATATAACCCGGTCCCAAGATTTGAACCCAGGTCTCCCGTGTGGAAAGCCAACATCTTAACCACTAAGCCAAAGGGAATTCCCTCTGCTTCTGGGGAGATGTTAGACTTTTAGAAATAGGTCAACAATAAAAATGACACTAGGTTTGTGGATTAATTTATTTTGAATGACCCCCAGGCCCCCACCAAATGACCAGAACTACTTAATATCCACCAAAAGTATTTAATTAATTTTATTTTATTTTTATTTTGCACCTACTAGTGTATCACAGTACAGTACAAATTATATCAGAATAATAATTAATGAATTTATAATACATTTGTCTGATACACCCATGGGCGAAAAGGTACAGGATTTCCCACAGCTTTAACTCCAAAAATCTATACTAACCCTTTAAGATGTTGACTTTCCCACACGGGAGACCTGGGTTCGAATCCCCGGTGGTGCCGTGACCGGATCAGGTTTCCCCGTGGGAGAAATGTAGCAGTGGATCACAACCATAGCCTGATGGCCTAAAATTCTAATATATCCCCTTATTCAGAGGGAATTCCCTTTGGCTTAGTGGTTAAGATGTTGGCTTTCCACATGGGAGACTGGCGTTCAAATCCTGGTTTAATATGTGCTGTTCCTAACTTATTCCCTGTGTGAGGTCAAAAGGGAGGTGAGTGTGTCAGAGTGGCTCACAACCTCAGCCTGATGACCTGAAAGTCTAATATCTCCCCCGAGTCACAGGGAATTCCCTTTTTGTTTTTGTTCAGATTTTAGGACTTAAAGCTGTACGGAAATACTTACCATTAATATAGTTGTTGCAAAGCTATTAATTGATTGCAATGAGTCCCGTGGTGGGAGTTCTGGTCTGGTTATGTTCCGGTCATTGGCTAAATAAAAAGAACATCTCCCCCAAATCATTATTACTACTGTCATTATGGTAATCTCACACTTCATATCGCACACACTATACATGTAACTGTCATTAGCCCTCTTATTATTCACACCATACCTGTAACTGTCATTAGCCCACTTATTATTCCCAGAATTGTATTTTATTTATTGATTGATTGATTGATTTAATTTCTTCCAGGGGCCACAAGGGGGCGCCAGCAGTTGATCACCACTGCTGTAGGAAATAGCCTACTTGCCATTAATATAGTGGTTGCAAAGGTATTCTGTCAGAGCTCCCTGTGTCCGGTAAGCTAGTTTTTTATTCCTAGGGTGGCTCAGGTTTAGGAGCGCTCGTTTTACCGCTCCGCCACATCTTTTACTACCGCGGATTTTTTAATAGTTTTTGGATTAAGGTTGGTGAGGGGTACGTTAATAGTTTTTGGATTAAGGTTGGTGAGGGATGCGTTGCTCCCCTGCTTGCGGTTATGTTTAGGTTAGAGTTAGAGATAGGGTTAGTACTAGTCATAGAGTACTAGTAGGCATAAACACTTGTGTGCGGTCCAAAACACAGACCCAGCGCTTCCTACTCCACTGACAACCAATCACAGCGCTCCAAATTCCCTCCCATCATAGGAATAAAAAACTCGCGTCCGGTAACACAGGAGGCTGTTTGTTCAACTTTGACCCCTCTGTCACATGGAACTATGGTTTTGTGCTGCTGCTGGCGTAGTGATTCTGGACACAAAAAATAGTTCCATGCTTAACACCAAAAGGGGTTCACGCACAGAATGGGTTTAGACATATTCAAGAATTGTGAACTTAGCCGATCTACATGCTCATCATTACACGTCAGCTCCTGTACTTTTAAATACTTATAATGGGGACTTAACAGAAACATCTCTAAAATAGAAAACCAGCACTCACAGAACTCTCGTTTAGGACGTCATGGTAACCATTCAATGAATTAAAAGTGCCTTCAAACGAGAGTTCCGTGAGTGCTGGTGTTTTCTCTTTTTTATTTATTTTTAATGTTTTTTTTGTGGCTTTCGCCTTTATTTTATATGGAGGGACAGACAGTAGGCTGACAGGAAAATGGGGAGAGAGATGGGGGGAAAACATGCAGTAAAGGCTGTCGGGATCGGGAGTCGAACCCGTGGCACACTGCCAGACTGGATTATCAGCCAAGGTGCCTGGACCGCTGAGCCACAGCCCAGGCCTGGTGTTTTCTCTTTGAGAGATGTTTCTGTTATGTTACTTACCCGATCGCACACCCGGTAAATCTTCTCAGAGAGTTTGAGACGAATTGATTTGGAGGTGTGCGAGCTACTACCTTGATGTTAATACTTCATACTATGGGTCAAAAGCAAGTGTTCAAATGCTTCCGTCAAACAGTCTGGAGCAACGGAAGCTCTGATCATGAGTAAAATATAAATGCTTCCGTCATATAGTCTGGAGCAACGGAAGCTCTGATCATGAGTAAAATATAAATGCTTCCGTCATAGAGTCTGGAGCAACGGAAGCTCTGATCATGAGTACAATATACATGCTTCCGTCATACAGTCTGGAGCAACGGAAGCTCTGATCATGAGTCAAAACGCTTTTGTCATACAGCCTGGAGCAACGGAAGCTCTGATCATGAGTACAATATACAGTCTGGAGCAACGGAAGCTCTGATCATGAGTAAATTATAAATCCTTCCATCATACAGTCTGGCGCAATGGAAGCTCTGTGACCAGCACAGAACACAATTTTGACACAACCCCTTTGAATTTCAAAGGGATCAATTTAGAGCTCCTGGGAAGCTCCAGGAATTAACTAAAAACCTGCAATAATAATAATAATGTAGTAACCAACAGGGAAATTACCCGCCAGTACAATTTAGAAATGTAGCAGTGGCTCGCAACTTCAACCTGATGGCCTAAAAGTCTAACATCTCCCCCAAATAGGAGGGAATTCCCTGTGGCTTAGTGGTGAAGATGTTGGCTCTCCACAGAGGCCCGGGTTCAAATCCTGGGTTACATGTACTGGCCGGCCATTCCCTGTGTGAGGTCGAAAGGGAGGTGAGTGTGACAGAGTGGTTCACAACCTCAACCTGATGGTGACAGAGTGGTTCACAACCTCAACCTGATGGCCTGAAAGTCTAATATCTCCCCCGAGTCACAGGGAATTCCCTTTGGCCTAGTGGTTAAAGTGTTAGTTTAGATTTTTGGATCTTAAAGGGATAGTTCAGATTTTTTTTAACTTAAGCTGTATGAAATACTTGCCATTAATATAGTGGTTGCAACTGTATTAATTGATTGCCCCGGACTTGTCTCTCCGGTTCAGTCTCTATCCTTTTAATACTCTATGGATACACATGCCGGAGTGGCCCCCACTCCAGTGCCCCCCCCCCCCCCCCCCCCACACACCAAATTACTTCATATTCACCAAAACTACACCACAACTCCCACCATTGGAATCAGACAATAATGAATGTATTTGCAACCACTTGTGATTGATTTATTTTCTGGCAGTGGTAGGAAAAGATCTCATATTTGTTTAAAGTACCACAATTTAGAAATGTAGCAGTGGCTGACAACTTCAACCTGATGGCCTAAAAGTCTAACATCTCCCCCAAACCAGAGGGAGTTCCCTGTGTCTTAGTGGTTAAGATGTTGGCTTTCCACACGGGAGGCCCGGGTTCAAATCCTGGGTTCACTTAATGGCAGAAAGTGTTTCCCTGTGTGAGGTCAGCCTGTTGGCCTGGAAGTCTAATATCTCCCCAGAGCTACAGGGAATTCCCTTTGGGTTAGTTCAGTTTTTTGGATCTTAAAGCTGTAGGACAGGGTTATTCAACTATAGATTAGGACGGGGGCCACAACTGTAGAATGATTGTGTGTGGGTACACGCACAGCGTGTGTGGGTTCTCAAAATGCATTTTGTGCTCAAACACGAAGATTTATGTATATTTCTGCACAGTGTGATACTGGACACAAAAAATAGTTCCATGATGTGACAGAGGGGTCAAAGTTGAAAGAATGTTAAGTGCTATATTTAAAGCACAACATATACTTTGCAACCACTATATGAATGGCAAATATTTCCTGCAGCTTTAAGTTAAAACAAATCTGAACTAACCCTTTAAGATGTTGTCTTTCCACGCGGGAAACCCAAGGAAGCTCTGAGAAGGAAGGGAAGTGGTCACGTGACTGGGCTGCGCCATGACACTTTCATGGACACTTTCACTCACACCGGAAGTGCAATGAATACATGGCAGTGAATGGAGCCGGCTGGACCAGCTCATAACAAACATTATTTATGAACAATTGAGACCTTTTGTAATGTAATCACTTCTGGAAAATAACAGAAGACATATCACAGGTTGTTTTCTAATCACTTACTTGTGAGTGCACAGTATATAATTTTATCTGAGGATCTAAACAGCAGGTATGGAAATGGTGGGAAGTCTTGCGATACTTGGTGCGTTCAGAAAGGTACTTTGTGCTCTTTAGATACCATACCTCTATAAAAATTACACAGTGTACACATCGAATAACAACACAGCAGACAATAATGTGTTACATGTCTTCTGTTATTTTCCAGAAGTGATTACTTTACAAAAGGTCTCAATTGTTCATAAATAATGTTTGTTCATGAGCTGGTCACTGAGCTCTCATTGACTCCAGTGCATTCTGCCAAACTTCCGGGTAGTTTGGCTCCCATGAAAGTGTCCATGAAAGTGTCATGGCGCAGCCCAGTCACGTGACCACTTCACTTCCTTCTCAGAGCTTCCTTGGGGAAACCTGGGTACGATTCCCGGGTGTTACAACAATAGTGCCGTGACCCGGATCAGGTCTGTGCCCTGTGGGTGGAGGTCAAAACACTTATCCCCCGTAAGTGTTTTGGCACAACACATTTTTCAGATGGGGGGTAAATGCTGCATTTATATAGCGCCTTTATCCAAGGCGCTTTACATAGATTGTGCACAGATGGCGGAGGAAACCATGCAAGGCACCAACCTGCACATCGGGAGCAATTAGGGGTTCAGAGTCTTGCTCATGGACACTTCAACACTGACTCTGGTACATTTGAAATGTAGCAGAGGCTGCAGGCTGACGACCTCAGCCTGATGGCCTAAAAGCCTAACATCTCTCCCAAATCAGAGGGAATTCCCTGTGGCTTAGTGGTTAAGATGTTGGCTTTCCACACGGGAGGCCCGGGTTCAAATCCTGGGTTTGCATATAGAGGGGGAACGTATCCCCGTGTGAGGTCAAAAGGGAGGTGAGTGTGTCAGAGTGGCTCACAACCTCATCCTGATGGCCTGAAAGTCTAATATCTCCCCCGAGCTACAGGGAATTCCCTTTGGCTTATTAGGCTAGTTGTTAAAGCGTTAGTTCCTTCACCACTTCACCACTTTTCAACCTACCTTCATATAATTGGACCACAAATTGTTTCTACTCGGTCTGTGTCGCATAGCAGGGCTGTGGGCAGTTCAGAAACCCGTCCATCAGTGACATATAAAAATATAAATATAAAAACTGGTTAAAAAAAAATCTGCCCATCGATGAGGTCACTGGTGGATGGGTTTTTTAACTGCCCACAGCCCTCCTATGAAACACAGACACAAAATGTGTGGTATTTTTCCATGAACATTCGTGATATGAATTTGAAGTGCTATGTGAAATATGTCTGATCTAACCATTTAAACAGTAATATAAGCCAAAGGGAATTGCCTGTGACTCGGGGGAGATATTAGACTTTCAGGCCATCATGCTGAGGTTGTGAGCCACTCTGACACACTCAGCTCCCTTTTGAATTTACACATGGAATACTCGTCCCCATATAACCCGGTCCCAAGATTTGAACCCAGGTCTCCCGTGTGGGAGTACAGTCACAGTACAGTACAAATTATATCAGAATAATAATTCATTCATTTATAATACATTTGTCTGATACACCCATGGGCGAAAAGGAACAGGATTTCCCACAGCTTTAACTCCAAAAATCTGAACTAACCCTTTAAGATGTTGACTTTCCCACATGGGAGACCTGGGTTTCAATCCCCGGTGGTGCCGTGACCGGATCAGGTTTCCCCGTGGGAGAAATTTAGCAGTGGATCACAACCATAGCCTGATGGCCTAAAAGTCTAATATCTTCCCTTATTCAGAGGGAATTCCCTTTGGCTTAGTGGTTAAGATTTTGGCTTTCCACATGGGAGACTGGGGTTCAAATCCTGGTTTAATACGTGCTGTTCCTAACTTATTCCCTGTGTGAGGTCAAAAGGGAGGTGAGTGTGTCAGAGTGGCTCACAACCTCAGCCTGATGACCTGAAAGTCTAATATCTCCCCCGAGTCACAGGGAATTCCCTTTTTGTTTTTGTTCAGATTTTAGGACTTAAAGCTGTATGGAAATACTTGCCATTAATATAGTTGTTGCAAAGCTATTAATTGATTGCAATGAGTCCCGTGGTGGGAGTTCTGGTCTGGTTATGTTCCGGTCATTGGCCCAAATCATTATTACTACTGTCATTATGGTAATCTCACACTTAATATCGCACACACCATACATGTAACTGTCATTAGCCCTCTTATTATTCCCAGAATTTTATTTATTGATTGATTTAATTTCTTCCAGGTGACACAAGGGGGCGCCAGCAGTTGAATACCACTGCTGTAGGAAATAGCCTACTTGCCATTAATATAGTGGTTGCAAAGATATTCTGTCAGAGCTCCCTGTGTCCGCTAACACAGGAGGCTGACAGAACCTTCACTAAAACATCCTGGATAATGTTTGTTCAATGTTGACCCCTCTGTCACATGGAACTATGGTTTTGTGCTACTGCTGGCGTAGTGATACTGGACACAAAAAATAGTTCCATGCTTAACACCAAAAGGGGTTCACGCACAGAATGGGTTTAGACATATTCAAGAATTGTGAACTTAGCCGATCTACATGCTCATCATTACACGTCAGCTCCTGTACTTTTGAATACTTATAAGGGGGACTTAACAGAAACATCTCTAAAATAGAAAACCAGCACTCACAGAACTCTCGTTTAAGACGTCATGGTAACCATTCAATGAATTAAAAGTGCCTTCAAACGAGAGTTCCGTGAGTGCTGGTGTTTTCTCTTTTTTATTTATTTTTAATGTTTTTTTTGTGGCTTTCGCCTTTATTTTATATGGAGGGACAGACAGTAGGCTGACAGGAAAATGGGGAGAGAGATGGGGGGGAAAACATGCAGTAAAGGCTGTCGGGATCGGGAGTCGAACCCGTGGCACACTGCCAGACTGGATTATCAGCCAAGGTGCCTGGACCGCTGAGCCACAGCCCAGGCCTGTTGTTTTCTCTTTGAGAGATGTTTCTGTTATGTTACTTACCCGATCGCACACCCGGTAAATCTTCTCAGAGAGTTTGAGACGAATTGATTTGGAGGTGTGCGAGCTACTACCTTGATGTTAATACTTCATACTATGGGTCAAAAGCAAGTGTTCAAATGCTTCCGTCAAACAGTCTGGAGCAACGGAAGCTCTGATCATGAGTAAAATATAAATGCTTCCGTCATATAGTCTGGAGCAACGGAAGCTCTGATCATGAGTAAAATATAAATGCTTCCGTCATAGAGTCTGGAGCAACGGAAGCTCTGATCATGAGTACAATATACATGCTTCCGTCATACAGTCTGGAGCATCGGAAGCTCTGATCATGAGTCAAAACGCTTTTGTCATACAGCCTGGAGCAACGGAAGCTCTGATCATGAGTACAATATAAATGCTTCCATCATACAGTCTGGAGCAACGGAAGCTCTGATCATGAGTAAATTATAAATCCTTCCATCATACAGTCTGGCGCAATGGAAGCTCTGTGACCAGCACAGAACACAATTTTGACACAACCCCTTTGAATTTCAAAGGGATCAATTTAGAGCTCCTGGGAAGCTCCAGGAATGAACTAAAAACCTGCAATAATAATAATAATGTAGTAACCAACAGGGAAATTACCCGCCAGTACAATTTAGAAATGTAGCAGTGGCTCGCAACTTCAACCTGATGGCCTAAAAGTCTAACATCTCCCCCAAATAAGAGGGAATTCCCTGTGGCTTAGTGGTGAAGATGTTGGCTCTCCACACGGGAGGCCCGGGTTCAAATCCTGGGTTACATGTACTGGCCGGCCATTCCCTGTGTGAGGTCGAAAGGGAGGTGAGTGTGACAGAGTGGTTCACAACCTCAACCTGATGGCCTGAAAGTCTAATATCTCCCCCGAGTCACAGGGAATTCCCTTTGGCCTAGTGGTTAAAGGGTTAGTTTAGATTGTTGGATCTTAAAGGGATAGGTAAGATTTTTTTTAACTTAAGCTGTATGAAATACTTGCCATTAATACAGTGGTTGCAACTGTATTAATTGATTGCCCCGGACTTGTCGCTCCGGTTCAGTCTCTATCCTTTTAATACTCTATGGATACACATGCCGGAGTGGCCCCCACTCCAATGACCCCCCCCCCCCCCCCCCCCCCCCACCTCCCCCACCAAATTACTTCATATTCACCAAAACTACACCACAACTCCCACCATTGGAATCAGACAATAATTAATGTATTTGCAACCACTTGTGATTGATTTATGTTCTGGCAGTGGTAGGAAAAGATCTCATATTTTTAAGTACCACAATTTAGAAATGTAGCAGTGGCTGACAACTTCAACCTGATTGCCTAAAAGTCTAACATCTCCCCCAAACTAGAGTGGTTAAGATGTTGGCTTTCCACACAGGAGGCCCGGGTTCAAATCCTGGGTTCACTTAATGGCAGAAAGTGTTTCCCTGTGTGAGGTCAGCCTGCTGGCCTGGAAGTCTAATATCTCCCCAGAGCTACAGGGAATTCCCTTTGGGTTAGTTCAGTTTTTTGGATCTTAAAGCTGTAGGACAGGGTTATTCAACTATAGATTAGGCCGGGGGCCACAACTGTAGAATGATTGTGTGTGGGTACACGCACAGTGTGTGTGGGTTCTCAAAATGCATTTTGTGCTCAAACACGAAGATTTATGTATATTTCTGCACAGTGTGATACTGGACACAAAAAATAGTTCCATGATGTGACAGAGGGGTCAAAGTTGAAAGAATGTTAAGTGCTATATTTAAAGCACAACATATACTTTGCAACCACTATATGAATGGCAAGTATTTCCTACAGCTTTAAGTTAAAACAAATCTGAACTAACCCTTTAAGATGTTGGCTTTCCACGCGGGAGACCTGGGTACGATTCCCGGGTGTTATAATAGTAGCCTGGCTAATAAGCCAGACCGCATCAGCCGTTGGCAAAAAATTGCCTGCCGGCGGATTACGGTCTGGAGAGGCTCAATTGTATGCCCATTCCCTACACCAGAGAACTGGTGTGGCCAATCGGGACACGCTATGCAATATGGGCGGGCTTTGGTACAGTGACATTCAACGCTTGAGAACTTTGACTGACAGTAGCTCTAACCAATTGCGTCAAAGAGAAAATGTTTGAACCCGCCCCCCGGGAAACAAGATCCATACACAGCATCTCCAGACTCAAATACCACACGACAGTGTGATTTGAGTCTGGCTTATTAGCCAGGATATTACAATAGTGCCGTGACCCGGATCAGGTTTCCCCGTGCCCTGTGGGTGGAGGTCAAAATGGGGGAGGCAGTGTTTTGGCACAAAACATTTTTCCGCCTTCATCCAAGGTGCTTTACATAGATTGTGCACCGATGGCAGAGGAAACCATGCAAGGCACCAACCTGCACATCGGGAGCAATTAGGGGTTCAGAGTCTTGCTCAAGAACACTTCGACACTAACTCTGGGGGAGCCCGGGTTTGAACTGGCAACCTTGCAGTTGTCATCCAGCCACTCTACCCCTGAGCCGCCGCCACCGGGGGAATGAGTGGATAAATACATGGGGGTCCTTGACTAGCCTCGTGAAGCCATACTAATATCACTGTGGATATTAGTATGGCTCCCCTCTGTGTTTACATTTTTCCCAAGGGGCGGTTAGAAAAAAGATTCAAATGGACTCTATTGGTTAGACCTACACACATACTGGGCCCTGGTTTGGGCCTTACATGTTTTATTGTGCAAAATTGATCAGCGTTATTATCAGGATCAGTGAATCAATCAATCGTGATGATGTGTGATTGATCAGTGATTTATTTTCTGGCAGTGGTGGGAGAAGATTTCAGATTTGTTGTAAGTACCACAATTTAGAAATGTAGCAGTGGCTGTGCTGCTGACGACCTCAGCCTGATGGCCTAAAAGCCTAACATCTCCCCCAAATCAGAGGGAATTCCCTGTGGCTTAGTGGTTAAGATGTTGGCTTTCCACACGGGAGGCCCGGGTTCAAATCCTGGGTTTGTATATAGTGGGGGAGAGAGCGATGAAAATCCCTGTGTGAGGTCAAAAGGGAGGTGAGTGTGTCAGAGTGGCTCACAACCTCAGCCTGATGACCTGAAAGTCTAATATCTCCCCCGAGCTACAGGGAATTCCCTTTGGCTTATTAGTTGTTAAAGGGTTAGTTCCGATTTTTGGACTTCAAGGACCACTTCACTTTTCAACCTACCTTCATATAATTGGACCACAAATTGTTTCTACTCGGTCTGTGTCGCATAGGAGGGCTGTGGGCAGTTCAGAAACCCGTCCATCTGCAGTGACATATAAAAATATAAATATAAAAACTGGTTAAAAACAAAATCTGACCATCGATGAGGTCACTGGTGGATGGGTTTTTTAACTGCCCACAGCCCTCCTATGAAACACAGACACAAAATGTGTGGTATTTTTCCATGAACATTCGTGATATGAATTTGAATTTGAAGTGCTATATGCGAAATATGTCTGATCTAACCCTTTAAACAGTAACATAATATAAGCCAAAGGGAATTCCCTCTGATTCTGGAGAGATGTTAGACTTTTAGAAATAGGTCAACAATAAAAATGACACTAGTTTTTTGGATTCATTTATTTTGAATGACCCCCAGGCCCCCACCAAATGACCAGAACTACTTAATATTCACCAAAAGTATTTCATTCATTTAATTTAATTTTTATTTTGCACTAGCATTAGTGTATCACAGTACAGTACAAATTATATCAGAATAATAATTAATTTATAATTCATAATACATTTGTCTGATACACCCATGTTAGTCTAGTCTACGGACCCCCATTTAATGGCATTTTTGTCGCTGGGACCCCCAAATGATATTGTAAAATCAATGTTAATTTAACTCTGAGTGTACAAATGGCACAACATTTGGTTCCATTTGTACACTCCCATAACATAATTTGTTAGACCCATAAGGGTCCATTTGGTTCCAAACTATTATTTAGCTGGGGACCCCCTGGAACTCTCTCAAGGACCCCTGGGAACCACTGCCATACACATAGACTTGTACACTGAATAAATATTCATATAGAGTTAAATTAACACTGAGGGTTTTTTATCTTAATTGACAAAGCACTTGTTAACTGTTCGATCAATTGCCTAATGACTAACTAAAAAATAAAAAATAAATAAAAAAACAGGAGCGGGATGGGAGCGGGAGTAATTTCGAGTGGGAGCGGGATGGGATCAGGAGTCATTCTACAGGAGTGGGACAGGATGGGATCTTTTTTTTTAACTCTGGCCCAGGATTGGGACAGGACAGGATTTTTTCTGTGAGAGTGGGACAGGACAGGAGTGAAAATCCACTCCCATGTCAGTCTCTAGTGTGCACGTGTGTTATGGGTAGAAATAGGTCAACAATAAAAATGACACACTAGTTTTGTGGATTAATTTATTTTGAATGACCCCAGTTTCCCCGTGGGAGGAATGTAGCAGTGGATCACAACCTCAGCCTGATGGCCTAAAAGTCTAATATCTCCCCTGATTCAGAGGGAATTCCCTGTGGCTTAGTTGTTAAGATGTTGGCTTTCCACATGGGAGACTGGGGTTCAAATCCTGGTTTAATAAGTTGGTCCAAAATTCCCCGTGTGAGGTCAAAAGGGAGGTGAGTGTGTCAGAGTGTCTCACAACCTCAGCATGATGACCTGAAAGTCTAATATCTCCCCTGAGTCACAGGGAATTCCCTTTTTGTTTTTGTTCAGATTTTTGGACTTAAAGCTGTACAGAAAATATAGTGGTTGCAAAGCTATTAATTGATTGCCTGAGTCCCGTGGCAGGAGTTCTGGTCTGGTTTTGTTCCTGTCATTGGCTTAAAAGTCTAACATCTACCCCAAATCAGAGGGAATTCCCTTTGGCTTAGTGGTTAAGATGTTGACTTTCCACATGAGAGGCCCAAGTTCAAATCCAGTAATGGCTGTGTGACAGTGTGAGGTCAAAAGGGAGGTGAGTTTATCAGTGGATCACAACCTCAGCCTGATGACCTGAAAGTCTAATATCTCCCCTGAGTCACAGGGAAGTCCCTTTGGCCTAGTGGTTAAAGGGTTAGTTCAGGTTGTTGTACTTGCCATTCATATAGTGGTTGCAAAGTTATTAATTGATTGCCTGAGTCCTGTGGCCAGACACAAATCTGGCGGTGCAAAAAAAGAAAAACAAATGCCAGTATGTCCAAGCCAGGCTAGGTGGGGGTCACTGAGGATACATTTGTAAAAGGGAATTCCCTGTGACTCGCGGGAGCTACAGCTTGGTAGACTACAGATAACCAACACACCAACATAGCGGACACAAAAGGTATGCTTATTAACAGATAAACATCGGCTACTGCCATTGGTTAATGTCAGTTTTATTTGCCGATACCGAGTTTGTTCAACTTTGACCCCTCTGTCACATGGAACTATGGTTTTGTGCTGCAGTGCTGGAGTAGTGATACTGGACACAAAAAATAGTTCCATGTGACAGAGGGGTCAAAGTTGAAGGGGTTATATATGGTGCGCTATATGGTAGAAATAGGTCAACAATAAAAATGACACACTAGTTTTGTGGATTAATTTATTTTTAATGACCCCAGGCCCCCACCAAATGGAACTACTTAATATTCACCAGAACTATTTAATTCATTTCATTTTTATTTCGCAGATTTAAGTGTATTACAGTACAAATTATATCAGAGAATAATCATTAATTTCTAATTTATAATACATTTCTCTGATACACCCATGGGCAAAAAGGAGCAGGAGTTCCCACAGCTTTAAGTCAAAAAATCTGAACTAACCCTTTAAGATGTTGGCTTTCCCACACAGGTTTGAATCCCAGGTGGTGCCGTGACCGGATCAGGTTTCCCCGTAGGAGGAATGTAGCAGTGGATCACAACCTCAGCCTGATGGCCTAAAAGTCTAATATCTCCCCTGATTCAGAGGGAATTCCCTGTGGCTTAGTGGTTAAGATGTTGGCTTTCCACATGGGAGGCCCGGGTTCAAATCCGGGTTTGCATAATGTCTGCCCAGGTAACTTCATAACTTGTCTTACCCTGTGTGAGGTCATAACGGAGGTGAGTGTGTCAGTGTGGCTCACAACCTCAGCCGGATGACCTGAAAGTCTAATATCTCCCCCGAGTCACAGGGAATTCCCTTTGGCTTAGTGGTTAAAGGGTTAGTTCAGATTTTAGGACTTAAAGCTCTACTTGCCATTATTATATGTTGCAAAGGTATTAATTTATTGCCTGAGTCCTGTGGTGGGAGTTCTGGTCTGGTTATGTTGAATATTAAGTAGTTCCGCAGTGGCCAGACACGAATCTGCCGGTGAAAAAAAAGAGAAAAAATAATAAATGCCATTATGGCCAAGCCAGGCTTGGTCATTTGGTGGGGGGCACTGGGTCACACTCATTAAAAATAAATTAGTCAAAAGGGGTTTATGATTGTTTCTAGTGGTCCTACACTGTCCGTGCCCGTGCCAATACGGTGTTGGGTGAAATCAACCCTCAAGGCTTTCTGACAGACATATGGGAGGGGATGGGGGAGGGAAGCCTCGCCCTTAGGGGCGAGGCTTCCCCTCCCGTACTGGGCGGGGCCCTTTCTTTCCTTTTACATGACTTGGGCGTGTTATAATGAAGTAGACTCTAGAAAAGTGTTCCAGCATCCAGCTCATAGCATGCCTTGTTAGGCAATAGACTTACAATCCATACCTTTTGGGTTAAGTGGGTTCGAATCTTACTCATATCTTTTTTGCGGATAAAGTGAAGTTTGCTTTGGTCCGACATGTGTTGCGACGTGCTTGCGGTTATGTTTAGGTTTGGGGTTTGTGGTAGGGTTAGTAATAGTGGGAAAACAACCGGATTAAGTTTGGTGAGGGGTCCGTTAAAATTACCAGATTAAGGTTGGTGAGGGGTCCGTTAAAATGACCGGATTAAAGTTGGTTTGTGGCTTTGTGTGGTGCCAATCAAAGTGACTACTGGGTTGGGCTTGCTGGATGGATCTTCCACCCCCTAGTATGTCTGTCAGAAGCCGCTGAGGGGTGATTTCATCCGTGTGCGCGAAATACGCCCACAATTGAGCGACACCAATCTGCCTGGGGCCATACGCATTGCAAAGACAGATTGAAGGCTGGCTTCGCGAGGCTAATCCTTGAAATGAAAATGTTTGAAAACCGCTGGTTTAAACAACATTTAGGAAAATAAGCAACTACACTTTAGAAACAAGCCCAAAAAAGCGCAGCCAATATATATACGAGCAACTCACAATGATGTGTGATTGATCAGTGATTTATTTTGATGCAGTGGTGGGAGAAGATCTCAGATTTGTTTTAAGTACCACAATTTAGAAATGTAGCAGTGGATCACAACCATGGATGGCCTAAAAGTCTAACATCTCCCCCAAATCAGAGGGAATTCCCTGTGGCTTAGTGGTTAAGATGTTGGCTTTCCGCATGGGAGACCTGGGTTAAAATCCCAGGTTACATGCACCCACCCTCCCCGTGTGAGGTCAAAGGGGAGGTGAGTGTGGCGGAGTGGCTCAAAAAAGTGACAAAAGTCTAATATCTCCCCCGAGTCACTGGGAATTCCCTTTAGCCTAGAGGTTATAGGTCCAAACTTTTGGGCATAAAGCTGTAGCTAGGAAATACTTGCCATTAATATAGTGGTTGTAATTATAACGGTATTAATTTGCCTGATTGCCTGAGCCCTGTGGTGGGAGTTCTGGTCTGGTTTTGGTGAATATTAAGTAGTTCATCTGTAGCCTCGCAGTGAGTGGTCAGCCGCCAGACACGAATCTGCCGGTGCAAAAAACAAAACAAAAATGCCAGTATGGCCAAACCAGGCTAGGTCATTTGGTGGGGGGCACTGGGGGCCACTAATTAAAAATAAATTGTGAGTAAAATATAAATGCTTCCGTCATACAGTCTGGAGCAACATAAGCTCTGATCATGAGTAAAATATAAATGCTTCCGTCATTGTCATACAGTCTGGTGGGCTTTGGAATAGCGGAGCTGGCGTTACATATAAGACTAACGCACTTGGAATGGGAAATGGAGCTGGAGAAATGGACTATAGTAGGGTTTTTTCTATTTAATTTGTAATGCTACCGACATTTTTGTGCACAGCAACACTTGAAAACCAAATATTGTGTAGTCAGTTTGAACTGACAGGTCCCTTTTGATGTCAATAAAAGTCACCAAGTGGCAGGGGTAGGCTATATTCTTTAGGGCCATGTGGTCTACCTGCACATCCTTTGTAAGACTACTGGTAGATCGCGATCTACCTTTTGGGAAGCCCTGGTCTGGAGCAACGGAAGCTCTGATCATGAGTAAAATATAAATGCTTCCGTCATACAGTCTGGAGCAACGGAAGCTCTGTAACCAGCACAGAACACCATTTTGACACAACCCCTTTGCAGTTCAAAGGGATCAATTTAGAGCTCCTGGGAAGCTCCAGGAATGAACTAAAAACCTGCAATGATGGTAATGTAGTAACCAACAGGGAAATGACCCAGTACAATTTAGAACTGTAGCAGTGGCTCGCAACTTCAA
The DNA here is from genome assembly GCF_951216825.1 of Electrona antarctica. NCBI lineage: Eukaryota > Metazoa > Chordata > Actinopteri > Myctophiformes > Myctophidae > Electrona > Electrona antarctica. The sequence goes on from NC_136807.1 coordinate 56,154,567, forward strand.
CCTGATGGCCTAAAAGTCTTTGCAACCACCTCTATTAAGCCCAACACACCGTCTGTGAAGCGGGTGCGCAGCGACGCGACACAGTATTGCCGCGCGTCATAGCCGCACAGCAACACCTACAGGACGCGGCGCACTACCGTGCGGCTGGCCAGCCACGCCCACGGATTCCCGGATGGAGGCCGCACGGCAATGCCTGGAAAATAGAACAGCGGCGTTAACAGACGGTGTGTTGGGCTTTATATAGCTTTAAGATGTGATTGATTTATTTTCCAGTGGTGGGAGAACATCTCAGATTTGTTTTAAGTACAATTTAGAAATGTAGCAGTGGGTCACAACCTCAACCTGATGGCCTAAAAGTCTAAAATCTCCCCCAAACCAGAGGGAATTCCCTGTGGCTTACTGGTTAAGATGTTGGCTTTCCACACGGGAGGCCCGGGTTCAAATCCTGTTTTTACTTAATGGCAGTGTCTCCCTGTGTGAGGTCAGCCTGCTGGCCTGAAAGTCTAAGGCCCTCATTTATCAACCGTGCGTACGCCAAAATATGGGTGTACGCCGAAATTACCGACATTTTCGGCATTTACGATTTGCGCCAACGTTCTATTTTGAACTTGAGCCAAGACAAAAACCACGTCTGGTCGGGAGCTGTCGTACGCTTTGTCCTCACCTGTTTTTCTGTCGTAGAACAGCGGAGCAGCATTGTTTGACCAGCTGAGAGGCTGTCACAGGCATCGAAACATATGTATTCACTCCTAAAATGTTTATATAAAACTGTATGTATATGGGCTAAATGTAAAAAAGAGAAAAAAAAGTAAAGGAATACATCAACGATGTGTCTTTGTGTCATATGAAATTAGTAGGAGATTTCCAACTTTACAAGCAAGCAATTAAAATCGCCCATTTAAAAACAATGTTGCAAGTTAGATGCGTAAGCCATTTAAACAGTGTTTTGCATGATGAGCGCATACTATGCGAGGATTTGGGCTGTCTGTGCTGAAATATTTCCATGACGGGACGTTGGATAGTATAGTGCAGCGCTGCAGCTGCGGAGAGTCCCAACTTGGGTAGCCTACTGTAGCCGAATCTACAGCAGGCCGATGTCTTTCTCGAGTTACAGTATGTGCAATCTCCTCCTCGTTTAATAAACCCGACGCGTCGCTCGAATGCCAAATGTGCCGTGCCAGCGCAAGTGGGAACGCATCGGAGATAGTATAGCCTAAGCCAGCCTGCAGCCCACCATACCACCACCAATGTCCAGTGCCACATGAGGCTACGGGTTTGGCTGCAATATTCATATAATTGACAGTTGACAGCGAGGCAATTTAAATAGACTGTCGGACGTGCATGGTCAATTGGTCACGGTGTCACGGACGGACCACAGTGATAGAGAGAGACAGACAGGACAGGAAATGCACCTTGCAAAACAGCAGCGCGTGCGCGCCTATTTGTTATATAATTCATGGTTCACAGGTTCAGGTTTTCGTTCACTAATATATCTTGTTGTATATTAAATGAATAAAGACTTTAATAATTTAATATACAACTAACAACACAGTGACAGTTGCTTGCAAATTGCGATATGTGCGTGCGTGCGTGCGTGCGGGGGGTGATGCGGGCAGCAAGGGAAGCGAAGCGAGAGGAGAAACAGACAGGGTAGTCCTACAGCTTTATTTAATTCATGCAGGTTTATTTATTTAAGATACAACAAGTTGCGTGTGCGTGCGTGCGTCTGTGTGTGTGTGTGTGTGTGTATGGGAGGGGGCAGCAGAAACTTTTTTTCCCCTGTAACCATGGTTTCCAGGTCGTATTGCAGTTGTTCATGTCGCAAAACCGAGGGCGCGACTAGATTTTATAGGGCGTGCCAGATTGATTTCAGCCGTCACATTTATCACTGCTAGGAATGAAATTAGGAAGGAACAGCTGTCTGCGATCACTTTGTAAATGCCGACCCGACGTGGGTGTACTACGAATCCTACACTCGAATTTGGGGCAGAATTTCCACTCGATTGATAAATGAGGGCCATATGTGATTACATTTTTTCCCAAGAGGCGGTTACAAAAAGTTCCAAATGGACTCTATTGGTTAGACCTACACACATACTGGGCCCTGGTTTGGGCCTTACATGTTTTATTGTGCAAAATTGATTGGTGTTATTATCAGGATCAGTGAATCAATCAATCATGATGATGTGTGATTGATCAGTGATTTATTTTCTGGCAGTGGTGGGAGAAGATCTCAGATTTGTTGTAAGTACCACAATTTAGAAATGTGGCAGTGGCTGTGCTGCTGACGACCTCAGCCTGATGGCCTAAAGGCCTAACATCTCCCCCAAATCAGAGGGAATTCCCTGTGGCTTAGTGGTTAAGATTGTGGCTTTCCACACGGGAGGCCTGGGTTCAAATCCTGGGTTGCGAATTTCCCTGTGTGAGGTCAAAAGGGAGGTGAGTGTGTCAGAGTGGCTCACAACCTCATCCTGATGACCTGAAAGTCTAATATCTCCCCCGAGCTACAGGGAATTCCCTTTGGCTTATATTAGATGTTAAAGGGTTAGTTTTGATTTTTGGACTTCAAGGACCACTTCACCACTTCTCAACCGAATCAGAATATCTTTATTGTCATTGTACAAGACAACAAAATTGATTTGTAATCCAGCTCAAGTGCATTTAAAACAAGACATAATACATATAATAATACATTAAGACATATGTCCCTTTAGTCCATAAAGTGTCGAGTGTCAGAGTTCAAGTGCCAGTGTCTAGAGCTATGACTGCTCTGGGGTAAAAACTATTTTTCAGTCTGTTCGTCCTTGCATTTATGACCTAATAGCGCCTCCCTGAGGGCATAAGTTGCAGCAGGTGTGATGGATCCTTGAGGATGCTGTTGGCTCTCCTGCTACAGTGTCTCTTGTAGAGGTCCTCCAGAGATGGAAGAGGACATGCCATGATCCTCTGGGCCGTGTTTATGTAGCCTGGCTAATAAGCCAGACTCAAATCACACTGTCGTGTGGTATTTGAGTCTGGAGATGCTGTGTATGGATCTTGTTTCCCGGGGGGCGGGTTCAAAATTTTCTCTTTGACGCAATTGGTCAGAGCTACTGTCAGTCAAAGGTCTCAAGCATTGAACGTCACTGTACCAAGGCCCGCCCATATTGCATACCGTGTCCCGATTGGCCACACCAGTTCTCTGGTGTAGGAAATGGGCGTACAATTGAGCCTCTCCAGATCGTAATCCGCCGGCAGGCAATTTTTTTTTGCCAACGGCTGATTCGGTCTGGCTTATTAGCCAGGCTAGTGTTTATGACCCCCTGAAGGGACTTTCTTTCTGCCGCCATGCAGTGGTTAAAGCTGTATGAAATAGCCTACTTGCCATTAAAGGGATAGTTCAGATTTTTGAACTTAAGTTGTATGAAATACTTGCCAATAATATAGTGGTTGCAACTGTGTTAATTGATTGCCCGAGTCCCATGGTGGGAGTTCTGCTCTGGTTTTGGTCAATATTAAGTAATTCCGGTCATTTTGTGGGGGGCACTGGGGCCACGCAGTAAAAGTAAATGAATCCACAAAACGAACGTAATTTGTATTGTTGACCTATTTCTAAAATATTAGCGCGACTTTCGTTCAACTTTGACCCCTCTATCACATGGAACTATTTTTTGGGCGTAGTGATATGGACACAAAAAACATAGTTCTGTGTGATAGAGGGGTAAAAAAAGAACGGAAGTTGCACTAATATTTTAGAAATAGGTCAACAATACAAATGACGTTAGTTTTGTGGATTCATTTACTTTTACTGCGTGGCCCCCAGTGCCCCCCACAAAATGACCGGAACTACTTGATATTTCACCAAAACCAGAGCAGAACTCCCACCACAGGACTCGGACAATCAATTAACACAGTTGCAACCACTATATTAATGGCAAGTATTTCATACAACTTAAGTTAAAAAAATCTGAACTATCCCTTTAATATAGTGGTTGCAAAGGTCAGAGCTCCCTGTGTTCGCTAACACAGGAGGCTGACAGAACCTTCACTAAAACATCCTGAATAACGTTTGTTCAACTTTGACCCCTCTGTCACATGGAACTATGGTTTTGTGCTGCTGCTGGTGTAGTGATACTGGACACAAAAAATAGTTCCATGATGTGAAAGAGGGGTCAAAGTTGAACGAAAGTTGTGCTATATGGTAGAAATATGCCTGAACTAACCCTTTAAACAGTAATATAATATAAGCCAAAGGGAATTCCCTGTGATTCAGGGGAGATATTAGACTTTCAGGCCATCAGGCTGAGGTTGTGAGCCACTCCAACACACTCACCTCCCTTTTGACCTCACACAGGGAATACTTGTCCCCATATAACCCAGTCCCAAGATTTGAACCCAGGTCTCCTGTGTGGAAAGCCAACATCTTAACCACTAAGCCAGAGGGAATTCCCTCTGATTCTAGACTTTTAAGGCAATGATCAGAACTACTCAATATTCACCAAAACCAGACCAGAACTCCCATCAAGGCACTCAGGCAACCAATTAATACCTTTGCAACCACTACTGAATTGCAAGTATTTCCTACAGCTTTAAGTCCAAAAATCTGTACTAATACCCTTTAAGATGTTGGCTTTCTCACACAGGATACCTGGGTTCGAATCCCAGGTGGTGCCGTGACCGGATCAGGTTTCCCCGTGGGAGGAATGTAGCAGTGGATCACAACATCAGCCTGATGGCCTAAAAGTCTAACATCTCCCCTGTTTCAGAGGGAATTCCCTGTGGCTTATTGGTTAAGATGTTGGCTTTCCACACGGGAGACTGCGGTTCAAATCCTGGTTTAATAAGTGGTGGGTAAATAATTCCCCGTGTGAGGCCAAATGGAGGTGAGTGTGTCAGAGTGGCTCACAACCTCAGCCTGATGACCTGAAAGTCTAATATCTCCCCAGAGTCACAGGGAATTTCCTTTTTGTTTTTGTTCAGATTTTTGGACTTAAAGCTGTACAGAAATACTTGCCATTAATACAGTGGTTGCAAAGCTATTAATTGATTGCCTGAGTCCCGTGGCGGGAGTTCTGGTCTGGTTATGTTCCTGTCATTGCCTTAAAAGTCTAACATCTCCCCCAAATCAGAGGGAATTCCCTTTGGCTTATAGTGGTTAAGATGTTGACTTTCCACATGGGAGGCCTGAGTTCAAATCCGGTAATGGCTGTGTAAGGTCAAAAGGGAGGTGAGTGTGTCAGAGTGGATCACAATCTCAGCCTGATGACCTGAAAGTCTAATATCTCTCCTGAGTCACAGGGAAGTCCCTTTTGCCTAGTGGTTAAGGGGTTAGTTCAGATTTTTGTACTTGCCTTTAATATAGTTCAGGGGTGGGCAACTGGCGGCCCGGGGGCCACATGCGGCCCCCACCTTCACTCAATGTGGCCCTCAGGTTAATGTCACAATACTGATATAATATTTGTTTCAGCTGTTTACAATTCCACAACATGCAAACATGACCCGCTTTAATTAATTCAGTCTATAATTAAAGGCATTTGAAATGACATAAAAATGTGAATTTTCAGGATTCCAATTCAAAAATAGCAAAAAATAATTCAAGATTTCAATTCGAATATAGCAAAAATAGCCGATCTACAAGCATAAAACACGTCGCAGCGCGTAGGGGCGAGGCTTCCCCTCCCCAAACCCCTCCCCTACTGGGCGGGGCCCTTTCTTTCCTTTTACATGACTTTGGCGTGTTATAATGAAGTAGACTCTAGAAAAGCATGCTAGCATCCAGATCATAGCATGCCTTGTTAGGCAATAGACTTACAATCCATACCTCTTGGGTTGAGTGGGTTCAAATCCTGCTCATATTATTTTTGTGTCCACCGCAAACAAAAGTTTTCACAATTGAGCGACACCAATCTGCCTGGGGCCATACGCATTGCAAAGACAGATTGAAGGCTGGCTTCGCGAGGCTAATCCTTGACATGGAAATGTTTGAAAACCGCTGGTTTAAACAACATTTAGGAAAATAAGCAACTACACTTTAGAAACAAACCACTGGTTTAAACTACATTTAGGAAAATAAGCAACTACACTTTAGAAACAAGCTCAAAAAAGCGCAGCCAATATATATAAGAGCAACTCACAAGGATGTGTGATTGATCAGTTTGCTCAGATTTGTTGTAAGTACCACAATTTAGAAATGTAGCAGTGGATCACAACCACGGATGGCCTAAAAGTCTATCATCTCCCCCAAATCAGAGGGAATTCCCTGTGGCTTAGTGGTTAAGATGTTTGCTTTCCGCATGGGAGACCTGGGTTCAAATCCCGGGTTACATGCACCCACCCTCCCCGTGTGAGGTCAAAGGGCAGGTGAGTGTGGCAGAGCTAGTGGCTCAAAAAAGTGACAAAAGTCTAATATCTCCCCCGAGTCACAGGGAATTCCCTTTGGCTCAGTGGTTAAAGGGTTAGGTCACAATTTTTGGACTTAAAGCTGTAGCTAGGAAATACTTGCCATTAATATAGTGGTTGTAATTATAAAGGTATTAATTGCCTGATTGCCTGAGCCCCGTGGTGGGATTTCTGGTCTGGTTTTGGTCACTATTAAGTAGTTCTGGTCATCTGTAGCCTCGCAGTGAGTGGCCAGCCGCCAGACACGAATGTGCCGGTGCAAAAAACTAAACAAAAATGCCAAAATGGCCAAACCAGGTTAGGTCATTTGGTGGGGGGCACTAAATCATGAGTGAATCAAAATATAAATGCTTCCGTCATACAGTCTGGAGCAACGGAAGCTCTGATCATGAGTAAAATATAAATGCTTCCGTCATACAGTCTGGAGCAACGGAAGCTCTGATCGTGAGTCAAATATAAATGCTTCCGTCATACATTCTGGAGCAACGGAAGCTCTGATCATGAGTAAAATATAAATGCTTCCGTCATACAGTCTGGAGCAACGGAAGCTCTGATCATGAGTCAAATATAAATGCTTCCGTCATACAGTCTGGAGCAACGGAAGCTCTGATCATGAGTAAAATATAAATGCTTCCGTCATACAGTCTGGAGCAACGGAAGCTCTGATCGTGAGTCAAATATAAATGCTTCCGTCATACATTCTGGAGCAACGGAAGCTCTGATCATGAGTAAAATATAAATGCTTCCGTCATACAGGCTGGAGCAACGGAAGCTCTGATCGTGAGTCAAATATAAATGCTTCCGTCATACAGTCTGGAGCAACGGAAGCTCTGATCATGAGTCAACTATAAAGCGGAAGTGGAGCCTCCTCCCCACTTCCGTTTCGTCTTTACAATCTCGGAAATCTAACCTAATATAAATATAAATCATCTAAGCATATATAGCTTCTTGCTTAGCAGAAATGTGGGGGAAAAGCTCTAAAGATATTTTAAAATATATTTTTAGATTACGCCGATTTCAGCCTTTCAGGAGGTGTAGTTCCAGACTCTATATAGCATTCAGGAGGTGTAGTTCCAGACTCTATATAACATTCAGGAGGTGTAGTTCCAGACTCTATATACCATTCAGGAGGTGTAGTTCCAGACTCTATATAGCATTCAGGAGGTGTAGTTCCAGACTCTACAGGTATATAGCATTCAGGAGGTGTAGTTCCAGACTCTATATAACATTCAGGAGGTGTAGTTCCAGACTCTATACATTCAGGAGGTGTAGTTCCAGACTCTATAGCCTACATTCAGGAGGTGTAGTTCCAGACTCTATATAGCATTCAGGAGGTGTAGTTCCAGACTCTATATAACATTCAGGAGCTGTAGTTCCAGACTCTATATAGCATTCAGGAGGTGTAGTTCCAGACTCTATATAGCATTCAGGAGGTGTAGTTCCAGACTCTATATAGCATTCAGGAGGTGTAGTTCCAGACTCTATACATTCAGGAGGTGTAGTTCCAGACTCTATATAACATTCAGGAGCTGTAGTTCCAGACTCTATACATTCAGGAGGTGTAGTTCCAGACTCTATATGGCATTCAGGAGGTGTAGTTCCAGACTCTATATAACATTCGGAGATTGTGGAATAGTCGCCTGTCTATACGCGAGACTACCTCAAGTACAACTTTGTACTTGAGAAACTTTTACCAACATACTAGTCGTGTAATATTTGACCGGGAGTGTGACTCTAGTACTGTATTGTGTCCGCTGCTGCCCCCTATAGGTGACGAGGATGCTCTGAACAGACTGCTGGTGCATCCCGAGACTCTGTCCAGGGTGGACGAGAGAGGCTGGATCCCACTGCACGAGGCTGCAGTCCAGAAGCACAGGAGCATCCTGGAGGTTATCTTCTCAGGTATTAAGATCTCTGTTACAGCATGGGTTGTTTTTGTCGACAAAAAACTAAGACGAAAATTGTTCGTCGACTACCGTTTTCCACTGTCGAAAACTAAATGGAAACTAAATGAAAACTATAAGCTATGATGACTAAAACTAAGACTAAATATATTGACAATTCCGTTGACGAATATAAACTAGACTACAATGTTAGGAAGGGACTAGTGGACAAGAGATCCAGTGTAAGTCATTTTACACTTGGTTGCATGCTGAAAATAGCTGACATACAAGCTTGTAGATCGGCTATTTTCAGCAAGTGTAATAACAGTCATTACGACGGCATCAAGGCCTGCCAAAATACATTTTAGTTGACTAAATGAACTGTAGATTTATAGTCGACTAAAATCTTATGACATTTAGTCGACTAAAACTAGACTAACACTAAAACATTCCAGGTGACTAAAATGTGAAAAAAAACTAAATGAAAACTATTCAAAAGACTATGACTAAAACTAAAATAGAAAAATTACTGCCAAAAATAACACTGCTGTACAGAAGCACCGCAGTAACATTGTGGAGATTATCTTCTCAGCTATTAAGATCTCTGTACAGAAGCATACACATATACCCACGCTGGAAATAATCCTCTCACGTAAGGCAAGGCAGGACAGCACAGATCTATTTGTTTGTAACATTTCCGCAAGGCAATTCAATGTGCTTATTTACATTAGAACGGTGGTTATTCAACGTTTTGATTCATTTCAAAGACCCCCATAACTCTGAGAGTGTACAAATGGAACCAAATGGACCTGTACGTGTACATAAAACGGCTCTCTTCTGTATTGACAACGTGTGTCTCTATAGCGTTGGCCTCTGGGTGCAGGCCAGTGTCTGTAATTCTTTATGGAACACCCATTCATGTGTTTTTGCCAGGTGCTCGTGCAGCGCGGTGTTGGGTGAAATCAACCCTCAAGGCTTTCTGACAGACATATGGGAGGGGATCTTCCCCTCCCCTACTGGGTGGGATTTATCCTTTTCTTTTTTTGACTTGGGCGTGTTATAATGAAGTAGACACTAGAAAAGCATTGCAGCAGCCAGTTTGTAGCATGCCTTGTTAGGCAATAGACTTTCAATCCATACCTTCTGGGTAGAGTCGGTTCAAATCCTGCTCATATAATTTTTGTGTCCACCGCAAACAACGTTTTTTTGCAGATAAAGTGAAGTTTGCTTTGCGGTTATGTTTAGGTTTGGGGTTTGTGGTAGGGTTAGTAATAGTGGGAAAACGACCGGATTAAGGTTCGTGAGGGGTCTGTTAAAACGACCAGATTAAGGTCGGTGAGGGGTCCGTTAAAACGACCGGATTAAGGTCGGTGAGGGGGCCGTTAAAACGACTGGATTAAGGTTGGTGAGGGGTCCGTTAAAACGACTGGATTAAGGTTGGTGAGGGGTCCGTTAAAACGACCGGATTAAGGTTGGTGAGGGGTCCGTTAAAACGACCGGATTAAGGTTGGTGAGGGGTCCGTTAAAACGACTGGATTAAGGTTGGTGAGGGGTCCGTTAAAACAACTGGATAAAGGTTGGTGAGGGGTCCGTTAAAACGACCGGATTAAGGTTGGTGAGGGGTCCGTTAAAACGACCGGATTAAGGTTGGTGAGGGGTCCGTTAAAACAACTGGATTAAGGTTGGTGAGGGGTCCGTTAAAACGACCGGATTAAGGTTGGGGAGGGGTCCGTTAAAACGACTGGATAAAGGTTGGTGAGGGGTCCGTTAAAACGACCGGATTGAGGTTGGTGAGGGGTCCGTTAAAACGACCGGATTAAGGTTGGGGAGGGGTCCGTTAAAACGACTGTGTGGTGCCACTCAAAGTGACTACTGGGTTGGGCTTGCTAGTATGTCTGTCAGAAGCCGTTGAGGGGTGATTTCACCCGCGTGCGAAAAGCGCCTGGACTACATTTGCTCTAGTGACAACCTTAGTAGACACCTTTTTCATGATTGGCTTCCTAGAGGCTGGCTCTAAGCCAATGGGAGACTTAACCACAAAACCCATAGTCTGAACGGAATAAAAACCCATACTCTGAACACCGCAACATGAAGTCATATTGGCTGCTGTTGTCAACACCAGTGAGGTTGGACGGATGGAGCGAGAACAGAAGCTAATGAAGCTTTAGTTTTGTTGTGAATGATATTACTGTGACTATTATTAGATATTGTTTAAAAAGAAAGAAAAAAAAGCATGTAAGCACTTTTATTTTATTCTTTCACATGAATATTACATTGTTCAGTAGAAATGAGACACATGAACTGTTTTTGTTTGAACACCTGTAAAAGGGGTATACATATATATTTTTATTTTTTAAGTTTAATGACAAAAGGGTAGACGTAATAAGTTTAGGCTTCAGTCTATACCTTTCTTTTTCCCAGACCAAGAACAAAAAAACTTTGATGAACTAAGAAGGTTTTTGTATGGAAAAAACAAACAAACTAATAAACTAAACTAAAGCTAACTGGAGCTATAGAGGACAACATAGCTCCAGCTATTAAGCATTGTGTTATTATATGCTTTAGCTGTTGAAAAATAGCAGATCTACAAGCTCATAGCTCATATGAACTTGTAGGTCTGCTATTTTTGAAAATGTTTTTAACTCAAATCTTTGCTACTGGGGGGGTCCCTGGAACAACATATTTTCAGATGGGGGTCGGTGGCCAATTACATATATATTTGGGGGTCCTTGACATGAAAATGTTTGAGAACCACTGACATAGAAACATGAGGTTTTTCAGAAAACTGTCAGGATTTAGAAGGCATTTGTAGAATCGTCCTCATGTCTGAATGGGTCAATGTGTCTCTACTCTCTACTAGCGTCCCCGCTGGGTGCAGTGCAGTGTCGCAGCCTGAAGGGGGAGACACCTCTCTTCCTGGCGGTGCTCCACGGCCTCAGACACAACGCTACGTTCCTGCTGCAGAACGGAGCCGACCCAGACCTCCACAACGACGAGCACGACTCCCCCCTAGTGGCAGGTTGGTGAACAGGACGACTCCCCCCTAGTGGCAGGTTGGTGAACAGCAGGACTCCTCCCCTAGTGACAGGTTGGTGAACAGCAGGACTCCTCCCCTAGTGGCAGGTTGGTGAACAGCAGGACTCCTCCCCTAGTGGCAGGTTGGTGAACGGCAGGACTCCCTCCCTAGTGGCAGGTTGGTGAACAGCATGACTCCCCCCTAGTGGCAGGTTGGTGAACAGCAGGACTCCCCCCTAGTGGCAGGTTGGTGAACAGCAGGACTCCCCCCTAATGGCAGGTTGGTGAACAGCAGGACTCCCTCCCTAGTGGCAGGTTGGTGAACAGCAGGATTCACTCCCTAGTGGCAGGTTGGTGAACAGCAGGACTCCCTCCCTAGTGGCAGGTTGGTGAACAGCAGGACTCCCTCCCTAGTGGCAGGTTGGTGAACAGCAGGACTCCCTCCCTAGTGGCAGGTTGGTGAACAGCAGGACTCCCTCCCTAGTGGCAGGTTGGTGAACAGCAGGATTCACTCCCTAGTGGCAGGTTGGTGAACAGCAGGATTCACTCCCTAGTGGCAGGTTGGTGAACAGCAGGACTCCTCCCCTAGTGGCAGGTTGGTGAACAGCAAGACTCCTCCCCTAGTGGCAGGTTGTTCGTACAAGACTCACTTTGATTTGACTGCAAAGTTAATTAAGCAATATTACACGAGAGGGGGGTGGTTTAACGTCATTAATGCACGCCTGCGGCATCCCAGGCGTGCATTAATGACGTTAAACCACCCCCCTCTCGTGTAATATTGCAATTATATAACTGTTACCCTTAAAACTAAGATAATCGCGGAAAGAAATTCTAATTATTTAACACAATCATTCCCAGGATTCCTTCAAAATAGGAGCTCTGGGGTGCTTTTACTCTGAACCCCCCCCCCCCCCCCCCCCCTCCTGGAAACAATCCGGGAAAAAAAAAAAACAATATTTTGCTAGCTCACCTTGCTCTCGATTCTATTATATCGCTAAAAGCTTACAGGGTACAGAAGGTTCTACATGGGGCCCAGGCCACAGCTGATGGGGTACAGTCGGTTCTGCCAACATGGAGCACAGACCACAGCTGATGGGGTACAGGAGGTTCTACATGGAGCCCAGGCCACAGCTGATGGGGTACAGGAGGTTCTGCCAGGTCGTCTGTACTGCACCGGAGGGGGGGGGGGGGGGGGGGGACGTCGGCACATTCCAGCAGGTGGAACATTGTCTGTACTGATCCACAGCTGCCCGTGTCGTCTGTTGTGTAGTTCCATACTTTCATCAGTGCTTTGGCACCTCCCCCTGTTCCACACGCAGTCTATTCAGTGACTTCGGGTTAAAGATGGAGTGCCACAATTTTTGTATTTTTCCAGTTTTTCATGTGTACTATATGAGGTGACAGTACTTCATTAGACACCTTGAAGTCGTTTGTATGTGCAATGGTGTATTAACTTACATTGTATTTAGGGTTTCTTCCTGGAGGCTGAACCCTTGACAGTCAAACGGGCCAATGAAATAAACAGTAATATAGTGACATCACATTATCAACCCCTCCCCCTTTATCATACAACTACAGCTGTGGGTGCTGCTTCAGTTCAGGTGGATCACCACCCATCACCACCCACCAGGCAAACCAGGCATACTTAATGAACTGGTGGGCGTGCCCACATAAAAACAACATTTTAACAAATACTGTACACTTCTTTGAAAAAAGTATACCTCCTTATATAACAATAAGACCTGATGATCATGTTTTAGGGTGTAAAAAAATCACGGCACTCCATCTTAGGTTAGGTTTAGAGTTAGAGTTAGGTTTAAGCATAACCACTTGTGTGCGGTACAAATGAACACAGCACAGCGCTCCCTACCCCACTGACAACCAATCAAAGCGCTCTCTACCCCACTGACAACCAATCACGGCGCTCCCTACCCCCCTACGCCATCTTATCCAACGATAACACAATATTCTACGTTTTGGGTCTGAGAGGCGTCTTCAGCAAAAGCCAAGGTATGGCAAGTTTGCGTGCGTGTGCATGCGCCGTGCCTATGTTTTGGCATAATGTTCTTCAATTGTGTGGGGGTTATGTGTGGTTATCTGCCCTTTTTCGTATTTTTGTAAATTTATTTTTTTTCCCCTGGAGCCAAGTTCTCACAGTTGCCATAGCTTGCCAAACCCAATTGACGCCACTGTTGACTGGAGAGGAGATGTGTACATGCAGATCAGCCCTCATATCAGAGTGATTGACAGGAGAGATTATCAGAGGAGCAGAGTTCGTACCATTACGGTTCAAACATGGACCGAAGAATGGATAGAGTCTCTCAGTGAAGGTGCAGCCAGTGAAAGAGTATAGATTTACTCTGGTCTCCACATCATAAAAGGAGACCAGACCCTCCTCATAATCCACAAACACTCCCACTTTCTGGAGCTCCTCTCTTACAGGGAGGAGGACAGCAGGGCCAGCAGCAGCCTTGTACTTATTTCCATTCCTCAAACATATAGTCCAGAAACCATTGTTGGGACTCAGATAGATTGATCCCTTCCTGTTGATGGACTCTCTGACCACTCCTACATCCCAGTCAGTCTTCTCTCCAACCTGGACCTCATAGTAAAACCTTCCTGAGGAAAAACTTTGTTTTCCTAAGACATCGCCACATGTAGAGAATCTCTCTTTGTTTTTGGGCAGATTCCTCCCTACGTTTCCACAACTCACTTGTTTTCCATCCTCAGACAGGATGAGGCAATGGTATGCTGTATCAGGGTCCAGAGTTACATTCACAGAGTATTGCTGAATTCTCCTCATCTCAGAATCACACAGCTTTTCCATCTCTTCACTGGGTTTGGTTCGTCTCTCTCAAGCTACTGCTCCTCACACTGTGTGGAATCAGCCTTTAAGCCGTCAAGATACATGGAATCTGACCTCATCAGATATGATGTCAGGTTCATCCACATATGGAGTTCCACACAGCTCCAACCAGCTCAGTGGCTTTGTGGTTAGAGTGTCCGCCCTGAGACTCGGAGGTCAGGGTTCGATCCCTGACCGAGTCGTACCAAAGACTCTGAAAAATGGGACCCAGTGCCTCCCTGCTTGGCACTCAGCATCAAGGGTTGGACTGTGGGGTCAGTCCCTCTGACATACTAGCGTCATGTCCAGGAGGTGTACTTGTACATCAAGCTGCCTCACACTACAGAAACAGGAGATTGGTTCCTGCCCTATGGGCCTCATGGCTCAGCAAGGCTACTTACACAGCTCCAGACAAATATGATGTCAGGTACATCCAAATATGGAGTTCCACACAGCTCCAGACTATTTTTTGGTGGACCGCATACAGTTGATTATTTTGGGGCGGTCCCAAGTGAAAATATGATTTATTTGGGGAGGCCGTGAAGAGATTGAGAAGCACTGGTTCAATTCAAAGTATGGTCGTACATCTCACCATGAGGATGTCTCACATGATCCATGACAGGCTGTGAGCTCTACCGGCTCGGAGGACCATCTGGAGGAAGGTGCAGTTCTTCTGGAGTTCACAGACTGAGGTTAGAGGAGATAGAGGAGGACCTGGAGATGAGAGACACATTGTACGTCCACCTTGGTAGCCACAGAAACGTCTCTTCTTTTGCATGTGATGACAGACAAGACAGTGTACTTTCCATTATATTGTATTCCACATACAAAGATGCCATTGACTGGCCCTGTATCTCAAATGGACAAATACATATTTGATTAAGGAATATAATATACCTTTTGTATTGTTTCTGTATATCAGCAAAATTTAGATGTTTATGTTAGACATTGAGGGAAATTAAGATTAGCAGAAAAAAAAAGAAAGAAAAAAAACACAGCTCATCAACTAACCGGTTAATCGATCGAAAAGTCCGACCGAACCGTCTCAAACGTGGCGAGTGGACTGGCCAATCAGAGTGTCTCATATGAGCCTGAGGTGTGCATTGACGACTGGCCAATCAGAGTGTCTCATATGAGCCTGAGGTGTGCATTGACGACTGGCCAATCAGAGAGTGTCTCATATGATCCTGAGATGTGCAGTGACAACTGGCCAATCAGAGAGTGTCTCATATGAGCCTGAGGTGTGCAGTGACGACTGGCCAATCAGAGAGTGTCTCATATGAGCCTGAGGTGTGCAGTGACGACTGGCCAATCAGACGGTTTCTCATATGAGCCTGAGGTGTGCAGTGACGACTGGCCAATCAGACGGATTCTCAGGAACCACAGATATCTGTGTCTGTCTGTCTGCAGCTCTGAGGAAGAGACACACATTCTCAGGGTGTTCGGGAGGTTTTGTGCATCGGCTTATGTGATTGGCCAACCCCAACCACCTACTTCAAGGATTGGCTGAGAGACATTGTCACATTTGTGCCTCACAGTCGATATTAATGGAACAACTTGCATCATTCCCAACATGCACGGCCCCAACTAGGCCAGCGTGCTCCGTCCTTGTACTGTGTCATTCACACATTCTCTTTTTTAATGCAGATCAGCCCTCATATCAGAGTGATTGACAGGACAGACTATCAGAGGAGCAGAGTTTCTACCATATTGTTTCTTACATGGACAGAAGTATGGATACAGTCTCTCAGTGAAGGTGCAGCCAGTGAAAGAGTAGAGATTTACTCTGGTCTCCACGTCATAAAAGGAGACCAGACCCTCCTCATAATCCACAAACACTCCCACTTTCTGGAGCTCCTCTCTTACAGGGAGGAGGACAGCAGGGCCAGCAGCAGCCTTGTACTTATTTCCATTCCTCAAACATATAGTCCAGAAACCATTGTTGGGACTCAGATAGATTGATCCCTTCCTGTTGATGGACTCTCTGACCACTCCTACATCCCAGTCAGTCTTCCCTCCAACCTGGTTTGCGTGCGTGTGGATGCGCCGTGCCTATGTTTTGGCACATGTTCTTCAATTTTGTGGGGGTTATGTGTGGTTATCTGCCCTTTTTCGTATTTTTGTAAATTTATTTTTTTTCCCCTGGAGCCAAGTTCTCACAGTTGCCATAGCTTGCCAAACCCAATTGACGCCACTGTTGACTGGAGAGGAGATGTGTACATGCAGATCAGCCCTCATATCAGAGTGATTGACAGGAGAGATTATCAGAGGAGCAGAGTTCGTACCATTACGGTTCAAACATGGACCGAAGTATGGATAGAGTCTCTCAGTGAAGGAGCAGCCAGTGAAAGAGTATAGATTTACTCTGGTCTCCACATCATAAAAGGAGACCAGACCCTCCTCATAATCCACAAACACTCCCACTTTCTGGAGCTCCTCTCTTACAGGGAGGAGGACAGCAGGGCCAGCAGCAGCCTTGTACTTATTTCCATTCCTCAAACATATAGTCCAGAAACCATTGTTGGGACTCAGATAGATTGATCCCTTCCTGTTGATGGACTCTCTGACCACTCCTACATCCCAGTCAGTCTTCTCTCCAACCTGGACCTCATAGTAAAACCTTCCTGAGGAAAAACTTTGTTTTCCTAAGACATCGCCACATGTAGAGAATCTCTCTTTGTTTTTGGGCAGATTCCTCCCTACGTTTCCACAACTCACTTGTTTTCCATCCTCAGACAGGATGAGGCAATGGTATGCTGTATCAGGGTCCAGAGTTACATTCACAGAGTATTGCTGAATTCTCCTCATCTCAGAATCACACAGATTTTCCATCTCTTCACTGGGTTTGGTTCGTCTCTCTCAAGCTACTGCTCCTCACACTGTGTGGAATCAGCCTTTAAGCCGTCAAGATACATGGAATCTGACCTCATCAGATATGATGTCAGGTTCATCCACATATGGAGTTCCACACAGCTCCAACCAGCTCAGTGGCTTTGTGGTTAGAGTGTCCGCCCTGAGACTCGGAGGTCAGGGTTCGATCCCTGACCGAGTCGTACCAAAGACTCTGAAAAATGGGACCCAGTGCCTCCCTGCTTGGCACTCAGCATCAAGGGTTGGACTGTGGGGTCAGTCCCTCTGACATACTAGCGTCATGTCCAGGAGGTGTACTTGTACATCAAGCTGCCTCACACTACAGAAACAGGAGATTGGTTCCTGCCCTATGGGCCTCATGGCTCAGCAAGGCTACTTACACAGCTCCAGACAAATATGATGTCAGGTACATCCAAATATGGAGTTCCACACAGCTCCAGACTATTTTTTGGTGGACCGCATACAGTTGATTATTTTGGGGCGGTCCCAAGTGAAAATATGATTTATTTGGGGAGGCCGTGAAGAGATTGAGAAGCACTGGTTCAATTCAAAGTATGGTCGTACATCTCACCATGAGGATGTCTCACATGATCCATGACAGGCTGTGAGCTCTACCGGCTCGGAGGACCATCTGGAGGAAGGTGCAGTTCTTCTGGAGTTCACAGACTGAGGTTAGAGGAGATAGAGGAGGACCTGGAGATGAGAGACACATTGTACGTCCACCTTGGTAGCCACAGAAACGTCTCTTCTTTTGCATGTGATGACAGACAAGACAGTGTACTTTCCATTATATTGTATTCCACATACAAAGATGCCATTGACTGGCCCTGTATCTCAAATGGACAAATACATATTTGATTAAGGAATATAATATACCTTTTGTATTGTTTCTGTATATCAGCAAAATTTAGATGTTTATGTTAGACATTGAGGGAAATTAAGATTAGCAGAAAAAAAAAGAAAGAAAAAAAACACAGCTCATCAACTAACCGGTTAATCGATCGAAAAGTCCGACCGAACCGTCTCAAACGTGGCGAGTGGACTGGCCAATCAGAGTGTCTCATATGAGCCTGAGGTGTGCATTGACGACTGGCCAATCAGAGAGTGTCTCATATGATCCTGAGATGTGCAGTGACAACTGGCCAATCAGAGAGTGTCTCATATGAGCCTGAGGTGTGCAGTGACGACTGGCCAATCAGAGAGTGTCTCATATGAGCCTGAGGTGTGCAGTGACGACTGGCCAATCAGACGGTTTCTCATATGAGCCTGAGGTGTGCAGTGACGACTGGCCAATCAGACGGATTCTCAGGAACCACAGATATCTGTGTCTGTCTGTCTGCAGCTCTGAGGAAGAGACACACATTCTCAGGGTGTTCGGGAGGTTTTGTGCATCGGCTTATGTGATTGGCCAACCCCAACCACCTACTTCAAGGATTGGCTGAGAGACATTGTCACATTTGTGCCTCACAGTCGATATTAATGGAACAACTTGCATCATTCCCAACATGCACGGCCCCAACTAGGCCAGCGTGCTCCGTCCTTGTACTGTGTCATTCACACATTCTCTTTTTTAATGCAGATCAGCCCTCATATCAGAGTGATTGACAGGACAGACTATCAGAGGAGCAGAGTTTCTACCATATTGTTTCTTACATGGACAGAAGTATGGATACAGTCTCTCAGTGAAGGTGCAGCCAGTGAAAGAGTAGAGATTTACTCTGGTCTCCACGTCATAAAAGGAGACCAGACCCTCCTCATAATCCACAAACACTCCCACTTTCTGGAGCTCCTCTCTTACAGGGAGGAGGACAGCAGGGCCAGCAGCAGCCTTGTACTTATTTCCATTCCTCAAACATATAGTCCAGAAACCATTGTTGGGACTCAGATAGATTGATCCCTTCCTGTTGATGGACTCTCTGACCACTCCTACATCCCAGTCAGTCTTCCCTCCAACCTGGTTTGCGTGCGTGTGGATGCGCCGTGCCTATGTTTTGGCACATGTTCTTCAATTTTGTGGGGGTTATGTGTGGTTATCTGCCCTTTTTCGTATTTTTGTAAATTTATTTTTTTCCCCCTGGAGCCAAGTTCTCACAGTTGCCATAGCTTGCCAAACCCAATTGACGCCACTGTTGACTGGAGAGGAGATGTGTACATGCAGATCAGCCCTCATATCAGAGTGATTGACAGGAGAGATTATCAGAGGAGCAGAGTTCGTACCATTACGGTTCAAACATGGACCGAAGTATGGATAGAGTCTCTCAGTGAAGGAGCAGCCAGTGAAAGAGTATAGATTTACTCTGGTCTCCACATCATAAAAGGAGACCAGACCCTCCTCATAATCCACAAACACTCCCACTTTCTGGAGCTCCTCTCTTACAGGGAGGAGGACAGCAGGGCCAGCAGCAGCCTTGTACTTATTTCCATTCCTCAAACATATAGTCCAGAAACCATTGTTGGGACTCAGATAGATTGATCCCTTCCTGTTGATGGACTCTCTGACCACTCCTACATCCCAGTCAGTCTTCTCTCCAACCTGGACCTCATAGTAAAACCTTCCTGAGGAAAAACTTTGTTTTCCTAAGACATCGCCACATGTAGAGAATCTCTCTTTGTTTTTGGGCAGATTCCTCCCTACGTTTCCACAACTCACTTGTTTTCCATCCTCAGACAGGATGAGGCAATGGTATGCTGTATCAGGGTCCAGAGTTACATTCACAGAGTATTGCTGAATTCTCCTCATCTCAGAATCACACAGCTTTTCCATCTCTTCACTGGGTTTGGTTCGTCTCTCTCAAGCTACTGCTCCTCACACTGTGTGGAATCAGCCTTTAAGCCGTCAAGATACATGGAATCTGACCTCATCAGATATGATGTCAGGTTCATCCACATATGGAGTTCCACACAGCTCCAACCAGCTCAGTGGCTTTGTGGTTAGAGTGTCCGCCCTGAGACTCGGAGGTCAGGGTTCGATCCCTGACCGAGTCGTACCAAAGACTCTGAAAAATGGGACCCAGTGCCTCCCTGCTTGGCACTCAGCATCAAGGGTTGGACTGTGGGGTCAGTCCCTCTGACATACTAGCGTCATGTCCAGGAGGTGTACTTGTACATCAAGCTGCCTCACACTACAGAAACAGGAGATTGGTTCCTGCCCTATGGGCCTCATGGCTCAGCAAGGCTACTTACACAGCTCCAGACAAATATGATGTCAGGTACATCCAAATATGGAGTTCCACACAGCTCCAGACTATTTTTTGGTGGACCGCATACAGTTGATTATTTTGGGGCGGTCCCAAGTGAAAATATGATTTATTTGGGGAGGCCGTGAAGAGATTGAGAAGCACTGGTTCAATTCAAAGTATGGTCGTACATCTCACCATGAGGATGTCTCACATGATCCATGACAGGCTGTGAGCTCTACCGGCTCGGAGGACCATCTGGAGGAAGGTGCAGTTCTTCTGGAGTTCACAGACTGAGGTTAGAGGAGATAGAGGAGGACCTGGAGATGAGAGACACATTGTACGTCCACCTTGGTAGCCACAGAAACGTCTCTTCTTTTGCATGTGATGACAGACAAGACAGTGTACTTTCCATTATATTGTATTCCACATACAAAGATGCCATTGACTGGCCCTGTATCTCAAATGGACAAATACATATTTGATTAAGGAATATAATATACCTTTTGTATTGTTTCTCTATATCAGCAAAATTTAGATGTTTATGTTAGACATTGAGGGAAATTAAGATTAGCAGAAAAAAAAAGAAAGAAAAAAAACACAGCTCATCAACTAACCGGTTAATCGATCGAAAAGTCCGACCGAACCGTCTCAAACGTGGCGAGTGGACTGGCCAATCAGAGTGTCTCATATGAGCCTGAGGTGTGCATTGACGACTGGCCAATCAGAGAGTGTCTCATATGATCCTGAGATGTGCAGTGACAACTGGCCAATCAGATAGTGTCTCATATGAGCCTGAGGTGTGCAGTGACGACTGGCCAATCAGAGAGTGTCTCATATGAGCCTGAGGTGTGCAGTGACGACTGGCCAATCAGACGGTTTCTCATATGAGCCTGAGGTGTGCAGTGACGACTGGCCAATCAGACGGATTCTCAGGAACCACAGATATCTGTGTCTGTCTGTCTGCAGCTCTGAGGAAGAGACACACATTCTCAGGGTGTTCGGGAGGTTTTGTGCATCGGCTTATGTGATTGGCCAACCCCAACCACCTACTTCAAGGATTGGCTGAGAGACATTGTCACATTTGTGCCTCACAGTCGATATTAATGGAACAACTTGCATCATTCCCAACATGCACGGCCCCAACTAGGCCAGCGTGCTCCGTCCTTGTACTGTGTCATTCACACATTCTCTTTTTTAATGCAGATCAGCCCTCATATCAGAGTGATTGACAGGACAGACTATCAGAGGAGCAGAGTTTCTACCATATTGTTTCTTACATGGACAGAAGTATGGATACAGTCTCTCAGTGAAGGTGCAGCCAGTGAAAGAGTAGAGATTTACTCTGGTCTCCACGTCATAAAAGGAGACCAGACCCTCCTCATAATCCACAAACACTCCCACTTTCTGGAGCTCCTCTCTTACAGGGAGGAGGACAGCAGGGCCAGCAGCAGCCTTGTACTTATTTCCATTCCTCAAACATATAGTCCAGAAACCATTGTTGGGACTCAGATAGATTGATCCCTTCCTGTTGATGGACTCTCTGACCACTCCTACATCCCAGTCAGTCTTCCCTCCAACCTGGTTTGCGTGCGTGTGGATGCGCCGTGCCTATGTTTTGGCACATGTTCTTCAATTTTGTGGGGGTTATGTGTGGTTATCTGCCCTTTTTCGTATTTTTGTAAATTTATTTTTTTCCCCCTGGAGCCAAGTTCTCACAGTTGCCATAGCTTGCCAAACCCAATTGACGCCACTGTTGACTGGAGAGGAGATGTGTACATGCAGATCAGCCCTCATATCAGAGTGATTGACAGGAGAGATTATCAGAGGAGCAGAGTTCGTACCATTACGGTTCAAACATGGACCGAAGTATGGATAGAGTCTCTCAGTGAAGGAGCAGCCAGTGAAAGAGTATAGATTTACTCTGGTCTCCACATCATAAAAGGAGACCAGACCCTCCTCATAATCCACAAACACTCCCACTTTCTGGAGCTCCTCTCTTACAGGGAGGAGGACAGCAGGGCCAGCAGCAGCCTTGTACTTATTTCCATTCCTCAAACATATAGTCCAGAAACCATTGTTGGGACTCAGATAGATTGATCCCTTCCTGTTGATGGACTCTCTGACCACTCCTACATCCCAGTCAGTCTTCTCTCCAACCTGGACCTCATAGTAAAACCTTCCTGAGGAAAAACTTTGTTTTCCTAAGACATCGCCACATGTAGAGAATCTCTCTTTGTTTTTGGGCAGATTCCTCCCTACGTTTCCACAACTCACTTGTTTTCCATCCTCAGACAGGATGAGGCAATGGTATGCTGTATCAGGGTCCAGAGTTACATTCACAGAGTATTGCTGAATTCTCCTCATCTCAGAATCACACAGCTTTTCCATCTCTTCACTGGGTTTGGTTCGTCTCTCTCAAGCTACTGCTCCTCACACTGTGTGGAATCAGCCTTTAAGCCGTCAAGATACATGGAATCTGACCTCATCAGATATGATGTCAGGTTCATCCACATATGGAGTTCCACACAGCTCCAACCAGCTCAGTGGCTTTGTGGTTAGAGTGTCCGCCCTGAGACTCGGAGGTCAGGGTTCGATCCCTGACCGAGTCGTACCAAAGACTCTGAAAAATGGGACCCAGTGCCTCCCTGCTTGGCACTCAGCATCAAGGGTTGGACTGTGGGGTCAGTCCCTCTGACATACTAGCGTCATGTCCAGGAGGTGTACTTGTACATCAAGCTGCCTCACACTACAGAAACAGGAGATTGGTTCCTGCCCTATGGGCCTCATGGCTCAGCAAGGCTACTTACACAGCTCCAGACAAATATGATGTCAGGTACATCCAAATATGGAGTTCCACACAGCTCCAGACTATTTTTTGGTGGACCGCATACAGTTGATTATTTTGGGGCGGTCCCAAGTGAAAATATGATTTATTTGGGGAGGCCGTGAAGAGATTGAGAAGCACTGGTTCAATTCAAAGTATGGTCGTACATCTCACCATGAGGATGTCTCACATGATCCATGACAGGCTGTGAGCTCTACCGGCTCGGAGGACCATCTGGAGGAAGGTGCAGTTCTTCTGGAGTTCACAGACTGAGGTTAGAGGAGATAGAGGAGGACCTGGAGATGAGAGACACATTGTACGTCCACCTTGGTAGCCACAGAAACGTCTCTTCTTTTGCATGTGATGACAGACAAGACAGTGTACTTTCCATTATATTGTATTCCACATACAAAGATGCCATTGACTGGCCCTGTATCTCAAATGGACAAATACATATTTGATTAAGGAATATAATATACCTTTTGTATTGTTTCTGTATATCAGCAAAATTTAGATGTTTATGTTAGACATTGAGGGAAATTAAGATTAGCAGAAAAAAAAAGAAAGAAAAAAAACACAGCTCATCAACTAACCGGTTAATCGATCGAAAAGTCCGACCGAACCGTCTCAAACGTGGCGAGTGGACTGGCCAATCAGAGTGTCTCATATGAGCCTGAGGTGTGCATTGACGACTGGCCAATCAGAGTGTCTCATATGAGCCTGAGGTGTGCATTGACGACTGGCCAATCAGAGAGTGTCTCATATGATCCTGAGATGTGCAGTGACAACTGGCCAATCAGAGAGTGTCTCATATGAGCCTGAGGTGTGCAGTGACGACTGGCCAATCAGACGGTTTCTCATATGAGCCTGAGGTGTGCAGTGACGACTGGCCAATCAGACGGTTTCTCAGGAACCACAGATATCTGTGTCTGTCTGTCTGCAGCTCTGAGGAAGAGACACACATTCTCAGGGTGTTCGGGAGGTTTTGTGCATCGGCTTATGTGATTGGCCAACCCCAACCACCTACTTCAAGGATTGGCTGTGAGACATTGTCACATTTGTGCCTCACAGTCGATATTAATGGAACAACTTGCATCATTCCCAACATGCACGGCCCCAACTAGGCCAGCGTGCTCCGTCCTTGTACTGTGTCATTCACACATTCTCTTTTTTAATGCAGATCAGCCCTCATATCAGAGTGATTGACAGGACAGACTATCAGAGGAGCAGAGTTTCTACCATATTGTTTCTTACATGGACAGAAGTATGGATAGAGTCTCTCAGTGAAGGTGCAGCCAGTGAAAGAGTAGAGATTTACTCTGGTCTCCACGTCATAAAAGGAGACCAGACCCTCCTCATAATCCACAAACACTCCCACTTTCTGGAGCTCCTCTCTTACAGGGAGGAGGACAGCAGGGTCAGCAGCAGCCTTGTACTTATTTCCATTCCTCAAACATATAGTCCAGAAACCATTGTTGGGACTCAGATAGATTGATCCCTTCCTGTTGATGGACTCTCTGACCACTCCTACATCCCAGTCAGTCTTCCCTCCAACCTGGTTTGCGTGCGTGTGCATGCGCCGTGCCTATGTTTTGGCACATGTTCTTCAATTTTGTGGAGGTTATGTGTGGTTATCTGCCCTTTTTCGTTTTTTTGTAAATTTATTTTTTTCCCCCTGGAGCCAAGTTCTCACAGTTGCCATAGCTTGCCAAACCCAATTGACGCCACTGTTGACTGGAGAGGAGATGTGTACATGCAGATCAGTCCTCATATCAGAGTGATTGACAGGAGAGATTATCAGAGGAGCAGAGTTCGTACCATTACGGTTCAAACATGGACCGAAGAATGGATAGAGTCTCTCAGTGAAGGAGCAGCCAGTGAAAGAGTATAGATTTACTCTGGTCTCCACATCATAAAAGGAGACCTGACCCTCCTCATAATCCACAAACACTCCCACTTTCTGGAGCTCCTCTCTTACAGGGAGGAGGACAGCAGGGCCAGCAGCAGCCTTGTACTCATTTCCATTCCTCAACCTTATAGTCCAGTAATCATTGTGGGGATTCAGTGTGATTTGTCCCTTCCTGTTGATGGACTCTCTGACCACCCCTATTATCCAGTCAGTCTTCCCTCCAACCTGAACCTCATAGTAAAACCTTCCTGAGAAGAAGCTTTGCTTTCCTAAGACATCGACACATGGAGAGAATCTTTCTTTGTTTTTGGGCAGATTCTTCCATACGTTTCCACAACTCACTTGTTTTCCATCCTCAGACAGGATGAGGCATGGGTGTGCTGTATCAGGGTCCAATGTTACATTCACAGAGTATTGCTGAATTCTCCTCATCTCAGAATCACACAGTTTCTCCATCTCTTCTCTGGGTTTGGTTCGTCTCTCTCAAGCTGCTGCTCCTCACACTGTGTGGAATCAGCCTTTAAGCCGTCAAGATACATGGAATCTGACCTCATCAGATATGATGTCAGGTTCATCCACATATGGAGTTCCACACAGCTCCAACCAGCTCAGTGGCTTTGTGGTTAGAGTGTCCGCCCTGAGACTCGGAGGTCAGGGTTCGATCCCTGACCGAGTCGTACCAAAGACTCTGAAAAATGGGACCCAGTGCCTCCCTGCTTGGCACTCAGCATCAAGGGTTGGACTGTGGGGTCAGTCCCTCTGACATACTAGCGTCATGTCCAGGAGGTGTACTTGTACATCAAGCTGCCTCACGCTACAGAAATAGGAGATTGGTTCCTGCCCTATGGGCCTCATGGCTCAGCAAGGCTACTTACACAGCTCCAGACAAATATGATGTCAGGTACATCCAAATATGGAGTTCCACACAGCTCCAGACTATTTTTTGGTGGACCGCATACAGTTGATTATTTTGGGGCGGTCCCAAGTGAAAATATGATTTATTTGGGGAGGCCGTGAAGAGATTGAGAAGCACTGGTTCAATTCAAAGTATGGTCGTACATCTCACCATGAGGATGTCTCACATGATCCATGACAGGCTGTGAGCTCTACCGGCTCGGAGGACCATCTGGAGGAAGGTGCAGTTCTTCTGGAGTTCACAGACTGAGGTTAGAGGAGATAGAGGAGGACCTGGAGATGAGAGACACATTGTACGTCCACCTTGGTAGCCACAGAAACGTCTCTTCTTTTGCATGTGATGACAGACAAGACAGTGCACTTTCCATTATATTGTATTCCACGTACAAAGATGCCATTGACTGGCCCTGTATCTCAAATGGACAAATAAATATTTGATTAAGGAATATAATATACCGTTTGTATTGTTTCTGTATATCAGCAAAATTTAGATGTTTATGTTAGACATTGAGGGAAATTAAGATTAGCAGAAAAAAAAAGAAAGAAAAAAAAAACAGCTCATCAACTAACCGGTTAATCGATCGAAAAGTCCGACCGAACCGTCTCAAACATGGCGAGTGGACTGGCCAATCAGAGTGTCTCATATGAGCCTGAGGTGTGCATTGACGACTGGCCAATCAGAGAGTGTCTCATATGATCCTGAGATGTGCAGTGACAACTGGCCAATCAGAGAGTGTCTCATATGAGCCTGAGGTGTGCAGTGACGACTGGCCAATCAGAGAGTGTCTCATATGAGCCTGAGGTGTGCAGTGACGACTGGCCAATCAGACGGATTCTCAGGAACCACAGATATCTGTGTCTGTCTGTCTGCAGCTCTGAGGAAGAGACACACATTCTCAGGGTGTTCGGGAGGTTTTGTGCATCGGCTTATGTGATTGGCCAACCCCAACCACCTACTTCAAGGATTGGCTGAGAGACATTGTCACATTTGTGCCTCACAGTCGATATTAATGGAACTACTTGCATCATTCCCAACATGCACGGCCCCAACTAGGCCAGCGTGCTCCGTCCTTGTACTGTGTCATTCACACATTCTCTTTTTTAATGCAGATCAGCCCTCATATCAGAGTGATTGACAGGAAAGACTATCAGAGGAGCAGAGTTTCTACCATATTGTTTCTTACATGGACAGAAGTATGGATACAGTCTCTCAGTGAAGGTGCAGCCAGTGAAAGAGTAGAGATTTACTCTGGTCTCCACGTCATAAAAGGAGACCAGACCCTCCTCATAATCCACAAACACTCCCACTTTCTGGAGCTCCTCTCTTACAGGGAGGAGGACAGCAGGGCCAGCAGCAGCCTTGTACTTATTTCCATTCCTCAAACATATAGTCCAGAAACCATTGTTGGGACTCAGATAGATTGATCCCTTCCTGTTGATGGACTCTCTGACCACTCCTACATCCCAGTCAGTCTTCCCTCCAACCTGGTTTGCGTGCGTGTGCATGCGCCGTGCCTATGTTTTGGCACATGTTCTTCAATTTTGTGGGGGTTATGTGTGGTTATCTGCCCTTTTTCGTTTTTTTGTAAGTTTCTTTTTTTCCCCCTGGAGCCAAGTTCTCACAGTTGCCATAGCTTGCCAAACCCAATTGACGCCACTGTTGACTGGAGAGGAGATGTGTACATGCAGATCAGCCCTCATATCAGAGTGATTGACAGGAGAGATTATCAGAGGAGCAGAGTTCGTACCATTACGGTTCAAACATGGACCGAAGAATGGATAGAGTCTCTCAGTGAAGGAGCAGCCAGTGAAAGAGTATAGATTTACTCTGGTCTCCACATCATAAAAGGAGACCAGACCCTCCTCATAATCCA
Organism: Electrona antarctica; assembly: GCF_951216825.1. Lineage (NCBI taxonomy): Eukaryota > Metazoa > Chordata > Actinopteri > Myctophiformes > Myctophidae > Electrona > Electrona antarctica. The sequence continues at coordinate 56,182,260 of NC_136807.1, forward strand.
CAAACACTCCCACTTTCTGGAGCTCCTCTGGCTCTCTTACAGGGAGGAGGACACTCAGGACAGCAGGGTCAGCAGCAGCCTTGTAGTTATTTCCATTCCTCAACATTATAGTCCAGAAACCATTAGTGGGAGTCGGATAGATTGATCCCTTCCTGTTGATGGACTCTCTGACCACTCCTATGTCCCAGTCAGTCTTCCCTCCAACCTGGACCTCGTAGTAAAACCTTCCTGAGGAGAAGCTTTGCTTTCCTAAGACAACGACACATGGATAGAATCTCTCTTTGTTTTTGGGCAGATTCTTCATTACGTTTCCACAACTCACTTGTTTTCCATTCTCAGACAGGATGAGGTATGGGTGTGCCGTATCAGGGTCCAATGTTACATTCACAGAGTATTGCTGAATTCTCCTCATCTCAGAATCACACAGTTTCTCCATCTCTTCTCTGGGTTTGGTTCGTCTCTCTCAAGCTGCTGCTCCTCACACTGTGTGGAATCAGCCTTTTAAGCCGTTGAGATGCATGGAATCATGACCTCATCAGATATGATGTCAGGTTCATCCAAATATGGAGTTCTAACCAGCTCAGTGGCCTTGTGGTTAGTGTCCGCCATGAGAATCTCTGTAAAGGGCCTTGCAAACGTGAAGCGAGGAGCGCAGGCGTTGTTGCCTGGATCAACGGCAGGTCTCCTCCAGGTCTGTTGAAGAGGGGGCGCGACAACGCAAGCGTAAAAAAAAAAAGCTAAACAGAATCCAGGTCTGGTGGTTGAGTCGCGGGGGGGGCGTGTGCGCGTAACGAGCACGCGCGCATCAAATTCACGGGACCGCGCTCACGTAAATACGCTTGCGTTGTCTCACCGCGACTTCTCCGAGCAAAAACACAGGTCTCATTGAAAATTTGCAAGGCCCTTAAAGCCTTTGCTTTTTTTTGGGGGGGGGGGATGTTTGCATTTCAATACATATTATGAAAAAAACGTCATTCATGTGTGTGGGTGCTCTCTCTCTCTCTCTCTCTCTTCTCTCTCTCTCCCCAGCCATCCTAAATGACCAGTATGACCTGGCCACGCTGCTGCTGCGCTACCGTGCGGCGGTGGACCAGCGGGGACCTCTGGAGCGGACCGCCCTGCACGAGGCAGCGTTCCTGGGCCTGGACACCTTCGTCTACTTGCTCCTGGAGGCCGGCGCCGACCCCGACGCCCGGGACGCCCGGAGGAAGACGCCGCTGGCGCTGGCGGCGCAGAACGGACATCTGAACGTGGTGGAGACCCTCTTGCAGAAAGGTGTCTGTCCAGTGTTGTTTTTGGCAGCAAATTTTTGTTTTAGTCGTAGTCTCTTGAATGGTTTTCACTTCAGTTTTAGTCACATTTTAGTCACCATAGCTTAGTTTTCATTTAGTTTCCATTTAGTGTTCCATTTTGAGGATCCAATGGAGTTCCATTGGTTCAATAAATATATTTTAACCAACACACAATTAGGGGTTCAGACTCTTGCTCATGGACACTTGGACATAACTCTGGGGGAGCCCACAGGGATCGAACTGCATGCGGCCGCTCTACCGGCCACTCTACCCCTGAGCCACTGCCGCCCTGGTTTAACACTGGGGTGTAGGGGTGCACGATTATGAAATTATGACCGATAGCTGATCTCCGATTATTTGCAGGGTCATATCTGCCGATACCGATTCTGACCGATTCCGATATTATACAGAGGACCACAAATCCATTAATAAATAGCCTATACTAGCCTATACTCTTTAGTCTGTTTTCACAACTGAATGACAACTGAATGAGATGAGTACACAAATTAAATGTAGAAAAGATTTTACATGTTTGATTTGGATTTTGTTCTAGACTAGACTCACTTTTGATTTATCTTGAACTCATTGATGATTCTTTTTTATTTAATTATTTTGGTGGTGAGCGCAAGTTGGCATCTCGATAGAGTGCATTTCTAGTTATATTGTCATTCCCCATGTAGGAGCCAGCGTATCGTGTTTATTATCGTCCCCCTGTGTAGGAGCCAGCGTATCGTGTTTATTATCGTTCCCCTGTGTAGGAGCCAGCGTATCGTGTGTTATTTATTATCGTTCCCTGTGTAGGAGCCAGCGTATCGTGTTTATTATCGTTCCCTGTGTAGGAGCCAGCGTATCGTGTTTATTATCGTTCCCTGTGTAGGAGCCAGCGTATCGTGTTTATTATCGTTCCCTGTGTAGGAGCCAGCATATCGTGTTTATTATCGTTCCCTGTGTAGGAGCCAGCGTATCGTGTTTATTATCGTTCCCTGTGTAGGAGCCAGCGTATCGGGTTTATTATCGTTCCCTGTGTAGGAGCCAGCGTATCGTGTTATTTATCGTTCCCTGTGTAGGAGCCAGCGTATCGTGTTTATTATCGTTCCCTGTGTAGGAGCCAGCATATCGTGTTTATTATCGTTCCCTGTGTAGGAGCCAGCGTATCGTGTTTATTATCGTTCCCTGTGTAGGAGCCAGCGTATCGGGTTTATTATCGTTCCCTGTGTAGGAGCCAGCGTATCGTGTTTATTATCGTTCCCTGTGTAGGAGCCAGCGTATCGTGTTTATTATCTTCCCCCTGTGTAGGGGCCACCGTATTGTGTTTATTATCTCCCCCCTGTGTAGGAGCCAGCGTATCGTGTTCATTATCGTCCCCCTGTGTAGGAGCCAGCGTATCGTGTTCATTATCGTCCCCCTGTGTAGGAGCCAGCGTATCGTGTTTATTATCGTCCCCCTGTGTAGGAGCCAGCGTATCGTGTTTATTATCGTTCCCCTGTGTAGGAGCCAGCGTATCGTGTTTATTATCGTTCCCCCTGTGTAGGAGCCAGCGTATCGTGTTTATTATCGTTCCCCTGTGTAGGAGCCAGCGTATCGTGTTTATTATCGTTCCCCTGTGTAGGAGCCAGCGTATCGTGTTTATTATCGTTCCCCGTGTAGGAGCCAGCGTATCGTGTTTATTATCGTCCCCCTGTGTAGGAGCCAGCGTATCGTGTTTATTATCGTCCCCCTGTGTAGGAGCCAGCGTATCGTGTTTATTATCGTCCCCCGTGTAGGAGCCAGCGTATCGTGTTTATTATCGTCCCCCTGTGTAGGAGCCAGCGTATCGTGTTTATTATCGTTCCCTGTGTAGGAGCCAGCGTATCGTGTTTATTATCGTTCCCCGTGTGTAGGAGCCAGCGTATCGTGTTTATTATCGTTCCCCGTGTAGGAGCCAGCGTATCGTGTTTATTATCGTTCCCCGTGTAGGAGCCAGCGTATCGTGTTTATTATCGTTCCCCGTGTAGGAGCCAGCGTATCGTGTTTATTATCGTTCCCCGTGTGTAGGAGCCAGCGTATCGTGTTTATTATCGTTCCCTGTGTGTAGGAGCCAGCGTATCGTGTTTATTATCGTTCCCTGTGTAGGAGCCAGCGTATCGTGTTTATTATCGTTCCCTGTGTAGGAGCCAGCGTATCGTGTTCATTATCGTTCCCCGTGTGTAGGAGCCAGCGTATCGTGTTTATTATCGTTCCCTGTGTAGGAGCCAGCGTATCGTGTTTATTATCGTTCCCCTGTGTAGGAGCCAGCGTATCGTGTTTATTATCGTTCCCCGTGTGTAGGAGCCAGCGTATCGTGTTTATTATCGTTCCCCTGTGTAGGAGCCAGCGTATCATGTTTATTATCGTTCCCCTGTGTAGGAGCCAGCGTATCGTGTTTATTATCGTTCCCTGTGTAGAAGCCAGCTTATGGTGTTTATTATCGTTCCCTGTGTAGGAGCCAGCGTATCGTGTTTATTATCGTTCCCCGTGTAGGAGCCAGCGTATCGTGTTTATTATCGTTCCCTGTGTAGGAGCCAGCGTATCATGTTTATTATCGTTCCCTGTGTAGGAGCCAGCGTATCGTATTTATTATCGTTCCCCGTGTAGGAGCCAGCGTATCGTGTTTATTATCGTTCCCCTGTGTAGGAGCCAGTGTATCGTGTTTATTATCGTTCCCCTGTGTAGGAGCCAGCGTATCGTGTTTATTATCGTTCCCTGTGTAGGAGCCAGCGTATCGTGTTTATTATCGTTCCCCGTGTAGGAGCCAGCGTATCGTGTTTATTATCGTTCCCCGTGTAGGAGCCAGCGTATCGTGTTTATTATCGTTCCCCTGTGTAGGAGCCAGCGTATCGTGTTTATTATCGTTCCCCGTGTAGGAGCCAGCGTATCGTGTTTATTATCGCCGTGTAGGAGCCAGCGTATCGTGTTTATTATCGTTCCCCTGTGTAGGAGCCAGCGTATCGTGTTTATTATCGTTCCCCGTGTAGGAGCCAGCGTATCGTGTTTATTATCGTTCCCCGTGTAGGAGCCAGCGTATCGTGTTTATTATCGTTCCCCTGTGTAGGAGCCAGCGTATCGTGTTTATTATCGTTCCCCGTGTAGGAGCCAGCGTATCGTGTTTATTATCGTTCCCCGTGTAGGAGCCAGCGTATCGTGTTTATTATCGTTCCCCGTGTAGGAGCCAGCGTATCGTGTTTATTATCGTTCCCCTGTGTAGGAGCCAGCGTATCGTGTTTATTATCGTCCCCCCTGTGTAGGAGCCAGCGTATCGTGTTTATTATCGTCCCCCCTGTGTAGGAGCCAGCGTATCGTGTTTATTATCGTTCCCCGTGTGTAGGAGCCAGCGTATCGTGTTTATTATCGTTCCCTGTGTAGGAGCCAGCGTATCGTGTTTATTATCGTCCCCCTGTGTAGGAGCCAGCGTATCGTGTTTATTATCGTTCCCCTGTGTAGGAGCCAGCGTATCGTGTTTATTATCGTTCCCCTGTGTAGGAGCCAGCGTACCGTGTTCATTATCGTCCCCCTTTGTAGGAGCCAGCGTATCGTGTTTATTATCGTTCCCCGTGTAGGAGCCAGCGTATCGTGTTTATTATCGTTCCCCGTGTGTAGGAGCCAGCGTATCGTGTTTATTATCGTTCCCTGTGTAGGAGCCAGCGTATCGTGTTTATTATCGTTCCCCGTGTGTAGGAGCCAGCGTATCGTATTTATTATCGTTCCCCGTGTGTAGGAGCCAGCGTATCGTGTTTATTATCGTCCCCCTGTGTAGGAGCCAGCGTATCGTGTTTATTATCGTTCCCCGTGTAGGAGCCAGCGTATCGTGTTTATTATCGTTCCCCTGTGTAGGAGCCAGCGTATCGTGTTTATTATCGTCCCCCCTGTGTAGTAGCCAGCGTATCGTGTTTATTATCGTTCCCCAGGAGCCAGCGTATCGTGTTTATTATCGTTCCCTGTGTAGGAGCCAGCGTATCGTGTTTATTATCGTTCCCCGTGTAGGAGCCAGCGTATCGTGTTTATTATCGTCCCCTGTGTAGGAGCCAGCGTATCGTGTTTATTATCGTTCCCCGTGTAGGAGCCAGCGTATCGTGTTTATTATCGTTCCCCGTGTGTAGGAGCCAGCGTATCGTGTTTATTATCGTTCCCCGTGTAGGAGCCAGCGTATCGTGTTTATTATCGCTCCCCTGTGTAGGAGCCAGCGTATCGTGTTTATTATCGTTCCCCGTGTAGGAGCCAGCGTATCGTGTTTATTATCGTTCCCCGTGTGTAGGAGCCAGCGTATCGTGTTTATTATCGTCCCCCTGTGTAGGAGCCAGCGTATCGTGTTTATTATCGTTCCCCGTGTAGGAGCCAGCGTATCGTGTTTATTATCGTTCCCCTGTGTAGGAGCCAGCGTATCGTGTTTATTATCGTCCCCCCTGTGTAGGAGCCAGCGTATCGTGTTTATTATCGTTCCCCAGGAGCCAGCGTATCGTGTTTATTATCGTTCCCTGTGTAGGAGCCAGCGTATCGTGTTTATTATCGTTCCCCGTGTAGGAGCCAGCGTATCGTGTTTATTATCGTCCCCTGTGTAGGAGCCAGCGTATCGTGTTTATTATCGTTCCCCGTGTAGGAGCCAGCGTATCGTGTTTATTATCGTTCCCCGTGTAGGAGCCAGCGTATCGTGTTTATTATCGTTCCCCTGTGTAGGAGCCAGCGTATCGTGTTTATTATCGTTCCCCGTGTAGGAGCCAGCGTATCGTGTTTATTATCGTTCCCCTGTGTAGGAGCCAGCGTATCGTGTTTATTATCGTTCCCCGTGTGTAGGAGCCAGCGTATCGTGTTTATTATCGTTCCCCGTGTAGGAGCCAGCGTATCGTGTTCATTATCGTCCCCCTGTGTAGGAGCCAGCGTATCGTGTTCATTATCGTCCCCCTGTGTAGGAGCCAGCGTATCGTGTTCATTATCGTCCCCCTGTGTAGGAGCCAGCGTATCGTGTTCATTATCGTCCCCCTGTGTAGGAGCCAGCGTATCGTGTTCATTATCGTCCCCCTGTGTAGGAGCCAGCGTATCGTGTTCATTATCGTCCCCCTGTGTAGGAGCCAGCGTATCGTGTTCATTATCGTCCCCCTGTGTAGGAGCCAGCGTATCGTGTTCATTATCGTCCCCCTGTGTAGGAGCCAGCGTATCGTGTTCATTATCGTCCCCCTGTGTAGGAGCCAGCGTATCGTGTTCATTATCGTCCCCCTGTGTAGGAGCCAGCGTATCGTGTTCATTATCGTTCCCCTGTGTAGGAGCCAGCGTATCGTGTTCATTATCGTCCCCCTGTGTAGGAGCCAGCGTATCGTGTTCATTATCGTCCCCCTGTGTAGGAGCCAGCGTATCGTGTTCATTATCGTCCCCCTGTGTAGGAGCCAGCGTATCGTGTTCATTATCGTCCCCCTGTGTAGGAGCCAGCGTATCGTGCCAGTCGTCGGAGGAGGAGCACGGCGGCAGCGTCCTGTTCGAAGCCGCTCTGTCGGGAAACCCGGACGTCGTCGCCGCTCTGCTGGAGCACGGGGCCGACGCCAACACGCCCATCTACGGCGGGCACCTGCCCATCCACCGCCTGGCGTACCACGGGCACATACTGTGAGCCAATGAATGTAATAAATGTATGTGGAGTAAAAAGTACAATATTTGAGATGTAATTGTCACAGCCCTGACCACTGTCTGTGCCACACTCACTCATCCACTGCCCTGATGACTACCAGGGCCCACCTGTGTGTCTCACCTCACCTGCTCCCTAATGAACCTAGTCTATATATAGCCATTGATGCTCTCATGTGGTTGTTGGTTTATCAGTTTGCTCTGCCTTGTGTATTAAGGCAGGGGTTCTCAACCCGTGGGTCGCGACCCCCCGGGGGGTCGCCAAATTATTTTGGGGGGTCCCCAAAATATTAAAAAAAAAAAAAAAAGGTTTTTAAAAAAATTGGCGCGCTATGAGCTTGTAGATCTGCTATTTTTCAATAGCTAAATTATAACAATGCTTAAAACATCAAAAGGGGTTCCCGCCCAAAATGGGTTAAGGTTATTGTAGCAGTCAATTTATATTGGGGGTCGGGAGGGGGCGGGGCGGGGGTCCCGAGACATTGCCAAAGCATTTCCGGGGGTCCCCGGCCAAAAACGTTGAGAACCCCTGTATTAAGGTGTACCTGATTCCTACTTTTGCCAAGTAAAGACTTTTAGTTTATTCCTTGTGTCCGTGAGTTCTGCATTTTGGATCCTTACCTGGGATAGAAGCCTGACAGTAATGGAATAGAAGTATAAAAGATATTGGTACAGCGTACATTGAAATTGTATACGTATAAGTACAGTACTTGAGTGTGTACGTGAGTACAGTACGTGAGAGTAGGGATGTCCCGATATACTTTTTTCGCTTCCGATCTGATCCCGATACCTCAATTTCTGTGTTAGCCGATACCGATAACGAATACCGATACCAGTGTCGTGATCTCATGTTGTGTTTATAGCTATCTAGCTATATATCTCGTGTTGTGTTTATAGCAGACTCCTCACTCAAATGTGCATTTTATTTACCTGCCATAGTGTCAACCCCTTACCCGTGTGTAGGATCGGTGGTTAGACTGGCGTATTCACCGATACCGATATGACCCGATATGACAAATAAGGGCCGATCCGATACTTTTCCCGATACCGATACAGTATCGGGACATCTCTACTTGAGAGTAAATGTAATGTAGTGTAATCCCCAGAGCCCAGAGCATGTGATCCCAGTGAGAGTACATGTAGTGTACTCACTACTCCCCAGAGCCCTGGAGCATGTGATCCCAGAGTTAATGCAGTGTAGTCCCTAATCCCCAGAGCCCTGGAGCATGTGATCCCAGTGTAAATGTAGTGTACTCACTACTCCCCAGAGCCCTGGAGCATGTGATCCCAGTGTAAATGTAATGTACTCCCTACTCCCCAGAGCCCTGGAGCATGTGATCCCAGTGTAAATGTAGTGTACTCCCTACTCCCCAGAGCCCTGGAGCACGTGATCCCAGTGACGCGGGCGGAGGCGGTGAAGCAGAGCGGGATGAGCCCGCTGCACTCGGCCGCGGCCGGAGGCCACGCCCACTGCCTGGAGCTCCTCCTCCAGGCCGGGTACGACCCCAACTTCATGCTCCACCCCCGGATACGACGCAACTACGACGACGAACGCAGGTCAGTGGTTGCCATGGAGACGACGACGACGACATAACTATGACGTCTGTCATAGTGAGGGGAGATGAATCGGCAAACACATCGATATAGTTGTTTTTTGATTAATCGGTCCGATTAATCAATCGGTCCGTGTCAAGACGTGTCCACAGTCAAGTCCCAGGCACCCCACAGTTTTATTTGATAGGGGGACGTCCTATAGGCATCATAAGTGTTAAAATAGCCGATCTACAAGCTCACAGCGTATAAAGTAGTAGTACCTCAAAGCTGTACTCGAACACATGCACTGACTCACAGTAGTTGCTTTCCTCCACTCCAGGTCTGCTCTCTACTTCGCCGTGTCCAACAATGACATGCAGTGTACCCGCCTGCTGTTGAAGGCTGGAGCCATGGTGAACCAGGACCCCATTAACTGTCTGCAGGTAAGATACCAGGACCCCATTAACTGTCTGCAGGTAAGATACCAGGACCCCATTAACTGTCTACAGGTAAGAACCAGGACCCCATTAACTGTCTGCAGGTAAGATACCAGGACCCCATTAACTGTCTACAGGTAAGAACCAACCAGGACCCCATTAACTGTCTACAGGTAAGATACCAGGACCCCATTAACTGTCTACAGGTAAGATACCAGGACCCCATTAACTGTATGCAGGTAAGAGCCAGGACCCCATTAACTGTCTACAGGTAAGATACCAGGACCCCATTAACTGTCTGCAGGTAAGATACCAGGACCCCATTAACTGTCTACAGGTAAGATACCAGGACCCCATTAACTGTCTGCAGGTAAGATACCAGGACCCCATTAACTGTCTGCAGGTAAGAACCAACCAGGACCCCATTAACTGTCTACAGGTAAGATACCAGGACCCCATTAACTGTCTGCAGGTAAGAACCAACCAGGACCCCATTAACTGTCTACAGGTAAGATACCAGGACCCCATTAACTGTCTGCAGGTAAGATACCAGGACCCCATTAACTGTCTACAGGTAAGAACCAGGACCCCATTAACTGTCTACAGGTAAGAACCAACCAGGACCCCATTAACTGTCTGCAGGTAAGATACCAGGACCCCATTAACTGTCTACAGGTAAGATACCAGGACCCCATTAACTGTCTACAGGTAAGAACCAACCAGGACCCCATTAACTGTCTGCAGGTAAGATACCAGGACCCCATTAACTGTCTACAGGTAAGATACCAGGACCCCATTAACTGTCTACAGGTAAGAACCAGGACCCCATTAACTGTCTACAGGTAAGAACCAACCAGGACCCCATTAACTGTCTACAGGTAAGATACCAGGACCCCATTAACTGTCTACAGGTAAGAACCAGGACCCCATTAACTGTCTACAGGTAAGAACCAACCAGGACCCCATTAACTGTCTACAGGTAAGAATCAACCAGGACCCCATTAACTGTCTACAGGTAAGATACCAGGACCCCATTAACTGTCTACAGGTAAGATACCAGGACCCCATTAACTGTCTGCAGGTAAGATACCAGGACCCCATTAACTGTCTGCAGGTAAGAACCAGGACCCCATTAACTGTCTACAGGTAAGAACCAGGACCCCATTAACTGTCTGCAGGTAAGAATCAACCAGGACCCCATTAACTGTCTGCAGGTAAGATACCAGGACCCCATTAACTGTCTACAGGTAAGATACCAGGACCCCATTAACTGTCTGCAGGTAAGAATCAACCAGGACCCCATTAACTGTCTACAGGTAAGATACCAGGACCCCATTAACTGTCTACAGGTAAGATACCAGGACCCCATTAACTGTCTGCAGGTAAGATACCAGGACCCCATTAACTGTCTACAGGTAAGAATCAACCAGGACCCCATTAACTGTCTACAGGTAAGATACCAGGACCCCATTAACTGTCTACAGGTAAGATACCAGGACCCCATTAACTGTCTGCAGGTAAGATACCAGGACCCCATTAACTGTCTACAGGTAAGATACCAGGACCCCATTAACTGTCTGCAGGTAAGATACCAGGACCCCATTAACTGTCTGCAGGTAAGATACCAGGACCCCATTAACTGTCTACAGGTAAGATACCAGGACCCCATTAACTGTCTACAGGTAAGAACCAGGACCCCATTAACTGTCTACAGGTAAGATACCAGGACCCCATTAACTGTCTGCAGGTAAGAACCAACCAGGACCCCATTAACTGTCTACAGGTAAGAACCAGGACCCCATTAACTGTCTACAGGTAAGATACCAGGACCCCATTAACTGTCTACAGGTAAGAACCAGGACCCCATTAACTGTCTACAGGTAAGATACCAGGACCCCATTAACTGTCTACAGGTAAGAGCCAGGACCCCATTAACTGTCTACAGGTAAGATACCAGGACCCCATTAACTGTCTACAGGTAAGAGCCAGGACCCCATTAACTGTCTACAGGTAAGATACCAAAATCCGAAAAACGCGCTCTGTGTAAATAACCAAAATAACATTGGTTCTATAACTGGTTCCCTTTCCACCAAAAATAACTTTGGTTCTAGAACTGGTTCCATTCTTTATTTATATGACATCTGCATCTTCCATCCTGAATAGGTACACGCCCACTTTGAGCCTATCTCACAGAATTTCCCCGCCCCCTTAATACGCCCCCTTTCGGGGTTAGTGGTGATAGCGTGACGTCACTCCATAGACGCTACATGTTAACAGAGGTAATTTAAGAAGTCTACAACTTTTGTTTTCTCAAGGTAAGGTTTGTTCTATCTGTTCGAGCTGATTTACCATCTTGTTTGCTTCATAATAATATTGGTCTGTCACATTTTTACATTAGAAAATGTACTTAGATTCTCCAGAGAAAAAAACGTGTAAATGCTAATGTTAAATGACACCACTATTTACCGGAAGTGGGCGTGGAAAGCGGGCTGTGAGATAGGCCTATTGGTTCCAGTTCCGTTTAGGGATCTGAACCAATTAATTTGGTTCAAAATTAGGCGGGGGAAAAATAGAACGGAACAGGTTTCAACCTCGGTAGAAAAGAGGCCTACCGTATAATATAGCCAGGACTTATCCCCAGCCCAACACATTTTAATTTATTTTGAAAGGAGCAGATCTGAAATGAACAATAGCACTTTCAATATCAAATGACACTGATCATCCCCTGTATCGCTTTTTTAACCTCATGCCATCTGGAGAAAGATACAGAACCTTGGCTGTGGAAAAAGGTCATTTTAAGTAGGAGCTTTGTTCCCTCAGCCATCGCAGCATTATCCTATTTAGACCTGAGGACGAATCTACAAATATCTTCTAAATCCTGACAGTTTTCTGAAAAACCTATGTTTCTATGTTAGTGGTGCTCAACCTTTTTCACATCAAGGACCCCCAGAATTATCTGTATTTGGATGCGGACCCCCATCTGAAAATATGCTGTTCCAGGGACCCCCCCAGAAGCAAACATTTGAGTTAAAAACGTTCGCTCTGAAAGAATATATATATTCAAAGATTTGCGCCACATTTTCACAATGAAAACAAAATAGCAGATCTAAGCTCGTAGAGCTTGTAAATTTGCTATTTTTCAATGGCTAAAGACAAGTATAACATAATGCTTAAAACACAAAAAGGGGTTCCCGTACAGAATGGATTAAACAAACTGCCCCGCCGATAGGATGGTTCTGTACACTGTGGGGACCTCATGTTTTTGTATTGTCTTGGTGTGTTGTTTTTGATGTGGGTTTTGATGAACAGACTGTGGAGACAAATATCCTTCGGGACAATCAAAAATTATGATTTTTGTCCTATAACACAAACATTAAATTCCCATTGACTATGATTGGAGAATTCACGTCATATGTGTCTGAGCAAATCGGCTATTTTCGTCCTAACACAAACATTAAATTCCCATTGACAATGAATGGAGAATTTACGTCCTATGAAGATGAGCAAATTGGCTATTTTTGTCCTACACAAAGATAAAATTCCCATTGACAATGAATGGATGATGTACGATGATAAGAGCGCCCCTCACTTCACACGGGTGTGATTTTTGAGGGGCGCTAGCCCCTCCAGCTTTTGTCCCCACACGTCTCAAGATTTGCCATTGACAATGAAAGGGGAATTCAGGTCAAATGTCCGCTACATCTTCTCCCCACACGTCTCAAGACTTGCGATTGACAATGAACGGAGAAACTAGGTCAAAATTCTGCCAAATATGACATTAAAACATTAAACGCCACTGACATTGAAGGGAAGATTTATGTCATATGTAAACGAGCAAATCAGCTAACCAATCACAGGCAACAGGCATTCTGATTGGCCAGTATGAGATGATGCATGATGTATGATGCAGAGTGTAGAGTAGGAGAGTAGCGACACGCTTTGATCTCGCCGCAAAGCGGGTACCTATATGGGCTATAGTTCCAAACATTGCTCCTATGGCTGGAACTATATCCCATTGAGATAGAATGAGCACTTCAAAATTCCCTGCTGATGGCAGCTGATAACGGTTCCCCCTCCCTCCTCATCCTCCTGGACTTGTCAGCCGCATTCGACACAGTCGACCATACCATTCTCCTCAACCGACTCCACTCCACTATAGGACTCATCGACACTGCACTAAACTGGTTCACCTCATATCTCACAGACAGAACCTAGTGCGTCTCCCTGGGAGGTATTCACTCACGATCACACCCTGTCACCTGCGGCGTACCCCAAGGTTCCGTCCTCGACCCCACCCCTTTCACTCTCTACATGCTCCCCCTTGGTCGTATCATCAGCCAGCATGGGATATCCTACCACTGCTACGCTGATGACACCCAACTCTACCTCAGGACAGTCCCACCCCCCTATGCCCCCCTGTCATCACCATCATCACCATCATCCACACTGACCACCTGCCTTGAGGAGATAAAGGCGTGGATGACCGATAACTTTCTCCAACTCAACAGCTCCAAGAAAGAGGCCATTCTCATCGGCACCCCACACCAGGTCAAATCATCCCCAATAACCAGCATCACCTTCTCCAACCAGGACCTCCCCCTCTCACCTGTAGTCACCAACTTGGGTGTAAAAATGGACCCCCACCTGACCTTTGACCCCCACATCAAACACCTTTGCAAAACCTCATTCTTTCACCTCCGAAACATAGCCAGACTCCGTCCCACACTCAACCTGCCAGATGCAGAAAAACTTGTTCACGCCTTTGTCTCCTCAAGGCTTGACTACTGCAACGCACTTCTCACCGGGATCCCTAGCAAGAGCATCCAGAGGTTCCAGTACATCCAGAACAGTGCTGCTAGGATCCTGGTGAGAGTGCGGAAATACGATCATATCACACCCATACTCCATTCCCTTCACTGGCTTCCCGTCTCCTCCAGGATAGATTACAAGGTCTGCCTCCTCACCCATCAGTGCATCCACAGCAACGCCCCTTCCTATCTGAAGGAACTCATTGAACCCCCAGCCTCCACCCGCTCCCTCCGCTCTGGAAATTCAAACACACTCAAAACCACCAAAACAAAACTCCGCACCATGGGGGACCGGGCCTTCTGCTCAGCTGCTCCTCGGCTGTGGAATGCCCTCCCCGACCACCTGAGAGCACCACAATCCGTGGACGCTTTTAAAAGGGGACTTAAGACATTTATTTTTAACAAGGCATTTGGCCAGTTGGACCATTAGATGCCCGGTGTACCTTTAATCATTTTAGCAGTAGGCATATACCATGAAATGCAAGTTCTCTTTTCTTATTATTATTATTTTATTTTTTGAGTGGTGTAAACCACTCCTACAACTGGCTTTTGTGTGCAGAAAAAAATGAGCATGGTTGCTATGTTCAAAATAATTTCTGACGTAATTAAATCACACCCGGGTGAACTGGATGACCGTAGCAACCATGGTCATTTTCTCTGCACAAAAAAAGCCAGTTGTGAAATCACATCCAGGTGTGATTTCATTACGTCAGATCAGAGCTGATCAGGCTATATAATACCTTACCTTATATAATACCTCACATCGGACAAAAACTCCAGCTGAATCAACTTCATGGTCACAAATCATCACATCAGAAGACGAGTCTACCTAGCCAAAGATCTTTAACGTCAGACATTACGTCAGACCACAGCTGATCATGCTATATAAAACCTTACACCACTCAGTTCACACGGGTGTGATTTTTTTAGTACGTGTGCGTGTTTTTTGAGTGGTGTAAACCACTCCTACAACTGGCTTTGTTAGTTTACGTGTCTGTCTGTTTGTCTGTCTGTCTGTTCGTACCAAAAAATGAGCATGGTGCATTGTGATTGGCCGGAATGAGACATTACGTCACTGACATTACGTCAGTGACCACAGCTGATCAGGCTATATAAGACCTTGCACCACTCAGTTCACACGGGTGTGATTTTTTTTTTAAGTTAAGTGTTTTTTTGAGTGGTGCAAACCACTCCAACAACTGGCTTTGTACCTGTGTACCCGTGTTTGTTCGTACCAAAAAACGAGCATGGTTGCTATGGTTAGTATGTGACGTCACTGACATCACAGATATCACGTCAGAGTGAATCAATCTCTATATAATCAATCTTTATTGCACCACTCAGTTCACACGGGTGTGATTTTTAAGTTAAGTTTTGTGTGTGTGTGTGTGTGTGTGTGTGTGTGTGTGTGTGATACAGCTGCGCCCTCTGGTGGCGGGTGGGTGGTGTTACAGCGTGACACACAGACAGACACACACATACAGACATGTTCTGCTAGGTCTCATAGTTAGTGCTCACTGCGTTCGCGCGCCCCTCACTCCACACGAGTGTGATTATTATTATTATTATTATTACAAGCTCACAAGGAGTCTCTGCTTGTCTTGGTCTAGGTGGCTCTGCGGCAGGGCAACTACGAGCTGGTCAACGCTCTGCTGAAGTCCGGCGCCAACGTCAACTACTACTCTCGCGTGAACACCACGCACTTCCCGTCGGCGCTGCAGCACGCTCTGAGGGACGAGGTGATGCTCCGGATCATCCTGAACAACGGCTTCGACGCGCGGCGCTGCTTCGACTGTCCCTACGGAGACGGAGCCCACCGCCACCACGGGACTCTGACCGCCACCGCAGTCGTCATCACAGACATGGTGGTGAGTTGGTATAGGGTCGCGACATTCAAAATCACACCCGGGTTGAGGTACAATGTTGTTTTTGGCAGCAAATTTAGATTTTTAGTTTAGTCATAGTCTTAAGTCTTTGGAATAAAACTTAGTTTTAGTCACATTTTAGTCATCTGAAAATGTAGTGTGTTAATGTTAAATCATACCTCTAGTAGGGGTTTATCAATTGTCTGGGGCCATTGTCACTTGCTCCCCGAGCGGGAATCGAACCTTTACATTATTCAGTTACCTTGACCACTATAGTTGTCTAGTTTTAGTCGACTAAATGTCATAAGATTTTAGTCAACTAAATCTACAGTTGATTTAGTCGACTAAAATGTATTTTGGCGGGCCTTGATGCCGTCGTAATGGCTGATTTTACACTTGCTGAAAACAGCCAAGCTCAAAACGCGTCGCACTGTGAGCAAGTGTAAAATGACTTGTGTCTAACTTATACTGGATCTCTTGTCCACTAAGTCCCTAATATTTTAGTCTATAGTTTTTATTTGTTGACGAAATTGTCAATATATTTAGTCTTACTTTTAGTCCTCATAGTTTTCATGTAGTTTCCATTTAGTTTTCGTCAGTGAAAAAGGATAGTCGACGAACATTTTTCGTCATAGTTTTAGTCGACGAAATCAACACTGGTTGTGGTTATAACCACGCCCCGCTTCTATTCTGTGTAGCCTGGGTTCCAGCCTGATCTGCTGCGTTCCGCGTATCTGAAAATGTCACTGCGCTGCTCAGTCTGGACAGAGGCTGCTTGACTTGTATTTCATAACGTCACCTGTTGTTGTTACGTAGCCACGTTGTTGCTGATACGTCATCAGCCAGCGCCACTCTGTCCATGCTTCTCAACGTTGACAAAAATAGTTTGAGACTTGAGAGTAAAAACCTACAGTTAAAAGTAAACGAGTCAGTAGTCCACTGTCAGATTCAGTAGTACAAAAAACATGACGGCTGTGTGGGGTGAGTTTAGTGAATGATAAGGGGACGTTGCAGGACAACAGCAGTAGCTGTGTCCTGTGTGGGGTGAGTTTAGTGAATGATAAGGGGACGTTGCAGGACAACAGCTCTGTGTGGGGTGAGTTTAGTGAACGATAAGGGGACGTCGCAGGACAACAGCAGTAGCTGTGTGGGGTGAGTTTAGTGAACGATAAGGGGACGTCGCAGGACAACAGCAGTAGCTGCACAGTGCGCATTGATACACAAGGTCAAACTGGTGTTTTTCCTCAACCCGCACCACAGACCAATCAGAAGCCACGGTTCCATTTCAACCTTCATATGTCCCGCCTACCTGTGGAGAACAGGAGACTGTCCAGACTGAGTAGCGCAGTGACATTTTCAGATCCGCGGAACACAGCGATTCAGGCTGGAACCCCAGGCTAGCTTCTGTGGCCAACGTGGCAGTGTTGCAGAAAGGTATCTTTTAGCTGGGGACCCCCTGGAACTCCCTCCAGGACCTCATGGGTGTCCCCTGATCCCACTTTGAGAACCACTGATTTACATATTGTGTTAATTGTTTAGGAAACTGCATTAGTGGTAGTGTGGGCCGCCGGGGCACCATGTTTCTAGCCTGGCGCGGCCAGACTCATAGCGAGGGTTCACTGATGTTTCCTCCCCGCATATGAGTCTGGACTCGGGCTCATTGACAGAGTGTATGCGGAAGCTGGAGAAATCAGAAAATGACCGGGGCCAATCGGGCCAATCAGTAACTGCGTTTCAACGGCTGTCCGTACAACAGTGAAAAGCAGCCTCTGATTGGTTCATGTGTATATGGTGACGTAACATTCATGCTGCAGGACTTTCAAAACAACAATGGCTGCCCTCAACGCAACAAGTTTAAAAGTTTACACAGAAACGATAAGAACAGCAGTTATTTCAGATATAGACTCTGACATATATCCGACATATCTCGCTCACGTATAAAGTAGAAACTATTAAACAGACCTTGTTGTTTTTAGCGTGGTTACCGTGGTATGAGGAGCGGACCAGCGCACTGTGTGGTGACGTCAGCTTTTTGTTACGCTGATTGGCTAGATGGATCTGTCTGTCAAGGCAACTACTAACGCCCACTTTTCAAGCTGCCTATGGCCGAAGTCCAGACTCATATGCGGGGAAGAATCTTCAGTGAATCTCCGCTATGAGGCTGGCCAAGCCAGGCTACCATGTTTCAGCCGTAACATTTTATTTTTGCTTTAATCCATGTGTTCCTCTGTTTCCCTGTTAGTTCTGTGAGGTCAAAGATGCAAAGATGCAAAGATCACAGGATATTTGTCACTTTGTATATCTGTTGCTCACATCAAGCGTGCGTCCGTAGTGACGTTGTTGTCACTGCAGCTACAGCTGCAGCATTGTAGCTTTGCATCTGGAAGTTGCATGAACCCGGCTCAGCTTCAATTTGCAGCTTTGTAACTTTTGCAGCAGCCACACACGTCGGATGCATCTTCACGTCGCTGGCTTCCATTGACAATGAATGTTAGCCTGTATCTTTGTATCTTCACGTTGCTGGCTTCCCTTGACAATGAATGTTAGTCTGTATCTTTGTATCCTCATGTCGCTGGCTTCCATTGACAATGAATGTTAGCCTGTATCTTTGTATCCTCGTGTCGCTGGCTTCCATTGACAATGAATGTTAGCCTGTATCTTTGTATCCTCATGTCGCTGGCTTCCATTGATAATGAATGTTAGCCTGTATCTTTGCATCCTCATGTCGTTGGCTTCCATTGACATTGAATGGTAGACTGTATCTTTGTACCTTCATGTCGCTGGATTCCATTGACAATGAATGGTGCACAGAATACAAAACCCTGATGCAGGCATTCAAAGCAACCAGAGGTATGGCTCCCCCATATCTTGCAAGTATGATTGAACCCCCCAAAACTGTGGAATGCACTCCCCGTTGCAGTCAGAACTGCAGCATCACTCCCAATCTTCCGCCGTAATCTGAAAACCCACCTTTTCAGACTCCATCATGGCCAATAGCACTTACCCTACCCCCTTAGATAGCATCTCGGTAAACTTAGATAGCATTTGATACAGACTTATAGCATGTTATGTAGACATCACTATAATTGCATTGTATGTAGTCATAGCACGTCATAGTACATATGTATAGCATAGTATAGTATATATGTATAGTTTATATGTATAGTTTAGTTTCATTATATAGATATTCCACTGTTACGATCTTAGTTTACGCATGTTTCATGATAAATGCTTTTTTATGTGATGTATTCCCATGCTTTTTTTGTTCTTGCTTAATGTAAATCGCTCTGGATTAAGAGCGTCTGCTAAATGCCTAAATTGTAAATTGTAATGGTGGACTGTAACTGTGTATCTCCATGTCGCTGGCTTCCATTGACAATGCATGGTGGACTGTATCTTTGCATCTGTTTCCCTGTGTAGTTCTGTGAGCTGATCACAGTGTCCTGGCTCAAGCACCTGTCCGCCCAGGTGGTTCGCATCATGCTGGACTACACTGACCACGTCACCTTCTGCTCCAAGCTGCAGGACGCTCTGCAGGAGCAGAGACAGTGGGAGGACATCTGTCACATCCAGAGTGAGTGAGCGAGAGACATCTGTCACATACAGAGAGAGAGAAAGACATCTGTCACAGAGAGAGAGAGAGAGAGAGAGAGAGAGAGAGAGAGACATCTGTCACATCCAGAGAGAGAGAGAGAGACATCTGTCACATAGAGAGAGAGAGAGAGAGAGAGAGAGAGATCTGTCACATCCAGAGAGAGAGAGAGAGAGAGACATCTGTCACATAGAGAGAGAGAGAGAGAGAGAGAGAGAGACCTGTCACATCCAGAGTGAGAGAGAGAGAGAGACATCTGTCACATCCAGAGAGAGAGAGAGAGAGAGAGAGAGAGAGAGACCGTTTCCACACCTACCTGTAAGCGCAAAACGGCCGACAGCCGCGGACGACTTAAGCTGTGCGCAGCTTATTTTCCGCGTTTTTAGACAGCTGGTGGATGGAAATTAAGCTCCACCTCCGCGGACGATTTGCGCTCTCGATTTGCGCGGAGGAGAGCGCAAATCGTCCGCGGAGGTGGAGCTTCTTTTCCATCCACCAGCTGTCTAAAAACTCTGAAAATAAGCTGCGCACAGCTTAAGACGTGCGCGGCTCTTTAGATAGTGTGGTAGCACCTAGAGAGAGAGAGAGAGAGAGAGAGAGAGAGAAAGAGAGCTGACTGGACTCGTCTTGTCGTCCATCAATCATCCACATTAAAACAGTGGTTTTCACGTCAAGGTCCATTATTTATTCGCCATTATTAGAGTGCCCCTCACTTCACACAAGTGTGATTTTCTTATTTCCCCAAAAGGGGACCATATTTGACAGCACCTCCTGCCGTACTCTATCTTTATTTAACTATACAGTGCAATATCCACCGTATTATTATTTCATTTGTTTTGCTTATCATCTAATGTGGATGGATGGTAGTCATTATTACTTTTTGTTTTTGTTTGATTTTGGGTTCGCTGTTTGTATTTTTTTATCTCTCTTTGTTTATTCAGTTGTTGCTATAGTCATGGCTCTCAGTTCCCACCTGATGTTGTGTGGGAGTCCAGACTGTTCCAGACTGTACTGAACAACTGCTAGCTTACATAAGGTCTTCAGGCTAGGACTCAAGTCTAAGACATACAGGTCAACAGCTGTTTCTGTTCCTCCAAAGAGGAAGACATGATCTCCAACCATGCAACAGCACATGCTAGCCGTCGGACACGGTCCTTTCCCCTTGGGCTCAAACTTCTTCCTGCAGGAGAAGCTCTCTGGGTTGAATTTCCACACGTCATTGAGGTTTCCGATGCCTAAACCACCAAATATGTACAGCTCTCCATTGTAGGTAAAGGCTGAATGAAAGCAGCGATCTTCTGGTAGGAGCTGTGTAGAAGGCGTGCTCAGCCAATGGTTGGTCTCTGTGTCAAACACTTTGATGGTGGTGTGGTATTGACCCATCCCACAGCCCCCAAATACAAACATCTTTGGCCCGATGATGGTAGCAGAGTGATGTGATGCAGCAGGTTGTGGAGTTCCTCTGGTGTTGATTAAAGACCAGACCATCGTGTTGGTGTCCAACTTGCAGGTGTCATTAGTCCATCCATTCAGCTGGGTGTGTCCTCCATGGATAAACATGACCTTCCCCAACACACAGGCTGAGTGGGGGCTCTTCTCCTCTGGAACATTCCCAGAAACTAGTGGATTGAACCATGTGTTCCAGACACAGAGGTAGATGACATCTTCAATCAGCACAGCTGTGTGGCGAAAGCGTGAGGATGGAACCTCACGGTGAGGTTCTCCTCTTCCAGCGGCCACTGGGGTCAACTTCCTCCAGAGTAAAGTCAGTGTGTTGAAGACCTGCACACCAATCTGATCCAAATATGGGCTAAATGTGCATTTATATAGCGCCTTTATCCAAGGCACTTTACATACGTTGTGCATTACATTCACGAAGACATTCACACACCGATGACAGGGGAAACCATGCAAGGCACCAACCTGCACATCAGGAGCAATTAGGGGTTCAGAGTCTTGCTCAAGGACACTTCGACACTAACTCTGGGGGAGCCCGGGGTTTGAACTGGGAACCTCATGGTTCCCATTCGCCCACTCTACCCCTGAGCCGCCCTCAGAGGTCAGAGTCACCTCGGGTCACCTGATGATGACCCCAGGGACAGTCGGTCGGTGAGGGTGGTTGTCCAGGAACACGTAGCAGCGCTGTTCGCTAACATACGAGTCACAGTGACGGCGGTTGTAAAGGAACACATTGTAGCGCTGTTCGCTAACATACGAGTCACGGTGAAGGTGGTTGTCCAGGGACACAATTTAGCGCTGTTCGCTAACATGCGAGTCACGGTGACGGCGGTTGTACAGGAACACAATGTAGAGCTGTTCGCTAACATACGAGTCACAGTGACGGCGGTTGTACAGGAACACATTGTAGCGCTGTTCGCTAACATACGAGTCACGGTGTCGGCGGTTGTACAGGAACACATTGTAGCGCTGTTCGCTAACATACGAGTCACGGTGACGGCCGTTGTCCAGGAACACATTGTAGCGCTGTTCGCTAACATACGAGTCACGGTGACGGCGGTTGTACAGGAACACATTGTAGCGCTGTTCGCTAACATACGAGTCACGGTGACGGCGGTTGTACAGGAACACATTGTAGCACTGTTCGCTAACATACGAGTTACGGTGACGGCGGTTGTACAGGAACACAATGTAGCGCTGTTCGCTAACATACGAGTTACGGTGACGGCGGTTGTACAGGAACACAATGTAGCGCTGTTCGCTAACCTACGAGTCACGGTGACGGCGGTTGTCCAGGAACACATTGTAGCGCTGTTCACTAACATACGAGTCACGGTGACGGCGGTTGTCCAGGAACACATTGTAGCGCTGTTCGCTAACATACGAGTCACGGTGAAGGCGGTTGTCCAGGGACACAATGTAGCGCTGTTCGCTAAACATACAAGTCACAGTGACGGCGGTTGTAAAGGAACACATTGTAGCGCTGTTCGCTAACATACGAGTCACAGTGACGGCGGTTGTAAAGGAACACATTGTAGCGCTGTTCGCTAACATACGAGTCACAGTGACGGCGGTTGTAAAGGAACACATTGTAGCGCTGTTCGCTAACATTCGAGTCACAGTGACGGCGGTTGTAAAGGAACACGTAGCAGCGCTGTTCGCTAACATTCGACTCACAGTGACGGCGGTTGTAAAGGAACACATTGTAGCGCTGTTCGCTAACATACGAGTCACAGTGACGGCAGTTGTCCAGGAACACATTGTAACGCTGTTGTATAGCACTTTACAAACACAACACAACTAAGGGGATGCTTTGTCTATAATTTCAGTTCGTTTTAGTTTGTTTTGTAAACACCAAATGCAGTTTCAGTTTAAGTTATCGTTTTAGTTTTTTTTATTGTACTTTTAATCTAGTTCAGTTAACACAAATGTTTTTTCAATTTTAGTTTTCGTTATTTCATTAGTTGTAGAGTTAACTTAATAACTCAACGACTCGACGCTCACGATATTGTCTTTCTTTCAGGAAACACGCGCAGCCTGAAGCACCTGTGTCGCCTGCAGATCCGACAGCACCTGAACCGGCTGCGGCTGAGAGCACCCATGTTCATCAACTACCTCCCTCTGCCCCCCACGCTGAAAGATTACCTACGATACAGAGAGTACGATTTATACAGCCGGGGGATAGTCAGTCCATAGCAACTATACCTCCCTCTGCCCCCCAGCCCGTAGCAAAGATTACCTATGATACAGAGAGTACGATTTATACAGCCGGGGGATAGTCAGTCCATAGCAACTACCTCCCTCTGCCCCCCAGCCCGTAGCAAAGATTACCTATGATACAGAGAGTACGATTTATACAGCCGGGGGATAGTCAGCCCATAGCAACTATACCTCCCTCTGCCCCCCAGCCCGTAGCAAAGATTACCTATACGATACAAAGATTACAAATTATACAGCAGGGGCCAGGGGGATAGTCAGCCCGTAGCAAAGATTACCTATACGATGCAAAGATTTCCTACGATTAGGGTTGAAATCGGCTCCGATCACATGATTTTAAAAAGATCGGAATCGGGGACAAAAGATCGGATTTTTAATTGTCTAATGTAAATCTCAAAGTTGATGTAAAAACGGTTGTGTTTATGCTAGTTGTTTTCCTTCTGGTCCCAGTCAGAGATCATCAAACAAAGACTATAGTGACACTCAGAGACGTGAAAGACACCTATGATGAAAACAAAGGAAACAAAGGATTCCATGTTTTCATAGAAAACATGGAATCATGATTTAGACTGTTATTCGTCTCAACTGCTCAATTGAAAGGCAACACAACAGACTACACTAGAGTGACATACATTAGGATATTTGCTATTGTGATATGGCATAAGTGTTATATAAAAATATAAAGATTGGATCGGGAAAGATCGGTATGTCTCAAAATCAAACGACTGGAATCGGATCGGGACCAAAAAAATTATCAGGACATCCCTACCTACGATACAAATAATCCGATTTATACAGCCGGGGGATAGTCAACCCGTAGCAAAGTTTACCTATACGATACAAAGATTACCTACGATACAGAGAGTACGATATCTACAGCAGAGGTAGCCTGGAACAGACCTACTGTATGCTTTCTATGTTATATAGGCAGCTCCTGGCAGGATCGGCCGGCAGAAACGCGCGTGCGCGTCAATATTGAATAAGGCTGCAGACCATCAGTAATTAGCAGATAGAGAGAGACCTATCGGAAATCAGGGCCAATCACGTAATTTTCAAATGATCAGAATCGGATGGGGAGCCAAAAAAATCGTGATCGGGACATCCCTAGTTGTCATGTCATGCAATTAAAAAAAACAACAACCCTTTGCTATCTGGAAGCTCTTTAAACATGATAAAACTCATTTATTTTAGTCACCTGGAATGTTTTACTGTTAGTCTAGGTTTAGTCGGCTAAATATACAATTTTAGTCGACTAAATCTACAGTTGATTTAGTCGACTAAAATGTATTTTGGCGGGTCTTGATGTGTGATATGTGTTTTACCAAGTGTAAAATGACTTTTACTGGATCTCTTGTCCACTAATCCCTTCCTAACATTTTAGTTTAGTTTGTATTTGTTGACAAAATTGTCACTATAAGTCATAGTATTAGTCATCTTAGCTTAGTTTCCATTTAGTTTTCGTCAGTGAAAAAAGGTAGTCGACGAACATTTTTCATCATAGTTTTAGTCAACGAAATCAACACTGATGCAACTTGAACGCAGCATTTTGCGTTGAACAAATTTGTTTTGAAATCCATGTCGTTACATACCGCATCTCCCACTAGCTAAAGTGTGCTGGGTTGCTCCCCGAAAATAGCTGATCTACAAGCTCTGTGTAACGACATGGATTTCTAAACAAATTTGTTCAACGCAAAATGCTGTGTTCAAGTTCAGGAGACTTCTTGGGGGGAAAAAGCTATTCTTCTGAATGCTGCCTTCCGGCATGGCATGGAAAGGAGAGCTCACAGCGCGACGCGTTGTGAGCTTGTAGATCTGCTATTTTGTCCAAAAGTGTCCTCTTAACGGGATTCCAGCCCCTGCCTCTCTAACACTCTCTGCACGTCCCTGGACTAGACGCACAGCCAGGGTGACCAGATCCAAACTGTTCATTTGAGGGACAGAAGTATTGCTTGTGTGGGACAAGTGGGACGGGACGGAGGTTAGTCGTATTCGACCATATAGGCCAAATATTGCCTATCATTTTGTTATTAATTAAACCCCTCTGGCGTCTCACGTTGTGTTTTAAAAATGCATGGGTGGTAATGGTCAACTTGGTACTGTAGCCTAAAGGGATTATTTCTCATGTTATTTTTAATACGCTTAAAAACACGTCTTGCAGGAAGACATAATTTGAGAAAGCTTTACAAGAGAATGCCAACTATTTGGGGACTAACTATTAGGGCATTTGAACACTGATGCCTGTGAGTCACAAATAATGTGGGACAGGGTCTCAATTTGAACACTGATGCCTGCCAGTCACAATGTGGGACAGGGTCTCAATTTGAACACTGATGCCTGCCAGTCACAATGTGGGACAGGGTCTCAATTTGAACACTGATGCCTGCCAGTCACAATGTGGGACAGGGTCTCAATTTGAATACTGATGCCTGCCAGTCACAATGTGGGACAGGGTGTCAATTTGAACACTGATGCCTGCCAGTCACAATGTGGGACAGGGTCTCAATTTGAACACTGATGCCTGCCAGTCACAATGTGGGACAGGGTCTCAATTTGTGGGACGCCTGAAAAGTCTTGGAAATGAGGGACTGTCCCACACAAAGGGGGACATTCTGGTGGTCACCCTGCACACAGCCTTTGCGCAAAAATCCTTTTCAGTTCAAGGAAGAGCAATTTGGAACAATCTATATCCACTAACATAAGAGAGTGTCCTCCTTGTTTCATCCTTTAACGTCCAACTTTAAAGGGATGTGATGAAACAATTCTTTTTGAAAATGTGTACATTTTAATACAGCAATGCATTCATGTAAAAAAGGTAAAATAAGTATTTGTGTTTCTAAAATGTGAAAAAAAGAAAGAATAAATGTTTGCTGTGGAAAACCATGGAAAGTTTACATTGAATTGAACATGCACTGTACATCATTGCTAAACCTAAATTGTCCCTTTGACTTGTTTCTGCCCAAAATGACTGGCAATCCACAGGATGGATTGATGGATGGATGGATGGATGGATGGATGGATGGATGGATGGATGGATTGATTGATTGATTGATTGATTGATTGACTACTTTCGCCTCCTCGGACTTGGTCTTGACTTGGACTTGCTTCATTTAGGTGGACTCGACTACAACACTATATAATATCACACAATGTGCTGGAAGACAGTAGTAATAGAAATATTTTAAAATACATTGAATGAGGTAGATCACATTGTATTCTGGCGTTGGCCAGATTCCCGGAAACGCTTGCCCCAGCGGCATTCTGCCACGTGGGTGGAGCTTCTTTTCCATCCACCAGCTGTCTAAAAACCCGGAAGAGACGCCGGCAGACAGCGGAAAACGGCCGCACCTCTCTGCCCAGGTGTGGAAACGGCTAGTGGGTTCCAAATGGCCCCGTACAGGTGTGTAACTCAGAGTGTACAAATGGAACCAAATGGCCACAGAGTTATTCTGTGTTGCATAGAGCCCATTCTTTTACAACTTTCTATAGTTACTAACTTACTAGGCAGCCTAGCTGGCTGGCTTGGCCATACTGGCTGGCTTGGCCATACTGGCATGTTACTAATACTGGCATTGTTTTTCTTTATGGGGCTGCCTGGAGCCACACATTCACAGTCATATGAGTGTGGGCGGTGCATACACGCCCGCACGGCCAGCGTGTGTAAGGCAATCAAGTGCTCCCCTTCCCCAGCACAGCTACAAGGCTGCAGGATGATACAAAGTGATTGAAGGTGTGGATTATCGGTGAAATTTACAACGGTCACGTGACGGTAACCAGCCAATCAGAATCAAGTATTGGGGCTAACCGTTTTAAAAGGGATCATATACACGGCAATCCAAATGATTTGTCCACACTCCACCCCACAACTGCTGGTGGGAGAGTGACCACCAGGCAACTGGATATTATTAAGACAAGTATCATGGTTAACTTAATTGGTTTAGCCGACTGGGTTATTCCTATTTGTTTTCTGTTTGGTTGTTATTCCTTTGTGAAACCATGCACATGTGCTGCCCATCCCTGATTAATACCTGTTGGTTAACATAAATGGGAAATTATACCTTTTTACTGTTTCATTGAAATATTGGACTGTATTATATATTATTCCTTATTATATCAACCGTACATTTTATCCCACAGTGAATACATCTATTCTTGTGATTGAGGACATGTTTTAATGAATGATTTTCTAATTAGTAAAGTTTTGTACTTTTGTTACACACGTTTCTGCCTGCCTTTAATTCTTTATTGTATAACACATCTGTGTGAGGAGTCACTAAGTGCTCCAGGTGTTCAGTGTTACATCTTAGGAAATATCTCCTGGGTTGCAATTCCCCAGGTGGTGTAGTAGGCTATAGGTTCATCCATATCACCCTGTCACAATAGCAAATGGTTACAGTGAGCGTTTGCATGGGGCTGCAGGGGGGGCAACAGATCCTGTTGATTGATTGATTGAAGTATTTATAACAGTTTGGAGAATTACAGTACATTTCTAGTAAAACTCAATAGAAGACTCGCCTCACCATAAACTAAGCATTACACTTGTTTACAATAGAGCACCGAAGTCTGACGTCAATATCGGTAGAGGGCGCAAATCCACGGGTTCATGTACTTTTTGTTGTTGTATGATAATCCCCATAGGGGGATTTTAGATCGCCTCATAGAAGAACTGTGTTATGTTTATAAAAATAAACATGTCATCCCGGCCGTTTCACTCATATGGATATGAAGAATCAACTGACTGAGAGAAAACGCTATTGCTACTGAATTGGTTACATTTTCGCTAGAAAGAGACTGTATCATATATGAGTGATTGATTGATTGATTGAAATATTTATTAACAGTTTGCAGAATTACAGTACATTTCAAGCACAAACTCAATACAAAGACTGTTAACTGTGAGTGGACGACCCAATTAAGCATTACACTTGTTTACAAGAGGGTCCACCATGTTCAATTCATCAAAACATTTACGTACAAATAGACACTTCTATATAGTCAAAGAACAGAACAGGAATTCATCATAGAGGTAAAAAGGGAAAAGAGACATATACAGTGAGGAGGAAAAAAAAGGGGGGGGATTCAGATTTTTACGGGGGCCAGTTTCGAATTGCAGCCATCCGTAGGTGCCCTTTGAGAGCGGTTTTGAAGGAGTCAAGGGATTTGCATGTCTTAATGACTGTTGGTAGGGCGTTCCACATTTTGGTGGCATAGGAGCGAAAATAATTTAGTCCCTTGTTTGTGCCGAATCTGGGTTGTACATGGTTCGTTGCACTCCCTCTGGTGTTGTGGGTGTGGACTTCGTTAACATTAAGGAAGTATCTAGACAGGTACATGGGTATCTTGGTGGAGTATCGAATCTTGTGGACCAGACCCATTGCAAGATGCTGTACTCTGTCGTCGGACTCGTCGACCCTAAGCCATTCCAGTCTGTCAAAGTGGGCAGGGGTGAGGTGGGTTCGGGGGGTGAGGCCAAGTAGGAGCCTGACCAGTTTGTTTTGGGAAGTCTGGAGCCTAGTTTTAAGGGCCTTTGAGGTGCTGTGGTACCAGGAGGTGCATGCATAGTCAAAGTCAAAAGTGACTGACTGTCGAAAACAATACAGAGACACCTCCCCTGACAATAACGCAGAGACAGTTTGTTTATCTTTGGACCACAATGCTATATGAAACTATTTTAAAATGGCCCCATGTTATTCTCCATAGAGAAATTACTTCCGTGAACCAGGGGAATCGAGGGGATATGCGATTGACGTCAGGACTTCTGCGCTCTATAGGGTCCACCATGTTCAAATCATCATAACATTTAGAGACGTACAAATATACACTTCTATATAGCCAAAAATAAATCATCATAGAGGAGGTAAAAAGGGAAAAGAAAGATATACAGTGAGGGGGAAAAAGGGGGCCAGTTTCGAATTGCAAAGTGGGCAGGGGTGAGGTGGGTTCGGGGAGTGAGGCCAAGTAGTAACCTGACCAGTTTGTTTTGGGACGTCTGGAGCCTTGTTTTAATTGATTGCCTGAGTCCCGACTCCCGTGGTAGGAGTTCTGGTCTGGTTTTGGTGAATATTATATAGATGATCATTAGCTTAAAAACTCTAACATCTCCTCCAAATCAGAGGGAATTCCCTTTGGCTTAGTGGTTAAGATGTTTGCTTTCCACATGGGAGGCCTGTGTTCAAATTCGAGTTAAACCGGTTCCCTGTGTGAGGTGAAAAGTGAGGTGAGTGTGTCGGAGTGGCTCACAACCTGCCTGATGGCCTGAAAGTCTAATATCTCCCCTGAGTCACAGGGAATTCCCTTTTGATTATTTTTTGAGTGGTGCAACCACTCCAAGGAACAGCAATGTCCCTAGGTCCATCACTATGTTCATCCCTATGTCCATACCTACCGTATGTCCAGCGGAAGATTCGTGTCTGGCCAAGTATTTCCTAGCTACAGCTTGAAGTAGTTCTCAGAGGAGAAATTAGACTTTTGTCACTTTTTTTGACCTCACACAGGTACCATCTATGCATCCAGGAGGAGGCCACCAGCCCACCGTAACCCGGGTATCCCGTGTGGAAAGCCAACATCTTAACCACTAAGGCCTGACTAACACCTTCGCAACAGATTGATGCAGGGCCGGTTCTAGGGGGGGGCAGGGGTGGGCACAGCCCACCCAAACGTGCGTCCTGCCCACCCAATCAAAAGTTATGGGGATCCTTTATTTTTTTGCCTATAAAAAATATCATGAAATATCTGTACCGTTTCTGATTGGGTGGGCACTGCGCAGCATTTTTAGACCCAACAATGAACGCATACCGCAAAAGTTGTGTCTCGGTAGCGAGGCGGAGGGACCCGACGTCTAGCAAAATTAGCACAACAGAGAAGTGTTCAGAACACAACACAGGGCACACACTGAGGAGAATGAGCTGCGTCGAAAACCCCCTACACATAACCACGCCTCCAGCAACAGATCCACGAATCAGGAGTTCTACATGCTCAAACACAGACAATGAGAAAATACGTTTCAGTGATTATTTTCTAAATAAACTTTATCTCACACAATCACTCTCTCTGTGTGCTCCCGTCTGCTCACTATGTTGGTAGCAAGAAAGAGAGCGACATGCATCCTTTCTTTAAGCCTATAAGCAAAAGCAAGCCTAGTGCTGCTTCTGCCTCTGCAGTGAGTGCAGTCCCTAGCACATCTGTTAGCACTGTTGCTAACACAGAGGCTATCGCTGCTGTTGCCTCTGCAGTGAGTGCAGTCCCTAGCCCATCTGTTAGCACTGTTGCTAACACAGAGGCTATACACTGCACGGACACACCGCACGGCACGGACTGGAGGAGAAGAGTTTGGTTTCTCCCTTCGGTTCGCTCGCAGCAGCGCCGTGCAGACAGTACCAGTTCACTTTGCAGGTTGGAAATCCGCTATAGAGCGGATACGGAAACGGACGTTTGTCTGACTAAGGTATACGTGCAAATGACCGGATATAGAAGGCGGGCTCTCTAATCCACTAACGTTCAAACCATGTTTCTGGTTGGCTGACAAGACTGGCACAACGCAATACTTAGTTCTGATTGGTTCATAAAAAACAAAAAAAACAAAACAGGAAACTAATAATGAAATGCCGGTGGCAACCTCCTTTTATATACTCTATGGTGGCAACTGTTTTGAGAAGTAAACTAAAAAGTCAGCAGAAGAATGCGCTAAAAATATATATAAGCAAAATGGCAACGCAACCAACATTAGCTCAGCTCTTTAACCCTTAGAAGATGAAAGACGCCAATTGGCGTCTTCATCAGAATTCCGTAAATGATCAATGACGCCAATTGGCGTCTTCAGAGTTTTTGATTAATCTAAACATATTAATATGCTCCGAAGCGCTGTTTAAATTCCTGAGCTTATATTCCAACTACATTACCCAGAAAACCCGTGTCACGTGACACACGTGTACGTGTTGCCATTGGAAGCTGGTCCCAACCCCTGTAAACAGTGGGGGCAGAGGGAGTCTTCATAGTTTATTGTTTTGCCTGTTTTGCCGTCTCGCCCGAGCGATTTTCTAGCAGAAAAAGTTGAAAGCAGTACTATTTATTTGAGCGAGTTTTGTGGTAGTAGTATTGATCCATACGCGTCCCAGTCGCCTTCTCCAGGCGGAGTAGCCCTGGTCCAGTGCTTACAGCGAGACTCGCTGCTCCCTCCCTCCTTTTTTCATTGTCTCCCCATCGTCGTCCGATGAGCTATACCGGGAAACCATTGAAGAAGACGATCAACCCGGAATGTTTTGAGGTAATCTTATTGTAGAAAATGCCCTTCTATAGTGATCAGAAATCATAAGATGATCGCTACAAATAGATGCTTGGATAATTACTACTACTAGTCAGATCATGACGCCAGAATGACTCACCACGATGGCCCCCAGCCATTAGCCAGCACCAAAGGTGCTGGCTAATGGGGGGGTTGGTGCATTGGTGCTGGCTAATAGTTGGAGGGGGGGGTTGGTGTCGATCGGTTGGTTGGTGCAGTACAAATGTATCGTAGCAGGCATGCACGCATGGCAGTACAAGTATTTTATATTGTAGCGTGCCTTATAGGCGATCTGATCTTTAGAGTAATGTTCGCTCCTTTTATTTACTGTCTACAAAGACGGAGAACAAACATGCATCGTTTACTGAAGCAACGCGTGTTTATGATGACCTTGCTACAAGGATCGGAGGGGGGACGGGGAGTGAAGCTAACAGTAGCGTATTATATAAGATCTGTATGACGTTTCATTGACGTCTGAGCTTCATGATAATCGCATTCATTGTATATTGTATACAATCATGATTGTACATTGTTTAGTGTGTCTCCGTGTGATGATGATGATGACGATGATGTCAGATAGCCTACGTCCCCCCCCCCCCAACTGGCTATTGGCCGGGCTGACTACAGCTAAATGTTTATTTTTATATATTTAGAACTGGCATCAGATGAGGAGGAGGAGGAGGAGGAGGATGAGGATGATGATGATGAAGACGAAGAGTCAAGACTGCGATGGAGTTATCCGACACTGAACCGGATGCATTCATTCATTTCAGTTGTTTTTTTTAAATTTAGCCTACACACACACACACACCGTCAAGAACAACTGGAATGCAGTGGTTTGGGGACACTGGGGAGTTTGGGGACAACTGTTTTGTATGTAGGCCTATTTATTTTCTGTAATATTTATTATAATTGTATTATGTTAGTAGTCATAAAAAATAAAATACGCTTTTACAATGAGTTAGACCTGTCATGGCTATTTTGTTCACTATTCTGAGGTTTATGGTTTGACTAAGCGAGTTTCAACTGTGATTTACTCTGTAACGGTAGATGGTAAGAACCCAATTTTTTGTTATAATACAGTATACATTCAAGTCTATATTTTGATACATATCATGGGCACAAAGTCATATCAAAACAATGTCCTTGGATGTGTTTTTTTATCAAAACTGTTTCTTCACAACAGGTTTTTGAGATACATGCATGAATAGACAAGGTACTGGTAAGACTATGTAAACATGGTATATATCAAAATGTGCGTTAGAATGTCTAATTTTACCCCAAAAAAGAATTGAGTTTATATGATGTTCCATTTCAGAGCTAGGGGGACTTTTAGCTGGATAGGTCAGATTGATCATGACTGACCATGCTATTTATAGATGGCAAAATATCTACAGTGGTACATGTGAGAAACTTTTTATTTTATTTTAATTGAACTAGACAACTCACCCTTTAAAATGAGATATTGCATGGCTATGTACGCCCAGCAGAAAAAAAGTTATTTAGAAAATAAAACTTCAACCGGGCATAACTTTTTTTGTTGTCCTAGAAACACTACCCAGTGTAAATGCAGGCTCTTTTAAATGGCTTCCAACACAAAAACTAAACATTTTATCAACTCAGTTAATTTTTTTCCTGGAAGCAGACAAGCCAAGCTTTCTCTGAAGGTCTTTCGTTGTCACACATTCACAACAGAGAATTTTCAATAAATCATTCAAAAACGCCATTCTGCCATAGAGAAGTCTAAAAACTATATAGAAATCCTTGAAACTCTCAAAGAGTTAAGAGAAAGGAAAGAGTTGAAGAAGATAATGTCATTAAAGACAAAGTTAGAAAAACAACCAAGACCATACAGTTGCATGACAGAGAGTGACAGATGGGGAGGAGGAGGCAGAAGTGGCAGCAGGACCAGCATCAAGCACAGGTAATAATAATAATAATAATATTATGAAATTCCTGATATTATATCAGGAATTTTATAGCACAGTATAACAAAAAAAAGCAGTTTTCTATGCATTTCAGGGGTACTGTGGGTTTACTTTGAACCCCAAATGTTATTGGCACAGTATAAAAAAAAGCAGTTTTCTATGCATTGTTTGAACCCCCAATTGTTTTATTGGCTGTGCCAAAAAAAAGCAGTTTTCTATGCATTTCAGGGGTACTGTGGGGTTTGAACCCCCAAAAAAAATTTCGCGGCGCGTCCGGGGTCGCCCCCCTTACAATTCTGGCTGCCCACCTGAGTGGGGCTGGCTAAATCCGGCCCTGGATTGATGTATAGCTGATGCATGAGACTTATTGACTGATGCAAGCTCACAATGCATTTCATGGTTTGACACAACATTTGTGTTGTATGTTTGAACTTGGGCTCCATCAGAGTTGGTGTCAAAGTGTCCTTGAGCAAGACTCTGAACTCCTAGTTGCTCCTGATGTGCAGATTGGTGCCTTGCACGGTTTCCGCCGCCATCGGTGTATGAATGTGTGTGTGAATGGGGGAATGTAATCTATGTAAAGTGCCTTGGATAAGGGTGCTTTACATATATTGTGTAGGTAGCTGTAGGTCTAACCAAGTCTGTTCTTTTTGTAAAAAAATCATAAACCCCTTGACACATTTGACACATGTTCATGATAAAATGCCACAATGTTTTTCTACTTGGTCTGTGTCTCATGGGAGGGCTGTGGGCAGTTCAGAAACCTGTCCACCAGTGACATCATCAATGGGGAATCAAAGCTAATAGAAACTGTAGGCTTTCTATTCCTGAAAAGTTGCAATACGATATTGGAAGCCATCGTTCTCACGATAATACAAAATATTTTCAAAAAAATCCTGCCTAACGATGATGTCACTGGTGGATTCTGAACTGCCCACAGCCCTCCTATGAGACACAGACTGAGTCGGAAAAAATGGTGGTATTTTATCATGAACAATGAATGTACAAAAATCTGAACAAAAACAAAAAGGGAATTCCCTGTGACTCGGGGGAGATATTAGACTTTCAGGTCATCAGGCTGAGGTTGTGAGCCACTCTGACACACTCACCTCCCTTTTGACCTCACACAGGGTAAGCAAGTAACCTGACTCCGCCAGATGGGGCAGCAGAAAGTACACATGGGTTCCCCCCTCCTGCTCCCATCTGGGAACTCTCAGGCAGACTTGATGCCCGGCCACAAAACGGCCTGGCCAATCAGCAGCAGCTAGAGGCGGGATAGGCCCACATATATTAAACTGAGATTTGAACCCCAGTCTCCCATGTGGAAAACCAAAATCTTAACCACTAAGCCACAGGGAATTCCCTCTGATTCAGGGGAGATATTAGACTTTTAGGCCATCAGCCTGAGGTTGTGATCCACTGCTACATTCCTTTCACGGGGAAACTTGATCCAGTCACGGCACCACCGGGGATTCGAACCTGTGTGGGAATTAAAGCCAACATCTTAAAGAGTTTTCTGAGCTTAATTGCAAAAACAAAACAAAATTGACTTTTAACATTCAGTAGATTTTCTGTGGTCTGGCGTTTTCTGTCTCAAACAAGTGCTCTGATTTTCCTGTATGTATTTTTCAGCAGATGTCACTGTTTTTATTGTTTTGCCTGTTTTCATTGCAGCTCAAAAGGCTTCCAAACCCCAGAGTAAACTCAGTCCACAGAAAATCCACTGAATGTTCAAAGTTCAGGTTTTTTGGGTGTAATGGAATATATGCAGCCAACACTTCCGCGTTCAGTTTGGGCCGCCGGTGCGCTTCCGGTCGGCAGCCACTCATTCACTGTGAACGTACGGTCGTGATTATGTAGGAATAAAGTTCAGTTCTTTAAACCACACTATTTCATTTGATTATGTGAGCGTATTTTTTCATAGTTTGTATTATTTGTGTTGCGACGTTGACATGATGACATGAGGTAGAAAGGCCTTAAATCTCCTTTTAAAAACGGGAGTTCTTCCAGTTGTTACACTGGAGAAAAAGAAAAACTAACCAGGTGCTCCACGGAGATATAAACAGGTGATGATGATAAAAGGTGATCACACGGATCAAACGGGATCAAGGCATATAGAAAAAAGAGACGATCCGGGCAGTCAAAGTTAAGAAGAGGAGGAAAACCTTTATTAAATTAAAAAGGCAACTGGCAACATGTTTTAACCATTAACTGGTCTTCATCAGGGCAAGAATGAGTCCAAAAAACTGAACTAACCATTAAGCCAAAGGGAATTCCCTGTCACTCGGGGGGAGATATTAGACTTTTGTCACTTTATTGACCTCACACAGGGAGAAGTGCATCCGGAGAAGGCCACCAGCCCAACATATGTAACCCAGGATTTGAACCCGGGCCTCCCATGTGGAAAGCCAACATCTTAACCACTAAGCCACAGGGAATTCCCTCTGACTTGGTGGAGATGTTAGACTTTTGGGCAATCTGGGGTTGTGAGCCATTTCTAAATCGTGGTAGTTAAAACAAATCTGAGATCGATCTCCCACCACTGCCTCAAAATAAATCTCCGATCAATAAGACATCATCATGATTGATTGGTTCACTGATCCTGACAACACTGATACATTTTGCACAATAAAACATCTAAGGCCCAAACATTGTTGCCATACAAGCTACTTTGGACTTGTTTTTCTGTGAAGTTGATTGGCTGCGCTTTGGGCTTGTTTCTAAAGTGTAGTTGCTTATTTTCCTAATTGTTGTTTATCCTATTCAGGACGCAAACCCCTTTTGGTGATTTGAGCATTATGTTATACAGTACTTTACCTATTTTTGAAAAATCGTGAAAATGTGGTGCAAATCTTTGAATATTCTTTCAAAGCAAACGTTTTTAAAACAAATGACCGGAACTACTTAATATTCACCATAACCACATCAGAACTCCCACCACGGGACTCAGGCAATCAATACCTTTGCAACCACTATATTAATGTCAAGTACAGCTTTAAGTCCAAAAATCTGAACTAACCCTTTAACCACTAAGCCAAAGGGAATTCCCTGTGACTCGGGGGAGATATTAGACTTTCAGCTTATCAGGCTGAGGTTGTGAGCCACTCTGACACACTCACCCCCCTTTTGACCTCACACAGGGAAAGGACGTCCATTTGTAAACCCAGGATTTGAACCCAGGCCTCCCGTGTGGAAAGCAAACATCTTAACCACTAATCCAAAAGGAACTCCCTCTGATTTGGGGGAGATTTTAGACTTCTTATTAAGCCAATGACCGGAACACAACCAGACCAGAACTCCCACCGTACTCAGGCAATCAATTCATTTAATACCTTTGCAACCACTATATTAATGGCAAGTATTTCCGTACAGCTTTAAATCCAACAATCAGAAGAAGAACAAAAAAGGAATTCCCTGTGACTCGGGGGAGATATTAGACTTACAGGTCATCAGGCTGAGGTCGTGAGCCACTCTGACACACTCACCTCCCTTTTGACCTCACACAGGGAAGCTCAATTTAAACCAGGATTTGAACCCCAGTCTCCCGTGTGGAAAGCCAACATCTTAACCACTAAGCCACAGGGAATTCCCTCAGATTTTGGGGCGATAGTAGACTTTTAGGCCATCAGGCTGAGGTTGTGATCTTAAAGGGTTAGTTCAGATTTTTGAGGGGCGCTAGCCCCTCCTATATACAGGTTAAATGTTTGTTTTAAAAAACGCCATTGACAATGAAGGGAAAATGTACGTCATATTGTCCACTACGTCATATTGTCTCTTTATTGTTAATGGGATTTAATGTTTGTGTTGGCACCATTTGTTTTATATCACCATTACATCACCTAATCAACATGAGTTAGACTTTAATATATTAGTGCCCCTCACTTCACACGTGTGTGATGTTTGGACTTTATAGCTGTGGGAAATCCTGCTCCTTTTCACCCATGGGTGTATCAGACAAATGTTTTATGAATTAGAAATGAATTATTATTCTCTGATATAATTTGTACTGTACTGTGATACACTAATATGTGCAAAATAAAATTAAAATTAAATGAATTAAATACTTTTGGTGAATAATAAGTCGTTCCGTTCATTTGATGGGGGCCATGGGGACATTACAAAAAAAATTAATCCACAAAACTAGTGTGTCATTTGTATTGTTGACCTATTTCTACCATATATAGAGCACCATAGGCTATATACCCCCTTCAACTTTGACCCTTCTGTCACATGGAACTATTTTTTTGTGTCCAGTTGTGACACTGGCACATAAATATGTGAAATAATGTATGTCCTGTCCTGGTATGAGTTTTGAAAGAAAATGAAACATACTGGCGAATAACATGGGAATATATTGGTTAAACTCTGGTTACATATTTAACCCTGAAAAGATTCGTGTCTGGCCACTCACTGTCACTGCGATGACCAGAATGAACTACTTAATATTCACCAAAACTAGACCAGACTCCTACCACGGGGCTTAGGCAATCAATTAATACCTTTGCAACCACTATATGAATGGCAACTGGCAAGTACAGCTTTAAGTCCAAAATATCAACTAACCCTTTAACCACTAGGCCAAAGGGAATTCCCTGTAGCTTGGGGGAGATATTAGACTCAGGCCCTTTTGACCTCACACAGGGTAAGTGCAGTGCAAGGACCATCATTATCTAAACCTGGATTTGAACCCGGGCCTCCCATGTGGAAAGCCAACATCCTAACCACTAAGGGAATTCCCCTTGGGGAGATGTTAGACTTTTAAGCCAATGAACAAAACCAGACCAGAACTCCCACCACGGGACTCAGGCAATCAATTAATACCTTTGCAACAACTTTTTGTTGTTGCAAAGCTTTTCCGTACAGCTTTAAAGGACCACTTCACCACTTTTCAATCAACCTTCATATAATTGGTCCTCACTAATGTTCATGATAAAATGCCACAATGTTTTTTCTACTCGGTCTGTGTCTCATGGGAGGGCTGTGGGCAGTTCAGAAACCCGTCCACCAGTGACATAATCAATGGGGAATCAAAGCTAATAGAAACTGCAGGCTTTCTATTCCTGAAAAGTTGCAATGTGATTGATAATGGAAGCCATCATTATCACAATAATAAAAATCAATATATCTTTAAAAAGAATCTTGTTAAAAAAAATCTGCCTAACGATGATGTCGCTGGTTGATGGGTTTATGAACTGCCTCCTATGAGACACAGACTGAGTCGGACAAAATTGTGGTATTTTATCATGAACAATGAATGAAGTACAAAACTCTGAACAAAAACTAAAAGGGAATTCCCTGTGACTCGGGGGAGATATTAGATTTTCAGGTCATCAGGCTGGGGTTGTGAGACATTCTGACACACTCACCTCCCTTTTGACCTCACACAGGGTAGACTTGCAAGCACATATTAAACTGAGATTTGAACCCCAGTCGCCTGTGTGGAAAGCCAACATCCTAACCACTAAGCCACAGGGAATTCCCTCTGATTTGGGGGAGTTGTTAGACTTTTAAGCCAATGACAGGAACACAAGTCCAAAAATCTGAACAAAAACTAAAAGGGAATTCCCTGTGACTCGGGGGAGATATTAGACTTTCAGGTCATCAGGCTGAGGTTGTGAGCCAGTCTGACACACTCACCTCGCTTTTGACCTCACACAGGGAAGGGACTGGCACGTATTAAACTGGGATTTGAACCCCAGTCTCCCATGTGGAAAGCCAACATCTTAACCACTAAGCCACAGGGAATTCCCTCTGATTCAGGGGAGACGTTAGACTTTTAGGTCATCAGGCTGAGGTTGTGATCCACTGCTACATTCCTCCCACGGGGAAACCTGATCCGGTCACGGCACCACCTGGGATTCAAACCCAGGTCTCCCATGTGGGAAAGCAAACATCTTAAAGGGTTAGATCAGATTTTTGGATTTAAAGCTGTGGGAAATCCTGCTCCTTTTCGCCCATGGGTGTATCAGACAATTGTATTATAAATTAGAAATTAATTAGGCCTATTATTCTCTGATATCATTTGTACTGTACTGTGATAGGCTACACTAATATGTGCAAAATAAAAATGAAATGAATTAAATAGTTTTTGTGAATATGAAGTAGTTCCGGTCATTTGATTTATTAAAAATAAATTAATCCACAAAACTAGTGTGTCATTGCATTGTTGACCTATTTCTACCATATACAGCCTGGGCACACTTTAGATTCCATGCACGGACAGAAGAAGCTGTGTTTTGCGTCATTTCCGTTTTTTTAGACAGCTGGTGGTTGGAAAAGAAGCTCCACCCACGCGGCAAGCCGCTGGGGCAAGCTTTTCCGGGAATCTGGCCGACGGCTTCTTCTCCATCCACCAGCTGTCAAAAAACCTGGAAAAGACGTCGGGAGTCAGCTTCCTTTGGCCGCGCATGGAATCTTAGATGTGCCCATACCCATAGCACACCATATATAACCCCTTCAACTTTGACCCCTCTGTCACATGGAACTATTTGTTTGTGTCCAGTTGTGACACTGCCACAATGTGTGAAATAATGTATTTCCTGTCCTAATAATAATAATAATAATAATAGTGGATTTTATTTATAACACAATTTGTGAGAATCTCAAAGTGCTACAGCAAATGAATAAAAACTGAAGAAACAACACACCATTAAAAACATCTAATAGAACAGGAACATTTTAAACACAAGTTCGGGGGGGACCAAGTTCGGGGGCGACCAAGCAGAAGGCCCGGTCACCCATAGTGCGTAGGTTAGTCTTTATGGGTTTGAGGAGGTTGGTGTCCTGGTACGAGTATTGAAAGAAAATGAAACATACTGGGGAATAACACAGGAATATATTGGTTAAACTCTGGTTGAATATTTAACCCTGAAATGTAGTATACGGAGATTATATGGTGTTTTGTGTAGTTGAACATTGGTCATCAATTTTCTGTTGACAAAATGACAAAGTTTGATCATAGGGGGGGCTGTGGGGCTAAGGTATGTGAGCAATAGTTCCAGGAATAGTTCCAATTCCAGGAAGTGAACTCCCAGGAAGCTATAAAAGAACAGGAAGTGAGGCGCCGAGACTGCGGTTCCATTTTCGGCTAATTAGAAGAGTGTTTGCCATGGTTGTCACTTGTTTGTCAAACACACTCTTTTCAAGCCAATACTAAGCAAATATCAGAACTTAACTGAAACCGATACGTAGTTTGACCGAATAACTTTGGGTAGGGGAAGCAGAAAGGTTTGGTGGGACATTTCTGAGGCTTTATTGTGCTCTGAACAAACAAATCAGAGCTTGTGAACAAAGGAACCAGCGGAGGACTCCTGACTTAAAGGTTGGGTGAGAAGGATATACTTTTCTTTTTTCCAGTGAGCAATGCATTGCCTTTGGGTTTTATAACTTTGGGAACTACTTTATTTAACAAAAGAGATGATCTACAACGTTTGGATTACTTGGATTACTTTGGGATACTTTAAAGGGACATTGTGGGGAAAAAATGTATTTTTGTTTGATCTACTTTAAATCAGATAAAGAATATTGCAATTTAATTTCAAAATAAATAGTTTGTGTTTCCTTTTTGCTCTACAATACAGTTCGTTTCCAGTGTAAATATTTACTGTCGCAGGTACAGGACCTTGACTTTATTTTTATTAACAAAAAAACATTGCATGGACGTATCCCAAGGTCATCGGGGTTTCGGGTCTCCCAACATCATACCCCTCACTCAGGTGACCCAGTCCCGATTTACGTCCCAGTAGCTACCCTCAATCAGTCCCAGGGAAAAACCAGGGCCACACAATCCGTTGCTCCAGAACCAGATTCTGGCACGTGGAAGGACTAGGCTCATTCCCTGTAGCTCGGGGGAGATATTAGACTCTCAGGCCCTTTTGACCTCACACAGGGTATATGTACAGCGGACACCATTATTGTAAACCCA
This sequence comes from Electrona antarctica, assembly GCF_951216825.1. Lineage (NCBI taxonomy): Eukaryota > Metazoa > Chordata > Actinopteri > Myctophiformes > Myctophidae > Electrona > Electrona antarctica. The sequence goes on from NC_136807.1 coordinate 56,223,220, forward strand.
GATTTGAACCCGGGCCTCCCATGTGGAAAGCCAACATCTTAACCACTAAGCCAAAGGGAATTCCCTCTGATTTGGAGGAGATGTTAGACTTGTAAGCCAATTAACGGAACAACATCAGACCAGAACTCCCACCACGGGACTCAGGCAATCAATTTATACCTTTTAGCGGGGGGCGGACTTGTAAGAAATCAGCAAGATGTGGCTTTTGGTGACTAGTTTTTGAATTTTGGTGTGGTGTTGGGTACGGGTATAAGGATTTCAAAAAGCTGTGCAAACACATTGGGAGCGCCCCCTAGTGGTCTGTTTGCACAGACTCAAATCTTGGATATGTATAGGTATGGTTGAAAACCAAAATAATTGATAAAAATAGATTTTTTTGGATTTTTTTCAATGGATTCTGTTACTATTGGGTGTGCTAAATAACATACTAACATTTTAGGAACAACGAACAACCAGAAAGGCATCGTTTTCAAGATGGCGTCCATGGTGGCTAAAATTAGCTAAAATGCCTATAAACTGGGATTTAATATGTAAAAAAAATCACAAGAATTATGCACTTAGTAACTACTTTTTGAATTTTGGCATGGTGCTAGGTATGGGCATAAGGTTTTCAAAAAACATTGCAAACTAATTTGACTCGCCCCCTAGTGGTCGGTTTGCAATGAAACCACTATTAGATATGTCAGTATATGGTTGGAACCCCAAATTATTGATAGAGATTTTTCAATGGATTCTGTTACCATTGGGTGTGCTAAATAACATACTGAAAGTTTACGGAAAACGAACAACTTGAAAGGCATCATTTTCAAGATGGCGTCCACGATGGCTGCCGGGAGCCTAAAATGCCTGTTTCATTCCAAAGTTGCAAACCGACCACTAGGGGGCGAGCCAAATTAGTTTGCGATGGTTTTTGAAAACCTTATGACCATACCTAACAGCATGCCAAAATTAAAATAGCAAGTGCATAATTGTTATTTTTTACATTAATCACAGTTTATACAGTTTATAGGCATTTTACCTCCCGGCAGTGTCACGTAAAAAAATCATGCTTTTTGAATTGTGCCATGCTGTTAAGTATGGTCATAAGGTTTTTAAAAACCATTGCAAACTAATTTGGCTCGCCCCCTAGTGGTCGGTTTGCAATGAAACCATATGCATTTTAAGCTTACGGCAGCGGCATCGTGGACGCCATCTTGAAAACGATGCCTTTCAAGTTGTTCGTTTTCCGTAAACTTTTAGTATGTTATTTAGCACACCCAATGGTAACAGAATCCATTGAAAAATCTCTTCTATCTATTATTTGGGGTTCCAACCATATACTGACATATCTAATAGTGGTTTCATTGCAAACCGGCCACTAGGGGGCGAGTCAAATTAGTTTGCAATGGTTTTTGAAAACCTTATGCCCATACCCAACACCATGCCAAAATTCAAAAAGTAGTTACGAAGTGCATATATGTTATGATTTCTTACATATTAAATCCCAGTTTATAGGCATTTTAGCTCATTTTAGCCACCATGGACGCCATCTTGAAAACGATGCCTTTCTGGTTGTTCGTTGTTCCTAAACTTTCAGTATGTTATTTAGCACACCCAATAGTAACAGAATCCGTTGAAAAATCTCTTATCAATTATTTTGGTTTTCAACCATACCTATACGTATCCAATATTTGAGTCTGTGCAAACAGACCACTAGGGGGCGCTCCCAACGTGTTTGCACAGCTTTTTTAAATCCTTATACCCATACCTAATACCACATCAAAATTAAAAAACTAGTCACCAAAAGCCAAATCTTTACAAGTGCGACCCCAGCTATTTGCAATGACTTTGTTTATGGAATGTTTTTCCATACAGCTTTAAAATACCACTTTTCAACCTATCTTCATATAATAGGTCCTCACTAATGTTCATGATAAAATGCCACAATGTTGTTCTACTTGGTCTGTGTCTCATGGGAGGGCTGTGGGCAGTTCAGAAACACATCAGTTACCTATGAAGATAGGTTGAAAGTGGTGAAATGGTCCCTTAAGTACAAAAATCTGAACAAAAACTAAAAGGGAATTCCCTGTGACTCGGTGGAGATATTAGACTTTCAGGTCATCAGGCTGAGGTTGTGAACAACTCTGACACACTCGCCTCCCTTTGGACCTCACACAGGGTAGGTAGTCCACATGCACGTATTAAACCAGGATTTGAACCCCAGTCTCCCGTGTGGAAAGCCAACATCTTAACCACTAAGCCACAGGGAATTCCCTCTGTTTTAGGGGCAATATTACACTTTTAGGCCATCAGGCTGAGGTTGTGATCCACTGCTACATTCCTCCCACGGGGAAACCTGATCTGGGTCACGGCACCACCTGGGATTCGAACCTGTGTGGGAAAGCCAACATCTTAAACTAAACTTTTAACATTCAGTAGTTATTTTGTGGTCTGGCGTTTTCTGGCTCATACAAGTGCTCTGATTTCCCTGTGGACTGTCACAGGGTGCAAATCCCATATACGATAATGTCAATGGGATTTGCCAGCAGATGCCACTGTTTTCATTGTTTTGCCTGTTTTCATTGCAGCTCAAAAGGCTTCCAAACTCCACAGAAAATCCACAGAATGTTCAAAGTTCAGTTTTTGGGGGGGTGTAATGGAATATATGCAGCCAACACTATATATATTTTGACTATATAGTTTGTGAGTGAGTGGGCCCAAGTGACCCCCAACATTTATTTTCCCACCGGTACATTTGTGTATGGCCACTGCGAGGTTACAAATGACCAGAACTACTTAATATTCATCCTAAACACATCAGAACTCCCACCACGGGACTCAGGCGATCAATTAATACTTTTGTGACAACTTTATTTATGGCAAGTTTAACGTACAGCTTTAAAGGACCACTTCACCACTTTTCAACCTACTTTCATTGGTCCTCACTAATGTTCATGATAAAATGCCACAATGTTTTTCTACTTGGTCTGTATCTCATAGGGCAGTTCAGAAACCCATCTACCAGTGACATCAACAGGGAATCAAAGCTAATATAAACTGCAGGCTTTCTATTCCTGAAAAGTTGCAATGCGATAATGGAAGCCATCGTTCTCACGATAATAAAAATCACACCTGTGTGAAGTGAGGCTTCGTACACACCTACACAACAAATGTTCGGTCCGTGTGCGATGTCTGATTGCTGTTTGATTTCTGCTCCAATTCATTTTCAATGGGAGTTGCATGGTTTGACCAAACATTTTTTGCAATCAAACACAAATGTTTGATCAAACCATGTGACTCCCATTGGAAAAGCATTGTGGTGGCCCAAAAAAACGACCAAACATTGCTTGATTTGTGTTTGGTACGTGTGAATGAGGCCTCAGGGGCGCTAATATATTAAAGTCTAACTCATGTTGATTAGGTGATGTAATGGTGATGTAAAACGGTGCCAACACAAACATTAAACACCATTAACAATAAAGAGACAATACGATGTAATGAGGCACATTATGACGTAGTAGTAGGAAAGAATTGTGGTATTTTATCATGAACATTAGTGAGGACCAATTATATGAAGATAGGTTGAAAAGTGGTCCTTTAAGTCCAAAAATCTGAACAAAAACAAAAAGGGAATTCCCTGTGACTCGGGGGAGATATTAGACTTTCAGGTCATCAGGCTGAGGTTGTGAGCCACTCTGACACACTCACCTCCCTTTTGACCTCACACGGGGTAATTGTTTCCCCCACATATTAAACCTGGATTTGAACCCCAGTCTCCCATGTGGAAAGCCAACATCTTAACCGCTAAGCCACAGGGAATTCCCTCTGATTCAGGGGAGATATTAGACTTTTAGGCCATCAGGCTGAGGTTGTGATCCACTCTGCTACATTCCTCCCACGGGGAAACCTGATCCAGTCACGGCACCACCTGGGATTTGAACCTGTGTGAGAAAGCCAACATCTTAAAGAGTTTTCTGAGCTCAATTGCAACAAAAAAAACAGAACTTTTATCATTCAGTAGATTTTCTGTGGTCTCGCGTTTTCTGGCTCAAACAAGTGCTCTGATTTTCCTGTGGACTGTCACAGCGTGCAAATCCCATATACAGTATGTCAATGGGATTTGCCAGCAGAGGTCACTGTTTTCATTGTTTTACCTGTTTTCATTGCAGCTAAAAGGCTTCCAAACCCCAGAGGAAAACTCAGACCACAGAAAATCCGCTGAATGTTCAAAGTTCAGGTTTTTTTGGGTGTAATGGGCTCTATGCAGCCAACACTTCCGCGTTCAGTTTGGGCCGCCGATGCGCTTCCGGGTGGCAGCCACTCATTCACTGTGAAGTGTGAACGTACGGTCGTGATTTTGTAGGAATAAAGTTCAGTTCTTTAAACTACATTATTTCATTTGATTATGTGAGCGTAGTTTTTCATAGTTTGTATTATCTGTGTTGCGACGTTGACATGATGACATGAGGTAGAAAGGCCTTAAATCTCCTTTTAAAAACGGGAGTTCTTCCAGTTGTTACACTGGAGAAAAAGAAAAACTAACCAGGTGCTCGACGGAGATATAAACAGGTGATGATGATAAAAGGTGATCACACGGATCAAACGGGATCAATATTATAGAAAAAAGAGACGATCCGGGCAGTCAAAAGTTAAGAAGAGGAGGAAAGTCTTTATTAAATTAAAAAGGCAACTGCCAACATGTTTCGACCATTAACTGGTCTTCATCAGGGCAAGAATGAGTCCAAAAATCTGAACTAACCCTTTAACCACTAAGCCAAAGGGAATTCCCTGTGACTCGGGGGAGATATTAGACTTTTGTCACTTTATTGACCTCACACAGGGAGCATCCGTGCATCCAGAGGAGGCCACAAGCCACAGGGAATTCCCTCTGGCTTGGTGGAGATGTTAGACTTTTGGGCAATCCGGGGTTATGAGCCATTTCTAAATCGTGGTACTTAAAACAAATCTGAGATCGATCTACCACCACTGCCCCACAATAAATCTCTGATCAATCACACATCATCATGATTGATTGATTAATTGATCCTGACAACACTGATACATGTTGTACAATAAAAAATCCAAGGCCCAAATAGTGTTGCCATGTGTACTTATTACAAGCGACTTTGGACTTGTTTTTCTGTGAAGTTGCTCGTAAATATATTGGCTGTGCTTTTTTGGGCTTGTTTCTAAAGTGTAGTTGGTCATTTTCCTAAATGTTGTCTAAACCAGTGGTTAATTGTTTCTAAAGTGTAGTTGCTTATTTTCCTAAATGTAGTTTAAACCAGCATTTGTTTCTAAAGTAGTTGCTTATTTTCCTAAATGTTGTTTTAAACCAGCGGTTTTCAAACATTTTCATGCCAGGGATTAGCCTCGCGAAGCCAGCCTTCAATCTGTCTTTGCAATGCGTATGGCCCCAGGCAGATTGAGTCTGGTGTCGCTCAACTGTGGGCGTATTGCGCGGACGAGCAGTCGTGTAGGACCAACCAGGGCCCAGTATGCAAATGTAGGGCGGCGTTACCAGGCTATAACCTGACAGGGGGGAGTTTCCCTGGTTGGACGTAGCGCGTGGGTGGAACCAGTTCCTTTCCCCTCCATCAGGCGCCCCGGCTGATCAGGGGGAGGCAGTTTAGAGACCAGGATTACTGCATGTTTTTTGTGAGGGTACCTACCCTAGGGGACACGGGGAGAACATGCAAACTCCACACAGAAAGGCCCTTTCGCCAACCCCGCCTCGGGTATGGGCACTGATGACGCGGAGGAGGAAACGCGCCGCCAGCACCCACAGCGTCCCGAGCGGGAATCGAACCCAGGACCTTCTAGCTGTAAGGCGACAGCACTAGTACCAACTGTGCCACCATGCCCCCGATGTTAGACTTTTAAGCCAATGACCAGAACTCCCACCACGGGACTCAGGCAATCTAGGCAATCTAGGCAACCTAGGCAATCTGTATATATTTTTTTTTTAAATCTTGTTAAAAAAAAGATCTGCCTAACGATGATGTGGACGGGTTTCTGAACTGCCCACAGTCCTCCTATGAGACACAGACTGAGTCGGACACATTTTTGGTATTTTATCATGACAATGAATGAAGTACAAAAATCTGAACAAAAAACTAAAGGGAATTCCCTGTGACTCGGGGAGATATTAGACTTTTGTAAATTTTTTGACCTCACAGGGGGACCTCAATGAACCCCAACACATATGTAACCCGGGATTTGAACCCGGGCCTCCCATGTGGAAAGCCAACATCTTAACCACTAAGCCACAGGGAATTCCCTCTGATTTTGGGGGAGGTGTTAGACTTTTGGGCAAACCGGGGTTGTGAGCCATTTCTAAATTGTGGTACTTAAAACAAATCTGAGATTCCTAAATGTAGTTTAAACCAGCGGTTTGTTTCTAAAGTGTAGTTGCTTATTTTCCTAAATGTTGTTTAAACCAGCGGTTTTCAAACATTTGCATGTCAAAGATTAGCCTCACGAAGCCTTCAATCTGTCTTTGCAATGCGTATGGCCACAGGCAGATTGAGTCTGGTGTCGCTCAATTGTGGGCGTATTGCGTGGACGACTCGAGCAGTAGTGTAGGACCAACCAGGGCCCATATGCAAATTTAGGGCGCATTACCAGGCTATAACCAATCAGGGCCCAGTATGTAGGCGGTGGCTCAGGGGTAGAGTGGCCGGATGGTAACTGCAAGGTTGCCAGTGTGAACTTGGGCTCCATCAGAGTTTGTGTCGAAGTGTCCTTGAGCAAGACTCTGAACTCCTAGTTGCTGATGTGCTGGTTGGTCCCTTGCATGGTTTCTGTCGCCAGGCTTTCTATTCCTGAAAAGTTGCAATGCGATAATGGAAGCCATCGTTCTCACGATAATAAAAATCACACCCGTGTGAAGTCAGGGGCGCTAATATATTAAAGTATAACTCATGTTGATTAGGTGATGTAATGGTGATGTAAAACGGTGCCAACACAAACATTAAACACCATTAACAATAAAGAGACAATATGACGTAATGAGCGACATTATGACGTAAAATTTCCCTTCATTGTCAATGGCGTTTACAAAACAAACATTTAACTAAAGACAAAGATTAAACCTGTATATAAGAGGGGCTAGCGCCCCTCAAGAATCTATTTAACTTTTCAAAAAGAATCTTGTTTGAAAAACAAGATTGCCTAACGATGATGTCACTGGTGGACGGGTTTCTGAACTGCCCACCGCCTTCCTATGAGACACAGACTGTGTAGGAAAGAATTGTGGTATTTTATCATGAACATTACTGAGGACCAATTATATGAAGATATGAAAAGTGGTCCAAAAATCTGAACAAAAACAAAAAGGGAATTCCCTGTGACTCGGGGGAGATATTAGGCTTTCAGGTCATCAGGCTGAGGTTGTGAGCCACTCTGACACACTCACCTCCCTTTTGACCTCACACGGCGTAATTGTAGCCAGCACACATTAAATTAAACAAGGATTTGAACCCCAGTCTCCCATGTGGAAAGCCAACATCTTAACCGCTAAGCCACAGGAAATTCCCTCTGATTCAGGGGAGATATTAGACTTTTAGGCCATCAGGCTGAGATTGTGATCCACTGCTACATTCCTCCCACGGGGAAACCTGATCCAGTCACGGCACCACCTGGGATTCAAACCTGTGTGGGAAAGCCAACATCTTAAAGAGTTTTCTGAGCTCAATTGCAACAAAAAAAATGAACTTTCGGGTAGATTTTTCTGTGGTTTGGCGTTTTCTGGCTCAAACAAGTGCTCTGATTTTTCTGTGGACTGTCACAGCGTGCAAATCCCATATGTCAATGGGATTTGCCAGCAGATGTCACTGTTTTCATTGTTTTGCTTGCAGCTCAAAAGGCTTCCAAACCCCAGAGAAAACTCAGACCACAGAAAATCCACTGAATGTTCAAAGTTCAGGTTTTTTGGGTGTAATGGAATATATGCAGCCAACACTTCCGTGTTCAGTTTGGGCCGCCGGTGTGCTTCCGGTCGGCAGCCACTCATTCACTGTGAACGTACGGTCGTGATTTTGTAGGAATAAAGTTCAGTTCTTTAAACCACACTTTCATGTGATTATGTGCTCCACGGAGATATAAACAGGTGATGATGATAAAAAGGTGTTCACACGGATCAAACAGGATCAAGGCATATAGAAAAAAGAGGCACTCAAAGTTAAAAAGAGGAGGAAAGCCTTTATTAAATTAAAAATGCAACAGCCAACATGTTTCGACCATTAACTGGTCTTCATCAGGGCAAGAATGAGTCCAAAAATCTGAACTAACCCTTTAATCACTAAGCCAAAGGGAATTCCCTGTCACTCGGGGGAGATATTAAACTTTTGTCACTTTATTGACCTCACACGGGGAGCATCAGTGGTTTCAGTGGAGGCGACCAGCCCAACATAACCCGGGATTTGAACCCGGGCCTCCCATGTGGAAAGCCAACATCTTAACCACTAAGCCACAGGGAATTCCCTCTGACTTGGTGGAGATGTTAGACTTTCGGGCAATCCGGGGTTGTGAGCCATTTCTAAATCGTGGTACTTAAAACAAATCTGAGATCGATCTCCCACCACTGGCCCAAAATAAATCTCCGATCAATAAGACATCATCATGATTGGTTCACTGATCCTGACAACACTGACATTTTGCACAATAAAACATCTAAGGCCCAAACATTGTTGTCAAGCGACTTTGGACTTGTTTTTCTGTGAAGTTGCTCGTAAATATATTGGCTGTGCTTTTTTGGGCTTGTTTCTAAAGTGTAGTTGCTTAGTTTCCTAAATGTTGTTTAAACCAGCGGTTTTCAAACATTTTCATGTCGGGGATTAGCCTCGCGAAGCCAGCCTTCAATCTGTTTTTGTAATGCGTATGGCCCCAAGCAGATTGGGGGTGTCGCTCAATTGTGGGCGTATTGCACGGACGAGCAGTAGTGTAGGACCAACCAGGGTGCAGTATGCAAATTTAGGCCGGGGTTACCAGACTATAATCAACCAGGGCCCAGTATGTAGGCGGTGGCTCAGGCAAAGAGATTCTATATAAAGAGGCGACACTCCCATTAAGTCCCATAGTAACAACCAGCCCCCAGTGCCTCCGCCATATGTGTGCATGTAAACGTGCGTCCAAAATTGAATTCAGATTTTAGTGCAATGGAAAGGAAAATATGTATAACTACAACCATTATAAAGCATTATTGTTTGATATAGCCTACATGAAACCTTTCTCCCTAGACAGTCAGAACATCAAGTCATCTTTATTCATGTGGCACATTTATAAACAACAGTTAACCCAAAGTGCTTTCCAATGGGTCATGACAAAAATGATACTGTATATATATTTTTGTTGCAGTCTATGATAATATGTAACAGCAATGGTGATTTTCACTGTGTAGCATTAGGGTGATCAAGCCAGGCCAGCCTAAACAGCTATAAGTGATCATGTGCCCGAAGACTTTGCTCACTTTGCTCAATTCATTTTGATTCATTTAGAGCAGACAGCAGAGCATATATAGAACTGAGCAGAGCCAGATCTATATGATCCAGTTATCACTGGATAAGTAGCGTTCTGACTACAGTCTTTGGAATTACCACTAGGTGGCGGGAGTGGCAAGGTGCCGCCATCATGGTGTGATGACGCCAAAGCAATACCGCTGCCCATCTAGTGGTGATTCCAAGTATTTGAGGAGTGTCGCCTCTTTATATAGAATCTCTTTGACTCAGGGGTAGAGTGGCCGGATTGTAACCGCAAGGTTGCCAGTTTGAACTTGGGCTCCATCAGAGTTGGTGTCGAAGTGTCCTTGAGCAAGACTCTGAACTCCTAGTTGCTCCTGATGTGCTGGTTGGTGCCTGTATGTGAATGGGTGAATGTAATGCACAATCTATGTAAAGGTGTATGAATGTGTGTGTGAATGGGTGAATGTAATGCACAATCTATGTAAAGTGCCTTGGATAAGGGTGGTTTACATAGATTGTGTAGGTAGCTGTAGGTCTAACCAAGTCTGTTTGAACCTTTTTGTAACCGCCCCTTGAAAAAAAATCATAAACCCCTTTTGATTTTGAGTGGGCCCAAACAAATTACCTAGCCTGGCGTGGACATACTGGCATTTAATTTCATTTTTTAATTTTTTTACCGGTAGATTTGTGTCTGGCCACTGCGAGGTTACAAATGACCACTACTTAATATTCACCAAAACCAGACCAGAACTCCCACCACGGGACTCAGGCAATCAATTAATACCTTTGCAACCACTATATTAATTGCAAGTACAGCTTTAAGTACAAACATATCAAGTAGCCCTTTGGCCACTAGGCCAAAAGGAATTCCCTGTGGCTCAGGGGTGATATTAGACTCTCAGGCCACTCAACACCATTTTGACCTCACACAGGGTACACCGCCATCATCTATACCCGGATTTGAACCCCGGCCTCCCATGTGGAAAGCCAACATCGTAAACACTAAGCCACAGGGAATTCCCTCTGTTTTGGGGGAGATGTTTTTTAAGCCAATGACCGGAACAAAACCAGACCAGAACTCCTACCACGGGACTCAGGCAATCAATTAATACCTTTGTGATCAAACGATTTTGAACGTGTCATTCATGCTTTTATCTCCACTCGTTTGGACTACTGCAACGCACTGTATGTTGGCTTAAACCAGGCCTCCATGGCACGTCTACAGTTGGTCCAAAATTCCGTGGCGCGTCTCCTAAGTGGATGCGTGACCATATAACTCCTGTCCTGGCCTCTCTTAAGACCCACCTTTACACCTTGGCTTTGTTATATGTGTGATTTTGCTGTTTTTTTCTGTTTTAGCTTTACAGTGTATTTAGCTTTTAACTTTCTACAGCACTTTGTAAACCCTGAGTTGTGACATGTGCTATATAAATAAAGTGGATTGGATTGGATAAATAAACATATATATCGGTATCAGTATCGGCTAAATTGTTATTTTAAACATCGGTATCGGCCAATAATTTCCATTTTGGTGCATCCCTAGAACAAATGTTATCTGGGATGTTTTAGTGAAGGTTCTGTCAGCCTCCTGTGTTAGCTGACAGAATACCTTTGTGTAGTGATGTGCAGGAGCAGGGATTGAACCCCAGTCTCCCACTCCCCAGACCGATGCACAACTTGTCGTGCCAACAGGGCTGAGCCTGTTTAGCAGGGCTGTTGGGGAGCAGGTCTTTGCTGACGATTGAACCCACTATATTAATGGGAAATACCAAATAGGCTATTTCCTACAAAGTCCGAAAATCAGAACTAACCCTTTAACCCGTGTAAAGCCAACATCTTAAAGGGTGTTAGTTCCCGATGTTTTTTTTGTTTTTTCTGTTAGTTTTTTTTGTTTTCTGCACTGGCAGATTCGTGTCTGGCCACTCACTGTGAGGCTACAAATGACCAGAACTACCTAATGCAATCAATTAATACCCTAGCAAACACTATATTAATGGCAAGTTTTTCCTACAGCTTTAAGTCCAAAAATCTGAACTAACCCTTAGCCAAAGGGAATTCCCTGTGACTCAGGGGGAGATATTAGACTTTTGTCACTTTTCTGACATCACACAGGGAGCTTTTCTTGCAAGCCCACCATATGTAACCCAGGATTTGAACCCAGGCCTCCCATGTGGAAAGCCAACATCTTAACCACTAAGCCAAAGGGAATTCCCTCCTATTTGGGGGAGATGTTAGTCTCTACATTTCTAAATTGTGGTACTTAAAACAAATCTGAGCTCGATCTCCCACCAGTGGCCCAAAATAAATCACAGATCAATCACACATCATCATGATTGATTGATTAATTGATCCTGACAACACTGATACATTTTGCACAATAAAACATCTAAGGCCCAAACAGTGTTGCCATGTCTACTTATTCCAAGCGACTTTGGACTTATTTTAGCTTGTAAATATATTGGCTGTGCTTTTTGGGCTTAATTTCCTAATTGTTTATCCTATTCAGGATGGAAACCCCTTTTTTAATCATTATGTTATATGCTACTTTAGCATTTTTTTTAAATCGTGAAAATGTGGCGCAAATCTTTGAATATAGTAAATTATTTCAGAGCAAACAAATAATCTTTGCTTCTGGGGGGTCCCTGGAAGAACATATTTTCAGATGGGGTCGGCGGCCAAATACAGATAATTCTGGGGTTTTAGGCCTACATGAAAAAGGTTGAGAACCACTGACAGAAACATAGGTTTTTCAGAAAACTTTTAGGATCCAGATGCCTTTTCTTTTTTGTAGAATCGGCCTCAGTCCTAAATGTTGTTTAAACCAGCTGTTTTCATATCAAGGATTATCCTTGCGAAGCCAGCCTTCAATCTGTCTTTTTTAATGCATATTGCCCCAGGCAGATTGAGTCTGGTGTCGCTCAATTGTGGGCGTATTTCGCGGGTATTTCGCGGACGAGCAGTAGTGTAGGACCAACCAGGGCCCAGTATGCAGATATAGGACGGGCTTACCAGGATAATAACCAACCAGGGCCCAGTATGTGTGTGACGTGGCAGTAGATCTAACCATAGTCAGTTTTAATATTTTGGAACCGACCCTTGAAAAAAAAAATCATAAACCCCTTTTGACAAATTCTTTTTTTAATGAGTTTGACCCAGTGACCCCCACCAAATGACCTAGCCTGGCTTGCTATACTGGCTTTTTTTCTTTTTTTTTTTACCGGCAGATTCGTGTCTGGCCACTGCGAAGTTACAAATGGAACCGGAACTACTTAATCTTCACCATGCACACCAGAACTCCAACCACGAGACTTAGGCAATCAATTAATACCTTTGCAACCACTATATTAATGGCAAGTACAGCTTTAAGTCCAAAAATCTGATCTTGAACCATTAGGCAAAAGGGAATTTCCTGTGGCTCGGGGGAGATATTAGACTTTCAGGTCATCAGGATGAGGTTGTGAGACACTCTGACACACTCACCTCCCTTTTGACCTCACACAGGGTAAGAAGACCTGGACCAACATTTTTAAACCCAGATTTGAACCCAGGCCTCCCATGTGGAATGGCAACATCTTAACCACTAAGCCAGAGGGAATTCCCTCTGATTTGGGGGAGATGTTAGACTTTTAAGCCAATGACCGGAACAAAACCAGACCAGAACTCCCACCACGGGACTCAGGCAATCAATTTATACCTTTGCAATGACTTTGTTTATGGCATTGTTTTCCGTACAGCTTTAAAAGACCACTTCACCACTTGTTAACCTATTTTCATATAATAGGTCCTCACTAATGTTCATGATAAAATGCCACAATGTTGTTCTACTTGGTCTGTGTCTCATGGGAGGGCTGTGGGCAGTTCAGAAACACGTCATGAACATTAGTGAGGACCTTAATTGCCAGTTACCTATGAAGATAGGTTGAAAAGTGGTGAAATGGTCCTTTAAGTACAAAAATAAAAAGGGAATTCCCTGTGACTCGGGGGAGATATTAGACTTTCAGGTAATCAGGCTGAGGTTGTGAACCACTCTGACACACTCACCTCCCTTTTGACCTCACACAGGGCAGAAGTAGCAATGGGCACATATTGAACCAGGATTTGAACCGGGGCCTCCCGTGTGGAAAGCCAACATCTTAAACACTAAGCCACAGGGAATTCCCTCTGATTTAGGGGCGATATTAGACTTTTAGGCCATCAGGCTGAGGTTGTGATCCACTGCTACATTCTTCCCACGGGGCAACCTGATCCGGGTCACGGCACCACCTGGGATTCGAACCTGTGTGGGAAAGCCAACATCTTAAAGAGTTTTCTGAGCTCAATTGCAACAAAAAAAACTAAACTTTTAACATTCAGTAGTTCTTTTGTGGTCTGGTGTTTTCTGGCTCATACAAGTGCTCTGATTTTCCTGTAGACTGTCACAGGGTGCGAATCCCATATACGATAATGTCAATGGGATTTGCCAGCAGATGCCACTGTTTTCATTGTTTTGCCTTTTGCCTGTTTTCATTGCAGCTCAAAAGGCTTCCAAACTCAGACCACAGAAGATCCACTGAATGTTCAAATTTCAGTTTGTTTGGGGTGTAATGGAATATATGCAGCCAACACTATATACTATATTTTGACTATATTTCGTGAGTGAGTGGGCCCAAGTGACCCCCAACATTTTTTTTTCCACCGGTAGATTTGTGTATGGCCACTGCAAGGTTACAAATGACCAGAACTATTTAATATTCATCCTAAACACATCAGAACTCCCATGGGACTCAGGCGATCAATTAATACCTTTACAACAACTATAGTAATGGCAAGTATACAGCTTTAAGTCCAATATCTGAACTAACCCTTTGACCACTAGGCCAAAGGGAATTCCCTGTGTCTCTGGGGAGATATTAGACTCTCAGGCCCTTTGGACCTCACACAGGGTAATTGCTTGCCTGACCTCCATTATCTAAACCCGGATTTGAACCCAGGCCTCGCGTGTGGAAAGCCAACATCTTAACCACTAAGCCACAGGGAATTCCCTCTGATTTGGGGTTGATGTTAGACTTTTAAGCCAATGACAGGAACAAAACCAGACCAGAACTCCCACCACGGGACTCAGGCAATTTATTAATACTTTTGTGATAACTTTATTTATGGCAAGTTTTAACGTACAGCTTTAAAGGACCACTTCACCACTTTTCAACCTACTTTCATTGGTCCTCACTAATGTTCATGATAAAATGCCACAATGTTTTTCTACTTGGTCTGTGTCTCATGGGAGGGCTATGGGCAGTTCAGAAACCCATCCACCAGTGACATCATCAATTATATTACTTTTGGGCAAACCGGGGTTGTGAGCCATTTCTAAATTGTTTCTAAAGTGTAGTTGCTTATTTTCCTAAATGTTTTCAAACATTTTCATGTTAGTAATTAGCCTCGCGAAGCCATGCAGCCTTCAATCTGTCTTTGCAATGCGTATGGCCACAGGCAGATTGAGTCTGGTGTCGCTCAATTGTGGGCGTATTGCGCGGACGAGCAGTAGTGTAGGACCTACCAGGGCCCAGTATGCAAATATAGGGCGGGGTTACCAGGCTATAACCAACCAGGGCCCAGTATGTAGGCAGTGGCTCAGGGGTAGAGTGGCCGGATGGTAACCGCAAAGTTGCCAGTTTGAACTTGGGCTCCATCAGAGTTAGTGTCGAAGTGTCCTTGAGCAAGACACTGAACTCCTAGTTGCTCCTGATGTGCTGGTTGGTGCCTTTCATGGTTTTTCTGTCGCCATCGGTGTATGAATGTGTGTGTGTGTGAATGGGGGAATGTAATGCACAATCTATGTAAAGGTGTGTGTGTGTGTGTGTGTGTGTGTGTGTGTGTGTGTGTGTGTGTGTGTGTGTCAATGGGTGAATCTAGTGCACAATCTATGTAAAGTGCCTTGGATAAGGGTGCTTTACATAGATTGTGTAGGTAGCCGTGCCTCTAAGGTGTTGCGTGAAATCAACCCTCAAGGCTTTCTGACAGACATATGGGGGGGGGGATGGGGGAGGGAAGCCCCTCCCCTACTGCAGGGGTTCTCAACGTTTTTGGCCGGGGACCCCCGGAAATGCTTTGGCAATGTCTCGGGACCCCCGCCCCGCCCCCTCCCGACCCCCAATATAAATGGACTGCTACAATAACCTTAATAATAGAGACAATACACCATAAATAAATACTGAAACCAGATATAACCATTAGGGAAGGTGTATGCATGTACTATGTGTATTATATGTAAACTCTTCATTTCCACTTTCCAGCCATTCAGTTAAAAAAAAAATTATAATAATTTGGGGACCCCCCAAAATAATTTGGCGACCCCCCGAGGGGTCGCGACCCATGGGTTGAGAACCCCTGCCCTACTGGGTGGGATTTTTCCTTTTCTTTTACATGACTTGGGTGTGGTATATCACTGCGCAAAAAGCATGGAATAAGGATGTGTATAAGGATGTATATTACAGGAAACTTAGGGCGGGGTTACCAGACTATAACCAACCAGGGCCCAGTATGTAGGCGGGTAGAGTGGCCGGATTGTAACCGCAAGGTTGCCAGTTTGAACTTGGGCTCCATCAGAGTTGGTGTCGAAGTGTCCTTGAGCAAGACTCTGAACTCCTAGTTGCTCCTGATGTGCAGGTTGGTGCCTTGCATGGTTTCCGCCACCATCGGTGTATGAATGTGTGTGAATGGGGGAATGTAATGCACCTATGTAAAGTGCCTTGGATAAGGGTGCTTTACATAGATTGTGTAGGTAGCTGTAGGTCTAACCAAGTCTGTTTGAATCTTTTTGTAAACAAAATCATAAACCCCTTTTGACACATTTGACACATGTTCATGATAAAATGCCACAATGTTTTTCTACTTGGTCTGTGTCTCATAGGAGGGCTGTGGGCAGTTCAGAAACCCATCCACCAGTGACATCATCAATGGGGAATCAAAGCTAATAGAAACTGCAGGCTTTCTATTCCTGAAAAGTTGCAATGCGATAATGGAAGCCATCGTTCTCACGACAATACAAAATCTTTTCAAACAAATCTTGTTTAAAAAGAAAACTGCCTAACGATGATGTCACTGGTGGATTCTGAACTGCCCACAGCCCTCCTATGAGACACAGACTGAGTCGGAAAAAATTGTGGTATTTTATCATGAACAATGAATGAAGTACAAAAATCTGAACAAAAACAAAAAGGGAATTCCCTGTGACTCGAGGGAGATATTAGACTTTCAGGTCATCAGGCTGAGGTTGTGAGCCACTCTGACACACTCACCTCCCTTTTGACCTCACACGGGGTAAGCAAGTAACCTGACTCCGCCAGATGGGGCAGCAGAGAGTACACTGGGTTCCCCCCTCCTGCTCCCATCTGGGAACTCTCAGGCAGACTTGATGCCCGGCCACAAAACGGCCTGGCCAATCAGCAGCAGCTAGAGGCGGGATAGGCCCACATATATTAAACTGAGATTTGAACCCCAGTCTCCCGTGTGGAAAACCAAAATCTTAACCACTAAGCCACAGGGAATTCCCTCTGATTCAGGGGAGATATTAGACTTTTTGGCCATCAGGCTGAGGTTGTGATCCACTGCTACATTCCTTTCACGGGGAAACTTCATCCAGTCACGGCACCACCGGGGATTCGAACCTGTGTGGGAATTAAAGCCAACATCTTAAAGAGTTTTCTGAGCTTAATTGCAAAAACAAAACAAAATTGACTTTTAACATTCAATAGATTTTCTGTGGTCTGGCGTTTTCTGTCTCAAACAAGTGCTCTGATTTTCCTGTATGTATTTTTCAGCAGATGTCACTGTTTTTATTGTTTTGCCTGTTTTCATTGCAGCTCAAAAGGCTTCCAAACCCCAGAGTAAACTCAGACCACAGAAAATCCACTGAATGTTCAAAGTTCAGGTTTTTTGGGTGTAATGGAATATATGCAGCCAACACTTCCGCGTTCAGTTTGGGCCGCCGGTGCGCTTCCGGTCGGCAGCCACTCATTCACTGTGAACGTACGGTCGTGATTATGTAGGAATAAAGTTCAGTTCTTTAAACCACACTATTTCATTTGATTATGTGAGCGTATTTTTTCATAGTTTGTATTATTTGTGTTGCGACGTTGACATGATGACATGAGGTAGAAAGGCCTTAAATCTCCTTTTAAAAACGGGAGTTCTTCCAGTTGTTACACTGGAGAAAAATAAAAACTAACCAGGTGCTCCACGGAGATATAAACAGGTGATGATGATAAAAGGTGATCACACGGATCAAACGGGATCAAGGCATATAGAAAAAAGAGACGATCCGGGCAGTCAAAGTTAAGAAGAGGAGGAAATCCTTTATTAAATTAAAAAGGCAACTGCCAACATGTTTTAACCATTAACTGGTCTTCATCAGGGCAAGAATGAGTCCAAAAAACTGAACTAACCATTAAGCCAAAGGGAATTCCCTGTCACTCGGGGGGAGATATTAGACTTTTGTCACTTTATTGACCTCACACAGGGAGCATCGATGCATCCGGAGAAGGCCACCAGCCCAATATATGTAACCCAGGATTTGAACCCGGGCCTCCCATGTGGAAAGCCAACATCTTAACCACTAAGCCACAGGGAATTCCCTCTGACTTGGTGGAGATGTTAGACTTTTGGGCAATTTGGGGTTGTGAGCCATTTCTAAATCGTGGTAGTTAAAACAAATCTGAGATCGATCTCCCACCACTGCCTCAAAATAAATCTCCGATCAATAAGACATCATCATGATTGATTGGTTCACTGATCCTGACAACACTGATACATTTTGCACAATAAAACATCTAAGGCCCAAACATTGTTGCCATACAAGCTACTTTGGACTTGTTTTTCTGTGAAGTTGATTGGCTGCGCTTTGGGCTTGTTTCTAAATTGTAGTTGCTTATTTTCCTAATTGTTGTTTATCCTATTCAGGACGCAAACCCCTTTTGGTGATTTAAGCATTATGTTATACAGTACTTTAGCTATTTTTGAAAAATCGTGAAAATGTGGCGCAAATCTTTGAATATTCTTTCAAAGCAAACGTTTTTAAAACAAATGACCGGAACTACTTAATATTCACCATAACCACATCAGAACTCCCACCACGGGACTCAGGCAATCAATACCTTTGCAACCACTATATTAATGTCAAGTACAGCTTTAAGTCCAAAAATCTGAACTAACCCTTTAACCACTAAGCGAAAGGGAATTCCCTGTGACTCGGGGGAGATATTAGACTTTCAGCTTATCAGGCTGAGGTTGTGAGCAACTCTGACACACTCACCCCCCTTTTGACCTCACACAGGGAAAGGACGTCCATTTGTAAACCCAGGATTTGAACCCAGGCCTCCCGTGTGGAAAGCAAACATCTTAACCACTAAGCCAAAAGGAACTCCCTCTGATTTGGGGGAGATTTTAGACTTCTTATTAAGCCAATGACCGGAACACAACCAGACCAGAACTCCCACCGTACTCAGGCAATCAATTAATTTAATACCTTTGCAACCACTATATTAATGGCAAGTATTTCCGTACAGCTTTAAATCCAACAATCAGAAGAACAAAAAAGGAATTCCCTGTGACTCGGGGGAGATATTAGACTTGCAGGTCATCAGGCTGAGGTCGTGAGCCACTCTGACACACTCACCTCCCTTTTGACCTCACACAGGGAAGCTCAATTTAAACCAGGATTTGAACCCCAGTCTCCCGTGTGGAAAGCCAACATCTTAACCACTAAGCCACAGGGAATTCCCTCAGATTTTGGGGCGATAGTAGACTTTTAGGCCATCAGGCTGAGGTTGTGATCTTAAAGGGTTAGTTCAGATTTTTGAGGGGCGCTAGCCCCTCCTATATACAGATTAAATGTTTGTTTTAAAAAACGCCATTGACAATGAAGGGAAAATGTACGTCATATTGTCCACTACGTCATATTGTCTCTTTATTGTTAATGGGATTTAATGTTGGTGTTGGCACCATTTGTTTTATATCACCATTACATCACCTAATCAACATGAGTTTGACTTTAATATATTAGTGCCCCTCACTTCACAAGTGTGTGATTTTTGGACTTTATAGCTGTGGGAAATCCTGCTCCTTTTCACCCATGGGTGTATCAGACAAATGTTTTATAAATTATAAATTAATTATTATTCTCTGATATAATTTGTACTGTACTGTGATACACTAATATGTGCAAAATAAAAATTTAATTAAATGAATGAAATACTTTTGGTGAATAATAAGTAGTTCCGGTCATTTGATGGGGGCCATGGGGACATTACAAAAAGAAAATCCACAAAACTAGTGTGTCATTTGTATTGTTGACCTATTTCTACCATATATAGAGCACCATAGGCTATATACCCCCTTCAACTTTGACCATTCTGTCACATGGAACTATTTCTTTGTGTCCAGTTGTGACACTGGCACATAAATATGTGAAATAATGTATGTCCTGTCCTGGTATGAGTTTTGAAAGAAAATGAAACATACTGGCGAATAACATGGGAATATATTGGTTAAACTCTGGTTACATATTTAACCCTGAAAAGATTCGTGTCTGGCCACTCACTGTCACTGCGATGACCAGAATGAACTACTTAATATTCACCAAAACTAGACCAGACTCCTACCACGGGGCTTAGGCAATCAATTAATACCTTTGCAACCACTATATGAATGGCAACTGGCAAGTACAGCTTTAAGTCCAAAATATCAACTAACCCTTTAACCACTAGGCCAAAGGGAATTCCCTGTAGCTTGGGGGAGATATTAGACTCTCAGGCCCTTTTGACCTCACACAGGGTAAGTGCAGTGCAAGGACCATCATTATCTAAACCTGGATTTGAACCCTGGCCTCCCATGTGGAAAGCCAACATCTTAACCACTAAGCCAAAGGGAATTCCCCTTGGGGGAGATGTTAGACTTTTAAGCCAATGACAGGAACAAAACCAGACCAGAACTCCCACCACGGACTCAGGCAATCAATCAACAGTTTGACGCCACAACCCGCGGAACCCGCCTTTTAATCAAATATCCTACGCTGCCTGGATTGTTTTATTACCTTTAGATCATACGTTTGTTTTTGAACGATCGCACCACCCGCCATCTTGCCAAGCAGAAAGGAGGGGGCTGGGAGGCTGTTGTAGTCAGACAAAACCACCGTCCGCTTGCATTGGACTCAATTTCCCAGAAGCCCTAGCAGCCCAGCATAAGTATCGATTTCCGGTTTCGTCATCATAACATGAAGCTAACTCCCTCTGCTGCGCGGCAGAGGCAGACTTTTTTTATTATTGTTAATGCGATAGAGACACACGGGGATTACAAATTTCACGCCCCCAAATGAGACAGCGGCCCCACTTCTGGTCCGTTTCAACTGTGTACTGCAACTGCCAGTGCAATCCCTATGAGAGGCATCATGAAATACCCTAATTTCACTGGTTCATTACTGAGGCTATAGCGATTTTTTTGTGTTCTAATAAAGTGTCCCATATGTTTGATTTGTCCTTTTCAATGTGACATACCTGCCATCTCAATATACATCCTACAATGTACTATAATATACTCCATCAGTTTGTGAAAAGTGCTAGCATTGTAAATCTCAAGTCAAAGTGGTCGCACGGTATATACGTCACGGTTGCATCCCTTGAGGTTTTCAATACCCAGATATATTTGTTGTATTTCGTTTTATATGCTATGTATTTGTTGAAAATGATCTAAACAGCATCTTGCAAGTCTATTATTAATACTCATCTGGAGAATTCACTAGGTAGTTGAAAATGTCAGGATGTCACTGTAGCTGGGTTATTTTCCCATGCAACTATTCAGCAAAGTTAATTATACAACAAGTTGACAGCGGTAAAACACACCGTCGGAGCTCCGTGGTAGGTAGAACATATATAGTAATCCTGTGACATGTTCAAAATATAGACATGAATAACAAAGTCAGTCGGGATCGGGATGTATATTGAGAATTCCACTCTTCAAAGTCGGCGCTCGTAGCCTCGTAAAGGCAGTGACGTCCCGTAAAAGCGACAGGTTCTCTGTCTGCCATCAACCCTCTGCTCCGTTAACATTATGGGTAACTCATTCAAGTGGTAAATTAAATGTGAAATACATCCTCTATTGAGAAAACAATATTATACCACAGGTCGTTTCGAGGAAGCAATCTGATTGGTTGAAACAGCCTTCTAGCCGTGGGTTAAACCAGCACCATTCACCACCTAATCAAAACAAAGAATTCAGCTGCTGTTTTCCCAGAGCGTCTCGTTCCTTCCTTACCGCATCCCTGTCGTGGCAATAATCACGTTAACCCACACCCTCTCGTGTAATATTGCTTAAATATATGTTGACAAAGACACTTCATACATTTGGAAACATATTTTTATTCAAATCAATATAGTCTTCAGTTCATTTCATATTATTTTAAAAGTAGGCTAACTACAGTTGAATTTCAATGGACTTCTATGGGCTGGCCTGCAGTATCCGTGCCAACGGACCAGAAGTGGGGACGCTGTCTCATTTGGGGGCGTGGAATTTGTAGTCCCCGTGTGTCTCTATGCGATTTAGACAAATAGCGGGGATGTCGTATTACGCAGCGGCGCAACACTGGATCAAACAATTAGAGGCAGTAGAAGACCATCGCACCTGATCTGCTCCCCTTCATCACCTCCATCATCAACACCTCAGTAACCTCAGGCTGCGTCCCATCTGCCCTCAAGTCAGCCAGAGTAACTCCACTCCTCAAGAAACCAACCCTTGACCCCTCAGATGTCAAGAACTACAGACCGGTATCACTCCTTTCATTTCTGTCTAAAAGCATTGAACGTGTTCAATCTCCAACCAGCTCTCTCTCCATCTCTCACAGAACAACCTGCTGGATCCCAACCAATCAGGATTCAAGAAGGCACACTCCACAGAAACTGCCCTGCTGGCAGTCACAGAAGCACTACATGCTGCCCAGGCTGCTTCCCACTCTGCTGTCCTGATTCTCCTAGACCTATCGGCGGCATTTGACACAGTGAACCACCAGCTGCTCCTAGACACCCTAGCGGATCTAGGCATCGGCTGGACAGCACTAAAGTGGTTCTCTTCCTATCTCACCGACCGGACCTACCAGGTTTCCTGGAAAGGTCTGCTATCATCCCCCCGAACCCTCCAAACTGGGGTCCCACAGGGATCTGTACTTGGTCCCCTCCTTTTCTCACTGTACACCAAATCCCTTGGCACTATCATCTCTGCTCACAATATATCCTATCACTGCTATGCCGATGACACACAACTGTTTCTATCCTTCCCCCCCTCTGCCACTCAGGTGGAAGAGCGCATCACTGCATGCCTGGCTGACATCTCACAGTGGATGTCCTCCAACCACCTCAAGCTGAACCCAGACAAGACTGAGCTTCTCTTCTTCCCAGCTAAGTCCTGCCCTATGCGGGAGCTAACTATTTCCATAGACAACGCCCTGGTAACGTCTGTCCCAACAGCCAGAAACCTTGGTGTTGTCCTGGACAGTCAGCTCTCGTTTAAAACTCACAGCTGTCACTCGATCCTGTAGGTTCACACTCTATAACATACGACGAATTAGACCGTTCCTCACCCAGGAATCAGCCCAGCTCCTAATCCAGACAACAGTCTTGTCAAAACTTGACTATTGTAATTCGCTCCTTACTGGCCTACCGGCATGTGCACTTAAGCCTCTCCAAATGATCCAAAATGCCGCAGCTCGTCTGGTCTTCAACCAGCCAAAATTCTCACATGTCTCCCCCCTGCTCCGCTCCCTGCACTGGCTCCCAAACGCTGCCCGCACAGAATACAAAACTCTGATGCTGGCATTCAAAGCAACCAAAGGTATGGCTCCCCCATATCTTGCAAGCATGATTGAACCCTACAAACCCTCCCGCGCACTCAGATCAGCCAACGCAGGAAAGCTGGAAGTACCCTCACTAAAAACGCCGGGACAACGCTCCACACGTCCCAAACTCTTCTCCCTTCTGGCCCCAAAACTGTGGAATGCACTCCCCGTTGCAATCAGAACTGCAGCATCACTCCCAATCTTCCGCCGTAGTCTGAAGACCCACCTTTTCAGACTCCATCATGGCCCATAGCACTTATCCTACCCCCTTAGATAGCACTTTTTAGACTTAGATAGCATTTGAAACAGACTTATAGCATGTCATGTAGACAGCACAATAATTGCATTGTATATAGTCATAGCACATCATATTACATATGTATAGCATAGCATAGTATATATCTATAGTTAATATGTATAGTGTCATTATATAGATATGTTCTAGTTACGTTCTTAGCTTACGCATGTTTCTTGATAAATGCATTTTATATATGTGATGTATTCCCATACTTTTGTTCCTGCCTAATGTAAGTCGCTCTGGATTAAGAGCGTCTGCTAAATGCCTAAATTGTAAATTGTAAATTGTAGAACTGTTAATACCTTTGCAACAACTTTTTGTTGTTGCAAAGCTTTTCCGTACAGCTTTAAAGGACCACTTCACCACTTTTCAATTCAACCTTCATGTAATTGGTCCTCACTAATGTTCATGATAAAATGCCACAATGTTTTTCTACGCGGTCTGCGTCTCATGGGAGGGCTGTGGGCAGTTCAGAAACCCGTCCACCAGTGACATAATCAATGGGGAATCAAAGCTAATAGAAACTGCAGGTTTTCTATTCCTGAAAAGTTGCAATGTGATTGATAATGGAAGCCATCATTATCACGATAATAAAAATCAATAAAAATACATCTTGTTAAAAAAAAATCTGCCTAACGATTATGTCGCTGGTTGATGGGTTTATGAACTGCCCACCGGCCTCCTATGAGACACAGACTGAGTCGGAAGCCACAGGGAATTCCCTCTGATATGGGGGAGTTGTTAGACTTTTAAGCCAATGACAGGAACACAAATCCAAAAATCTGAACAAAAACTAAAAGGGAATTCCCTGTGACTCGGGGGAGATATTAGACTTTCAGGTCATCAGGCTGAGGTTGTGAGCCAGTCTGACACACTCACCTCTCTTTTGACCTCACACGGGGAAGGAAGTATTAAACTGGGATTTGAACCCCAGTCTCCCATGTGGAAAGCCAACATCTTAACAACTAAGCCACAGGGAATTCCCTCTGATTCAGGGGAGAAGTTAGACTTTTAGGCCATCATGCTGAGGTTGTGATCCACTGCTACATTCCTCCCATGGGGAAACATGATCCGGTCACGGCACCACCTGGGATTCGAACCCAGGTCTCCCGTGTGGGAAAGCCAACATCTTAAAGGGTTAGATCAGATTTTTGGATTTAAAGCTGTGGGAAATCCTGCTCCTTCTCGCCCATGGGTGTATCAGACAAATGTATTATAAATTAGAAATGAATTAGGCCTATTATTCTCTGATATCATTTGTACTGTACTGTGATAGGCTACACTAATTTGTGCAAAATAAAAATGAAATTAATTAAATAGTTTTTGTGAATATGAAGTAGTTCCGCTGATTTGATTTATTAAAAGTAAATTAATCCACAAAACTAGTGTGTCATTGCATTGTTGACCTATTTCTACCATATACAGCCTGGGCACACTTTAGATTCCATGCGCGGACAGAAGAAGCTGTGTTTTGCGTAATTTCCGTTTTTTTAGACAGCTGGTGGTTGGAAAAGAAGCTCCACCCACGCAGCAAGCCGCTGGGGCAAGCTTTTCAGGGAATCTGGCCGACGCGGCAACTTGCCGCGTGGGTGGAGCTTCTTCTCCATCCACCAGCTGTCTAAAAACCTGGAAAAGACGTTGGGAGTCAGCTTCCTTTGGCCGCGCATGGAATCTTAGATGTGCCCATACCCATAGCACACCATATATAACCCCTTCAACTTTGACCCCTCTGTCACATGGAACTATTTGTTTGTGTCCAGTTGTGACACTGCCACATAAATGTGTGAAATAATGTATTTCCTGTCCTAATAATAATAATAATAATAATAGGGGATTTTATTTATAACGCACTTTATATTTGTGAGAATCTCAAAGTGCTACAGAAAATGAATAAAAACTGAAGAAACAACACACCATTAAAAACATCTACCCCTGTGGCGTTGCCTCAGGGGTAGAGTGGCCGGTTGCCAGTTCGAACTTGGGCTTCCCCAGAGTTGGTGTCACGGTGTCGAACTCCTATAGTTGCTCCTGATGTGCTGGTTGGTGCCTTGCATGGTTTCCTCCGCCATCGGTGTATGAATGTGTGTGTGAATGGGTGAATGTAAAGCACAATCTATGTAAAGTGCCTTGGATAAGGGTGCTTTACATAGATACTGTAGGTCTAACCAAGTCTGTTTGAATCTTTTTGTAACCGCCCCTTGAAAGAAATCTTAAACCCCTTTTGACAAATTTATTTTTAATGAGTGGACCCCAGTGACCCCCGACATTTGTTTTCCACCGGTAGATTTGTGTCTGGCCACTGCGAGGTAGGCCTACAAATGACCAGAACTACTTAATATTCATCCTAAACACATCAGAACTCCCACCACGGGACTCAGGCGATCAATTAATACCTTTACAACAACTATAGTAATGGCAAGTACAAAATCTGAACTAACCCTTTACCACTAGGCCAAAGGGAATTCGATGTGGCTCGGGGGAGATATTAGACTCTCAGGCCCTTTGGACCTCACACAGGGTAATCGCTTGCATACCACCATTAGCTAAACCCGGATTTGAACCCGGGCCTCCCGTGTGGAAAGCCAACATCTTAACCAATAAGCCACAGGGAATTCCCTCTGATTTGCGGGAGATGTTAGACTTTTAAGCCAATGACAGGAACAAAACCAGACCAGAACTCCCACCACTCAGGCAATCAATTCATACTTTTGTGACAACTTTATTTATGGCAAGTTTTTCCGTACAGCTTTAAAAGACCACTTCACCACTTTTCAACCTACCTTCATATAATAGGTCCTCACTAATGTTAATGATAAAATGCCACAATGTTGTTCTACTTTGTCTGTGTCTCATGGGAGGGCTGTGGGCAGTTCAGAAACACGTCATGAACATTAGTGAGGACCTTAATTGCCAGTTACCTATGAAGATAGGTTGAAAAGTGGTGAAATGGTCCTTTAAGTACAAAAATCTGAACAAAAACAAAAAGGGAATTCCCTGTGACTCGGGGGAGATATTAGACTTTCAGGTAATCAGGCTGAGGTTGTGAACCACTCTGACACACTCACCTCCCTTTGGACCTCACACAGGGTAGGTAGTCCACATTAGAGGGCAGCACGGGTCCACCCGGACCCGAATACCCGAGATCCGAACCGAGAACCGAGCCGGGTCGGGTGCAAAATATTGACATGCCGTCGGGGAACGGGTCGGTTCCATTTCAAAGCTGCGGGCCTCGTTTCGGGCATCTGCAATGCAGAATACCCGAAATGCCCGTGCAGGACCCGATTTTTATTATATATTAAACCTTTCAACTTTAAAAATAGGTTTTGAAAATAGACATTATGGTATGCGTGCGTTCAACTGCGTTGTAATGATTATGTTCTAAAATACACGCCTCGAGGATTTGGAAATGGGACGTAGCCACTGGTGGTGGGTGTGTCACCGTGTGTGCGCAGCGCGCGAACAGTCACACACAACACGAAAGTAGCTATCATCACCATGGCGGCCCCCTTCTTGACGGAGGTGAAACGCAAACTACAATCAAAAGAATACAGCAGCACGCAATCTCCTAAAGGGAAGTCTGATGTCTGGGACAGTTTCGTTATCATTGTCGACGCGGACGGTAAAAATGTTGGTGCTGCTAAATGCACAAAGTGTGACTCACTGTTTACCTACGACATGCAGAAGACAGGGACATCTTCACTGAAGAAACACATGACTGGGAAGGCGTGTAAGAAAAAAGAGAGTGCCGGCGAGGGTCAACAACCACAACAACAAAGTGCCATCACGTCTTTTGTTGCTATTCGGAAAGCAATTCCAGCCAAAAGAAAAGCTGCCATTCTTGATGACTGCATTAAAGTGTGCGCCAAGGATTTGCGGCCCTTCCGCATGTTTGAAACCCCGGCTTTTCAATGTTTCGCCCAGACCTTACTGGACACGGGGGCGGTGTATGGACACTGTGATGTGAAAGATTTGATGCCGTCTTCATTCACGATTTCCCGTGCCACAAAGGTGAAATGTGACGACGTGAAAGCGATCCTTCTCCCCGAAATAAAGCGGTACATTGCCAGGGCCATGGCTTGTGGAGCCTCCACAGATATGTGGACCGATGATTTTCGCAAGGTAAGCTACACATGCATCACTCTGCATTTCATTGACGAGGAGTGGACGTTCCAGAGCAGAGTGATTTGCACCTGTGCTTTCCCTTACCAAGCAAAGCACACGGCTGTTAACATCAAAGCTGAGCTGATTAAACAGTTGAGTGACTTCGGACTGTCACAAGTGGAAATCGACTCGCTTGTTTTTGTTAGTGACCAATCGGCTAACGTACAGGCTGCCTTGGCTCGTTGGACTCATGCGAGCTGCAATGCACATGTGCTGAACACTGTGCTCAAACACACGTTCAAGGAGGTTGACGGTGATGAAGATGAGGAGCACTTGGAAGAAGCGAGAGCGTGTCTGATCCAGTGCAAATCACTTGTTACCTTTTTCAAGCATTCTGGATTACAGTTGGAGCTTCCAAAGTCCCTGAAACAGGAGTGCGAGACTCGATGGAACACAAAGCTTGCAATGGTAGAATCGGTACTACACTCCTTTGATGCTGTCCAAACCATTCTCCTGGGAAGATCAGAAATGCACAGAATGAGTAACATCACAAAAGAGTTACTCCAGATGTTGGTCAATTTTCTAAATCCTTTCAAAAAAGCAAGTGATGAGCTCAGTGGATCGAATTACCCAACCATCAACCGGCTGGCTCTGTGGAAAACAACTCTCCTGCAACACTGTGTCATTACACCAGCAGACCCACAGCCACTGGAGATTCTGAAAAACAGGTCCAAACGTCTTCTTACTGCTCGAATTGTCCTGGGCAACCACGCAAAGCTGGGTGTGATGCTATGGCCAAAGTTTAAACAACTCAGGATGTTCTGCAGAGAGGAAAGGGAGGAGATCTATCAACTTGCTCGGGATGAGATTGCAACGTTTCCACGTGAAGTCTGTGTCCGTGATGAACCCGCTGACACGTCAGAAGTAGCCGGAGGAGACACTGCACCGACAGCAGCCTTGCCATTTAGCCAATGGGAGGATATCCAGGACCCTTCCGTTGACACAGATGATGAGGTGGACGCTTATTTGAAATTCAAAACTACAATGGAAGATGACAAAGACGTCTTAGGATTCTGGAAATGCCATGGAAAACTCTTTCCAACAATGACCAGACTTGCACTGAAGACCCTATGTGTCCCAGCTTCGAGTGTCAGCTGCGAGGCTGCTTTCAGCGCGTCTGGACGGGCCCTGGAGAATAGACGGACATCCCTCGGTACAGCCACTGTCAACGCGTTGCTGTTCTTAAATAGCAACTTCAAATAAGGTGAGAACGATTTATTATTAACCTTTGATATTAGCTAACCGTTTAGTATGCCTTATTTTATTATTATTTTAATATTTATTATTGCTGCTTTTTCTCATTACATGTCATTGCCAGCCACGGAGCAGTGAAACGGTGCCAAAGGAGATGACTGCAGAGAAGATCTTCTTTTTTGTTTTGTTTTGTTTCTTTTATTTTACTAAAGTAAAACCAACGTTTATTTATTTTCATTCTACAACTGAAGGATTATATTTGTCACGTTACAAATAGGAGTACAAACAAATCTTATGTAGCTTTATTATTTGAAGCCTTTGTGATATGTGTACGTATAGGCCTATATGGTTACACTCAATGAGACACGCACTTGAATTAATCGTTTAATTAGCTTCATTATTTTGAAGCCTTTGTGCTGTTATTTGTATTGGTACAGTGAGTGCACTCGTTTATTTAGCTTTATTTGAAGACTGTTATGTTGTATTGGTTACACTGTTTATTTTATTTTTATTTAGTTTATAACGTTTTTGTTAAGGCTGTTAAAAGGCCATGCTGCGTCCATTTCGTGGCTCTCATTTAGGCATCTAATGCATATAAGGCCTAAGGCCTAGTAGTTTAAATGGAGGCTCTCTCGGACTCTGAGTCTGAGTCTACTCTGAGCGTCGACAATCAAAACAAAACCCATGTATGTCCCATTCGTTACATTAAAATGGAGAGAAAAAAGAAATCCCTGTGTGGGGTAAAAAAAACCAAAAAAAAAAAACCACTGCTGCTGCAAATTGCAATAAACCTCGATATTCTTGCAACTGTGTGTGTTTTCTTAAAAATGTTTTAGCATGACTACATCTTTTATTTACGTTATTTATGTATACACTAAAATAAATAGGCCTAGTCATATTGAATGAGCCATGTTTAACATTACCAGTAGGCTACATGATTGAAGCAGAGCGAACAGCTTGGATGAGTCTGTGTTTTATTTAGAATAGAGATGTAAGAATGACCACCGGAGGAACTTGAAATTGGACTGCGTGATTGATCTACATATTCTGCAATCTGCTGACTGCCTGGACACAGTGGACACTGGACAGGTTTGTGTTGTTGTGGTGATTATTTGGAATCTGGGATGAGCATAATAAGACGAAAGTCCGTGAAAAAATAGTTCTGTTCTGAATCTGCTCTTCATTGTGCTCATGTGCTGTGCAAGCGCTGAAAATAGCCGATCTACAAGAAGATGGTTAAGTACAGTTTGCACTGCAAACTGTACTGTAGAAGCTCGCAATGCGTCGCATGGTTAAGTATACAGTTTGCACTGTGCAAACTGTACTTGCATGCGACGCATTGCGAGCTTCTTGTAGATCGGCTATTTTCAGCGCTCCTTTGTAGAGGCGGGGGTGATGCTGACGTTCAGTCACAGTGTTCACTTCAGTCTCATAATCACAGTCACGGTGAAAATAAGCATAATATAGGATTGGACACACCACGGGTGTAACGGGTCTTTCGGACCGGGTAGGTTTATTTCGGATCGGATCCTGTTTTTAACGGGTCCGTTTCAGACCGGATCCAAAACTTTCGGGTCCGGGGCCGGGCCGGGTGCGGCCAATTAGAATGTTTTCGGATCCAGATCGGTTCTGTTCTGATATCACCGGGTCCGTTTCGGACCGGGTCCAAATTTATGGACCCGTGCTGCCCTCTAGTCCACATGCATGTATTAAACCAGGATTTGAACCCCAGTCTCCCATGTGGAAAGCCAACATCTTAACCACTAAGCCACAGGGAATTCCCTCCGTTTTAGGGGCAATATTACAACCTCAGGCTGAGGTTGGCTGAGGTTGTGATCCACTGCTACATTCCTCTCACGGGGAAACCTGATCTGGGTCACGGCACCACCTGGGATTCGAACCTGTGTGGGAAAGCCAACATCTTAAACTAAACTTTTAACATTCAGTTGTTATTTTGTGGTCTGGCGTTTTCTGGCTCATACAAGTGCTCTGATTTCCCTGTGGACTGTCACAGGGTGCAAATCCCATATACGATAATGTCAATGGGATTTGCCAGCAGATGCCACTGTTTTCATTGTTTTGCCTGTTTTCACTGCAGCTAAAAAGGCTTCCAAACTCAGACCACAGAAAATCCACTGAATGTTCAAAGTTCAGTTTTTGGGGGGGTGTAATGGAATATATGCAGCCAACACTATATATATTTTGACTATATAGTTTGTGAGTGAGTGGGCCCAAGTGACCCCCAACATTTATTTTCCCACCGGTAGATTTGTGTATGGCCACTGCGAGGTTACAAATGACCAGAACTACTTAATATTCATCCTAAACACATCAGAACTCCCACCACGGGACCCAGGCAATCAATTAATACTTTTCACCACTTTTCAACCTACTTTCATTGGTCCTCACTAATGTTCATGATAAAATGCCACAATGTTTTTCTACTTGGTCTGTATCTCATAGGGCAGTTCAGAAACCCATCTACCAGTGACATCAACAGGGAATCAAAGCTAATATAAACTGCAGGCTTTCTATTCCTGAAAAGTTGCAATGCGATAATGGAAGCCATCGTTCTCACGATAATAAAAACCACACCTGTGTGAAGTGAGGCTTCGTACACACCTACACAACAAATGTTCGGTCCGTGTGCGATGTCTGATTGCTGTTTGATTTCTGCTCCAATTCATTTTCAATGGGAGTTGCATGGTTTGACCAAACATTTTTGTTTGATGAGGGGGGAGCAATCAGCAATCAAACACAAATGTTTGATCAAACCATGTGACTCCCATTGGAAAAGCATTGTGGTGGCCCAAAAAAACGACCAAACATTGCTTGATTTGTGTTTGGTACGTGTGAATGAGGCCTCAGGGGCGCTAATATATTAAAGTCTAACTCATGTTGATTAGGTGATGTAATGGTGATGTAAAACGGTGCCAACACAAACATTAAACACCATTAACAATAAAGAGACAATACGATGTAATGAGGCACATTATGACGTAGTAGTAGGAAAGAATTGTGGTATTTTATCATGAACATTAGTGAGGACCAATTATATGAAGATAGGTTGAAAAGTGGTCCTTTAAGTCCAAAAATCTGAACAAAAACAAAAAGGGAATTCCCTGTGACTCGGGGGAGATATTAGACTTTCAGGTCATCAGGCTGAGGTTGTGAGCCACTCTGACACACTCACCTCCCTTTTGACCTCACACGGGGTAATTGTTTCCCCCACATATTAAACCAGGATTTGAACCCCAGTCTCCCATGTGGAAAGCCAACATCTTAACCGCTAAGCCACAGGGAATTCCCTCTGATTCAGGGGAGATATTAGACTTTTAGGTCATCAGGCTGAGGTTGTGATCCACTGCTACATTCCTCCCACGGGGAAACCTGATCCAGTCACGGCACCACCTGGGATTCGAACCTGTGTGAGAAAGCCAACATCTTAAAGAGTTTTCTGAGCTCAATTGCAACAAAAACAACGGAACTTTTATCATTCAGTAGATTTTCTGTGGTCTCGCGATTTTCCTGTGGACTGTCACAGCGTGCAAATCCCATATACGGTATGTCAATGGGATTTGCCAGCAGAGGTCACTGTTTTCATTGTTTTACCTGTTTTCATTGCAGCTAAAAGGCTTCCAAACCCCAGAGGAAAACTCAGACCACAGAAAATCCGCTGAATGTTCAAAGTTCAGGTTTTTTGGATGTAATGGGCTCTATGCAGCCAACACTTCCGCGTTCAGTTTGGGCCGCCGGTGCGCTTCCGGGTGGCAGCCACTCATTCACTGTGAAGTGTGAACGTACGGTCGTGATTTTGTAGGAATAAAGTTCAGTTCTTTAAACTACATTATTTCATTTGATTATGTGAGCGTAGTTTTTTATAGTTTGTATTATCTGTGTTGCGACGTTGACATGATGACATGAGGTAGAAAGGCCTTAAATCTCCTTTTAAAAACGGGAGTTCTTCCAGTTGTTACACTGGAGAAAAAGAAACACTAACCAGGTGCTCCACGGAGATATAAACAGGTGATGATGATAAAAGGTGCTCACACGGATCAAACGGGATCAATATTATAGAAAAAAGAGACGATCAGGGCAGTCAAAGTTAAGAAGAGGAGGAAAACCTTCATTAAATTAAAAAGGAAACTTCCAACATGTTTTGACCATTAACTGGTCTTCATCAGGGCAAGAATGAGTCAAAAAATCTGAACTAACCCTTTAACCACTAAGCCAAAGGGAATTCCCTGTGACTCGGGTGGAGATATTAGACTTTTGTCACTTTATTGACCTCACACAGGGAGCATCCGTGCATCCAGAGGAGGCCACAAGCCACAGGGAATTCCCTCTGGCTTGGTGGAGATGTTAGACTTTTGGGCAATCTGGGGTTATGAGCCATTTCTAAATCGTGGTACTTAAAACAAATCTGAGATCGATCTACCACCACTGCCCCACAATAAATCTCTGATCAATCACACATCATCATGATTGATTGATTAATTGATCCTGACAACACTGATACATGTTGTACAATAAAAAATCCAAGGCCCAAATAGTGTTGCCATGTGTACTTATTACAAGCGACTTTGGACTTGTTTTTCTGTGAAGTTGCTCGTAAATATATTGGCTGTGCTTTTTTGGGCTTGTTTCTAAAGTGTAGTTGGTCATTTTCCTAAATGTTGTCTAAACCAGTGGTTAATTGTTTCTAAAGTGTAGTTGCTTATTTTCCTAAATGTAGTTTAAACCAGCGTTTGTTTCTAAAGTAGTTGCTTATTTTCCTAAATGTTGTTTTAAACCAGCGGTTTTCAAACATTTTCATGCCAGGGATTAGCCTCGCGAAGCCAGCCTTCAATCTTTCTTTGCAATGCGTATGGCCCCAGGCAGATTGAGTCTGGTGTCGCTCAATTGTGGGCGTATTGCGTGGACGACTCGAGCAGTAGTGTAGGACCAACCAGGGCCCATATGCAAATTTAGGGCCCATTACCAGGCTATAACCAATCAGGGCCCAGTATGTAGGCGGTGGCTCAGGGGTAGAGTGGCCGGATGGTAACTGCAAGGTTGCCAGTGTGAACTTGGGCTCCATCAGAGTTTGTGTCGAAGTGTCCTTGAGCAAGACTCTGAACTCCTAGTTGCTGATGTGCTGGTTGGTCCCTTGCATGGTTTCTGTCGCCAGGCTTTCTATTCCTGAAAAGTTGCAATGCGATAATGGAAGCCATCGTTCTCACGATAATAAAAATCACACCCGTGTGAAGTCAGGGGCGCTAATATATTAAAGTATAACTCATGTTGATTAGGTGATGTAATGGTGATGTAAAACGGTGCCAACACAAACATTAAACACCATTAACAATAAAGAGACAATATGACGTAATGAGCCACATTATGACGTAAAATTTCCCTTCATTGTCAATGGCGTTTACAAAACAAACATTTAACTAAAGACAAAGATTAAACCTGTATATAAGAGGGGCTAGCGCCCCTCAAGAATCTATTTAACTTTTCAAAAAAATCTTGTTTGAAAAACAAGATTGCCTAACGATGATGTCACTGGTGGACGGGTTTCTGAACTGCCCACCGCCTTCCTATGAGACACAGACTGTGTAGGAAAGAATTGTGGTATTTTATCATGAACATTACTGAGGACCAATTATATGAAGATATGAAAAGTGGTCCAAAAATCTGAACAAAAACAAAAAGGGAATTCCCTGTGACTCGGGGGAGATATTAGGCTTTCAGGTCATCAGGCTGAGGTTGTGAGCCACTCTGACACACTCACCTCCCTTTTGACCTCACACGGGGTAATTGTAGCCAGCACACATTAAATTAAACAAGGACTTGAACCCCAGTCTCCCATGTGGAAAGCCAACATCTTAACCGCTAAGCCACAGGAAATGCCCTCTGATTCAGGGGAGATATTAGACTTTTAGGCCATCAGGCTGAGATTGTGATCCACTGCTACATTCCTCCCATGGGGAAACCTGATCCAGTCACGGCACCACCTGGGATTCAAACCTGTGTGGGAAGCCAACATCTTAAAGAGTTTTCTGAGCTCAATTGCAACAAAAAAAATGAACTTTTAACATTCGGTAGATTTTCTGTGGTTTGGCGTTTTCTGGCTCAAACAAGTGCTCTGATTTTTCTGTGGACTGTCACAGCGTGCAAATCCCATATGTCAATGGGATTTGCCAGCAGATGTCACTGTTTTCATTGTTTTGCTTGCAGCTCAAAAGGCTTCCAAACCCCAGAGAAAACTCAGACCACAGAAAATCCACTGAATGTTCAAAGTTCAAGTTTTTTGGGTGTAATGGAATATATGCAGCCAACACTTCCGTGTTCAGTTTGGGCCGCCGGTGTGCTTCCGGTCGGCAGCCACTCATTCACTGTGAACGTACGGTCGTGATTTTGTAGGAATAAAGTTCAGTTCTTTAAACCACACTTTCATGTGATTATGTGCTCCACGGAGATATAAACAGGTGATGATGATAAAAAGGTGTTCACACGGATCAAACGGGATCAAGGCATATAGAAAAAAGAGGCAATCAAAGTTAAAAAGAGGAGGAAAGCCTTTATTAAATTAAAAAGGCAACTGCCAACATGTTTCGACCATTAACTGGTCTTCATCCTTGCAAGAATGAGTCCAAAAATCTGAACTAACCCTTTAACCACTAAGCCAAAGGGAATTCCCTGTCACTCGGGGGAGATATTAAACTTTCGTCACTTTATTGACCTCACACGGGGAGCATCCGGGCATTCAGTGGAGGCGACCAGTCCAACATATGTAACCCGGGATTTGAACCCGGGCCTCCCATGTGGAAAGCCACAATCTTAACCACTAAGCCACAGGGAATTCCCTCTGACTTGGTGGAGATGTTAGACTTTCGGGCAATCCGGGGTTGTGAGCCATTTCTAAATCGTGGTACTTAAAACAAATCTGAGATCGATATCCCACCACTGGCCCAAAATAAATCTCCGATCAATAAGACATCATCATGATTGATTGGTTCACTGATCCTGACAACACTGACATTTTGCACAATAAAACATCTAAGGCCCAAACATTGTTGCCATGTCTACTTATTACAAGCGACTTTGGACTTGTTTTTCTGTGAAGTTGCTCGTAAATATATTGGCTGTGCTTTTTTGGGCTTGTTTCTAAAGTGTAGTTGCTTAGTTTCCTAAATGTTGTTTAAACCAGCGGTTTTCAAACATTTTCATGTCGGGGATTAGCCTCGCGAAGCCAGCCTTTAATCTGTTTTTGCAATGCGTATGGCCCCAAGCAGATTGAGTCTGGTGTCGCTCAATTGTGGGCGTATTGCACGGACGAGCAGTAGTGTAGGACCAACCAGGGCGCAGTATGCAAATTTAGGGCGGGGTTACCAGACTATAACCAACCAGGGCCTATATGTAGGCGGTGGCTCAGGCAAAGAGATTCTATATAAAGAGGCGACACTCCCATTAAGTCCCATAGTAACAACCAGCCCCCAGTGCCTCCGCCATATTGGTGTGATGACGCAACTTCCGGTTGCTCTAATAAACAAAAAGTTATTTTCATTCTATTCTACTTCTAATATTATCCTTCTACAGGACTGGTCTGTGTTGAACAGCGAAAAGGTATTATAAATA
The DNA here is from genome assembly GCF_951216825.1 of Electrona antarctica. Taxonomy (NCBI): domain Eukaryota; kingdom Metazoa; phylum Chordata; class Actinopteri; order Myctophiformes; family Myctophidae; genus Electrona; species Electrona antarctica. The sequence goes on from NC_136807.1 coordinate 56,259,791, forward strand.
TGCATGCTACTTAATTATTTACTCATTATTTATCATATTCAATATCATATCAATATATAATATATATATATCATATCAATATAATATCAATATCATATTCAAAGCTGAAATTACTTTAGTAACATATTCATTCAGAATATAAGTATGTGTGCGTGTAAACGTGCGTCCAAAATTGAATTCAGATTTTAGTGCAATGGAAAGGAAAATATGTATAACTACAACCATTATAAAGAAATGTCAGAACATCAAGTCATCTTTATTCATGTGGCACATTTATAAACAACAGTTAACCCAAAGTGCTTTCCAATGGGTCATGACCAAAATGATACTGTATATATATTGTTGTTGCAGTCTATGATAATATGTAACAGCAATGGTGATTTTCACTGTGTAGCATTATTTGGGTGATCAAGCCAGGCCAGCCTAAACAGCTATAAGTGATCATGTGCCCGAAGACTTTGCTCACTTTGCTCAATTAATTTTGATTAATTTAGAGCAGACAGCAGAGCATATATAGAACTGAGCAGAGCCAGATCTATATGATCCAGTTATCACTGGATAAGTAGCGTTCTGACTACAGTCTTTGGAATTACCACTAGGTGGGGGGAGTGGCAAGGTGCCGCCATCATCGTGTGATGACGTCAAAGCACTACCGCTGCCCATCTAGTGGTGATTCCAAGTATTTGAGGAGTGTCGCCTCTTTATATAGAATCTCTTTGACTCAGGGGTAGAGTGGCCGGATTGTAACCGCAAGGTTGCCTGTTTGAACTTGGGCTCCATCAGAGTTGGTGTCGAAGTGTCCTTGAGCAAGACTCTGAACTCCTAGTTGATCCTGATGTGCTGGTTGGTGCCTGTATGTGAATGGGTGAATGTAATGCACAATCTATGTAAAGGTGTATGAATGTGTGTGTGAATGGGTGAATGTAATGCACAATCTATGTAAAGGTGTATGAATGTGTGTGTGAATGGGTGAATGCAATGCACAATCTATGTAAAGTGCCTTGGATAAGGGTGCTTTACATAGATTGTGTAGGTAGCTGTAGGTCTAACCAAGTCTGTTTGAACCTTTTTGTAACCGCCCCTTGAAAAAAAAATCATAAACCCCTTTTGATTTTGAGTGGGCCCAAACAAATTACCTAGCCTGGCGTGGACATACTGGCATTTAATTTTAATTTTTTAATTTTTTTACCGGTAGATTTGTGTCTGGCCACTGCGAGGTTACAAATGACCAGAACTACTTAATATTCACCAAAACCAGACCAGAACTCCCACCACGGGACTCAGGCAATCAATTAATACCTTTGCAACCACTATATTAATTGCAAGTACAGCTTTAAGTACAAACATATCAAGTAGCCCTTTGGCCACTAGGCCAAAAGGAATTCCCTGTGGCTCAGGGGTGATATTAGACTCTCAGGCCACTCAACACCATTTTGACCTCACACAGGGTACACCGCCATCATCTATACCCGGATTTGAACCCCGGCCTCCCATGTGGAAAGCCAACATCGTAAACACTAAGCCACAGGGAATTCCCTCTGTTTTGGGGGAGATGTTTTTTAAGCCAATGACCGGAACAAAACCAGACCAGAACTCCTACCACGGGACTCAGGCAATCAATTAATACCTTTGTGACAACTTTATTTCCTTGCCAAAATCAAGTCTGTACTTTCTTTTAACGATTTTGAACGTGTCATTCATGCTTTTATCTCCACTCGTTTGGACTACTGCAACGCACTGTATGTTGGCTTAAACCAGGCCTCCATGGCACGTCTACAGTTGGTCCAAAATTCCGTGGCGCGTCTCCTAAGTGGATGCGTGACCATATAACTCCTGTCCTGGCCTCTCTTAAGACCCACCTTTACACCTTGGCTTTGTTATATGTGTGATTTTTGCTGTTTTTTTCTGTTTTAGCTTTACAGTGTATTTAGCTTTTAACTTTCTACAGCACTTTGTAAACCCTGAGTTGTGACATGTGCTATATAAATAAAGTGGATTGGATTGGATAAATAAACATATATATCGGTATCAGTATCGGCTAAATTGTTATTTTAAACATCGGTATCGGCCAAGAATTTCCATATTGGTGCATCTCTAGAACAAATGTTATCTGGGATGTTTTAGTGAAGGTTCTGTCAGCCTCCTGTGTTAGCTGACAGAATACCTTTGTGTAGTGATGTGCAGGAGCAGGGATTGAACCCCAGTCTCCCACTCCCCAGACCGATGCACAACTTGTCGTGCCAACAGGGCTGAGCCCGTTTAGCAGGGCTGTTGGGGAGCAGATCTTTGCTGACGATTGAACCCACTATATTAATGGGAAATACCAAATAGGCTATTTCCTACAAAGTCCGAAAATCAGAACTAACCCTTTAACCCGTGTAAAGCCAACATCTTAAAGGGTGTTAGTTAACGATGTTTTTTTTGTTAGTTTTTTTGTTTTCTGCACTGGCAGATTCGTGTCTGGCCACTCACTGTGAGGCTACAAATGACCAGAAGTACTTAATGCAATCAATTAATACCCTAGTAAATACTATATTAATGGCAAGTTTTTCCTACAGCTTTAAGTCCAAAAATCTGAACTAACCCTTAGCCAAAGGGAATTCCCTGTGACTCGGGGGGAGATATTAGACTTTTGTCATCACACTGGGAGCTTTTCTTGCAAGCCCACCATATGTAACCCAGGATTTGAACCCAGGCCTCCCATGTGGAAAGCCAACATCTTAACCACTAAGCCAAAGGGAATTCCCTCCTATTTGGGGGAGATGTTAGTCTCTACATTTCTAAATTGTGGTACTTAAAACAAATCTGAGCTCGATCTCCCACCAGTGGCCCAAAATAAATCACAGATCAATCACACATCATCATGATTGATTGATTAATTGATCCTGACAACACTGATACATTTTGCACAATAAAACATCTAAGGCCCAAACAGTGTTGCCATGTCTACTTATTCCAAGCGACTTTGGACTTATTTTAGCTTGTAAATATATTGGCTGTGCTTTTTGGGCTTAATTTCCTAATTGTTTATCCTATTCAGGATGGAAACCCCTTTTTTAATCATTGTTATATGCTATGTTATATGTTATATGCTAATTTTTGAAAAATCGTTAAAATGTGGCGCAAATCTTTGAATATAGTAAATTCTTTCAGAGCAAACAAATAATCTTTGCTTCTGGGGGGTCCCTGGAAGAACATATTTTCAGATGGGGTCGGCGGCCAAATACAGATAATTCTGGGGTTTTAGGCCTACATGAAAAAGGTTGAGAACCACTGACATAGAAACATTTTTAGGATCCAGATGCCTTTTCTTTTTTGTAGAATCGGCCTCAGTCCTAAATGTTGTTTAAACCAGCGGTTTTCATATCAAGGATTATCCTTGCGAAGCCAGCCTTCAATCTGTCTTTTTAATGCATATTGCCCCAGGCAGATTGAGTCTGGTGTCGCTCAATTGTGGGCGTATTTCGCGGGTATTTCGCGGACGAGCAGTAGTGTAGGACCAACCAGGGCCCAGTATGCAGATATAGGGCGGGCTTACCAGGATATAACCAACCAGGGCCCAGTATGTGTGTGACGTGGCAGTAGATCTAACCATAGTCAGTTTGAATATTTTGGAACCGACCCTTGAAAAAAAAAATCATAAACCCCTTTTGACAAATTATTTTTGAATGAGTGGGACCCAGTGACCCCCACCAAATGACCTAGCCTGGCTTGCTATACTGGCTTATTATTTTATTTTTTTCACCGGCAGATTCGTGTCTGGCCACTGCGAAGTTACAAATGGAACCGGAACTACTTAATCTTCACCATGCACACCAGAACTCCAACCACGAGACTTAGGCAATCAATGAATACCTTTGCAACCACTATATTAATGGCAAGTACAGCTTTAAGTCCAAAAATCTGATCTTGAACCATTAGGCAAAAGGGAATTTCCTGTGGCTCAGGGGAGATATTAGACTTTCAGGTCATCAGGATGAGGTTGTGAGACACTCTGACACACTCACCTCCCTTTTGACCTCACACAGGGTAAGAAGACCTGGACCAACATTTTTAAACCCAGATTTGAACCCAGGCCTCGCATGTGGAAAGGCAACATCTTAACCACTAAGCCAGAGGGAATTCCCTCTGATTTGGGGGAGATGTTAGACTTTTAAGCCAATGACCGGAACAAAACCAGACCAAAACCAGACTCAGGCAATCAATTTATACCTTTGCAATGACTTTGTTTATGGCATTGTTTTCCGTACAGCTTTAAAAGACCACTTCACCACTTGTTAACCTATTTTCATATAATAGGTCCTCACTAATGTTCATGATAAAATGCCACAATGTTGTTCTACTTGGTCTGTGTCTCATGGGAGGGCTGTGGGCAGTTCAGAAACACGTCATGAACATTAGTGAGGACCTTAATTGCCAGTTACCTATGAAGATAGGTTGAAAAGTGGTGAAATGGTCCTTTAAGTAAAAAAATAAAAAGGGAATTCCCTGTGACTCGGGGGAGATATTAGACTTTCAGGTAATCAGGCTGAGGTTGTGAACCACTCTGACACACTCACCTCCCTTTTGACCTCACACAGGGCAGAAGTAGCAATGGGCACATATTGAACCAGGATTTGAACCGGGGCCTCCTGTGTGGAAAGCCAACATCTTAACCACTAAACCACAGGGAATTCCCTCTGATTTAGGGGCGATATTAGACTTTTAGGCCATCAGGCTGAGGTTGTGATCCACTGCTACATTCCTCCCACGGGGCAACCTGATCCGGGTCACGGCACCACCTGGGATTCGAACCTGTGTGGGAAAGCCAACATCTTAAAGAGTTTTCTGAGCTCAATTGCAACAAAAAAAACTAAACTTTTAACATTCAGTAGTTCTTTTGTGGTCTGGCGTTTTCTGGCTCATACAAGTGCTCTGATTTTCCTGTGGACTGTCACAGGGTGCGAATCCCATATACGATAATGTCAATGGGATTTGCCAGCAGATGCCACTGTTTTCATTGTTTTGCCTGTTTTCATTGCAGCTCAAAAGGCTTCCAAACTCAGACCACAGAAGATCCACTGAATGTTCAAATTTCAGTTTGTTTGGGGGTGTAATGGAATATATCCAGCCAACACTATATACTATATTTTGACTATATTTCGTGAGTGAGTGGGCCCAAGTGACCCCCAACATTTTGTTTCCACCGGTAGATTTGTGTATGGCCACTGGAAGGTTACAAATGACCAGAACTATTTAATATTCATCCTAAACACATCAGAACTCCCACCAAGGGACTCAGGCGATCAATTAATACCTTTACAACAACTATAGTAATGGCATGTATACAGCTTTAAGTCCAATATCTGAACTAACCCTTTGACCACTAGGCCAAAGGGAATTCCCTGTGTCTCGGGGGAGATATTGGACTCTCAGGCCCTTTGGACCTCACACAGGGTAATTGATTCCAGGACACCCATTATCTAAACCCGGATTTGAACCCTGGCCTCCTGTGTGGAAAGCCAACATCTTAACCACTAAGCCACAGGGAATTCCCTCTGATTTGGGGGAGATGTTAGACTTTTAAGCCAATGACAGGAACAAAACCAGACCAGAACTCCCACCACGGGACTCAGGCAATCAATTAATACTTTTGTGACAACTTTATTTGTTTTAACGTACAGCTTTAAAGGACCACTTCACCACTTTTCAACCTACTTTCATTGGTCCTCACTAATGTTCATGATAAAATGCCACAATGTTTTTCTACTTGGTCTGTGTCTCATGGGAGGGCTGTGGGCAGTTCAGAAACCCATCCTCCAGTGACATCATCAACGGGGATTCAAAGCTAATAGAAACTGCAGGCTTTCTATTCCTGAAAAGTTGCAATGCGATAATGGAAGCCATCGTTCTCACGATAATAAAAATCACACCCGTGTGAAGTCAGGGGCGCTAATATATTAAAGTCTAACTCATGTTGATTAGGTGATGTAATGGTGATGTAAAACGGTGCCAACACAAACATTAAACGCCATTAACAATAAAGAGACAATATGACGTAATGAGGCACATTATGACGTAACATTTCCCTTCATTGTCAATGGCGTTTACAAAACAAACATTTAACTAAAGACAAAGATTAAACCTATATGGAAAAAAAAACAAGATTGCCTAACGATGATGTCACTGGTGGACGGTTTTCTGAACTGCCCACCGCCCTCCTATGAGACACAGACTGAGTAGGAAAGAATTGTGGTATTTTATCATGAACATTAGTGAGGACCAATTATATGAAGATAGGATGAAAAGTGGTAAAGTGGTCCTTTAAGTCCAAAAATCTGAACAAAAACAAAAAGGGAATTCCCTGTGACTCGGGGGAGATATTAGACTTTTAGGCCATCAGGCTGAGATTGTGATCCACTGCTACATTCCTCCCACGGGAAACCTGATCCAGTCACGGCAACACCTGGGATTCGAACCTGTGTGGGAAAGCCAACATTTTAAAGAGCTCAATTGCAAGAGCTCAATTGCAACAAAAAAACGGGACTTTTAACATTCGGTAGATTTTCTGTGGTCTGGTGTTTTCTGGCTCAAACAAGTGCTCTGATTTTCCTGTGGACTGTCACAGCGTGCAAATCCCATATACAGTATGTCAATGGGATTTGCCAGCAGATGTCACTGTTTTCATTGTTTTTCTGTTTTGATTGCAGCTGAAATGAAATGAAATGAAATGAAATCTATATTTACCCAGGGTATCTGGGCTAAGCTCAAGAACTTGTTTCCAGCCACTGAGTGGTGTAAGGTTTTATATAGCATGATCAGCTGTGGTCTGACGTAATGTCTGACGTCCGATGTGAGGTATTATATAAGGTAAGGTATTATATAGCCTGATCAGCTCTGATCTGACGTAATGAAATCACACCCGGATGTGATTTCACAACTGGCTTTTTTTGTGCAGAAAAAATGACCATGGTTGCTACGGTCATCCAGTTCACCCGGGTGTGATTTAATTACGTCAGAAATTATTTTGAACATAGCAACCATGCTCATTTTTTTCTGCACACAAAAGCCAGTTGTAGGAGTGGTTTACACCACTCAAAAAGAGGCACTCAAAGTTAAAAAGAGGAGGAAAGCCTTTATTAAATTAAAAAGGCAACTGCCAACATGTTTCGACCATTAACTGGTCTTCATCAGGGCAAGAATGAGTCCAAAAATCTGAACTAACCCTTTAACCACTAAGCCAAAGGGAATTCCCTGTCACTCGGGGGAGATATTGGACTTTTGTCACTTTATTGACCTCACACAGGGAGCATCTGTGCATTCAGTGGAGGCGACCAGCCCAACATATGTAACCCGGGATTTGAACCCGGGCCTCCCATGTAGAAAGCCAACATCTTAACCACTAAGCCACAGGGAATTCCCTCTGACTTGGTGGAGATGTTAGACTTTCGGGCAATCCGGGGTTGTGAGCCATTTCTAAATCGTGGTACTTAAAACAAATCTGAGATCGATCTCCCACCACTGGCCCAAAATAAATCTCCGATCAATAAGACATCATCATGATTGATTGGTTCATTGATCCTGACAACACTGACATTTTGCACAATAAAACATCTAAGGCCCAAACATTGTTGTCAAGCGACTTTGGACTTGTTTTTCTGTGAAGTTGCTCGTAAATATATTGGCTGTGCTTTTTTGGGCTTGTTTCTAAAGTGTAGTTGCTTAGTTTCCTAAATGTTGTTTAAACCAGCGGTTTTCAAACATTTTCATGTCGGGGATTAGCCTCGCGAAGCCAGCCTTCAATCTGTTTTTGCAATGCGTATGGCCCCAAGCAGATTGAGTCTGGTGTCGCTCAATTGTGGGCGTATTGCACGGACTAGCAGTAGTGTAGGACCAACCAGGGTGCAGTATGCAAATTTAGGGCAGGGTTACCAGACTATAACCAACCAGGGCCCAGTATGTAGGCGGTGGCTCAGGCAAAGAGATTCTATATAAAGAGGCGACACTCCCATTAAGTCCCATAGTAACAACCAGCCCCCAGTGCCTCCGCCATATTGGTGTGATGACGCAACTTCCGGTTGCTCTAATAAACAAAACTACTTCTAATATTATCCTTCTACAGGACTGGTCTTTGTTGAACAGCGAAAAGGTATTATAAATATGCATGCTACTTAATTATTTACTCATTATTTATCATATTCAATATCATATCAATATATAATATATATATATCATATCAATATAATATCAATATCATATTCAAAGCTGAAATTACTTTAGTAACATATTCATTCAGAATATAAGTATGTGTGCGTGTAAACGTGCGTCCAAAATTGAATTCAGATTTGAGTGCAATGGAAAGGAAAAGATGTATAACTACAACCATTATAAAGCATTATTGTTTGATATAGCCTACATGAAACCTTTCTCCCCAGACAGTCAGAACATCAAGTCATCTTTATTCATGTGGCACATTTATAAACAACAGTTAACCCAAAGTGCTTTCCAATGGGTCATGACCAAAATGATACATATATATTTGTGTTGCAGTCTATGATAATATGTAACAGCAATGGTGATTTTCACTGTGTAGCATTAGGGTGATCAAGCCAGGCCAGCCTAAACAGCTATAAGTGATCATGTGCCCGAAGACTTTGCTCACTTTGCTCAATTAATTTTGATTCATTTAGAGCAGACAGCAGAGCATATATAGAACTGAGCAGAGCCAGATCTATATGATCCAGTTATCACTGGATAAGTAGCGTTCTGACTACAGTCTTTGGAATTACCACTAGGTGGCGGGAGCGGCAAGGTGCCGCCATCATGGTGTGATGACGTCAAAGCACTACCGCTGCCCATCTAGTGGTGATTCCAAGTATTTGAGGAGTGTCGCCTCTTTATATAGAATCTCTTTGACTCAGGGGTAGAGTGGCCGGATTGTAACCGCAAGGTTGCCAGTTTGAACTTGGGCTCCATCAGAGTTGGTGTCGAAGTGTCCTTGAGCAAGACTCTGAACTCCTAGTTGCTCCTGATGTGCTGGTTGGTGCCTGTATGTGAATGGGTGAATGTAATGCACAATCTATGTAAAGGTGTATGAATGTGTGTGTGAATGGGTGAATGTAATGCACAATCTATGTAAAGTGCCTTGGATAAGGGTGCTTTACATAGATTGTGTAGGTAGCTGTAGGTCTAACTAAGTCTGTTTGAACCTTTTTGTAACCGCCCCTTGAAAAATAAATCATAAACCCCTTTTGATTTTGAGTGGGCCCAAACAAATTACCTAGCCTGGCGTGGACATACTGGCATTTAATTTAATTTTTTTAATTTTTTTACCGGTAGATTTGTGTCTGGCCACTGCGAGGTTACAAATGACCAGAACTACTTAATATTCACCAAAACCAGACCAGAACTCCCACCACGGGACTCAGGCAATCAATTAATACCTTTGCAACCACTATATTAATTGCAAGTACAGCTTTAAGTACAAACATATCAAGTAGCCCTTTGGCCACTAGGCCAAAAGGAATTCCCTGTGGCTCAGGGGTGATATTAGACTCTCAGGCCACTCAACACCATTTTGACCTCACACAGGGTACACCGCCATCATCTATACCCGGATTTGTACCCCGGCCTCCCATGTGGAAAGCCAACATCGTAAACACAAAGCCACAGGGAATTCCCTCTGTTTTGGGAGAGATGTTTTTTAAGCCAATGATCGGAACAAAACCAGACCAGAACTCCTACCACGGGACTCAGGCAATCAATTAATACCTTTGTGACAACTTTATTTCCTTGCCAAAATCAAGTCTGTCCTTTCTTTTAACGATTTTGAACGTGTCATTCATGCTTTTATCTCCACTCGTTTGGACTACTGCAACGCACTGTATGTTGGCTTAAACCAGGCCTCCATGGCACGTCTACAGTTGGTCCAAAATTCCGTGGCGCGTCTCCTAAGTGGATGCGTGACCATATAACTCCTGTCCTGGCCTCTCTTAACACGAGGCCTGCCGGGAACATAGGAATTTTAAAACGTAGAATCTTGTGGCCTGCCACAAACGGAAAAGCCGTTTTAACAGCGATGTATTAATTAATGCATGTTTTAATACGATCGTATCGAAATCTACCGTCAGTTAGCTTTGTTATGCTTCTGACACAATGGGCGCGGCCATTTTGAAAATGCGCGCGCATCCACTTACATTGCCGGCTCTGGTTTCAGACGGCTTTATCTCACAGAAGCGACATTGCAGAGGACGCTTTGTCCCAGACAAGCGTTTTCAACGGCCTGTAGCAGGCGCTGTGATACTCGCGGTCAGCTTTTTCCACCGCCGAGCGAGACAACAACAACCGGTCATGATACCACACACAGCAGCTTTTCACAGGAACAATGCGATTACGGATATTTGGATCTTCAAAGTAAGTGTTACGCGCGATAAAACCTTGGCAATACGCAATCGAGGGATTAATGAATGGCGGCAGGCAGACGGTTAAGACCCACCTTTACACCTTGGCTTTGTTATGTGTGATTTTGCTGTTTTTTTCTGTTTTAGCTTTACAGTGTATTTAGCTTTTAACTTTCTACAGCTTTCTTTGTAAACCCTGAGTTGTGACATGTGCTATATAAATAAAGTGGATTGGATTGGATAAATAAACATATATATCGGTATCAGTATTGGCTAAATTGTTATTTTAAACATCGGTATCGGCCAAGAATTAACATATCGGTGCATCTCTAGAACAAAAAAAGTTATCTGGGATGTTTTAGTGAATGTTCTGCCTCCTGTGTTAGCTGTACAGAATACCTTTGTGTAGTGATGTGCCAGGAGCAGGGATTGAACCCCAGTCTCCCACTCCCCAGACCGATGCACAACTTGTCGTGCCAACAGGGCTGAGCCCGTTTAGCAGGGCTGTTGGGGAGCAGGTCTTTGCTGACGATTGAACCCACTATATTAATGGGAAATACCAAATAGGCTATTTCCTACAAAGTCCGAAAATCAGAACTAACCCTTTAACCCGTGTAAAGCCAACATCTTAAAGGGTGTTAGTTCCCGATGTTTTTTTTGTTTTTTTTGTTAGTTTTTTTGTTTTCTGCACTGGCAGATTCGTGTCTGGCCACTCACTGTGAGGCTACAAATGACCAGAACTACTTAATGCAATCAATTAATACCCTAGCAAACACTATATTAATGGCAAGTTTTTCCTACAGCTTTAAGTCCAAAAATCTGAACTAACCCTTAGCCAAAGGGAATTCCCTGTGACTCGGGGGGAGATATTAGACTTTTGTCACTTTTCTGACATCACACAGGGAGCTTTTCTTGCAGGCCCACCATATGTAACCCAGGATTTGAACCGGGGCCTCCCATGTGGAAAGCCAACATCTTAACCACTAAGCCAAAGTGAATTCCCTCCTATTTGGGGGAGATGTTAGTCTCTACATTTCTAAATTGTGGTACTTAAAACAAATCTGAGCTCGATCTCCCACCAGTGGCCCAAAATAAATCACAGATCAATCACACATCATCATGATTGATTGATTAATTGATCCTGACAACACTGATACATTTTGCACAATAAAACCCAGTGACCCCCACCAAATGACCTAGCCTGGCTTGCTATACTGGCTTTTTTTTTTACCGGCAGATTCGTGTCTGGCCACTGCAAAGTTACAAATGGAACCGGAACTACTTAATCTTCACCATGCACACCAGAACTCCAACCACGAGACTTAGGCCATAAATTAATACCTTTGCAACCACTATATTAATGGCAAGTACAGCTTTAAGTCCAAAAATCTGATCTTGAACCATTAGGCAAAAGGGAATTTCCTGTGGCTCGGGGGAGATATTAGACTTTCAGGTCATCAGGATGAGGTTGTGAGACACTCTGACACACTCACCTCCCTTTTGACCTCCCTTTTGACCTCATGTGGAAAGCCAACATCTTAACCACTAAGCCAAAGGGAATTCCCTCTGATGTAGGGGCGATATTAGACTTTTAGGCCATCAGGCTGAGGTTGTGATCCACTGCTACATTCCTCCCACGGGGCAACCTGATCCGGGTCACGGCACCACCTGGGATTCGAACCTGTGTGGGAAAGCCAACATCTTAAAGAGTTTTCTGAGCTCAATTGCAACAAAAAAACCTAAACTTTTAACATTCAGTAGTTCTTTTGTGGTCTGGCATTTTCTGTCTCATACAAGTGCTCTGATTTTCCTGTGGACTGTCACAGGGTGCGAATCCCATATACGATAATGTCAATGGGGTTTGCCAGCAGATGCCACTGTTTTCATTGTGTTGCCTGTTTTCATTGCAGCTCAAAAGGCTTCCAAACTCAGACCACAGAAATTCCACTGAATGTTCAAAGTTTTTTTTGGCGTGTAATGGAATATATGCAGCCAACACTATATACTATATTTTGACTATATAGTTTGTGAGTGAGTGGGCCCAAGTGACCCCCAACATCTTTTTTTCCACCGGTAGATTTGTGTATGGCCACTGCGAGGTTATAAATGACCAGAACGACTTAATATTCATCCTAAACACATCAGAACTCCCACCACGGGACTCAGGCGATCAATTAATACCTTTACAACAACTATAGTAATGGTAAGTAAGTCCAATATCTGAACTAACCCTTTGACCACTAGGCCAAAGGGAATTCCTTGTGGCTTGGGGGAGATATTAGACTCAAGTTTTAACATACAGCTTTAAAGGACCACTTCACCACTTTTCAACCTACTTTCATTGGTCCTCACTAATGTTCATGATAAAATGCCAATGTTTTTCTACTTGGTCTGTGTCTCATGGGAGACTGTGGGCAGTTCAGAAACCCATCCACCAATGACATCAACAGGAACTCAAAGCTGATAGAAACTGAAGGGTTTGTACTCTTTAAAAATTGCAATGCGGGCCCGGACGGTTAGCTCAACCGTTTGGGCACCTAGGCTGCTAAGCCAGCCTGACGGTGTGCCGCGGGTTCGACTCCCGATTAGGTAACGGCAAAGTTGCCAGTTTGAACTTGGGCTCCATCAGAGTTGGTGTCGAAGTGTCCTTGAGCAAGACTCTGAACTCCTAGTTGCTCCTGATGTGCTGGTTGGTGCCTTGCATGGTTTCTTCCGCCATCGGTGTATGAATGTGTGTGTGAATGGGAGAATGTCATGCACAATCTATGTAAAGGTGTATGAATGTGTGTGTGTGTGTATGACTGGGTGAATCTAGTGCACAATCTATGTAAAGTGCCTTGGATAAGGGTGCTTTACATAGATTGTGTAGTTAGCCGTGCCTCTAAGGTGTTGTGTGAAATCAACCCTCAAGGCTTTCTGACAGACATATGGACCCCTACTGGGTGGGGCTTTTCCTTACTGGGTGGGGGTTTTCCTTACTGGGTGGGGGTTTTCCTTTTCTTTTACATGACTTGGGTGTGGTATATCACTGCGCAAAAAGCATGGAATACGGATGTGTATATTACAGGAAACTCCCGTTAAACTTTCCAACAAACTTTGGTAAACCCCCGAATTGTACCATCACACCTGTATATTACTGTATGTTAACTGTATATGCCCGCTAAATTTGAGGTTTATGGGCAAAATACAGTGCCCATAATTGCCTAACTCCTCTTTTCACGCCGTGATAATTAAGTAGACCCTAGAAAAGTATTCCAGCAGCCAGCTCATAGCATGCTGTGTTAGGTAATAGACTTTTGATCCATACCTCCTGTGTTGAGTGGGTTCAAATCCTGCTCATATCATTTTTGTGTCCACCGCAAACAACTTTTTTTGCGGATAAAGTGAAGTTTGCTTTTGTCCAACATGTAACCAAGTCTGTTTGAATCTTTTTGTAACCGCCCCTCATACCGCCCTCAAAAACCCCTTTTGACAAATTTATATTTAATGAGTGGGCCCAAGTGACCCCCACCAAATGACCTAGCCTGGCTTGGACATACTGGCATTTATTGTATTTTTTTTTCACCTGTAGATTTGTGTCTGGCCACTGCGAGGTTACAAATGACCAGAACTACTTAATATTCACCAAAACCAGACCAGAACTCCCACCATGGGACTCAGGCAATCAATTAATACCTTTGCAACCACTACTGTACATCTTTCTAGCATTCTGTGGTTGTCACACTTTACTATAGGTAGAAGACACCTAATTTGAGAACTCGGAAGAGCAGTAGCTAATATTCACGCCAATCATACTTTAGGACTACAGAGTGTATTTATAACCTTTATTATCAATGCATTGGTTTCAACAAACATTTAGTTAACACATCTATAAATGGCTTATCTGCACAGACTGCCTGGTTTTAGATAAGTATGGTAACAGATTAATTGAGCTATTAAAGACAGTGAAAAGTGTCTATCATAACCAATTATAGTAGTCTTAATTGACAGATGTTAGTGTCAGATATGGCTTAGTGGCATAGATTATATGCTGGTGGCATAGGCATAGATTTTAAACCTGAAATAGATATAGAAACACAAGAATATACATTTGTTACATTCCCATATACGTTCTAATCATTTGTATTTAACAGAGATAGTAGGCAGAGTATAAACAGTAATTATCAGTTCCCCATCCGAGTCTCTCTTCTCCATTCCTGGAGAGGTATGGATTCATTCCTTGGTTGCTGAATCTAACCTACTAAAACTGGCGCAAGGCCATTTAAAACCTCTGTTTCCTTAGACCTGCCCTGTTGGGCAGGTTCACATCAGCTAACATTCAATTGGTTGCTGAGCACCATGGCCTTACTATTGGTTGAAAGACCAGGAAGTATTACAACTGACATGTGCTTTGACAGTGGAGACAATGAGGTGCTATCTCTCTCCATCTATACAGTCTGGAGGAAATAGTGGTCCTGTTGTTGACTTCAGCTATTCATGGCAGTTTGCCCCCTCTCTTATTTAGGGTTTTAACACATTAGTCATTTACATTCCTTTTAGCATTGGGATTACATATCCACCTTTAGATAAATGCAGACATAATGTTTTATAGTTGGACACAGTCATTGGGTTAGTAATGCTGACTAGTGGCTCTTGTTTACCCAAGTGGTGGCTCTTATCAGAGCTCCCCCGCTGTGCTCTGGCCTGTTTCTGACATTCCCTTTCGCTTGAGAGGGAGATGGAGGTGTCTCATTTCACACCTTCCTGTTACCTTAGCCTGCTTTGGGGTGAAAGGCTCTCCGACCATAGTTACAGTACTAAGAATTATTGAAGTTTACACAGTGCATATTTATTAATAGAAACCAAACGCTGATTACTATATCCAGCGGAACAACTACATTAATGGCAAGTACAGCTTTAGGTCGAAAAATCTGAACTAACCCTTTAAAGGGAATTCCCTGTAGCTCGGGGGAGATATTAGACTCTCAGGCCCTTTTGACCTCACACAGGGTATATGTACAGTGGAAACCATTATTGTAAACCCGGATTTGAACCCGGGCCTCCCGTGTGGAAAGCCAACATCTTAACCACTAAGCCAAAGGGAATTCCCTCTGCTTTGGGGGAGATATTAGACTTTTAGGCCATCAGGCTGAGGTTGTGATCCACTGCTACATTCCTCCCACAGGGAAACCTTTCCGGGTCACGGCACCACCTGGGATTCGAACCTGTGTGGGAAAGCCAACATCTTAAACTAAACTTTTAACATTCAGTAGTTATTTTGTGGTCTGGCGTTTTCTGGCTCATACAAGTGCTCTGATTTTCCTGTGGACTGTCACAGGGTGCAAATCCCATATACGATAATGTCAATGGGATTTGCCAGCAGATGCCACTGTTTTCATTGTTTTGCCTGTTTTCACTGCAGCTAAAAAGGCTTCCAAACTCAGGCCACAGAAAATCCACTGAATGTTCAAAGTTCAGTTTTTGGGGGGGTGTAATGGAATATATGCAGCCAACACTATATATATTTTGACTATATAGTTTGTGAGTGAGTGGGCCCAAGTGACCCCCAACATTTCTTTTCCCACCGGTAGATTTGTGTATGGCCACTGCGAGGTTACAAATGACCAGAATTACTTAATATTCATCCTAAACACATCAGAACTCCCACCACGGGACCCAGGCAATCAATTAATACTTTTGTGACAACTTTATTTATGGCAAGTTTAACGTACAGCTTTAAAGGACCACTTCACCACTTTTCAACCTACTTTCATTGGTCCTCACTAATGTTCATGATAAAATGCCACAATGTTTTTCTACTTGGTCTGTATCTCATAGGGCAGTTCAGAAACCCATCTACCAGTGACATCAACAGGGAATCAAAGCTAATATAAACTGCAGGCTTTCTATTCCTGAAAAGTTGCAATGCGATAATGGAAGCCATCGTTCTCACGATAATAAAAATTGTGGTGGCCCAAAAAAACGACCAAACATTGCTTGATTTGTGTTTGGTACGTGTGAATGAGGCCTCAGGGGCGCTAATATATTAAAGTAAAACTCATGTTGATTAGGTGATGTAATGGTGATGTAAAACGGTGCCAACACAAACATTAAACACCATTAACAATAAAGAGACAATATGACGTAATGAGCCACATTATGACATAAAATTTCCCTTCATTGTCAATGGCGTTTACAAAACAAACATTTAACTAAAGACAAAGATTAAACCTGTATATAGGAGGGGTGCCCCTCAAGAATCTATTTAACTTTTCAAAAAAATCTTGTTTGAAAAACAAGATTGCCTAACGATGATGTCACTGGTGGACGGGTTTCTGAACTGCCCACCGCCCTCCTATGAGACACAGACTGTGTAGGAAAGAATTGTGGTATTTTATCATGAACATTACTGAGGACCAATTATATGAAGATATGAAAAGTGGTCCAAAAATCTGAACAAAAACAAAAAGGGAATTCCCTGTGACTCGGGGGAGATATTAGGCTTTCAGGTCATCAGGCTGAGGTTGTGAGCCACTCTGACACACTCACCTCCCTTTTGACCTCACACGGGGTAATTGTAGCCAGCACACTTTAAATTAAACAAGGATTTGAACCCCAGTCTCCCATGTGGAAAGCCAACATCTTAACCGCTAAGCCACAGGAAATTCCCTCTGATTCAGGGGAGATATTAGACTTTTAGGCCATCAGGCTGAGATTGTGATCCACTGCTACATTCCTCCCACGGGGAAACCTGATCCAGTCACGGCACCACCTGGGATTCAAACCTGTGTGGGAAAGCCAACATCTTAAAGAGTTTTCTGAGCTCAATTGCAACAAAAAAAATTGAACTTTTAACATTCGGTAGATTTTCTGTGTTTTGGCGTTTTCTGGCTCAAACAAGTGCTCTGATTTTCCTGTGGACTGTCACAGCGTGCAAATCCCATATACGGTATGTCAATGGGATTTGCCAGCAGATGTCACTGTTTTCATTGTTTTTCTGTTTTGATTGCAGCTCAAAAGGCTTTCAAACCCCAGAGAAAACTCAGACCACAGAAAATCCACTGAATGTTCAAAGTTCAGGTTTTTTGGGTGTAATGGAATATATGCAGCCAACACTTCCGTGTTCAGTTTGGGCCGCCGGTGTGCTTCCGGTCGGCAGCCACTCATTCACTGTGAACGTACGGTCTTGATTTTGTAGGAATAAAGTTAAGTTCTTTAAACCACACTTTCATGTGATTATGTGCTCCACGGAGATATAAACAGGTGATGATGATAAAAAGGTGTTCACACGGATCAAACGGGATCAAGGCATATAGAAAAAAGAGGCACTCAAAGTTAAAAAGAGGAGGAAAGCCTTTATTAAATTAAAAAGGCAACTGCCAACATGTTTCGACCATTAACTGGTCTTCATCAGGGCAAGAATGAGTCCAAAAATCTGAACTAACCCTTTAACCACTAAGCCAAAGGGAATTCCCTGTCACTCGGGGGAGATATTAACCTTTTGTCATTTTATTGACCTCACACGGGGAGCATCAGTGGTTTCAGTGGAGGCGACCAGCCCAACATATGTAACCCGGGATTTGAACCCGGGCCTCCCATGTGGAAAGCCAACATCTTAACCACTAAGCCACAGGGAATTCCCTCTGACTTGGTGGAGATGTTAGACTTTCGGGCAATCCGGGGTTGTGAGCCATTTCTAAATCGTGGTACTTAAAACAAATCTGAGATCGATCTCCCACCACTGGCCCAAAATAAATCTCCGATCAATAAGACATCATCATGATTGATTGGTTCACTGATCCTGACAACACTGACATTTTGCACAATAAAACATCTAAGGCCCAAACATTGTTGTCAAGCGACTTTGGACTTGTTTTTCTGTGAAGTTGCTCGTAAATATATTGGCTGTGCTTTTTTGGGCTTGTTTCTAAAGTGTAGTTGCTTAGTTTCCTAAATGTTGTTTAAACCAGCGGTTTTCAAACATTTTCATGTTGGGGATTAGCCTCGCGAAGCCAGCCTTCAATCTGTTTTTGCAATGCGTATGGCCCCAAGCAGATTGAGTCTGGTGTCGCTCAATTGTGGGCGTATTGCACGGACGAGCAGTAGTGTAGGACCAACCAGGGTGCAGTATGCAAATTTAGGGCGGGGTTACCAGACTATAACCAACCAGGGCCCAGTATGTAGGCGGTGGCTCAGGCAAAGAGATTCTATATAAAGAGGCGACACTCCCATTAAGTCCCATAGTAACAACCAGCCCCAGTGCCTCCGCCATATTGGTGTGATGACGCAACTTCCGGTTGCTCTAATAAACAAAAAGTTATTTTCATTCTATTCTACTTCTAATAGTATCCTTCTACAGGACTGGTCTTTGTTGAACAGCGAAACGGTATTATAAATATGCATGCTACTTAATTATTTACTCATTATTTATCATATTCAATATCATATCAATATATAATATATATATATCATATCAATATAATATCAATATCATATTCAAAGCTGAAATTACTTTAGTAACATATTCATTCAGAATATAAGTATGTGTGCGTGTAAACGTGCGTCCAAAATTGAATTCAGATTTTAGTGCAATGGAAAGGAAAAGATGTATAACTACAACCATTATAAAGAAATGTCAGAACATCAAGTCATCTTTATTCATGTGGCACATTTATAAACAGTTAACCCAAAGTGCTTTCCAATGGGTCATGACCAAAATGATACTGTATATATATTTTTGTTGCAGTCTATGATAATATGTAACAGCAATGGTGATTTTCACTGTGTAGCATTATTTGGGTGATCAAGCCAGGCCAGCCTAAACAGCTATAAGTGATCATGTGCCCGAAGACTTTGCTCACTTTGCTCAATTAATTTTGATTAATTTAGAGCAGACAGCAGAGCATATATAGAACTGAGCAGAGCCAGATCTATATGATCCAGTTATCACTGGATAAGTAGCGTTCTGACTACAGTCTTTGGAATTACCACTAGGTGGCGGGAGCGGCAAGGTGCCGCCATCATGGTGTGATGACATCAAAGCACTACTGCTGCCCATCTAGTGGTGATTCCAAGTATTTGAGGAGTGTCGCCTCTTTATATAGAATCTCTTTGACTCAGGGGTAGAGTGGCCGGATTGTAACCGCAAGGTTGCCAGTTTGAACTTGGGCTCCATCAGAGTTGGTGTCGAAGTGTCCTTGAGCAAGACTCTGAACTCCTAGTTGCTCCTGATGTGCTGGTTGGTGCCTGTATGTGAATGGGTGAATGTAATGCACAATCTATGTAAAGGTGTATGAATGTGTGTGTGAATGGGTGAATGTAATGCACAATCTATGTAAAGTGCCTTGGATAAGGGTGCTTTACATAGATTGTGTAGGTAGCTGTAGGGGTAACAAGACAACTCACCCCTAAACTCACTTTTGGTGAGTTGTCCAGACAACTCACCCCTAAACGTGAAGACATCTCACCCCTGCTTTTTTAGGGGTGAGATGTCTTCACTTTCCGGGGTGAGATGTCTTCACTTTTGGCCACTTTCGGGGTGAGATGTCTTCACGTTTAGGGGTGAGTTGTCAGGACAACTCACCAAAAGTCTGACTGAATATGTAGCCTTTGAGCTATACTTTACTGAATATTTCACAAGAATATAACACAAGAGTCAAATGTACGGTCAAATGTAATGTAGTTTATTTAAATATAGAAACATTGTAAACAAAGTTCAAACAGCAGTTTGTACAAAAAATATAAAAAAAAAGGTAAACATCAAAAGTTTAGAAAAACATCAGTTTGTACAAAAAAATATAGAAAAAAGTTAAGTATAGAAAAAATGTAAACTAAAAAATATAGTAAAAAGTTGTCATAAAGTACAGACAACACAGGGTGAGATGTCTCGTATTCCCAGATACAAGATCAATTTTATTGGTCAAATTTTGATCTCCCAAGATGCGTCATAATCAACAGATGCTAATTTAATAGCCTTAATACCTCCCCGGGGGGGATGTCATTATCCCTTTAAGTATGTCAAGGTCAAATGCATAATAAACCTTACAAATACAAACATTATTGTTTGTATGTAGGCTACCCAGTAGCCTACCCATATGATTAGATGAATGTGCAACATTGTTTCCATCTTCCAAGCATATTCCTGCCAAAATGGAGATCTTAAATTGTTGAAAATGTCTTTAAACAAAAGATCACCATGAATTCAAGGCGTGTGTGTGTGTGTGTGTGCAAACTTCTGAAGAAATGTGAACTGAATCCCTCTCAATTTGGTTACTCCAGATGGCTGTCACTTTTCTCACATGCTAATGTAACTAGCAGTAGCAAGATCATCATCGATATTGCTTTGCTATTCAGATGTAATTCAGTCAGTATAGGCCTATTAGAACTTGATTGATCATGCGTCCGTTGTGCGTCTAATTAGCAACTTTGTACAGCCGTCAGACTCTGCCTTTGAAGCGCAAACATTATCCACAAACGACCCCCCCCCCTCAATGCTGCATAGAGAGAGAGAGAGAGAGACGCTCTACTCCTTACAAGTGTTTCACCGGATTTTACTGTTAAATAAATAAATAATTAGCCGTGACTGCGCACGTCTGTAGGAACCGATAGTTAGATCCGAAATTGAATTATGCCTACTGTAATGGGTGCCACGGAAAGTACAGACAACTCACCCCGCAATGTCAGAAAGTGAAGACGGCTCACCCCGGAAAGTAAAGACATCTCACCGGGGTGAGATGTCTTCACTTTCCGGGGTGAGCTGTCTTCACTTTCCGGGGTGAGCTGTCCGGGGTGAGCTGTCCGGACAACTCACCCCGACATGTCAAAAAGTGAAGACAACTCACCGGGGTGAGATGTCTCGTATTCGCTGTAGGTCTAACCAAGTCGGTTTGAACCTTTTTGTAACCGCCCCTTGAAAAAAAGAATCATAAACCCCTTTTGACAAATTTTAATGAGTGGGCCCAAACAAATTACCTAGCCTGGCGTGGAGTTCTCAATCTCTGCCCGAACCCGGCCCGGCCCGACATTTTCGGGTAGGGCCGGGCCCAAAATGCACGATAATTAGTCGGGCCGGGCCGAGCCTCGGGCTCTGTGATTTTACGTGATTCTTTTTTTTATTTTTTATATAATTTTATTATAACAAAAATAACAATTCTGTTGTTTGTGTAATGTAGCCTATTTATTTAATATGAAGAGGGCTGAGCTGGTGAATGTTGGCGATCAACTTTTACAGTTTAGGCGATATACTATATGTGACTGAAGGAGGAGGAGCGAGGAGGCGATGATCAGCAGCAGTGCAGCGCACCAAAGTGACAGAATAGAACGGTGGTTGTTGAACTTGCTACCGCTGGCTGGCCTCTGGTTTGCCAACCAAATGAGCTGCTTACTGCTCAGCATCAACTATATAACTTAAGTTAACTTGTCATATGCTTAAATGTTTTATAAGACCATCGATTAATCCGCAATAGCTCGTTTTGGAAACGTCGGGGCTTAACGAGACACTGCTGTCTCGTTGAACCCAGCTGGGTGAATAAGCTAAATTAGGCTACCTAATCAACGTCACCACGGTAAATGCATTATAACTATGAAAGTGCCTGCATACACGTAATATAGTTACATGATGACCAAGCAATGTTACAGTCACACTGTAGGCTACAGCTATTTGGTTTACAAATCGTATCGCAGCGCGCTGTACAGCTATTTAATTTCCCCTTCGCAGCGCAGCGCGCCTCGTTGTGTGCCCACTGCCCAAAATAAAAGATCTGCAAGCTGTCGACAGACTCGACACGCCATCGGCATGTTGATGGTTTGTATGTCTGTTCTTTTGGTTAGGCAACGCACATTACGCGTGGTATGTGGGTTTGAGAGGCAATGATTATGTAAACGATGTAACCTAGTAGATTATAGCCAAGTTGACAATTGTCATAATATTGTATAGCTCTGTTTGGGACTGTTGCACAACGGTGAATGATGAAAAAGTTGCACTTTGTTAACGGGACAGTAGCCTATTGGACATAATTAACTGCGTCACTTCAGAGGATCGCTGCTACTTTGATTCAGAAGATGTTTACTCACCCCTGGAAATTGCTGGAAACCATTAGAATGTTGGAAATGGTCTGGAACATTATCAGCCAATTAACGTGAGTTACATAAATCCTTTATTTCGGTGACTAGACTATTAGTGCGTTCTCTGACACGGTCGTCTCAATAATCCACGGCGTCGCGGCCATATAGTGTCATTTTCTTTTTCCTTTTTTTCTCTTTTTTTTCACTCGGGCTTTTTCGGGTTTTCGGGCCTGACATTATGGTAATTGTTAGGGTCGGGCCGGGCCTCGGGCCGACCCAGTTAGGGTAGGGTAGGGCCGGGCCTTAATTTTCAGGCCCGATGAGAACTCTAGCGTGGACATACTGGTATTTAATTTAATTTTTTTAATTTTTTTACCGGTAGATTTGTGTCTGGCCACTGCGAGGTTACAAATGACCAGAACTACTTAATATTCACCAAAACCAGACCAGAACTCCCACCACGGGACTCAGGCAATCAATTAATACCTTTGCAACCACTATATTAATTGCAAGTACAGCTTTAAGTACAAACATATCAAGTAGCCCTTTGGCCACTAGGCCAAAAGGAATTCCCTGTGGCTCAGGGGTGATATTAGACTCTCAGGCCACTCAACACCATTTTGACCTCACACAGGGTACACCGCCATCATCTAAACCTGGATTAGAACCCAGGCCTCCCGTGTGGAAAGCCAACATCTTAACCACTAAGCCACAGGGAATTCCCTCTGATTTGGGGGAGATGTTAGACTTTTAAGCCAATGACAGGAACAAAACCAGACCAGAACTCCCACCACGGGACTCAGGCAATCAATTAATACTTTTGTGACAACTTTTTTTATGGCAAGTTTTAACGTACAGCTTTAAAGGACCACTTCACCACTTTTCAACCTACTTTCATTGGTCCTCACTAATGTTCATGATAGAATGCCACAATGTTTTTCTACTTGGTCTGTGTCTCATGGGAGACTGTGGGCAGTTCAGAAACCCATCCACCAATGACATCAACAGGAACTCAAAGCTGATAGAAACTGAAGGGTTTCTTCTCTATAAAAATTGCAATGTGGGCCCGGACGGTTAGCTCAACCGTCTGGGCACCTAGGCTGCTGAGCCAGCCTGACGGTGTGCCGTGGGTTTGACTCCCGATTTGGTAACCGCAAAGTTGCCAGTTTGAACTTGGGCTCCATCAGAGTTAGTGTCGAAGTGTCCTTGAGCAAGACTCTGAACTCCTAGTTGCTCCTGATGTGCTGGTTGGTGCCTTGCATGGTTTCCTCCGCCATCGGTGTATGAATGTTTGTGTGAATTGGAGAATGTAATGCACAATCTATGTAAAGGTGTATGAATGTGTGTGTGTGTGTGTGTGTATGAATGGGTGAATCTAGTGCACAATCTATGTAAAGTGCCTTGGATAAGGGTGCTTTACATAGATTGTGTAGTTAGCCGTGCCTCTAAGGTGTTGTGTGAAATCAACCCTCAAGGCTTTCTGACAGACATATGGGAGGGGATAGGGGGAGGCTTCCCCTCCCCTACTGGGTGGGGCTTTTCCTTACTGGGTGGGGGTTTTCCTTTTCTTTTACATGACTTGGGTGTGGTATATCACTGCGCAAAAAGCATGGAATACGGATGTGTATATTACAGGAAACTCCCGTTAAACTTTCCAACAAACTTCGGTAAACCCCCGAATTGTACCATCACACCTGTATATTACTGTATGTTAACTGTATATGCCTGCTAAATTTGAGGTTTACGGGCAAAATACAGTGCCCATAATTGCCTCCTCTTTTCACGCCGTGCTAATTAAGTAGACACTAGAAAAGCATTCCAGCAGCCAGCTCATAGCATGCTGCGTTAGGTAATAGACTTTCAATCCTTACCTCCTGTGTTGAGTGGGTTCAAATCCTGCTCAAGTTGTTTTTGTGTCCACCGCAAACAACTTTTTTTGCGGATAAAGTGAAGTTTGCTTTTGTCCAACATGTAACCAAGTCTGTTTGAATCTTTTTGTAACCGCCCCTCATACCGCCCTCATAAACCCCTTTTGACAAATTTATATTTATTGAGTGGGCCCAAGTGACCCCCACCAAATGACCTAGCCTGGCTTGGACATACTGGCATTTATTGTATTTTTTTTTCACCTGTAGATTTGTGTCTGGCCACTGCGAGGTTACAAATGACCAGAACTACTTAATATTCACCAAAACCAGACCAGAACTCCCACCATGGGACTCAGGCAATCAATTAATACCTTTGCAACCACTACATTAATGGCAAGTACAGCTTTAGGTCGAAAAATCTGAACTAACCCTTTAAAGGGAATTCCCTGTAGCTCGGGGGAGATATTAGACTCTCAGGCCCTTTTGACCTCACACAGGGTATATGTACAGTGGACACCATTATTGTAAACCCGGATTTGAACCCGGGCCTCCCGTGTGGAAAGCCAACATCTTAACCACTAAGCCAAAGGGAATTCCCTCTGCTTTGGGGGAGATGTTAGACTTTTAATGACCGGAACAAAACCAGACCAGATCTCTCACCATGGGACTCAGGTAATCAATTGTATACCTTTGTAACAACACGTTTTTCCGTACAGCTTTAAAGGACTACTTCACCACTTTTCAACCTTCATATAATTGGTCCTCACTAATGGTCATCAACAAATCTGAGATCGATCACCCACCACTGCCCCACAATAAATCTCCGATCAATAAGGTCTCATTCACACGTACCAAACACCAATCAAGCAAATGTTTGGTTGTTTTTTTGTTTTTTTTGGGCCACCACAATGCTTTTCCAATGGGAGTCACGTGGTTTGAGGCTTCGTACACACATACAGAACAACTGTGCTGTGCTCTGCCTGTGTTTCATGGCCGCCCCAAACAAAAAGGGAATTCCCTGTGACTCGGGGGAGATATTAGACTTTCAGGTCATCAGGCTGAGGTTGCGAGACACTCACCTCCCTTTTGACCTCACACAGGGAAGCGGCGGAAGAGCATATGGCACTCATTAAACCAGGATTTGAACCCCAGTCTCCCGTGTGGAAAGCCAACATCTTAACCACTAAGCCACAGGGAATTCCCTCTGATTCAGGGGAGATATTAGACTTTTAGGCCATCAGGCTGAGGTTGTGATCCACTGCTACATTCCTCCCACAGGGAAACATGATCCGGGTCACGGCACCACCTGGGATTCGAACCTGTGTGGGAAAGCCAACATCTTAAACTAAACTTTTAACATTCAGTAGTTATTTTGTGGTCTGGCGTTTTCTGGCTCATACAAGTGCTCTGATTTTCCTGTGGACTGTCACAGGGTGCAAATCCCATATACGATAATGTCAATGGGATTTGCCAGCAGATGCCACTGTTTTCATTGTTTTGCCTGTTTTCACTGCAGCTAAAAAGGCTTCCAAACTCAGGCCACAGAAAATCCACTGAATGTTCAAAGTTCAGTTTTTTGGGGGGTGTAATGGAATATATGCAGCCAACACTATATATATTTTGACTATATAGTTTGTGAGTGAGTGGGCCCAAGTGACCCCCAACATTTCTTTTCCCACCGGTAGATTTGTGTATGGCCACTGCGAGGTTACAAATGACCAGAACTACTTAATATTCATCCTAAACACATCAGAACTCCCACCACGGGACCCAGGCAATCAATTAATACTTTTGTGACAACTTTATTTATGGCAAGTTTAACGTACAGCTTTAAAGGACCACTTCACCACTTTTCAACCTACTTTCATTGGTCCTCACTAATGTTCATGATAAAATGCCACAATGTTTTTCTACTTGGTCTGTATCTCATAGGGCAGTTCAGAAACCCATCTACCAGTGACATCAACAGGGAATCAAAGCTAATATAAACTGCAGGCTTTCTATTCCTGAAAAGTTGCAATGCGATAATGGAAGCCATCGTTCTCACGAAAATAAAAATTGTGGTGGCCCAAAAAAACGACCAAACATTGCTTGATTTGTGTTTGGTACGTGTGAATGAGGCCTCAGGGGCGCTAATATATTAAAGTATAACTCATGTTGATTAGGTGATGTAATGGTGATGTAAAACGGTGCCAACACAAACATTAAACACCATTAACAATAAAGAGACAATATGACGTAATGAGCCACATTATGACATAAAATTTCCCTTCATTGTCAATGGCGTTTACAAAACAAACATTTAACTAAAGACAAAGATTAAACCTGTATATAGGAGGGGTGCCCCTCAAGAATCTATTTAACTTTTCAAAAAAATCTTGTTTGAAAAACAAGATTGCCTAACGATGATGTCACTGGTGGACGGGTTTCTGAACTGCCCACCGCCCTCCTATGAGACACAGACTGTGTAGGAAAGAATTGTGGTATTTTATCATGAACATTACTGAGGACCAATTATATGAAGATATGAAAAGTGGTCCAAAAATCTGAACAAAAACAAAAAGGGAATTCCCTGTGACTCGGGGGAGATATTAGGCTTTCAGGTCATCAGGCTGAGGTTGTGAGCCACTCTGACACACTCACCTCCCTTTTGACCTCACACGGGGTAATTGTAGCCAGCACACTTTAAATTAAACAAGGATTTGAACCCCAGTCTCCCATGTGGAAAGCCAACATCTTAACCGCTAAGCCACAGGAAATTCCCTCTGATTCAGGGGAGATATTAGACTTTTAGGCCATCAGGCTGAGATTGTGATCCACTGCTACATTCCTCCCACGGGGAAACCTGATCCAGTCACGGCACCACCTGGGATTCAAACCTGTGTGGGAAAGCCAACATCTTAAAGAGTTTTCTGAGCTCAATTGCAACAAAAAAAACGGAACTTTTAACATTCGGTAGATTTTCTGTGTTTTGGCGTTTTCTGGCTCAAACAAGTGCTCTGATTTTCCTGTGGACTGTCACAGCGTGCAAATCCCATATACGGTATGTCAATGGGATTTGCCAGCAGATGTCACTGTTTTCATTGTTTTTCTGTTTTGATTGCAGCTCAAAAGGCTTTCAAACCCCAGAGAAAACTCAGACCACAGAAAATCCACTGAATGTTCAAAGTTCAGGTTTTTTGGGTGTAATGGAATATATGCAGCCAACACTTCCGTGTTCAGTTTGGGCCGCCGGTGTGCTTCCGGTCGGCAGCCACTCATTCACTGTGAACGTACGGTCGTGATTTTGTAGGAATAAAGTTCAGTTCTTTAAACCACACTTTCATGTGATTATGTGCTCCACGGAGATATAAACAGGTGATGATGATAAAAAGGTGTTCACACGGATCAAACGGCATCAAGGCATATAGAAAAAAGAGGCACTCAAACTTAAAAAGAGGAGGAAAGCCTTTATTAAATTAAAAAGGCAACTGCCAACATGTTTCGACCATTAACTGGTCTTCATCAGGGCAAGAATGAGTCCAAAAATCTGAACTAACCCTTTAACCACTAAGCCAAAGGGAATACCCTGTCACTCGGGGGAGATATTAAACTTTTGTCATTTTATTGACCTCACACGGGGGTTGTGAGCCATTGTGAGCCATTTCTAAATCGTGGTACTTAAAACAAATCTGAGATCGATCTCCCACCACTGGCCCAAAATAAATCTCCGATCTCCGACATCATCATGATTGATTGGTTCACTGATCCTGACAACACTGACATTTTGCACAATAAAACATCTAAGGCCCAAACATTGTTGTCAAGCGACTTTGGACTTGTTTTTCTGTGAAGTTGCTCGTAAATATATTGGCTGTGCTTTTTTGGGCTTGTTTCTAAAGTGTAGTTGCTTAGTTTCCTAAATGTTGTTTAAACCAGCGGTTTTCAAACATTTTCATGTCGGGGATTAGCCTCGCGAAGCCAGCCTTCAATCTGTTTTTGCAATGCATATGGCCCTAAGCCAATTGAGTCTGGTGTCGCTCAATTGTGGGCGTATTGCACGGACGAGCAGTAGTGTAGGACCAACCAGGGTGCAGTATGCAAATTTAGGGCGGGGTTACCAGACTATAACCAACCAGGGCCCAGTATGTAGGCGGTGGCTCAGGCAAAGAGATTCTATATAAAGAGGCGACACTCCCATTAAGTCCCATAGTAACAACCAGCCCCCAGTGCCTCCGCCATATTGGTGTGATGACGCAACTTCCGGTTGCTCTAATAAACAAAAAGTTATTTTCATTCTATTCTACTTCTAATATTATCCTTCTACAGGACTGGTCTTTGTTGAACAGCGAAAAGGTATTATAAATATGCATGCTACTTAATTATTTACTCATTATTTATCATATTCAATATCATATCAATATATAATATATATATATCATATCAATATAATATCAATATCATATTCAAAGCTGAAATTACTTTAGTAACATATTCATTCAGAATATAAGTATGTGTGCATGTAAACGTGCGTCCAAAATTGAATTCAGATTTTAGTGCAATGGAAAGGAAAAGATGTATAACTACAACCATTATAAAGCATTATTGTTTGATATAGCCTACATGAAACCTTTCTCCCCAGACAGTCAGAACATCAAGTCATCTTTATTCATGTGGCACATTTATAAACAACAGTTAACCCAAAGTGCTTTCCAATGGGTCATGACCAAAATGATACTGTATATATATTTTTGTTGCAGTCTATGATAATATGTAACAGCAATGGTGATTTTCACTGTGTAGCATTAGGGTGATCAAGCCAGGCCAGCCTAAACAGCTATAAGTGATCATGTGCCCGAAGACTTTGCTCACTTTGCTCAATTAATTTTGATTCATTTAGAGCAGACAGCAGAGCATATATAGAACTGAGCAGAGCCAGATCTATATGATCCAGTTATCACTGGATAAGTAGCGTTCTGACTACAGTCTTTGGAATTACCACTAGGTGGCGGGAGCGGCAAGGTGCCGCCATCATGGTGTGATGACGTCAAAGCACTACCGCTGCCCATCTAGTGGTGATTCCAAGTATTTGAGGAGTGTCGTCTCTTTATATAGAATCTCTTTGACTCAGGGGTAGAGTGGCCGGATTGTAACCGCAAGGTTGCCAGTTTGAACTTGGGCTCCATCAGAGTTGGTGTCGAAGTGTCCTTGAGCAAGACTCTGAACTCCTAGTTGCTCCTGATGTGCTGGTTGGTGCCTGTATGTGAATGGGTGAATGTAATGCACAATCTATGTAAAGGTGTATGAATGTGTGTGTGAATGAGTGAATGTAATGCACAATCTATGTAAAGGTGTATGAATGTGTGTGTGAATGGGTGAATGCAATGCACAATCTATGTAAAGTGCCTTGGATAAGGGTGCTTTACATAGATTGTGTAGGTAGCTGTAGGTCTAACCAAGTCTGTTTGAACCTTTTTGTAACCGCCCCTTGAAAAAAAAATCATAAACCCCTTTTGATTTTGAGTGGGCCCAAACAAATTACCTAGCCTGGCGTGGACATACTGGCATTTAATTTTTTTTTTTTTTTTTTTTACCGGTAGATTTGTGTCTGGCCACTGCGAGGTTACAAATGACCAGAACTACTTAATATTCACCAAAACCAGACCAGAACTCCCACCACGGGACTCAGGCAATCAATTAATACCTTTGCAACCACTATATTAATTGCAAGTACAGCTTTAAGTACAAACATATCAAGTAGCCCTTTGGCCACTAGGCCAAAAGGAATTCCCTGTGGCTCAGGGGTGACATTAGACTCTCAGGCCACTCAACACCATTTTGACCTCACACAGGGTACACCACCATCATCTATAACCGGATTTGAACCCCGGCCTCCCATGTGGAAAGCCAACATCGTAAACACTAAGCCACAGGGAATTCCCTCTGTTTTGGGAGAGATGTTTTTTAAGCCAATGACCGGAACAAAACCAGACCAGAACTCCTACCACGGGACTCAGGCAATCAATTAATACCTTTGTGACAACTTTATTTCCTTGCCAAAATCAAGTCTGTCCTTTCTTTTAACGATTTTGAACGTGTCATTCATGCTTTTATCTCCACTCGTTTGGACTACTGCAACGCACTGTATGTTGGCTTAAACCAGGCCTCCATGGCACGTCTACAGTTGGTCCAAAATTCCGTGGCGCGTCTCCTAAGTGGATGCGTGACCATATAACTCCTGCCCTGGCCTCTCTTAAGACCCACCTTTACACCTTGGCTTTGTTATATGTGTGATTTTGCTGTTTTTTTCTGTTTTAGCTTTACAGTGTATTTAGCTTTTAACTTTCTACAGCACTTTGTAAACCCTGAGTTGTGACATGTGCTATATAAATAAAGTGGATTGGATTGGATAAATAAACATATATATATCGGTATCAGTATCGGCTAAATTGTTATTTTAAACATCGGTATCGGCCAAGAATTTCCATATTGGTGCATCCCTAGAACAAATCTGGGATGTTTTAGTGAAGGTTCTGTCAGCCTCCTGTGTTAGCTGTACAGAATACATTTGTGTAGTGATGTGCAGGAGCAGGGATTGAACCCCAGTCTCCCACTCCCCAGACCGATGCACAACTTGTCGTGCCAACAGGGCTGAGCCTGTTTAGCAGGGCTGTTGGGGAGCAGGTCTTTGCTGACGATTGAACCCACTATATTAATGGGAAATACCAAATAGGCTATTTCCTACAAAGTCCGAAAATCAGAACTAACCCTTTAACCCGTGTAAAGCCAACATCTTAAAGGGTGTTAGTTCCCGATGTTTTTTTTGTTAGTTTTTTTGTTTTCTGCAGTGGCAGATTCGTGTCTGGCCACTCACTGTGAGGCTACAAATGACCAGAACTACTTAATGCAATCAATTAATACCCTAGCAAACACAATGGCCCTCATTTATCAATCGAGTGTAAAATCTGCCCCAAATTCGAGTGTAGGATTCGTAGTACACCCACGTCGGGTCGGCATTTACAAAGTGATCGCAGACAGCTGTTTCTTCCTAATTTCATTCCTAGCAGTGATAAATGTGACGGCTGAAATCAATCTGGCACGCCCTGTGAAATCAAGCCTCGCCCTCGTTTTTGCGACATGAACAACTGCAATACGACCTGGAAACCATGGATACAGGAAAAACGTACTGCCCGCCTCACCCCCCTCTCTCATACACACACACACACACACACACACACACAACTTGCAAGCCCAACTAACTGGTGTGTTGTAACTTAAATAAATAAAGAACGAACACCTGCATGAATTAAATAATTCCCTCTCACCTGTTTCCCTCTCACCTCGCTTGCCTTTCTGTCATGTCCACGCACGCACGCACCTCAAGGCTACATGACACATCGCATCGCCATGAATGGAATACGTTTGTAGGCCTATAATAATTTTACCCATTCGTGCGCAGTGCACGGCGAAGGCGATCAGTGAGACTGCGCACTGCTGTGATAAGTCCTGTGGGTGAGTCAGTGATGCCTGCATGAGAGATAGGCTACCATGTCGTCAAGGCAGTCATAATCAACGTTTATGGAGTGATTTGATCATTGATGAACGAATCATAAACATATGGATGAAGGTTTGCATGTGTGCCGGTATGTGCTGGCCTGGGCTGGCGACGCACGCCTCCCGACCCCCGAAAATGATCTCGCTTTTATCTGAACTGTCAAAGCGCTTATTTAAATGGTGAATGATTAAGCCCCTTACGCCTATAGCCTGCTACAATTGCAAATAGGCAAGCTGTATGATTGTCATTGTCACTTGGAAATAAAGGCGTGCAGTCCATGTGCCTTTTTTTTTAATAATATCACAGTGATTCTATAGGCATCTGATGTCACGCTCATGCCGCATGCGATGCGCTCCCAAATCATCTCACAAGTGCGCTCGCATAACAAGGCCAGTAAAGCACTGTTTGATTAAGCACAAACTAATACATTGTAAACATGTTATATTGTTTTTAATTGCGCGATTTTAATTACTTGTAAAGTTGGAAATCTCTCTTTTTCTTTTTCTTTTTACATGTATATACATACAGTTTTATATTAACATTTTAGGAGTGAAAACATATGTTTAGATGCCTGTGACAGCGTGTCAGCAGTTCAGACAATGCTGCTCCGCTGTTCTACGACAGAAAAACAGGTGAGAACAAAGCGTACGACAGCTCCCGACCAGACGTGAGTTTTGTCCTGGCTCAAGTTCAAAATCAAACGTTGGCGCAAATCGTAAATGCCGAAAATTGCGGTAATTTCGGCGTACACCCATATTTTGGCGTACGCACGGTTGATAAATGAGGGCCTATATTAATGGCAAGTTTTTCCTACAGCTTTTAGTCCAAAAATCTGAACTAACCCTTTGCCAAAGGGAATTCCCTGTGACTCGGGGGGAGATATTAGACTTTTGTCACTTTTCTGACATCACACAGGGAGCTTTTCTTGCCAGCCCACCATATGTAACCCAGGATTTGAACCCGGGCCTCCCATGTGGAAAGCCAACATCTTAACCACTAAGCCAAAGGGAATTCCCTCCTATTTGGGGGACATTTCTAAATTGTGGTACTTAAAACAAATTGAGCTCGATCTCCCACCAGTGGCCCAAAATAAACCCCTTTTTTAATCATTATGTTATATGCTACTTTAGCAATTTTTGAAAAATCGTGAAAATGTGGCGCAAATCTTTGAATACAGTAAATTCTTTCAGAGCAAACAAATAATCTTTGCTTCTGGGGGGTCCCTGGAAGAACATTCAGATGGGGTCGGCGGCCAAATACAGATAATTCTGGGGTTTTAGGCCTACATGAAAAAGGTTGAGAACCACTGACATAGAAACATAGGTTTTTCAGAAAACTTTTAGGATCCAGATGCCTTTTCTTTTTTGTAGAATCGGCCTCAGTCCTAAATGTTGTTTAAACCAGCTGTTTTCATATCAAGGATTATCCTTGCGAAGCCAGCCTTCAATCTGTCTTTTTAATGCATTATGCCCCAGGCAGATTGAGTCTGGTGTCGCTCAATTGTGGGCGTATTTCGCGGGTATTTCGCGGACGAGCAGTAGTGTAGGACCAACCAGGGCCCAGTATGCAGATATAGGGCGGGCTTACCAGGATATAACCAACCAGGGCCCAGTATGTGTGTGACGTGGCAGTAGATCTAACCATAGTCAGTTTGAATATTATGGAACCGACCCTTGAAAAAAAAAATCATAAACCCCTTTTGACAAATTATTTTTTAATGACTTTTAGGCCATCAGGCTGAGGTTGTGATCCACTGCTACATTCTTCCCACGGGGCAACCTGATCCGGGTCACGGCACCACCTGGGATTCGAACCTGTGTGGGAAAGCCAACATCTTAAAGAGTTTTCTGAGCTCAATTGCAACAAAAAAAACTAAACTTTTAACATTCAGTAGTTCTTTTGTGGTCTGGCGTTTTCTGGCTCATACAAGTGCTCTGATTTTCCTGTGGACTGTCACAGGGTGCGAATCCCATATACGATAATGTCAATGGGATTTGCCAGCAGATGCCACTGTTTTCATTGTTTTGCCCGTTTTCATTGCAGCTCAAAAGGCTTCCAAACTCAGACCACAGAAGATCCACTGAATGTTCAAAGTTCAGTTTGTTTGGGGTGTAATGGAATATATGCAGCCAACACTATATACTATATTTTGACTATATTTCGTGAGTGAGTGGGCCCAAGTGAGCCCCAACCTTTTTTTTTCCCACCGGTAGATTTGTGTATGGCCACTGCAAGGTTACAAATGACCAGAACTATTTAATATTAATCCTAAACACACCAGAACTCCCACCACGGGACTCAGGCGATCAATAATTACCTTTACAACAACTATAGTAATGGCAAGTATACAGCTTTAAGTCCAATATCTGAACTAACCCTTTGACCACTAGGCCAAAGGGAATTCCCTGTGTCTCTGGGGAGATATTAGACTCTCAGGCCCTTTTTGGCTTATGCAGCCGACACTTCCGCGTTCAGCTTGGGCCGCCGGAACGCTTCCGGTCGGGAGAAACTCATTCACTGTGAACGTACGGTCGTGATTTTGTAGGAATAAAGTTCAGTACTTTATACAACACTATTTCATTTGATAATGTGATGCCATAGTTTTTCATAGTTTGTATTATTTGTGTTGCGACGTTGACATGATGACATGAGTTAGAAACGTCTTAAATCTCCTGTTAAAAACGAGAGCTCTTCATGTATTTCTCCTTTGTTGCCATGTCCGCTTGTTATAAGCGAATTGGGGCTTGGCTTCTTTTCATAGACCTGATTGCTTATTTCTCTCACACAATTTGGCGAAGCTGAGTTAGAATTGCATCCATTCCCTTCCATTTTCTCAAGTTTTCTCTCCTTTTCTCTTTTTTCTTTCTCCCCCCTTCTTCCCCCTCCATTTTTCTTCTTCCCCCCCTCTTACAGTCTAGTGTTCCCCAGCTTTAGC
Source organism: Electrona antarctica (assembly GCF_951216825.1). Taxonomy (NCBI): domain Eukaryota; kingdom Metazoa; phylum Chordata; class Actinopteri; order Myctophiformes; family Myctophidae; genus Electrona; species Electrona antarctica. Next base: position 56,294,549 of record NC_136807.1, read on the forward strand.
TCAGCAGCCAGCTCATAGCATGCCTAGTTAGGTAATAGACTTTCAATCCATACCTCCTGGGTTGAGTGGGTTCAAATCCTGCTCATATTATTTTTGTGTCCACCGCAAACAACTTTTTTTGCTTTGGTCCGACATGTAACCAAGTCAGTTTGAATCTTTTTGAGTTTTAATTAGTGGGCCCAAGTGACCCCCAACAAATGACCTGGCTTGGACATACTGGCATTTATTTTATTTTTTTTCCACCGCGGATTTGTGTCTGGCCACTGCGAGGTTACAAATGACCAGAACTACTTAATATTCACCAAAACCAGACGAGAACTCCCACCACGGGACCCAGGCAATCAATTAATACCTTTGCAACAACTATATTAATTGTTATGGCAAGTACAGCTTTAAGTCCAAAAATCTGAACTAATTAACCACTAGGCCACAGGGGAGATATTAGACTCTCAGGCCCTTTTGACCTCACACAGAGTAAGTTGCTTGCAGGACTACCATTATCTAAACCCGGATTTGAACCTGGGCCTCCCATGTGGAAAGCCAACATATTAACCACTAAGCCACAGAGAATTCTCTCTGGTTTGGGGGAGATGTTAGACTTTTAAGCCAATGACAGGAACAAAACCAGACCAGAACTCCCACCACGGGACTCAGGCAATCAATTCATATCTTTGTGACAACTTTATTTATGGCAAGTTTTTCCGTACAGCTTTAAAGGACCACTTCACCACTTGTCAACCTACCTTATTGGTCCTCACTAATGTTCATGATAAAATGCCACAATGTTTCTCTACTTGGTCTGTGACATCAGTGACATCAACAATGGGGAATCAAAGCTAATAGAAACTGCAGGCTTTCTATTCCTGAAAAGATGCAATGCGATAATGGAAGCCATCATTCTCACAATAATACAAATCACACCCGTGTGAAGTGAGGGGCGCTAATATATTAAAGTCTAACTCATGTTGATTAGGTGATGTAATGGTGATGTAAAACAAACGGTGCCAACAAAAACATTAAACGCCTTAACAATAAAGAGACAACATCTCGTAATGAGACACATTATGAAGTAAATTTTCCCTTCATTGTCAATGGCGTTTACAAAACAAACATTGAACTAAAGACAAACATTAAACCTGTATATAGGAGGGACGAGCACCCCTCAAAAATCTATATATCTTTAAAAAATATATCTTGTTTAAAAAACAAGATTGTCTAACGATGATGTCACTGGTGGACGGGTTTCTGAACTGCCCACAGCGCTCCTATGAGACACAGACTGAGTAGGAAAGAATTGTGGTATTTTATCATGAACATTAGTGAAGATAGGTTGAAAAGTGGTGAAGTGGTCCTTAAGTACAAAAATCGGAACAAAAACCAAAAGGGAATTCCCTGTGACTCTGGGGAGATATTAGACTTTCAGGTCATCAGGCTGAGGTTGCATGTGAGCCACTCTGACACACTCACCTCCCTTTTGACCTCACACAGGGTACCCAGTGTCTGCACATATTAAATTTAACTGAGATTTGAACTCCAGTCTCCCACGTGGAAAGCCAACATCTTAACCACTAAGCCACAGGGAATTCCCGCTGATTCATGGGAGATATTAGACTTTTAGGTCATCAGGCTGAGGTTGTGATCCACTGCTACATTCCTCCCTCGGGGAAACCTGATCTGGGTCACGGCACCATAGATCATAAAAATCACACCTGTGTGAAGTGAGGGGAGCTCTTATTAGAGCTGGGATCGGGCCGACTTTATACAGCCCGACCCGGGCCCGACACCGACAGCTTTGTGTCCGAACCGAAACGAGCCTGACCTTAATTATTAATATATGCGTCCGACCCGGGCCCGACACGGACGTTATAATGTAGGCTACAGCTTGCCTTGCCTGACTGTTACATTTAGACATCATACCACACTGTGTCTTGTAAATTACCATGGACCATTTTATATCTATAGCCTACTACTATGATAGTATAACACGTTGCACCGCACACGCTCACAACAAGCACACACACACACACACACACACACACACACACACACACACACACACACACACACACGACACACACACAAACACTCGTGCAGTCTTACCAGCATTGATGATTGATTTGACATCGGCAATTCTGCATTGGCAATATTTAATCCACACAGTGTGTTCGTGCAAAGTTGCAAACTCTTAATAAAGTGCTATTCAATCAAACAATCAAACAGACATGTGACAACATGGCATGGGCAGTGTGCAATTGATAAAAAGGATAAGAAAAAAAAGGAGAGAAGCCATTCAAGTACAGTACAGGAATCGTAAAGTGACATAATCATAGAGTGCCATCATCATAATCATAAAGTGCCAGGAGCAAAGTGAGCAAAGTGATCACAGACAAGCTTCCGCTCATTGAAAGCAAATGCTTTGCAAGGAATCTCGGGAAAATTGTGCCTTCAATGCTGACACACGCCGCAGAGCCGGAAGAGGCGTCTACGTTTATATGTCTATGTATGGCACCACCGGGGATTCGAACCTGTGTGGGAAAGCCTACATCTATAAAGAGTTTTCTGAGTTCGATTGCACCCAAAAAAAAAACTGACATTTTAACATTCAGTAGATTTTCTGTGGTCTGGGGTTTTCTGGCTCAAACAAGAAGCTCTGAATTTCCTTTTGCCTGCAAATCCCATATATGTCAATGGGAGTGGCCAGCAGATGCCACGGTTTTCACTGTTTTGCCTGTTTTCATTGCAGCTCAAAAGGCTTCCAAACCCCAGAGAAAACTCCAGACCACCGAAAATCCACTGAATGTTCAAAGTTCAGCCTTTTGGGTGTCATTGAGGTCATGAAACCTAAAAGAAAAACGGAAAATAATAATAAATAAAAATTAATGTCATGAAACCTTTAAAGCTGTGGTAAATCCTGCTTCTTTTCGCCCATGGGTGTATCAGACAAATTTATTAGAAATTAGAAATGCATTAATTGTACTGCACTGTGATACACTAATGTGCAAAATAAAAAATAAATTAAATTAATTAAATGGTTTAGGTGGAAGTATTTCCCGTCATTTGGTTTTAAAGTTTTTCCTACAGCTTTAAGTCCAAAAATCTGAACGAACCCTTTAACCACTAATCAAAAGGAATTCCCTGTGACTCGGGGGGAGATGTTAGACTTTTGTCACTTTTTTGACCTCACACAGGGAGTTTATTGCCATCCCACCATATGTAACCCAGATTTGAACCCGGGCCTCCCATGTGGAAAGCCAACATCTTAACCACTAAGCCAGAGGGAATTCCCTCTGATTTGAGGGAGATGTTAGTCTCTACATTTCTAAATTGTGGTACTTAAAACAAATCTGAGATCCCAGCAGTGGCTCAAAATAAATCACAGATCATCATGATTGATTGATTAATTGATCCTGACAACACTGATACATTTTGCACAATAAAACATCTAAGGCCCAAACAGTGTGTTGCCATGTCTACTTATTCCAAGCGACTTTGGACTTTTCTGTGAAGTTGCTTGTAAATATATTGGATGCGCTTTTTTGGGCTTGTTTCTAAAGTGTAGTTGCTTAATTTCCTAATTGTTTATCCTATTCAGGACGAGAACCCCTTTTGGTGATTTAAGCATTATGTTATAAATTCTTTCAGAGCAAACGTTTTTAACTCAAATCTTTGCTTCTGGGGGGTCCCTCAGATGGGGTCGGCGGCCAAAGGTTGAGAACCACTGACATCGAAACAGCTTTTTCAGAAAATTGTTAGGATTCAGAAGCCTTTTTTCTTTTTTTAATCGGCCTCAGTCCTAAATGTTGTTTAAACCAGCTGTTTTCAAACATTTTCATGTCAAGGATTAGCCTCGCGAAGCCAGCCTTCAATCTGCCTTTGCAATGCATTATGCCCCAAGCAGATTGAGTCTGGTGTCGCTCAATTGTGGGCGTATTTCGTGGGTATTTTGCGGACGAGCAGTAGTGTAAGACCAACCAGGGCCCAGTATGCAAATATAGGGCGGGCTTACCAGGCTATAACCAACCAGGGCCCAGTATTAGTTAGACCATACTGCTACGTCACGTAGCAGTATGGTCTAACCAATAGTCAGTTTGAATCTTTTTGTAACTGGCCCTTGGAAAAACAATCATAAACCACTTGCCAAAGTGACCCCCACCAAAAGGCTTGCATATACTGGCTTTTTTTTTTTTTACCGGCAGATTCGTGTCTGGCCACTGCAAAGTTACAAATGGAACCCAGAACTCCAACCACGGGACTCAGGCAATCAATTAATACCTTTGCAACCACTATATTGATGGCAAGTACAACTTTAAGTCCAACAATCTGAACTAACCCTTTAACCACTAGGCCAAAGGGAATTTCCTGTGGCTCAGGGGAGATATTAGACTTTCAGGCCATCAGGCTGAGGTTGTGAGCCACTCTGACACACTCACCTGCCTTTTGTAAGAGGACCTGGAACACCATATTTAAACCCGGATTGAACCCGGGCCTCCCATGTGGAAAGCCAACATCTTAACCACTAAGCCAAAGGGAACTCCCTCTGATTTTTGAGAGATGTTAGACTTTTAAGCCAATGACAGGAACACAAGTCCAAAAATCTGAACAAAAACTAAAAGGGAATTCCCTGTGACTCAGGGGAGATATTAGACTTTCAGGTCATCAGGATGAGGTTGTGAGCCACTCTGACACACTCATCTCCCTTTTGACCTCACATAGGGAACAGGGTATGGCACATATTATATTAAACTGGGAATTGAACCCCAGTCTCCCATGTGGAAAGCCAACATCTTAACCACTAAGCCACAGGGAATTCCCTCTGATTAAGGGGAGATCTTTGACATTTAGGCCATCAGGCTGAGGTTGTGATCCACTCTGCCACAATCCTCCCACAGGGAAACCCGATCCAGTCACGGCACCACCTGGGATTCGAACCTGTGTGGGAAAGCCAACATCTTAAAGAGTTTTCTGAGCTCAATTGCAACAAAAAAAACGGAACTTTTAACATTCGGTAGATTTTCTGTGGTCTCGTGTTTTCTGGCTCAAACAAGTGCTCTGATTTTCCTGTGGACTGTCACAGCGTGCAAATCCCATATACGTATGTCAATGGGATTTGCCAGCAGATGTCACTGTTTTCATTGTTTTACCTGTTTTCATTGCAGCTCAAAAGGCCCAGAGTAAACTCAGACCACAGAAAATCCACTGAATGTTCAAAGTTCAGGTTTTAGGGTGTAATGGAATATATGCAGCACTTCCGCGTTCAGTTTGGGCAGCCGGTGTGCTTCCGGTCGGCAGCCACTCATTCACTGTGAACATACGGTCGTGATTTTGTAAGAATAAAGTTCAGTTCTTTAAACCACACTATTTAATTTGATTATGTGAGCATAGTTTTCCATAGTTTGTATTATTTGTGTTGCGACGTTGACATGATGACATGAGGTATAGAAACGCCTTAAATCTCCTTTTAAAAACGGGAGCTCTTTCAGTTGTTCCACTGCTGTATAGGAGAAAAATAAACACTAACCAGGTGCTCCACGGAGACATAAACAGGTGATGATGATAAAAAGGTGCTCACACGGATCAAGGCATATAGAAAAAAGAGACGATCCGGGCACTCAAAGTTAAGAAGAGGAGGAAAGCCTTTATTAAATTTAAAAGGCAACAGCCAACATGTTTCGACCATTAACTGGTCTTCATCAGGGCAAGAATGAGTCCAAAAATCTGAACTAACCATTTAACCACTTTTGACCTCACATCCACCATAATTGTAACCTGGGAGTGGAACCCGGGCCTCCCATGTGGAAAGCCAACATCTTAACCACTAAGCCACAGGGAATTCCCTCTGATTTGGGGGAGATGTTAGGCTTTTAAGCCAATGACCGGAACAAAACCAGACCAGAACTCCCACCACAGGACTCAGGCAATCAATTAATACATTTGTAACAACTTTATTCATGGAAAGTTTTAACGTACAGTTTTAAAGGACCACTTAACACCACTTTTCAACCTACCTTCATATAATTGGTCCTCACTAATGTTCATGATAAAATTCCACAATGTTGTTCTACTTGGTCTGTGTCTCATGGGAGGGCTGTGGGCAGTTCAGAAACCCATCCACCAATGACATCAACAGGGACTCAAAGCTGATAGAAACTGCAGGGTTTCTACTCCATAAAAATTGCAATGTGGGCCCTGACGGTTAGCTCAACCGTCTGGGCACCTAGGCTGCTGATCCCGATGGCCTTTTCCGCATGTCTTGCCCCCATCTCTCTCCCCATTTCCTATCAAATTACTTTCAACCTATCAATGAATGCAGAAAAAGCCCAAAAAATATCTTTAATTATCTTTGACAATGAATGAAGTACAAAAATCTGAACAAAAACAAAAAGTGAATTCCCTGTGACTCAGGGGAGATATTAGACTTTTGTCAATTGTTTGACCTCACAGGGGGACCGCACATATGTAACCCGGGATTTGAACCCGGGCCTCCCATGTGGAAAGCCAACATCTTAACCACTAAGCCAAAGGGAACTCCCTCTGATTTGGGAGAGATGTTAGACTTTTAAGCCAATGACCATAAGTCCAAAAATCTGAACAAAATCTAAAAGGGAATTCCCTGTGACTCGGGGGAGATATTAAACTTTCAGGCCATCAGGCTGAGGTTGTGAGCCACTCTGACACACTCACCTCCCTTTTGACCTCACACGGGGAACGGCACGGAATGAACTGGGATTTGAACCCCAGTCTCCCATGTGGAAAGCCAACATCTTAACCACTAAGCCACAGGGAATTCCCTCTGATTCAGGGGAGATGTTAGACTTTTAGGCCATCAGGCTGAGGTTGTGATCTACTCTGCCACATTCCTCCCACATGGAAACCCGATCCGGTCACGGCACCATGGGATTCGAACCCAGGTCTCCCGTGTGGGAAAGCCAACACCTTAAAGGGTTAGTTCAGATTTTTGGATTTAAAAATGTGGGAAATCCTGCTCCTTTTCGCCCTTGGGTGTATCAGACAAATTATTAGAAATTAGAAATGAATTAGGCCTATTATTCTCTGATAGCATTTGTACTGTACAGTACTAATATGTGCAAAATAAAAATGAAATGAATTACATGTTTTTTGTGAATATTAAGTAGTTCCGGTCATTTGATTTATTCAAAATAAATTAATCCACAAAACTAGTGTTATTGCATTGTTGACCTATTTCTACCACACCATATATAACCCATATATACCACACTATATATAACCCCTTCAACTTTGACCCCTCTGTCACATGGAACTATTCTTTTGTGTCCGGTTGTGACACTGCCACATAAATGTGTGAAATAATGTATTTCCTGTCCTAATAATAATAATAATAATAAAAATAATAATAATATTAGTGGATTTTATTCATAACGCACTTTATACAGGGCGGGGAGAGCGTTCCACAGTTTGGGGGTGACCGAGTAGAAGGTCCGGTCACGGTCACCCATGGTGCGTAGGTTAGTCTTTATGGGTTGGAGGAGGTTGGTGTCCTGGTACGAGTATTGAAAGAAAATTAAACATACTGGGGAATAACACGAGAATATATTGGTTAAACTCTGGTTGAATATTTAACCCTGAAATGTAGTATACGGAGAATATATGGTGTTTTGTGTAGTTGAACATTGGTCAACAATTTTCTGTTGACAAAATGACAAAAAAGTTTGATCATAGGGGGGGCTGTGGGGTTAAGGTATATGAGCAATAGTTCCAATTCCAGGAAGTGAACTCCCAGGAAGCTATAAAGGAACAGGAAGTGAGGCGCCGAGCCTGGGGTTCCATTTTCGGCTAATTAGAAGAGTGTTTGCCATGGTTGTCACTTGTTTGTCAAACACACTCTTTTCAAGCCAATACTAAGCTAATATCAGAACTTAACTCAACCCGATAAGTAGTTTGACCGAAGAACTTTGGGTAGGGGAAGCAGAAAGGTTTGGTGGGACATTTCTGAGGCTTTATTGTGCTCTGGACAAACAAATCAAGAGTGTGTGAACAAAGTAACCAGCGGAGGACTCCTGACTTAAAGGTTGGGTGAGAAGGATATACTTTTCTTTTTTCCAGTGAGCAATGCATTGCCTTTTGGTTTTATAACTTTGAGAACTACTTTATTTAACAAAAGAGAAGATCTACAACGTTTGGATTACTTGGGGATACTTGACTCTGGGACACCTTTAAAGGGACATTGTGTGGATTTTTTTTAATTTTTGTTTGATATTGCTTTCAGAATATTGCAATTTAATTTCAAAATAAATAGTTTGTGTTTCCTTTTAGCTCTACAATAGTTAGTTTCCAGTGTAAAGATTTACTGTCGCAGGTACAGGACCTTTACTTATTTATTTTTATTAACAAAAAAACATTGCATAGATGCACCTGGGACGTATCCTCAGTGATGTATCCCAAGGTCATCAGGGTTTCGGGTCTCTCGAACATCATACCCCTTACTCAGGTGACCCAGCCGGGGTGATCCAAGTCCCCAGTAGCTACCCTCAATCAGTCCCATTCGGGAAAAACCAGGGCACAATCCGTTGCTCCAGAACCAGATTCTGGCGCGTGGAAGGACTAGGCTCTATGGGTTGACTCCTGTCCGGGCCCCTCCTACGTCTCACCAGGTCCACTCCTGCTCTCACCAGGCCCAGTACCTGTGTGTTGCACCAGACTCCCAGCACCAGGCACTTCATTCAGGAGTGCTGGATTATAATGGCCCTCCTAAAGGCCTCACCAAGGGTTTTTTGGGCTTCCTCCTCACGGAGGACACAGGCTGGGGCGCCGCTAACCCATACTGCTCAGCCGGGTGCCGTCTACATTCTGGCTGTCACCCATATCTCCGGTGGTCACCAGACTATACCTGGTTGTCACATAGTCTATTCCTTAGCCGCAATTTGCAACTCTAGATTTTTTTTACAATGGGATGAATCTAGAGTTGCAATACCCTCCATTGACTCCCCACTCATCCAATTGCGTTTGCGATCTGCTGGTCTTAAACGACGTTAAACTCACCAACATTGCAGCTGTAGTCCAAGCTTGAATTATCCTTTCAATCTGCCAAGCTTGTTTTTCATAAAAATCCCCCGTAGACATGTTATGAGCTACTTTCTGTCCAAAATATTCCGAGCCGCCATTTTGTAATTCTGCGACAGGCCGTAAAACAAGACGTGAGGGGGAGAGCTTGTTTAATAGAAGGCTGTGCGTGACGGGGCGTCGCGCTGCGTCGGCCTCTTTCTTTGGGTGTTTTACCTGCGTGTGCACACCTGGTGCACACACACTTTTGAGTGCCTCCATTTTTGTTTTTCCATTTTTTGGGATAAATTATTATTATTGTGGTTTGACCAATTAGGTAGCCTACTTAGTCCTTGTTGCCCTTTTGAGTGCCTCCATTTTTGTTTTTCCATTTTTTGGGATCAATTATTATTATTTATTATTTTTGTATTAAAATGTCATCGCAAACCAAGTGTTGGAATTGCAAATTACCTTTTGAAAAAGCAAAAAGGGGATTAAAAAGGAGGAGGGTTGGTGTCCTGAGCATTGGCCGAACATCTGGGAAACGGATGTTCCCAGGTGCATTAAGAAATGACTGTTTGTGACAAATGTCACGTAAATAAAAAAGAAGACCTTAGGCAAAAACGGGGAGGGGGGGAGGAAGGTCCTTGTCCTGCTCCTTCGAGACGCCACCAAGGAAACGGCGATATGGCCGCCCTGTTGGATCCCTCAAAGAGGGGATTCAACATCTGGAAAATAAAAAAATACCTTAAGGCTTTCAGGACACTGATGCAGGTTTCCAAGTGCCTGAAGAACGCAATGGTTAAGGTGGTGTGTGAGACCATCATGAATGAGGTATTGTATATTTTGTCATTATACATGGGTAGTTGTGTTCTCATGTGAAATGGCAATCATGATTTGAATACAGTGAAATTGGTTGTAGCCTAGTCTATTATGGAAATAATGTAAAAGTTCATACAATGGTTTGCAAAATTCATCCCTTTGCATATAGCCTCAACATTTTCTAACTAACATTACATAAGCTATTATTCAAACAAAAATGTTAATCTCATAAGCGATTGGTGTGACTGCTTTAAACGTCAATCGGCGGCAATACAGGTCTAAACAGAGTTTGAGGAAACTATGTGCAGTTGATTGAAGAGTAGTATTGGCATTCTCTACCTGATATCTAGATTGATTCCATCATTTAATTAATCAAAAGAACGGATTGCAACTTGTATCTTCTACGTGGTGCATTTATTTGACCTTGCTAAAGGAGCAGTGGACCGTATATAAAATATAAATATGTTTGTATCTTCCAATCAAGGGCAGTCTTTGATTATCCAAATATTAGGAAGTGAAGCAGCATTGTATGTGCAGCTGCTTATTAAATTGGATAAATGTCTTCATGATAATACTGTTCATAACTGATCTGTTATTAACTAAATCATAATGGAATTGGTGAAAATGGCTATTTGTGTTCTTAGGTTTTTGAGTGGTGTAAACCACTCCTACAACTGGCTTTGTTAGTTTACGTGTCTGTCTGTCTGTTCGTACCAAAAAATTAGCATGGTTGCTATGGTCACCCAGTTCACACGGGTGTGATTTCATTACGTCAGACATTACGTCAGACCACAGCTGATCAGTCTATATAAGACCTTACACCACTCAGTTCACACGGGTGTGATTTTTTTTAAAACTCATTTCACTGACCCATCTTTCACATTTCCAGAGAAAGCCATTGTTGACAGACAAAGGTAGTATATTGTCTAAGACAGTCACAATGGAGACCATAACCTCATTCTCATGGGATGAGACAGTGTCTTGGGGAGAGAGCCGTGCCCCTGTCACTCTTCAATGTTTAAAGGCAATGTTTCCCAGCCATAAAGTCATCAGAAGACAGGACTGTGGGCCCCAAACAGCATAGAAGGTACATCTTTACATGTACAGTTGGGTGCCACCGATATTGTCCCTTATCATTTGACAAATTTAGGCCTGACCTCAACATTTTTAAAAATCCTTCTAAATCCTCCAGTTTTCTGAAATAAATATTTTCACGGTTTTTCAAAAATAGCAGACCTACAAGCTCGTAGCGCGCCACTCGGTGGCGCGCTATGAGCTTGTAGATCTGCTATTTTTCAATAGCTAAATTATAACATAATGTTTAAAACACCAAAAGGGGTTCCCGCCCAAAATGGGTTAACTGTCCTTTTGCGCAGATCACGCAAACCTCAGCAAAAAGAAAAGGACAATATCGATGGCCTCCAACTGTAACACTATAAATGCATACAGGACAGTCAAGTATATTGAGTAGGCCTAGATCAAATCATCATGAATTGAATATTAAATAATGCTTTCATTAATGTAATTAAAGGGTGCAGACAGAGGAGGAGGCAAAAATGTTCCCGAATAAAAGGATCGGAGTGGTTCTGTCCACTATCCTCCACACAGCAAAGCTGAGGATAGAACTGAGGCGATATGGTTGTGCCCAGAAGATCATATCTTCACTGTGTGCTCTTGGCATCTGTCAGTCAAAGAAAGCTGCATCTGGCCTAATGTGGACAGAATTGGCAGTGACTTTGACTGGCAGATCCAAAAATGGAAGCTTGCCATTGAGGTATGTGAAGTTTTCTATTTGACAACCATACTGTATGTGATGTTAAAGTTTGCTCTAATGACATTATTTTTTTCACTATAGTACTAAAAGAGTAACATAGCACAAGCCTTATCTCTGCCTTTATATTTCCACTATCAAATGTTCTTTTCTGTGTAGAATACCCCTATCCCCAGAGATGGGACAAGGAGGAGATTGGATTGCATGACCTATTCATTGACGTGGGACAACGTTCAGGTAATTGGAACAAACAACAAAAACATGCCTGATGATTTTACAAGTGTGAAGTCACGTGACATTATTTTCTCTCTCTCCATTATTATGATATTGCAAAGAAAGAGTTGTTATACATGTGGAAAATGGCTTAGGATTGGTGGAAAATTCAACTGAAAACATTGTACTGTCTTTGCCTTAATGCTGTATGTTCCATGATACAGATGAGTGTCCATGCTAAACACTTTAACCAGAGCAAGGGGAACTAGGTTCACCTCTGGGCATTGTGTTTACTCATCTCAACAAAGTTGACTGTCAAAGGCCCAATGGCCCTGGACAGAGAGCATAGGATGTGTCACCATGGGCAGTTTTGCCCAATGCAGAGGTACAGTACATAATACCACACCTTTGTGATCGTTTATGAAAATTAAAGATTACTCACACATTGATATTGTTCATATTTTTATTCCTGCACACATACTCTGCTTTTAAAGACAGACTGGTGATAATTGTGGAGAGAATTATGTGTGATCACCTGGACCAACTGACCAACATCAAGAACAGAGTGATCACACACATTCCCCACCAGCACAGTCGAGCCCTAGCAGAGAAGAGCACTGTTGTAAGTTTAATTTATCATGTCTACATTATTGTGTTATTCAATAAAACAAGTTTGGTTATTTCAATTGAGCATGAAAAGTACAAGAGCTTAAAGCTGCATGTTTTCTTTAGTGTATCCTTTTATTGTTGTATTTGTTATAAATGAGCTTCAATTTCCTGCTCCTACCAAGTATTTTGATTTCACAGATTAATCTTGGAGTTGTCCGCGCAAATCCAACATCCACTGCCGGGGTCATCCAAATTATGGATCACCTGTCCACTTTTGTCCCGTGCATCGATGGGAAGCCTGTCCCCGTTCTCTGTGGCGGGGATGGGCTGAGCATCGAACACATGTTCCACTGCCGGAGGGCCAGGGTGAACGCAGGGGACCTCTGGAAAGGATGGAAGGATTGGTGGAGTCTCCACAGGAGTTTCATAAAGAGATCCATCTCATGCAGGTTTCATCAAAATATTAAAACATAACATGTTTTTTTGCATGTATAATGTATAGAATGTATTTCTATAGCATATCTACTGTATCTACAGCTGCATGTTCATACCTCTATACATTTCCCCCTTTGTGAAATTAAATGATCTATTTGATGCTTTGTGGTTTCTACTGTAGGCTATAAGTATTTCTTCAACTGCATATGCATATAACATGCATATAATTATTATAATTCTTATTATTTTGGTGCTATGAAGTTCACAACAAGAGGCTATGTTACTCTTCTGGCCAAGACAATAGCTGCAGGTGACCTTGATCTGGTGCCAGTGGAGGATAACATCAAACGTGTCCACAGACTTGCCATGGCGGTGGTCGACTTTTGCTGGATGCCCACCGATGTGGATGACGTTAAGAAGGCGGCTTCCCTTTCAACCTTTCCATACTGCATCTGCTTTGAAAGTAAGGGAAACTTTGACAGGAAAAGACTCGCTCACCAATCACCATACAGAAAATAGAAGTAAAACTCCTTAAACTGAGACTTAGGAAAATATGTTTTCTTTATTGTAACATGCTCATAAAGTGCAATTAAAAAGCAAACGATGATTTTCACAGACACAGAACTTGCTCTTAAAGAGCTCCAAAACAATACAGCTCAGGTGCTGAGAATTGCTGATTACTAATTGATGACATCACCAGATGGTGGGGCGTGGACATTACAGAATAGATATACAAATTACAGATACAGATATACAAACAATTAACTATCAGACAATTTGTGAATTGTAGTTATTCTAATGTAGTCTACATGATTACATGTAAATGCAATCTACAGTATGTAGGCAAAACATCTAGGGCAGTCCGCACACGCATCATAGAACACATGAGTGCCATCAGACGCAAGGACATCAAATCTCCTGTCGCAAGACATTTCATGGAAGCCGGTCACTCCATAGCAGATCTGTCTTACAGTTATTGAACAAATTAAGAAATCTAGAAGAGGCGGTGATTTAGACACTAAACTCCTCCAAACTGAATCTAGATGGATTTATTATTTACAGTCTGTCAATCCAGGTGGCTTGAATGAAGATCTCTCCCTCCAGTGCTACCTATAAGGAAAAAGTTATTTTCAAAAAGTGATTGTATTAGTCTGTCAACATGTGATGTATGCAGTATTCTTGTTTCCTATATATAACTGTGTGAATTTGTATATCTATTCTGTAATGTCCACGCCCCACATCTGGTGATGTCATCAATTAGTAATCAGCAATTCTCAGCACCTGAGCTGTATTGTTTTGGAGCTCTTTAAGAGCAAGTTCTGTGTCTGTGAAAATCATATAGCACTGACGAAGGTCCTAGGACCGAAACGTTTGCTTTTTAATTGCACTTTGAGCACGAGCACTTTATGAGCATGTTCAAATAAAGATTTCTTTTTTTTCTTAAAGTCTCAGTTTAAGGAGTTTTACTTCTATTTCTTCTGTACGGTGAGCGAGTCTTTTCCTGTCAAAGTTTCCCTTATGTTTTTGAGACCACCGCTACCGTAGTCAAGTTGGGAAAGAAAAAGGACGAAGAAAGGCGCAACGGTTTTCTCAGTGCTTCTGCTTTGAAAGTATATATAATGACATATTGGATTGGGAATTGGTTAAATGTTTTGAAATTACACTCTAAACTATAACAACATGGTAAACAAGTCTGTCGTCCCACTAGATAAAGGAGGTGCCATGGTGCAGTGCTGTAACGCACGCTGCAGAGGGTCCTGGTTCCACCTCTCGTGTGTGGGACTGCCCAGCGCGCCGAAGGGGGTCTGGTTCTGCAGCACCATTTGCACGAATAATGGCGGCTACATTTATTGTATCTGCCATCATCAAGGAGGTGGGGAAATGGTTCAGTGTCAGTGGCGTGCACAGAGACACTAGGGGGTGCTAGAGCACCCCCTGCCCTTTTGGCAAAACAGCTTCTAATATATTATTTAGGCCCCAAAATCTATAAATCTCACACTATTAAGGCAACCGGCCGGTTCCACGCGCTGCACAAGGTGCCCTTTTTTCACTTGAGCACCTTTCCCTCTAAATGTCTGTGCACGCCACTGTACAGTGTGCAAAGGGGGAGAGCTGCCTCAGATACGAATGGTATCATGTCGACTGCCTGCTTCAACAGCAATGCCCTCTCACAGATGGTAAACATGGCATTTGCCGTATGCTTTGATGGCAGAAATAATTTATAGTGAGATTAAAAAAAAAAAAAAAAAACTACATAAAAATGTTATGCACTTAGCTGATGTCTTTGCTTTCTAGACGAGTGGTTCTGTTCGGAGGCATGTGCCTCTGGACCTAAGGCAGAAGACTACCTGCGGAACTATTCGAAGGCCTTAATGTGGGAGGGGCTGTCCCACATGGCCAGACGTGACTGTGTCCGTGAAGGAGATGGACCAGCAATGCTGGAAGATTGACCTGGTCCATTTCTGGAACAAAAAAACAATAATAAATATTTTGAATTTGGACACAGGATGCTGACTGGTTTGTGCTGTCCAAGTTACCCATACCCGAAATGACCATTAATATAGGCTACTCTTTATCCTAGTCAAGAAACTTACCCATATTTCTATTGACAGGCCATCTTCCCGAGGCACAAAGGATTGACCTCATTTGGAACCGGGTGGCAAACCTCCAGGGAAAACCTGGCGGGAATGTTCCCTTGGACCTAGTGAATTAATTCTTGAATGGGGAATTCAAAGGTATGTGGAACATATTTTATTAATATTAAATCAAAAACATCAGCGCAGAAACGTAAAGCAAAACATTCTCTCTAATTAACAACTTATTCTTTCTTGAAGACATGCTCCGACGATCTAAGGGCCAATACACCCCCAAACAAATAGACCGATGTGCACAAATGTCTGGTGCCTTTGGAAAGGAATTGGCAAAGATCATGACATCTTCCCAACTAGGGCACTACAGCACCACCGCCAGACATTCAGCCATGTCGGCGCATGTAGTGAAGGATGTGGCCACATTTGTTGAGGAGTTCTCTGGTGATGGGCTCTTTGAGCATCAGCCAGGAAGAAGCCACCACGGCTTTGAGGACTTCACCTACAGTTCAAAAATAGAGGAACCAATTGAAATGGGGGAAAAAAATGAAGCACTTCTGCGTCGATATAGACAAGTGGGATATGATTCTGCGGCGTAGAAGAGGTAAGACCATGACATTGCACTTACACATGGTGAGCATCACAGACCACACAGCATCCTTTCCTATTGCATGCTTGAGTGACTGTCTCCCTGTCCATGGAGTCCAGGAAGAAGTAGTCCAGGATAGACTCTCAAATATGACATTTTCCTTTTTTCGATGTAATCGAACATGCTGTTGTCGATGTATTTTTTGGACAGTGAACTGGGACATACATACATCTTAGCCTTTCCTGGCTTGCTATCCCTTGCACCTCTGCCCACCTCCTGTCAATAAATGAGGATGTTTGATGCTGGTCCCCCATGGTACATGTCAACAGTGCACCCGGTCTCACACCAAGCATCTGCATTGAGCTCTGTCATCATTTCGCCATATACCTCTGTGACCTCTTTTATTGTCCTGTAGGAAAAAGTGAACAATATATTGCATTTTCTTACAGGTTATTTATTTGTATTAATCCATCATTTATCTGGAGCCTCAAATGTGTTTAATATAAATAAGTTTCAGCACTAGGATAGACTTGTTGAATAGTTGCGGTTAATTGAGAGCACATGAATGATTCATTATTAACTTAATTCACTAACCTGCAGTACACAATAGTTTTTTATGCACTTGTTTTTGATTCCCTAAGAGTTTCAAGAAGCCAGGCAACCACCCGTGTGAAGGATTTTGATTTGCATTTTTCCACTGATAAGTGGATGTTTGGCCTGAAAAATGTAAGTACAGGAATTGGTATTGACAGTTGTCACCAACAAAATAATAATAAATACATGATATATGTTTCCCTTCTTTTCCTTTTAGCTTGACTCTCATCAATGCTACCCTCTTCTCCACTGGGGTTGCCACCCCCATCCTACCAACAATGCCACCCACCTCTCCACTGCCACCCCACGTCTTTATGCCATTTATGGGGGTTAGAGACACTTGGCACAGTGCCTAATCTCCCTGGGGAAGAAGGTGGCAGCCTCTACGCAGCCTTCCCCACAAGTACCAAGAGTTCGTGCAAGACCTTCTTGTGAAACTAATGTCACCACACAATCGTCAAGCTGCCAGGCAAACACGCTGCTACCCTCTGTCTATTAACCCATGGCTGGTGGCATCTAGAGGCAGGAGCGGGAGACGGCTGACACACATCCATCGCTACATCTCAGGAAATGGCATAAAAAGGGCCTTCCATAAGTTCCATGCCAGAAATGGACACTGCTGTACCACCGCGATAGATGGTATGGATGTTTTGTTATTGTGGTAAGAAATCACTATTTGCCAATGGTATCGTGGTATTGAGTGATACCTCAAAAAAAGTTGTTATATAAAAACAATATAAAATAATAATAATCGTTATACTACTACTACTACTAAGGGGCACATGGCGCAGCGGCCTGGCGATCGGCCTGCTCACTCATGCATTGAAGGAAGCATGAGCTCAGTTCGGGGCTCTCCCTATGATTGACATGATATAAAATCATGGAATAAAAACATAATAATAATCGCAGTTATGAATTTGATATTGCGGTATGTCTTACACAACCGCAGTATTATTATTATAGTGGCAGCAGGTTATTGCTGCCACTGCAGCCATCACAATCCACCTTACCATAATGACCACCTGCCCCGTATCACCTTAGTCGGCCTCTTTGACAAAGGCCCATAGACGAGAGCATGGAAAGAACTGAGTCTCTGTCATTATTATTGTTCTCAGTGTTCTATTGCCTAACGGCAGATTGTTTAAAGTACTAACAACTGTTATTGATACTTAAGGGAATATAACATACCGATCTGGAACAACGGCAACAATCTTCACGGTCACTGGCGGATCTAAACGTAATCTTTCCAATATTTCTTTCACCATCTCCACGGTGGCAGTGGCAGTCAACATAAGGACTGGTGCATTTACTACACTCCTTAGTTTGGGGACTTTTAAATAGTCCTCTCGGAAAGATTTACCCCTGAAATGTGAAATATAAATTAGTATACATTTTGCTTTATAGACTGAACTGAACAATACTATACCCAAATAATTGGCTGTTATCAACTTACCATGTTGTGAGGCAGTGGACTTCATCAAAGACAAGCAGACAAATGTCTTTTTGAATAGATGCCACCCAATCAATCCAACGGTCTTCCAAAACCATTTCAGGAGAGGTGAATATCAATTGACACTCTCCATTTTGGATGCCTTTAGGTAGAAAACATCCAATGTACAGTGCTGTAGTGTACACAGTTTTGCACAAATACAATTACAGTAAAGATGTGAATTCAATTCTGTAAATGTAGCCTACCATTTTTGGTTGCCTGTTTTGGTAACAGTGTTGCCAATTAGATAGGCCAATGTGAAAAATAAATAAGGCCTATATATATTTTGATATAATAATGTTTTTTATTGAATTCATTTTGTCAGTATGTCAGAAGTGATACTCACGCTTGAGAGTGTCCTTGTCTGCATCCTTGATGATGGCCCCAGCAGTGACTCCATATTGTTCCCATTGATGGACTTGGTCCATCATTAGGGGTTTTAGGGGGCTTATTACAAGCACACATTACAAGTGCTTTTTATCTGGTTCTTTCTGAGTTATAATATAATATGTATTTCAGCAGAGTACAATGTCTATTCTACATGCATGTGTTGTGTAGATATGCAGGCAATAAATATCTATGACCAACACTGTAAACCAAATTGCTGATTTAAATGGGTTGCTCAGATGTAAAACATGAATAAAATGAAAAGTCTATTCTAATAATTATACAGATGCATGGTATAGTGTGTGCTAATGTCATTATTGTTTTTTTTTTAAACATTTACCTTCCTCCAAAGAGACCAAAACAAGCTGATTTACCAAAGCCTGTTGATAACATCGCAAATACGTTCTGTTGGTCTAACAGTACTATTTTTGTTCCTCTTTCAGGGGGAAAGGGAAAACAATATCATCAATTAACTGTGAGTGTGACATCTTGTCCCTTCCGAAATTTGTCGGGAATAGAAAGAGGGTGTGTTGGTGGGTGCGTGACATCAATAGTCTGGTGCAACCACAGGTGTTATGAATTATTATTATGTCACATGGTTGATACAGGCAGCTCCACCGTTAGTTTTCTTTTCTTTATTAGTAGGCTTATTCTATTTGCAAACAGTAGATGGCGATACTGCGTGTGCACCAAGTGTGCACACGCAGGTAAGACACCCAAAGAAGAGGCCGACGCAGCGCGACGCCTCGTCACGCACGGCCTTCTATTAAACAAGCTCTCCCCCTCACGTCTTGTTTTACGGCCTGTCGCAGAATTATCACTTGTGGAATATTTTGGACAGAAAGTAGCTCATAACATGTCTACGGGGGATTTTTATGAAAAACAAGCTCGGCAGATTGAAAGAGGATAATTCAAGCTTGGACTACAGCTGCAATGTTGGTGAGTTTAACGTCGTTTAAGACCAGCAGATCGCAAACGCAATTGGATGAGTGGGGAGTCAATGGAGGGTATTGCAACTCTAGATTCATCCCATTGTAAAAAGATCTAGAGTTGCAAATTGTGGCTAGTCTATTCCTATGAGTCACTATACATAGAAGAACTATAACAAAAAACCATTGCATGGATGCACCTGTATCCTCAGTGATGTATCCCAAGGTCATCGGGGTTTCGGGTCTCTCGAACATCATACCCCTCACTCAGGTGACCCAGCCGGGGTTTATTTAATATAACACGTATATAAGTAGACATATCATTTTATGGTTCTGATTGTTATGTAAAATCTGGGAATACATTTCTTACCAAGAATTTTCTTCACCAATGTGTTTGTAAAGGTGTCTACTAACATATCCCACATTGGTTTCTATTCAGCCACACTAGGGGAATTTGTGACAGAGGCTGAAAGTTGGGGTACCATACACAACCATCATAAGGCAAAATGTTCTAAATTGGGGGTCCTCTTAACTTCCAGACCCACTGGAAGGCGACCAGGGTGCCGGCCCTGTTCCGGCAAGCCGCCCCGCGTCCGAAACGGTCGAGAAATGACAGTTACCGTGTGGGGGTCCCCGGGGGGGTCCCCGGAACATCCAGACCCCCAGGAACGTGCCCAGGGGGCCGGGCCAGTTCCGGCGAGCCGTGTGTGTGTGTGTGTGTGTGTGTGTGTTTTAGGCTGCGCAACAGTGACACTTGGTTGTGAAAACCAACCAAACTCTATTTTCGTGCTCAGACAGACCCAGCCACCACCCACTCACACACAAAGCTGCGTAAGGTAGTGGTTGCACCATTTAAAAATATCCCACATTTGGTCACTTTTTTGAGCCACTCTGCCACGCTCACCTCCCCTTTGACCTCACACGGGGAGTGGTGGCATGTAACCTGGGATTTGAACCAAGGTCTCCTGTGTGGAAAGCCAACATCTTAACCACTAAGCCACAGGGAATTCCCTCTGATTTTGGGGAGATGTTAGACTTTTGGGCGATCCGGGGTTGTGATCCACTGCTACATTTCTAAATTGTGGTAAACAAATCTGAGCTCTTCTCCCACCACTGCCAGAAAATAAATCACCGATCAATCACACATCATCATGATTGATGACATCACTGATCAATTTAGCACAATAAAATATCTAAGGTCCAAACAGTGCTAAAACCAACCAGGGCCCAGGGGTAGAGTGGCCGGTTGCCAGTTCGAACTTGGGCTTCCCCAGAGTTTGTGTCACCGTGTCGAACTCCTATAGTTGCTCCTGATGTGCTGGTTTGTGCCTTGCATGGTTTCCGCCGCCATCGGTGTATGAATGTGTGTGTGAATGGGTGAATGTAAAGCACAATCTATGTAAAGTGCCTTGGATAAGGGTGCTTTACATAGATACTGTAGGTCTAACCAAGTCTGTTTGAATCTTTTTGGAACCGCCCCTTGAAAAAAATCTTAAACCCCTTTTGACAAATGTATTTTTGGGCCCAAGTGACCCCCAACATTTATTTTTTCCACCGGTAGATTTGTGTCTGGCCACTGCGAGGTAGGCCTACAAATGACCAGAACTACTTAATATTCATACTACACACATCAGAACTCCCACCACGGGACTCAGGCGATCAATTAATACCTTTACAACAACTAAAGTAAAGCTATAAGTCCAAAATCTGAACTCTCAGGCCCTTTTGACCTCACACAGGGTAATATCTTGCATACTACCATTATCTAAACCCGGATTTGAACCCGGGCCTCCCGTGTGGAAAGCCAACATCTTAACCACTAAGCCACAGGGAATTCTCTCTGATTTGGGGGAGATGTTAGACTTTTAAGCCAATGACCGGAACAAAACCAGACCAGTCCCACCAAAGGACTCAGGCAATCAATTAATACTTTTGCAATGACTTTATTTATGGCAAGTTTTTCCGTACAGCTTTAAAACCACTTCACCACTTTTCAACCTACCTTCATATAATAGGTCCTCACTAATGTTCATGATAAAATGCCACAATGTTTTTCTACTTGGTCTGTGTCTCATGGGAGGGCTGTGGGCAGTTCAGAGACCCGTCCACCAGTGACATCATCAACGGGGAATCAAAGCTAATAGAAACTGCAGGCTTTCTATTCCTGAAAAGTTGCAATGCGATAATGGAAGCCATCATTCTCACGATAATACAAATCAATATATCTTTTTTTTTAAATCTTGTTAAAAAGAAATCGACCTAACGATTATGTCGCTGGTGGATGGGTTTATGAACTGCCCACCGGCCTCCTATGAGACAGACTGTATCGGAAAGAATTGTGGTATTTTATCATGAACAATGAAGTACAAAAATCTGAACAAACAAAAAGGGAATTCCCTGTGACTCAGGGGAGATATTAGACTTTCAGGTCATCAGGCTGAGGTTGTGAGCCACTCAGACACACTCACCTCCCTTTTGACCTCACACGGGGTAGGGTAGTAGGCATGCACATATTAAGCTGAGATTTGAACCCCAGTCTCCCGTGTGGAAAGCCAACATCTTAACCACTAAGCCACAGGGAATTCCCTCTGATTTGGGGGAGATGTTAGGCTCTACATTTCTAAATTGTGGTACTTCTTAAATCTGAGATCAATCTCCCACTACTACCCCAAAATAAATCTCTGATCAATCACACATCATCATGATTGATTGATTAATTGGTCCTGACAACACTATTACATGTTACACAATAAAACATCTAAGGCCCACAGTATGTTGCCATGTCTACTTATTACAAGCGACTTTGTACTTGTTTCTGTGAAGTTGCGTAAATATATTGGCTGTGCTTTTTTGGGCTTGTTTCTAAAGTGTAGTTGCTTATTTTCCTAAATGTTGTTTAAACCAGCAGTTTGTTTCTAAAGTGTAGTTGCTTATTTTCCTGAATGTTGTTTAAATGTTGTTTAATAACCACCTGTTTTGAATTTGCACCTAATGCAGGAGGCAGCAGGATGTTGCTTTATGGAAAACGAGTGCTTCCAAACTCCATTGGCAAGATGGCCGCGGTCTGCATACAGTCAATACAAATGGGCTCTATGCACAAATGCCCTTTTGGAAATAACTTGGGCCCCTTCCCTAATTCCTTCACAGGTGTTACCGATGATTCTAATGAAGGCTCTGTTCCATTCTGGTCAAACAGAGTCAGTGTGCTGCTATTGTGCATGTTGGCACTCTGGAAACACTGCTAGACAAACATCCATATTCTATACTAAAATTCTAAAATGAAGTATCATTTTACTAATTATTAGTACATTTCAAATCAAATCAAATCAAACTTTTATTTATAGAGCGCATTTAAAATAACCAAGATTGACCAAAGTGCTGTACAGATCGTGAGATCGGAATCAAAACGGAACAAGCAAGCAGAAATACAAGCAAGACACACACTATGAGATTGTCGACATACTGTATAAGCTTGACAGATAAAAACAAAGAAAGCTAAAATAGATGAGTCTTGAGCTGAGACTTAAAGACATTTATTTATAGACTGGGTGGATCTAGACCCAGAGCCTGGCCGGGGGATGCTGCCGCAAAAGCATGTGCGCCCCTGGTGCTTTTACTAGTTGTTAGGGCCGATTCATACGCTGTTTCGACGCTGTAGTGCCGAAATAATTTCGGCTCGTCAGAAAATTTCAGTAGCACCGAAGAGCCGACTTTAGGACGGTACCCGCCCCCCCCGAACCTCAAATGACGTCACATTGTAGGCTCTACAGAGCCGAACCGACTTTTATTCGGCTCTAAAATAGGAGTATGAATCGGCCCTTAGGTCCTCCATTTAGATGCCATAATGCTTTTGTACTTTTACTCAAATAAAATGTTTGCACTGGGAATTGAACCCCAGTCTGCCACTTACAAAACTGACATCTTAACCACTTGCCACAAGAATATCCCTATGATTTGGGGGAGAGCCAGACTACCAAACTCACCCGCCTTTTGACCTCCACCCACAGGGAAACCCGATCCGGGTCACGGCACCATTGTAACACGCAGGATTAAAAACCGGGTCACCCGCATGGAAAGCCAGCATCTTAAAGTGTTAGTTAAGATTTTTGGACTTAAAGCTGTAGGAAATGAGTGCCATTAATATAGTGGTTGCAAAGGTAATAATTGTCTCCACCAGGCCGAAGGCATGGGGAGAGAGTATGTTTTGCACTCCGTCCGTGTGTGTGTGTGTCCGTCCGTGTGTCCGTGTGTCCTTCCGTCCGTCCGTTACCAGCTAATCTCCGGCACCGTTAACCCGGTCGATGCCAAACTTTGCACACACACTCCCTGGATGCCAACGATGAACCTCTGCCCCACATTTTCCAGAACGGCCTGTTATAGCGCCACCAGGAGGCCGACTTTTGTAAAACACATTTTTTGATATTACTCCTCCAGATTCTGTCCAAAAATCACACAAATCGTTACACAGTATCTCTATGGTCATGTGCTCAAGTCGGATCTGTCCGATATTTCATATTCCATCCTAATTGGCTATAATTGGCTTTCACAGTTTGCAAGATTGCCCCGTTTTGAACAAAAGCCTCAAATCATGAACACATAATGCAATTTACGTGAAATCTTTCACACATTTTCTTACTAGGCTGAGGAATATATCCCACCCTTTTCACATTGGCCTGTTATAGCGCCACCAACAGGTTGATTTTTGCAAAACACATTTTTGGAACAAAATGCCTCAAATCATCCAATTGCCATCAAAGGCAAACATGTTTATATTACTCCTAAACATTTTGCCAAACATCTCACACAGTCCTATCCTCCTGGTGGAGACCTGTGCCCAGAAGGGCACTTTTTCTAGTTGAGTCCTGTGGTGAGAGGTCTGGTTTTGGTGAATATTGTGTAGTTCCGATCATTGGCTTAAAAGTCTAACATTTCCCCCAAATCAGATTCGTGTCTGGCCAATCGAGGTTACAAATGACCAGAACTACTTAATATTCACCAAAACCAGACCAGACCTCCCACCACGCGACTCACGCGGCAATTAATTAATACCTTTGCAACCTCTATATTAATGGCAAGTATTTCCTAGCTACAGCTTTAAGTCCAAAAATTCTGAACTAACCCTTTAACCACTAAACCAAAAGGAATTCCCTGTGACTCGGGGGGAGATATTAGACTTTTGTCACTTTTTTGACCTCACACAGGGACTTGAAGATCCAGGAGGAGGCAACCAGCACACCATATGTAACCCAGGATTTGAACCCGGGTCTCCCATGTGGAAAGCCAACATCTTAACCACTAAGCCACAGGGAATTCCCTCTGATTTGGGGGAGATGTTAGACTTTTAAGCCAATGACAGGAACAAAACCAGACCAGAACTCCCACCACTCAGGCAATCAATTAATACTTTTCAAACTACCTTCATATAATAGGTCCTCACTGTTAATGATAAAATGCCACAATGTTGTTCTACTTGGTCTGTGTCTCATGGGAGGGCTGTGGGCAGTTCAGAAACCCATTCACCAATGACATCAACAGGGACTCAAAGCTGATAGAAACTGCAGGATTTCTACTCCTAAAAAATTGCAATGCGGGCCCTGACGGTTAGCTCAACCGTCTGGGCACCTAGGCTGCTGAGCCAGCCTGACGGCGTGCCGCGGGTTCGACTCCCGATCCCGACGGCCTTTTCCGCATGTCTTGCCCCCCGTCTCTCTCCCCATTTCCTATCAAATTACTTAACCTATCAATGAAGGCAGAAAAAGCCAAAAAAATATATTTTAAAAAAAATGCAAAAATGCAATGCGATAATGGAAGCCATCGTTCTCACAATAATACAAATCTATATATCTTTTCGGAAAAAATTGTGTTTAAAAAAAAATCTGCCTAACGATGATGTCACTGGTGGACGGGTTTCTGTACTGCCCACAGTCCTCCTATGAGACACAGACTGAGTCGGAAAAAATTGTGGTATTTTATCATGACAATGAATGAAATCTGAACAAAAACAAAAAGGGAATTCCCTGTGACTCAGGGGAGATATTAGACTTTTGTCCATTTTTTACCTCACAAGGGGACCGCACATATGTAACCCGGGATTTGAACCCGGGACTCCCATGTGGAAAGCCAACATCTTAACCACTAAGCCAACTGGGAATTCCATGTGATTTTGGGGGAGGTGTTAGACTTTTGTGTAAACCGGGGTTGTGAGCCATTTCTAAATTGTGGTACTTAAACAAATCTGAGATTCCTAAATGTAGTTTAAACAAGCGGTTTTCAAACATTTTCATGTCAAGGATTAGTCTCGCGAAGCCAGGTTTCAATTTGTCTTTGCAATGCGTATGGCCCCAGGCAGATTGAGTCTGGTGTCGCTCAATTGTGGGCGTATTGCGCGGACTTGCAGTAGTGTAGGACCAACCAGGGCCCAGTATGCAAATATAGGGCGGGGTTACCAGGCTATAACCAACCAGGGCCCAGTATGTAGGCGGTGGCTCAGGGCTAGAGTGGCCGGATGGTAACCGCAAAGTTGCCAGTTTGAACTTGGGCTCCATCAGAGTTAGTGTCGAAGTGTCCTTGAGCAAGACTCTGATCTCCTAGTTGCTCCTGATGTGCTGGTTGGTGCCTTGCATGGTTTCCGCCGCCATCGGTGTATGAATGTGTGTGTGAATGGGTGAATGTCATGCACAATCTATGTAAAGTGCCTTGGATAAGGGTGCTTTACATCGATTGTGTAGTTAGCTGTAGGTCTAACCAAGTCTGTTTGAATCTTTTTTTCCACCGGTAGATTTGTGTCGGGCCACTGCGAGGTTACAAATGACCAGAACTACTTAATATTAGAGCTGGGACTCGATTAAAAATTTTAATCTAATTAATCAGAGGCTTTGTAGTTAATTAATCTCGATTAATCGCATTTTAATCGCATATCATTATTTGACCCGAGAACAGTGAGAAAGCTATTTTTTTAAATGGATTTTGGTATACTAGTGAATCAATGAATAGTGAATACATAAGTTTAAGCAATAAAACATTGTTTTTGTAATAGGGGTAATAAATTATAATAATATCTCAAATTTAATAATTTATATAAAGCTTTTCTGAGTACAAAAAAATGCTTTACAAGGGGGACATGATAAATCAAAAACAACTTTATTAGAGGAAAAACACTAAGGAATTAAATAGATGAAATAGCTGGGGAAAGCAATATTGAAGGTTTGGATGGTGGGGGCATGTCTCTGAGTGTTTGGGGAATGCATTCCACAGGGTTGGGGGGGGGGGGGCTTGGTGCAGCAAAGTGACATGACCATAACAAAGCACCTCTGTGTTTCTTCCGTGGACATACAGTAACAGCCATTAACAGATTTTACATTTTATTTGGCCATAACCGTTTAGTTAGAAACCATGTCATCTGGTCGGGTCCTTGAATTACTACTGGTAGTTGGAATGACGTTAGCTCTGATCCATAGTGTTAGAAGGAGGAAAGTAGGCTTTCACATATTTTTTTGTGCTAAAAACGAGGGGCTGCACAGCCTGCACTTCCGTGGGTGTGAGGGGAAAGGATCAAATTAAGTACCATAGAACTCCTCCTGAGTCCTAACTACGCTAAGGACCAGAGCTACTGTTGTTGACGTTAGCTTCCAGGCTAGGCTCGGTGCAACATGTTTCGCATCGAGCCGATACTGGAGGCTTGACGAGGTGCGGTCTTCGGTGATATGCGAATTCTTTATTGAATAATTGCACACAACTGTGCTGTAATCCACGCTATCATCGGATAGCCTTTTAAATCCTATTTCCAATCCACGGGGACAAGCAAAGTGATCCCAGCGGCTTCCCCCGGTCTGGTGAGCTGTCTGGTGGTGTTATTGTTCCCCCAATGCTGCTGGGGCATACCATTCTAAAGGGGGGTGGTTTCCACTCCCTGTAACAACGGACACTTCACTCGGTGAACTGGGTGGTGCGCCGGTCCATCTGAAAACTGTCCAGTGACAACGTTCCGCGGTGAAAAAAATAGTGCGATTAAAATGCGTTAATTTTTTTAACGCGTTAATTTTTCTGTAGTTAATTAATCTCAATTAACGCGTTAAAGTCCCGGCCCTACTTAATATTCATCCTAAACACATCAGAACTCCCACCACGGGACTCAGGCGATCAATTAATACCTTTACAACAACTATAGTAATGGCAAGTACAGCTTTAAGTCCAAAATTTGAACTAACCCTTTGACCACTAGGCCAAAGGGAATTCCCTGTGGCTCGGGGGAGATATTAGACTCTCAGGCCCTTTTGACCTCACACAGGGTAATTGTATGCTTTCAGGTCCACCATTATCTAAACCCGGAGTTGAACCCGGGCCTCCCGTGTGGAAAGCCAACATCTTAACCACTAAGCCACAGGGAATTCCCTCTGATTTCGGGGAGATGTTAGGCTTTTAGGCGATTCGGGGTTCTGATCCACTGCTACATTTCAAAATTGTGGTACTTAAAACAAATCTGAGATCGAGCTTCCACCACCCCAAAATAAATCACTGATCAATCACACATCATCGTGATTGATTGATTAATTTGATCCTGACAACTCAATTTTGCACAATAAAATATCTAAGGCCCAGTGTTGCCATGTCTACTTATTAGAAGCGATTTTGGACTTGCT
This sequence comes from Electrona antarctica, assembly GCF_951216825.1. Classification (NCBI taxonomy): domain Eukaryota; kingdom Metazoa; phylum Chordata; class Actinopteri; order Myctophiformes; family Myctophidae; genus Electrona; species Electrona antarctica. Next base: position 56,322,632 of record NC_136807.1, read on the forward strand.
TTTTTGGGCTTGTTTCTAAAGTGCTTATTTTCCTAATTGTTGTTTATCCTATTCAGGATGGGAACCCCTTTTGGTGATTTAAGCATTATGTTATACTTTAGCTATTTTTGAAAAATCGTGGAAATGTGGCGCAAATCTTTGAATATATATTCGTTCAGAGCAAACGTAATTTCTCTAATAATCTTTGCTTCTGGAAGGTCCCTGGAACTACATATTTTCAGATGGGGTCGGTGGCCAAATACAGATCATAATTCTGGGGGACTATTTGACATGAAAAAGGTTGAGAACCACTGACATCACACAGGGACTTGATGATCCAGGAGGAGGCAACCAGCACATTATGTAACCCAGGATTTGAACCCGGGTCTCCCATGTGGAAAGCCAACATCTTAACCACTAAGCCACAGGGAATTCCCTCTGATTTGGGGGAGATGTTAGACTTTTAAGCCAATGACAGGAACAAAACCAGACCAGAACTCCCACCACTCAGGCAATCAATTAATACTTTTGTGACAACTTTATTTACGGCAAGTTTTTCCGTACAGCTTTAAAATACCACTTCACCACTTTTCAACCTACCTTCATATACTAGGTCCTCACTGTTAATGATAAAATGCCACAATGTTGTTCTACTTGGTCTGTGTCTCATGGGAGGGCTGTGGGCAGTTCAGAAACCCATTCACCAATGACATCAGCAGGGACTCAAAGCTGATAGAAACTGCAGGGTTTCTACTAAAAAAAAATTGCAATGCGGGCCCTGACGGTTAGCTCAACCGTCTGGGCACCTAGGCTGCTGAGCCAGCCTGACGGCGTGCCGCGGGTTCGACTCCCGATCCCGACGGCCTTTTCCGCATGTCTTGCCCCCCGTCTCTCTCCCCATTTCCTATCAAATTACTTAACCTATCAATGAAGGCAGAAAAGCCAAAAAAATATCTTAAAAAAAAAATGCAAAAATGCAATGCGATAATGGAAGCCATCGTTCTCACAATAATACAAATCTATATATCTTTTCGAAACTGACAACTCAATTTTGCACAATAAAATATCTAAGGCCCAGTGTTGCCATGTCTACTTATTAGAAGCGATTTTGGACTTGCTTTTTTGGGCTTGTTTCTAAAGTGCTTATTTTCCTAATTGTTGTTTATCCTATTCAGGATGGGAACCCCTTTTGGTGATTTAAGCATTATGTTATACTTTAGCTATTTTTGAAAAATCGTGGAAATGTGGCGCAAATCTTTGAATATATATTCGTTCAGAGCAAACGTAATTTCTCTAATAATCTTTGCTTCTGGAAGGTCCCTGGAACTACATATTTTCAGATGGGGTCGGTGGCCAAATACAGATCATAATTCTGGGGGACTATTTGACATGAAAAAGGTTGAGAACCACTGACATCGAAACATAGGTTTTTCAGAAAACTGTTAAGATTTAGAAGCTGTTTTCAAACATGTTCATGTCAAGGATTAGCCTCGCGAAGCCAGCCTTCAATCTGCCTTTGCAATGCATATTGCCCCAGGCAGAGTCTGGTGTCGCTCAATTCACCTTTAGCAAAGCCCCGCCCACTCACACTTAGACACTCCCACCTGGACACTTTCCAGCCGGGCTCATTCATTCCAAATGTAAATATCATGAATTTTACACATTAAATACTGTACCGTCCAAAATCTCTTCCAAATCTGTCAACAAGGCCTGCCATATGCACTGGAAAAATATGTGCGTGACATTTATTTTTTAAAACAATGTTTTATAGGAAAACTATTGGTGGAGAGGGTTGTCTAACCCATGTTTTGCTTAGCTGTGATTGGACCATAGCAGTTTGGGGAGGGGCTTAGCTATAGGTCAATTGTGGGCGTATTTTGCGGGTATTTCGCGGTAAGCAGTAGTGTAGGACCAACCAGGGCCCAGTATGGAAATATAGGGCGGGCTTACCAGGATATAACCAACAAGGGCCCAGTATGTGTGTGACGTAGCTGTAGGTCTAACCAATAGAGTCCGTTTGAATCTTTTTGTAACCGACCCTGGGAAAAAAATCATAAATAAATACATTTAAAAATAAATGTTTAATGAGTGGGACCCAGTGACCCCCACCAAATTACTTGGAGATTACTGGCATTTTTTTTCCTTTTTTTTCTTACCGGCAGATTCATGTCTGGCCACTGCAAGGTTACAATTAAATGACCGGAACTACTCAATATTTAACATAACCACATCAGAACTCCCACCACGGGACTCAGGCAATCAATTAATACCTTTGCAACCACTATAGTAATGTCAAGTACAGCTTTAAGTCCAAAAATCTGAACTAACCCTTTAACCACTAAGCCAAAGGGAATTCCCTGTGACTCGGGGAAGATATTAGACTTTCAGATTATCAGGCTGCTGAGGTTGTGAGCCACTCTGACACACTCACCCCCCTTTTGACCTCACACGGGGAAAGGACGTCCATTTGTAAACCCAGGATTTGAACCCAGGCCTCCCGTGTGGAAAGCCAACATCTTAACCACTAAGCCAAAGGGAACTCCCTCTGATTTGGGGGAGATGTTAGACTTTTTATTAAGCCAATGACCGGAACACAACCAAACCAGAACTCCCACCGTACTCAGGCAATCAATTAATTTAATACCTTTGCAACCACTATATTAATGGCAAGTATTTCCGTACAGCTTTAAGTCCAAAAATCTGAAAAAAACCAAATAGGGAATTCCCTGTGACTCGGGGGAGATATTAGACTTTCAGGTCATCAGGCTGACGTTGTGAGCCACTCTGACACACTAACCTCCCTTTTGACCTCACACAGGGAAGAGGTAGGAAGAGCATATGGCACATATTAAACCAGGATTTGAACCCCAGTCTCCCGTGTGGAAAGCCAACATCTTAACCACTAAGCCACAGGGAATTCCCTCTGATTAAGGGGAGATATTAGACTTTAGGCCATCAGGCTGAGGTTGTGATCCACTGCTACATTCCTCCCACAGGGAAACCTGATCCGGGTCACGGCACCACCTGGGATTGGAACCTGTGTGGGAAAGCCAACATCTTAAAATATTTTTCTGAGCTGAATAGCAAAAAGAAAAACTTTTAACATTCAGTAGATTTTCTGTGGTCTGGCGTTTTCTGGCTCAAACAAGTGCTCTGATTTTCCTGTGGACTGTCACAGCCTGCAAATCCCATATAGCCTATGTCAAAGGGATTTGCCAGCAGATGTCACTGTTTTCATTGTTTTGCATGTTTTCATTGCAGCTCAAAAGGCTTCCAAACCCCAGAGGAAAACTTTCAGTTTGGGCCGCTGGTGCGCTTCCGAGCGGCAGCCACTCATTCACTGTGAAGTGTGAACGTACGGTCGTGATTTTGTAGGAATAAAGTTCAGTTCTTTAAATTTCATTTGATGTGAGCGTAGTTTTTCATAGTTTGTATTATTTGTGCTGCGACGTTGACATGATGACATGAGGTATAGAAACGCCTTAAATCTCCTTTTAAAAACGGGAGCTCTTTCAGTTGTTCCACTGCTGTATAGGAGAAAAATAAACACTAACCAGGTGCTCCACGGAGATATAAACAGGTGATGATGATAAAAGGTGATCACACGGATCAAACGGGATCAAGGCATATAGAAAAATGAGACGATCCGGGCAGTCAAAGTTAAGAAGAGGAGGAAAGCCTTTATTAAATTAAAAAGGCAACAGCCAACATGTTTTGACCATTAACTGGTCAAAACTTCTGAACTAACCCTTTAACCAATTTTGACCTCACGCCCACCATATGTAGCCTGGGATTTGAACATGGGCCTCCCATGTGGAAAGCCAACATCTTAACCACTAAGCCACAGGGAATTCCCTCTGATTTGGGGGAGATGTTAGACTTTTAAGCCAATGACCGGAACAAAACCAGACCAGAACTCCCACCACGGGACTCAGGCAATCAATTAATACATATGTAACAACTTTATTCATGGAAAGTTTTAACATACAGTTTTAAAGGACCACTTCACCACTTTTCAACCTACCTTCATATAATTGGTCCTCACTAATGTTCATGATAAAATGCCACAATGTTTTTCTACTTGGTCTGTGTCTCATGGGAGGGCTGTGGGCAGTTCAGAAACCCATCCACCAATAACATCATGAACAGGGACTCAAAGCTGATAGAAACTGCAGGGTTTCTACTCCATAAAAATTGCAATGCGGGCCCTGACGGTTAGCTCAACCGTCTGGGCACCTAGGCTGCTGAGCCAGCCTGACGACGTGCCGCGGGTTCGACTCCCGATCCCGACGGTCTTTTCCGCATGTCTTGCCCCCTATCTCTCTCCCCATTTCCTATCAAATGACTTTCAACCTATCAATGAAGGCAGAAAAAGCCAAAAAATATATTTACTCACAATAATAGAAATCTATACATCTTTTCAAAAAAAATCTTGTTTAAAAAAAATCTGCCTAACGATGATGTCACTGGTGGACGGTTTCTGTACTGCCCACAGTCCTCCTATGAGACACAGACTGAGTCGGAATTTTTTTTGGTATTTTATCATGACAATGAATGAAGTACAAAAATCTGAAAAAAACCAAAAAGGGATTTCCCTGTGACTCAGGGGAGATATTAGACTTTTGTAAATGTTTTGACCTCACAGGGGGACCGCACATATGTAACCCAGGATTTCAACCCGGGCCTCCCATGTGGAAAGCCAACATCTTAACCACTAAGCCAACAGGGAATTCCATCTGATTTTGGGGGAGATGTTAGACTTTTGGGCAAACCGGGGTTGTGAGCCATTTCTAAATTGTGGTACTTAAAACAAATCTGAGATTCCTAAATGTAGTTTAAACAAGCGGTTCGTTTCTAAAGTGTAGTTGCTTATTTTCCTAAATGTTGTTTAAACCAGCCGTTTTCAAACATTTTCATGTCAAGGATTAGCCTCGCGAAGCCAGCCTTCAATCTGTCTTTGCAATGCGTATTGCCCCAGGCAGATTGAGTCTGGTGTCGCTCAATTGTGGGCGTATTGCGTGGACGAGCAGTAGTGTAGGACCAACCAGGGCCCAGTATGCAAATATAGGGCGGGGTTACCAGGCTATAACCAACCAGGGCCCAGTATGTAGGCAGTGGATCAGGGGTATAGTGGCCGGATGGTAACCGCAAAGTTGCCAGTTTGAACTTGGGCTTCATCAGAGTTAGTGTCCTTGAGCAAGACTCTGAACTCCTAGTTGCTCTTGATGTGCTGGTTGGTGCCTTGCATGGTTTCTGTCGCCATAGGTGTATGAATGTGTGTGTGTGAATGGGAGAATGTAATGCACAATCTATGTAAGTGTGTGTGTGTGTGTGTGTGTGTGTGTGTGTGTGTGTGTGTGTGTGTGTGTGTGTGTGTGTGTGTGTGTGTGTGTGTGTGTGTGTGTGTGTGTGTGTGTGTGTGTGTGTGTGTGTGTGTGTGTGTGTATGAATGGGTGAATCTAGTGCACACATCTATGTAAAGTGCCTTGGATAAGGGTGCTTTACATATTGCGGTAGCCGTGCCTCTAAGGTGTTGCGTGAAATCAACCCTCAAGGCTTTCTGACAGACATATGGGAGGGGATGGGGAGGCTTCCCCTCCCCTACTGCATGGCGGGGTTTTTGAGTGGTGTAAACCACTCCTACAACTGGCTTTGTTAGTTTACGTGTATGTATTAGCATGGTTGCTATGGTCACCCAGTTCACACGGGTGTGATTTCAGCTTTGTTAGTTTACGTGTCTGTTCGTACCAAAAAATGAGCATGGTTGCTATGGTCACCCAGTTCACACGGGTGTGATTTCATTACGTCAGACATTACGTCAGACCACAGTTGATCAGTCTATATAAGACCTTACACCACTCACACGGGTGTGATTTTTCCTTACTGGGTGGGGGTTTTCCTTTTCTTTTACATGACTTGGGGGTGGTATATCACTGCGCAAAAAGCATGGAATACGGATATGTATATTACAGGAAACTCCCGTTAATCTTTCCAACAAACTTCGGTAAACTATTACCGTATGTTAACTGTATATGCCCGCTAAACTTGAGGTTTACGGGCAAAATACAGTGCCCATAATTGCCTGTTAACTCCTCTTTTCACGCCGTGATAATTAAGTAGACACTGGAAAAGCATTCCAGCAGCCATCTCATAGCATGCCTAGTTAGGTAATAGACTTTCAACCCGTACCTCCTGGGTTGAGTGGGTTCAAATCCTGCTCATGTTATTTTTGTGTCCACCGCAAACCACTTTTTGCGGATAAAGTGACGTTTTCTTTGGTCCGACATGTAACCAAGTCTGTTTGAATCTTTTTGTAACCGCTCCTTGAAAAAAATCATAAACCCCTTTTGACAAATTTATATTTAATGAGTGGGCCCAAGTGACCACCCCCCCAAAATGACCTAGCCTGGCTTGGACATACTGGCATTTTTTATTTTTTTTCACCTGTAGATTTGTGTCTGGCCACTGCGAGGTTACAAATGACCAGAACTACTTAATATTCACCAAAAGCAGACCAGAACTCCCACCATGGGACTCAGGCAATCAATTAATACCTTTGCAACCACTATATTAATGGCAAGTACAGCTTTAGGTCCAAAAATCTGAACTAACCCTTTAAAGGGAACTCCCTGTAGCTCGGGGGAGATATTAGACTCTCAGGCCCTTTTGACCTCACACAGGGTATATGTACAGTGGACACCATTATTGCAAACCCAGATTTGAACCCGGGCCTCCCGTGTGGAAAGCCAACATCTTAACCACTAAGCCACAGGGAATTCCCTCTGAGTCAGGGGAGATATTAGACTTTTAGGTCATCAGGTTGAGGTTATGATCTACTCTGCTATATTCCTCCCACGTGGAAACCCGATCCGGTCACGGCACCACCTGGGATTGGAACCTCTGTGGGAAAGCCAACATCTTAACGCCAACATCTTAAAGGTGACCATCTCCGTGGTCATCATATGGGCATACCTAACAATGGATGCCAAAAAAATGGGAAAATTCTCATTTTTGTGTGTTTTTATATCAAAAGTCCATACAAATATATTTTTTATTACTTCCTGAAAACGAAAACGTGCTGCGTGATGACGTGTCGAGGCCCACATCGATAAAAGCCAATACAAATGAAGCTCACCCGTTTAATTCCCCATATCTCCGCATCCGTCCAGCACAGGCTGCACAGCTGCTACTGATTACAGAAATCTTCCGTTTTTATTCCCATTCAAGATAACATCCAGAGAGTGTATTACTCGGTTGCAACTTAATCATCACGCTAAAAAATGTATCTGAAAACATTATAGGGTAGAAATAAGCCACATAAGAGAAAACTGGTAAAGCTGGCCGACTATCTGATTTGTAAACAAACATCCACACGCTGTCCTGCGTAGCATAGCTACCATCCCTAGCTACCGTCCCATCCCCTGAAGGGATGCAACGCTCTGATTGGTTCAGAAACTTCCTAGCGGTGTTTCAACTTGAGACCGTCTGAAACTTCAAAATAAAATGTCCACCATTTCCGTTTCACTACGCCTTTAAAGGGTTAGTTCAGATTTTTGGACTTAAAGCTGTGGGAAATCCTGCTCCTTTTCGCCCATGGGTGTATCAGACAAATTATTGTAAATTAGAAATTAATTATTATTATAAATTAATGAAATAGCTTTGGTGAATATTAAGTAGTTCCAGTCATTTGGTGGGGGGCCTGGGGTCATTAAAAATAAATGAATCCACAAAACTAGTGTGTCATTTGTATTGTTGACCAAAGGTGAGAAAGCATTCTAACACGTAACTCTCCTTTAAGTCCAACAATCTGAACAAAAACAAAAAGGGAATTCCCTGTGACTCGGGGGAGATATTAGACTTTCAGGCCATCAGGCTGAGGTTGTGAGCCACTCTGACACACTCACCTCCCTTTTGACCTCACACGGGGAAGGGTTTGCGGCCTGGCATTTTTAAACCGGGAATTGAACCCCAGTCTCCCGTGTGGAAAGCCAACATCTTAACCACTAAGCCAAAGGGAATTCCCTCATATTTGGGGTAGATATAGACGCCTTAATAGACGACGTCACACTGATAAGCACCAGCATGCGCACGCAGGCCGGTAGCACGAGAACCCCACCTCTCTCACGTGAGTGCACGTGTAAAAAAATGCCCCATCAAACTTTCAGATGCTGTTTTCACCCAGTGTGGAGGAAGAATGATTAGGATTTTTATTGTGATCTCTCGCCTACATTGGTTTCTGTTGTGTGTGAAAAATAATAGCAATTCAAAGCAGTTGTCCTCAAAACCACACCTACAGTCGCTGTCATAAGAACAGGAGGTGCGCTCATGATCACGGCAGCAGAGCCTGTTTGTCCATGGCTGCACGCACACCTGCAGCCCATCAAGTACAAGTTATGCTTCGGCCCGCGATGGTGTCGCGCACGCAGACCTCTACGCTCAACAGTTGCATCTGTGATGCGATGTGAGCTCGTATATCAGCTGTTCTCTGCGCAATATGTTGCACTTTGAAGTATAAATGTCTCCTAGGGTGCACCTCACTAGCCAACACAAAAGAGGAGGTTGAATGACCTGAAACCAGCGCTCCCCAAAACAACAGGTTTGGAGATATGTTGGGAATTGATTACATGAATCAGTCACCCGTGCACCCAGTCCCATTTTAGCTTTTAGGTCATCAGGCTGAGGTTGTGATCCACTCTGCTACATTCCTCCCACGGGGAAACCTGATCCGGTCACAGCACCACCTGGGATTTGAACCCAGGTCTCCCATGTGGGAAGCCAACATCTTAACCACTAAGCCAAAGGGACCTCCCATTGGTTTGGGGGAGATGTTAGACTTTTAAGCCAATGACCGGAACTATTTTACATTCACCAAACCCAGACCAAAACTCCCACCACGGGACTCAGGCAATCAATTAATACCTTTGCAACCACTATATTAATGGCGCCAGAACTCCCACCGTACTCAGGCAATCAATTAATTTAATACCTTTGCAACCACTATATTAATGGCAAGTATTTCCGTACAGCTTTAAGTCCAAAAATCTGAACAAAAACAAAAAGGGAATTCCCTGTGACTTGGGGGAGATATTAGACTTTCAGGTCATCATGCTGAGGTTGTGAGCCACTCTGACACACTCACCTCCTCCCTTTTGACCTCACATGGGGAATCCATGTGAAACCCAGGATTTGAACCCGGGTCTCCCATGTGGAAAGCCAACATCTTAACCACTAAGCCAAAGGGAAATCCCTCTCATTTGGGGGAGATGTTAGACTTTTAGGCGATCAGGCTGAGGTTGTGATCCACTGCTACATCAGCGGATTCGTCCGTTATCACTGTATTAAATATATGAAATCAACCATTATCAGGACGTTGGAATGTGGCTAATATGGCCATACTGGCATACTGGACATTGTGGTGTTTGGCTGTGTTCACCTGGACTGCACGCATGCAGGGTGGTGCAGACACAGTCTGGTCAAGGACTCCCCCTGCTGGACGTGTCATTTCCAACTCTATTGTCGGGGCATGGAAACTAGGGGCTAATAATATTTACTCTCTGCCTATCGGGACGTAACTCTGCGCTGAGACAGGTCTGGTGGCCTTCGCAACGCTCGGCACGGCGCCTCGCTCGGCGGTGGCTCAAGGCCACCAGACACGGCGCGCCTTCGTCATTGACACAAAAAGCAAACGCTACCATAGTTTCAGTTCCGGATTTGGTATTTCTAAGGTGCTGATTAAGAACATTCTCTTGATTATCGGGTGATAACATCCGAAACGGGTGGCCACATTCCTCCCACGGGGAATCCCGATCCGGTCAAGGCACCACCTGGGATTCGAACCCATGCAGGTCTCCCGCGTGGGAAAGCCAACATCTTAAAGGGTTAGTTCAGATTTTTGGATTTAAAGCTGTGGGAAATCCTGCTCCTTTTTGCCCATGGGTGTATCAGACAAATGTATTTTAAATTATAAATTAATTATTATTCTCTGATATAATTTGTACTGTACTGTGATACACTAATATATGTGAAATAAAAATGAAATGAAATGAATGAATCTTTGGTGGATGTTAAGTAGTTCTGGTCATTTGGTGGGGGCCTGGGGTCATTACAAATAAATTAATCCACAAAACTAGTGTGTCATTTGTATTGTTGACCAAAGGTGAGAAAGCATTCTAGCACGTAACTCTCCTTTAAGTCCAAAAATCAGAGCAAAAACAAAAAGGGAATTCCCTGTGACTCGGGGGAGATATTAGACTTTCAGGTCATCAGGCTGAGGTTGTGAGCCACTCTGACACACTCACCTCCCTTTTGACCTCACACAGGGAATCACTTCAGTGACATTTGTAAACCCAGGATTTGAACCCAGGTCTCCCGTGTGGAAAGCCAACATCTTAACCACTAAGCCACAGGGAACTCCCTCTGATTTGGGGGAGATGTTCTTTTTATTAAGTCAATGACTGGAACACAACCAGACCAGAATTCCCACTCCGGGACTCAGGCAACCAATTAATAGCTTTGCAACCACTATATTAATGGCAAGTATTTCCGTACTGCTTTAAGTCCAAAAATCTGAACAAAAACAAAAAGGGAATTCCTTTTGACTCGGGGGAGATATCAGACTTTCAGGTCATCAGGCTGAGGTTGTGAACCACTCTGACAAATTCACCTCCCTTTTGACCTCACACAGGGTTAATACCTGGCATTTTTTAACTGGGATTTGAACCCCAGTCTCCCATGTGGAAAGCCAACATCTTAACCACTAAGCCAAAGGGAATTCCCTCATATTTGGGGGAGATATAGATGCCTTAACAGACAACGTCACACTGACCAGCATGCACACGCAGGCCGGCAGCACAAGAACCGCACCTCTCTCACGTGAGTGCACGTGTAAAAAAATGCCCCATCAAACTTTCAGATGCTATTTTCACCCAGTGTGGAGGAAGAATGATTAGGATTTGTATTGTGATCTCTCGCCCTTGAAATATAGTACATTAGTTTCTGCTGTGTGTGAAAAATAATAGCAATTCAAAGCAGTTGTCCTCAAAACCACACCTACAGTCGCTGTCATAAGAACGGGAGGTGCGCTCATGATCACGGCAGCAGAGCCTGTTTGTCCATGGCTGCACATGCACCTGCAGCCCATCAAGTACAAGTTATGCTTCGTCCCGCGATGGTGTCGTGCACGCAGACCTCTATACTTACAACAGTTGCATCTGCGATGCGATGTGAGCTCTTATATCATCTGTTCTCTGTGCGCAATATGTTGCACTTTGAAGTATAAATGTCTCCTAGGGTGCACCTCACTAGCCAACACACAAGAGGAGGTTGAATGACCTGAAACCAGCGCTCCCCAAAACAACAGGTTTGGAGATATGTTGGGAATTGATTACATGAATCAGTCAGATAGAAATGAATTAGGTCTATTATTCCCTGATATCATTGTACTGTACTGTGATACACTAATATGTGCGAAATAAAAATTAAATGAAATGAAATAGTTTTTGTGAATATTAAGTAGTTTGGTGGGGGCCTGGGGTCATTAAAAATAAATTAATCCACAAAACTAGTGTGTCATTTGTATTGTTGACCTATTTCTACTAGTGATGCACCGATGTATCTGCCACATAATCGGTCAATATCAAATAGCAAATAAAACTGACATTAACCGATGGCAGTGGCCGTTGTTTATCTGTTAATAAGCATACATTTTGTGTCTGCTATGTTGGTGTGTTGGTTATCTGCAGCCTAACAAGCTGTAGATTCTATGTTGGTGTGTTGGTTATCTGCAACCTACCAAGCTGTAGATTCTATGTTGGTGTGTTGGTTATCTGCAGCCTAACAAGCTGTAGATTATATGTTGGTGTGTTGGTTATCTGCAGCCTACCAAGCTGTAGATTCTATGTTGGTGTGTTGGTTATCTGCAGCCTAACAAGCTGTAGATTATATGTTGTTGTGTTGGTTATCTGCAGCCTACCGAGCTGTAGATTCTATGTTGGTGTGTCATGGTTATCTGCAGCCTAACAAGCTGTAGATTATATGTTGGTGTGTTGGTTATCTGCAGCCTATACAAATCTGTAGATTCTGAACATTTATTTATTGTATTGAAGATGGCAGCACTAAAGGGGGAAATAAAAACAACAAAAACAAATATCAGTATTGGCTAAATTGTTATTTCGGTATCGGCCAAGAGTTTCCATATCGGTGCATCTCTAGAACAAACGTTATCCGGGATGTTTTAGTGAAGGTTCAGCCTCCTGTGTTAGCTGTACAGAATACCTTTGTGTAGCGATGTGAAGGAGCAGGGATTGAACCCCAGTCTCCCACTCCCCAGACCGATGCACAACTTGTCGTGCCAACAGGGCTGTTGCGGGCCAGGTCTTGGCTGAGGGCTACGGTTGAACCCACTATATTAATGGGAAATACCAAATAGGCTATTTCCTACAGCGTTACATCTGAAAATCTGAACTAACCCGGCTTTTACCCATGGAAAGCCAACTAATTAGTGGTATTACCGGTAATTGATTGCCTGAGTCCCGTGGTGGGAGTTCTGGTCTGGTTTTGGTGAATATTAAGTAGTTCCAATGGATGGCTTAAAAGTCTAACATCTCCCCAGAATCAGAGGGAATTCCCTTTGGCTTAGTGGTTAAGATGTTGGCTTTCCATGTGGGAGACCAGCGTTCAAATCCAGGTACTGTATCTGCAGCTATTCCCCATGTGAGGTCAAAAGGGAGGTGAGTGTGTCAGTGTGTCAGAGTGGCTCACAACCTTGGCCTGATCACCTGAAAGTCTAATATCTCCCCAGAGTCACAACCTTGGCCTGATGACCTGAAAGCCTATACTATCTCCCCTGAGTCATAGGGAATTCCTTTTGGCTTATATTATATTAGACAGTGTTTAAAGGGTTAGTTCAGACACATTTCTACCATATAGCACAACTTCCGTTAAACTTTGACCCCTCTGTCACATCATGGAACTACTTGTTGTGTCCAGTATCACTACGCCAGCAGCAGGAACTACACAAAACCATAGTTCCATGTGACAGAGGGGTCAAAGTTGAACAAACGTTATCCAGGATGTTTTAGTGAAGGTTTTGTCAGCCTCCTGTGTTAGCGGACACATGGAGCTCTGACAGAATACCTTTGCAACCACTATATTAATGGCAAGTATGCTATTTCCTACAACTTAATCGACCACTTTGCCACTTTTTAACCTATCTTTATTATAATTGGTCCTCACTAATGTTCATGGTAAAATACCACACATTTTGTGTCTGTGTCTCATAGGAGGGCTGTGGACAGTTCAGAAACCCATCCACCAATGACCTCATCGATGGGCAGATTTTTTTTATTATCATGAGAATGATGGCTTCCATTTTCGCATTGCAACTTTTCAGTAATAGAAAGCCTGCAGTTTCTATTAGCTTGGATTCCCCATCGATGATGTCACTGATGGACGGTTTTCTGAACTGCCCACAGCCCTCCTATGAGACACAGACTGGTTTCTGAACTGCCCAAAGCCCTCCTATGAGACACAGACTGAGTAGAAACAATTTGTGGCATTTTATCATGAACATTAGTGAGGTCCAATTATATTAAGGTAGGTTGAAAAGTGGTGAAGTGGTCCTTTAAGTCAAGAAATCTGGACTAACCCTTTAACATAATACAAACCAAAGGGAATTCCCTGTGACTCGGGGGAGATATTAGACTTTCAGGTCATCAGGCTGAGGCTGTGAGTCACTCTGACACACTCACCTCCCTTTTGACCTCACACGGGGAAGCGCATCAGGTGCAGGGCACGTATTAAACCAGGATTTGAACCCCAGTCTCCCATGTGGAAAGCCAACATCTTAACCACTAAGCCACAGGGAATTCCCTCTGATTCTGGGGAGATGTTAGACTTTTATGCCATCAGACTGAGTTTGTGATCCACTGCTACATTCCTCCCACGGGGAAACCTGATCCGGTCACGGCACCACCTGGGATTGGAACCTGTGTGGGAAACCAACATCTTAAAGGGTTAGTTCAGATTTTTGGATTTAAAGCTGTGGGAAATCCTGCTCCTTTTCGCCCATGGGTCAGACAACATCAGACAAATTAGAAATTAATTATTATTCTCTGATATCATTTGTACTGTGATACACTAATATGTGTGAAATAAAAATGAAATGAAATTAATGAAATAGCTTTGGTGAATATTAAGTAGTTCTGGTCATTTGGTGGGGGGCCTGGGGGTCATTCAAAATAAATGAATCCACAAAACTAGTGTCATTTGTATTGTTGACCAAAGGTGAAAGCATTCTAGCACGTAACTCTCCTTTACTGTAAGAATAGAATAGACTTCATTTGCCATCTGCACAAGTACATAGGAAATCTTGGAGCACAGCTCCCAGGGTCAGCATTAAAAAAGGGAGGGACAGGTAAGAAAAGAAACATAGAACATACAATCCTAGAATAAATAAGTGCTTCATAGTCTACCTAAAAACAATGCATATTCAGTTCGTCTATCAAGTAAAGTGCTTCATAATCTGCCTAAAAACAGTGCGTAATTCAATTCATCTTTCTTGATTCAGTTCATCTATCATATTGATTTCCGTCCCTAATGTCCAAGGCTACTAGTCGCACAGTAGCAGGGAAAAAACTGTTGGAGAAGCGTGTTGTGTGGGTGGAGATGCTCTCTGGCCGGTGGTGTCTCAGGTTGTGTCCTGAGTCCCTCCAAGGACTGTCTAAAGAGGACGAGACGCGAAGACCGTACGGGCGACGCCATGTTGCTTATGGTGCTCCATGGAAGGAAAGAAACATGCGCATTTGAGACCAAGGAAGCTGAACGCGGAAGTGTTGGCTGCATATAGCCCATTGCGCATGTTTCTTTCCTTCCATGGAACACCATAAGCAACATGGCGTCGCCCGTACAGTCTTCGCGTCTCGTCCTCTTTAGACAGTCCTTGAGTCCCTCCACACGAACAGAGAGTGATGGTGTGGATCCTTAACACAATCAGTGCCGGGATTCCTTCAAAATAGAAGCTCTGGGGTGCCGGAAAGACATGGCCGCTTTTACTCTGGATTTCTACCATAAAGCACAACTTTCGTTCAACTTTAACCCCTCTGTCACATGGAACTATTTGTTGTGTCCTGCAGTATTACGCCAGCAGCAGCACAACACCATAGTTCCATGTGACAGAGGGGTCAAAGTTGAACAAACGTTAACAGGGATGTTTTAGTGAAGGTTCTGTCAGCCTCCTGTGTTAGTGGACACAGGGAGCACTGACCTTTGCAACCACTATTGGCAAGTAGGCTATTTCGTACAGTTTGTAAGGACCACTTCGCCACTTTTCAACTTCATATAATTGGTCCTCACTAATGTTCATGGTAAAATACCACACATTTTGTGTCTGTGGGCAGTTCAGAAACCCATCCACCAGTGACCTTGTCGAATGGCAGATTTTTGTTTTTAACTATTGTTTTAGATTTGTATTATCATGAGAATGATGGCTTCCATTTTCGCATTGCAACTTTTCAGGAATAGAAAGCCTGCAGTTTCTATTAGCTTGGATTCCCCATCGATGATGTCACTGATGGACAGGTTTCTGAACTGCCCACAGCCCTAGGAGGTACAGTAGAAACAATGTGGCATTTTTAATGAACATTAGTGAGGTCCAATTATATGAAGGTGGGTTGAAAACTGGTGAAGTGGTCCTTTAAGTCGAGAACACATTCACCTGCCTTTTGTCCTCACACAGGGTGAGAGAACCTGGACCACCATTTGTAAACCCAGGATTCGAACCCTGGCCTCCCGTGTGGAAAGCCAACATCTTAACCACTAAGCCAAAAGGAAATCCCTCTGATTTGGGGGAGATGTTCTTTTTATTAAGCCAATGACCAGAACACAACCAGACCACAACTCCCACCACGGGACTCAGGCAATCAATTAATAGCTTTGCAACCACTATATTAATGGCAAGTATTTCCGTATAGCTTTAAGTCCAAAAATCTGGACAAAAAGGGAATTCCCTGTGACTCGAGGGAGATATTAGACTTTCAGGTCATCAGGCTGAGGTTGTGAGCCACTCTGACCTCCCTTTTGACCTCACACAGGGAATATTTATAGGAAACATTTTTAAACCGGGATTTGAACCCCAGTCTCCCATGTGGAAAGCCAACATCTTAACCACTAAGCCAAAGGGAATTCCCTTTTATTTGGGGAGATATAGACGCCTTAACAGACGACGTCACACTGATAAACACCAGCATGTGTGACCGGTGGCCGAAATGAGTCACATAGAACTTTAACAATTTACTTGTTCAACTCTTGAGAAAACACATTCATATATATATTCAGGCGCACTGTTTAAAAGTGTACGGTGCATACTACTGTGTAACTCAATAAACCCTTTAAGATTGCTGACTACAACACTTGATTTAATAGAGAGATCAAGAACTCCTTTCGTGTTTTTCACCAGGTAAAAGAGCATTGCAATTAGAAGTACCAAGAAGAAGGACTGAGGCAGAAATGTTTTTTTGTACGGGGTTACAATATCAAAATGGATGTTTATTTATCTAAGACAGGAGGCACTCTATATGGCCGTATAAAACAACTAACTAAACCTAAAATAAACAATTAACCAAAGGAAAAACCAAAAGAATGAACTATAACTGTTTAAAAACGTTCGGGTCATCATTTGTGCCAGAGGATGTGCAATTAAAGTGTGGGGTGCGTTCAGAGGACAATCAGCCCGGTGTCCCTGGGGCAGGCGTCTCCTTCTTACACTGTAACACACATGAGAGCTGGCGCCAATTCAACTGTTCCATATACATTTATCCTATGCTATGCTAACATGTGGCCATAGACAGGTGGATTCAGGTGAGTACTGCGTCGGTTCGATACTTACAGGCAACCCGGGTCCGTCTGCAACTTTTCAGTAATAGAAAGCCCACTCCTGTTTCCTACCTGCCAGTTCTTGCAGGAATTGCCCCGGCCGGCCTCCGACGAGAGGCTGCTACCATCAAGCTAGCAAGGAAAGCCAAAATGCACATCCTACACAACACTACAGTGGAAATAGAGCCTCCAAACAGACTCAAGTCCCGCCACCCTTACAACAAGGCGGCACAAGACATGTTACGTTCCATCCCGGAGGACTCGTCCACCAGTGCATGGCTGGCGGCATCTTGGAAGCAGGAGTGGGAGTCTGCTGGGCCCTCCCGTATGCACCACTACATCCTTGACCCGGGTGATGGCATTGAAGGAGAGGACCTACCACGCCAAAAGTGGACACTACTGAACCGCCTGCGCACTGGAGTCGGCTGCTTCAAATCAGCAATGAAGAGGTGGGGCTTGGCGGACAGTGCAGCATGCGAGTGCGGCGAGCCTGAGCAATCTGTCGAGCACATCATTAACACCTGCCCCCTGTACAGACCTCCTCCGGAGGCCGGCCTCTTCCACGTGGGACCAGAGACAAGGGCGTGGCTACTCGATACTGAGTTGGACATTTGAGGATGATACACGAAAGAAGAAGAAGTAATAGAAAGCCTGCAGTTTCTATTAGCTTGGAATCCCCACCGATGATGTCACTGGTGGACGGGTTTCTGAATTGCTCTGAACTGCCCACAGCCCTGCAGACACAGACTGAGTAGAAACAATTTGTGGCATTTTATCATGAACATTAGTGAGGACCAATTATATGAAGATAGATTGAAAAGTGGTTCTTTAACAACATAAATCTGAACTAACCACTAATATAAGTCAAAGGGAACTCCCTGTGACTCAGGGGAGATATTAGACTTTCAGGCCATCATGATGAGGTTGTGAGCCACTCTGACACACTCACCTCCCTTTTGACCTCACACAGAGAACATTTGTGGCATTACATGAAAACCAGGATTTGAACCCTGGCCTCCCATGCGGAAAGACAACATCTTAACCACTAAGCCACAGGGAATTCCCTCTCATTCAGGGGAGATGTTAGACTTTTAAGCCATCAGGCTGAGGTTGTGATCCACTGCTACATTCCTCCCACGGGGAAACCTGGTCGGGGTCACGGCACCACCTGGGATTCGAACCTGTGTGGGAAAGCCAACATCTTAAAGGGTTAGTTCCGATTTTTGGAAATCCTGCTCCTTTTCGCCCATGGGTGTATCAGACAAATTATTGTAAATTGTAAATTAATAATTGTTATTCTCTGATATAATTTGTACTGTACTGTGATACACTAATATGTGAGAAATAAAAATGAAATGAAATTAATGAAATAGCTTTGGAGAATATTAAGTAGTTCTGGTCATTTGGTGGGGGGGGGCTGTACTGGTCATTCAAAATAAATGAATCCACAAAACTAGTGTGTCATTTGTATTGTTGACCAAAGGTGAGAAAGCATTCTAGCACGTAACTCTCCTTTACTGTAAGTCCAAAAATCTGAACAAAAACAAAAAGGGAATTCCCTGTGACTCGGGGGAGATATTAGACTTTCAGGTCATCAGGCTGAGGTTGTGAGCCACTCTGACACACTCACCACCCTTTTGACCTCACACAGGGAATAAGTTGAAATTTTAAACCGGGATTTGAACCCCACCTAGAGGAAAGCAGAATCCATGTTTGAGAGCTCATTTATTACTCTTTTGTTTCTCAAGCCATAAATGAGGTCAATGTGATACAAAAATTAGATCTCAGCTATGGCTCCTGTATCTCATCCTTTACTGCTGAGACACATGGCTCAAATGAACCTCTGATGATCTATACAGGAGATCTCAATACTGGCTCAAATGTTGCTCAATTTAGCATCATTGTTGTGTCTCAAATTTAGCTCAGAGTGATATAAAAGAGAGCACTCAATATAATCTCATTCAAATCTCATTTCAGACTTTTAGTTACATCTCAGCTTTGTCTCAGAACGACCTCTGTTGATCTGCAAACGAGATCTCAAATATGCCTCAAATAATGCTTCAATTAGGATTATTTGTTGAATCTCAAACTGTATTGCACTTGATCTGAAATGTGATTTAAATTAGATGTAGAGATATATCTACATCTAATTTAAATCACATTTCAGACCTTTATACATTTCAGATTTCAGATCTATGATTTTTAAAATTTTTAATTGTCCCATGTTCCTCATGTTTGTGCACGTTTGTTTAGTGTTTGTTATTCATTGAACAAACCATGTTTAAATAATCAAATGTGAGCCATTTTTATTGCATTAAATCATTGTGCACTGTTATATTGCAAAGGAATTAGAGAGTACACCGTCGAGAGAATGGCGCACTTGGAGAACCGTTACAATTAAGAGAAGCATAGGTCTGTGTGGGTGGAAACTCATAACCTCGTTTCGTCTCGTCTCGTCTTGTCCAGAGCCATAGAGTAAGACAGAGTTAGGACATTGAGGGGTCAGAAAACTGAGTGCTCGAGCGCTGTTCATGCATCCTGGAGAGTGACAAGCTGGAGTTTGAAATACATAGTTTTCAACGAGGGCGGTGCAAATATCAGAAACTTTAGGCATGTGTGCAACATGACAACTGTTTTAAAGTATTGCACAGTGACAACTAACGTCTCTTTAATGCTTATGTTGTACTATTACGAAAAACAAACAACCTAAAATAAAGGGATTTAAGATCATTAAAGCTGGGCTGCTGCCTGAGTCCAGTGCATTCTGACAACTTTCGGTCCAGGACTTTGTCACTCTTTGCAATGTTCTTCGCCAGTAGAAGTCTATGTGGAAGAGCCGCCATTGGACTGAAGCCCCATGAAGTGAACGGAGTTGTCGTAACTCTATCTTACTCTATGACTCTGGTCTTGTATTGTCTGTCCTGCTATGCTATGTTCTGTTGTATTAGATTACATTGCATTGTGTTACACTAATGCTGTGTTATGTTACGTTAGGTTATGCTATGCTATGCTACTTTGTATTGTGTTGTGTTGTTATACCACAGTTTCAAGTGGACCTGCTGGCCCTCCTCAACTGGAAGGCCCACCCATACAGAGTGTTATATAATGTGTTGTAATGTGTTTTCTAGTGGACCTATTGGCCCTCCTCAACTGGAAGGCCCACCCACTCACCAGACAGAGTGTTGGAAATCCTGGGCAGACTGCGACACATCAGCGGAGAGGAGATTGTCATTGTGACGCCTCCTGATTATTTACATTAGTAAAGAACTGTGAAATAAAGAAATCATCCCAAAATCATCCCGGCCGTTTCACTCATATGGATATGAAGAATCAACTAACTGAGAGAAAACGCTAATATTACTGCTGCTGAATTAGTTACATTATCGCTAGAAACATAATGTATCAAATATGACTGACTGACTGTCGTAAACGATACAGAGACACCTCCCCGACAATATCGCAGAGACAGTTTTGTTTATTTTTGGACCACAATTCTTATATTAGACGATTTTAAGACGACCTGATGTTATTCAGGTTAGGAAAGGGTTAGGGTGTGTGTGTGTATGTGTGTGTGTATGTGTGCGCGTGCGTGCGTGCGCGTGTGCGTGTGTGCGTTGTCCACAGACTGTGCACAGAAAGCAGAGGGATTATGTTGTCCCTGCATCGTGTCGTGTGACGTCATGTGAACGTGTGTGTAATGAGTTTAAAATGATGTTCTATGAAGATCAAAGCAGGCATCCACGTTTATACAATTGATACAAAACACCTGTTTCGTTTTCTACAACTTATTCTGCCATTCAAATAGTTTGAAGTAACGTTATATTATTAATGTATTCATTACAATTATATTGATACAGTTACATTGCTGTTTAAACTTGACCTCTCTCTTTTTCTCTCCCTCTCTCTCTCTCTCTCTCTCTCTCTGTGTGATCTTTTGGTACACGCACAAACGTCCTTTTAACTGCATTTTTCACAGTTTAGGCCTACATCTGTGCAGCATTTCGTTCATATTTGTCTCCACCAGGCCGAAAGCATGGTGAGAGTATGTTTTGCACTCCGTCCGTCCGTCGGTTGACAGCTAATCTCTGGCACCGTTGGCTATACATCCCTAGATTAGGTTTTGATATGATAGACCTTGCTGACTGGTAGCTTTATATTATGTTTCACCTCAAAACACGCGTTTTGGTATATGGCTCTGGTGAAATTGTGTAAAGGCAAATATTAAAATGTTCCTGGAGTATCCTGACACTCATGTAGGGGAAAGTAGCAGTCTAGCAGAACAGGTTTTTGATGCGTGCTACCATTGTATGTTTAAGTATGACCTACATCATCCCCAGAAATACAACAAAATATACTGTTCGCTTAACAAATAACAAAGATGGTAATTTTCTAGCACATTATGGTGAATATATCAATGCCTAAAACACATCAACTCACTGGCCTTGGAACGTCTCGGAATCCCCCAGGAGGAAGTCACTAATGTTGCTCTGGAGAGGGAAGTCTGGAGCACTCTGGTGGAGCTGGTGCCCCCGCGACCCAACTACGGATAAGCGGTTGAAGATGGATGGATGGATGGATGGACTTGTATATAGAAAACTTCCCATGTCCCTAAGCTTCAATTTGACCCAAAGATGACCTTTCTATCTTTCTGTAGCCAAAGGTCTGCACTATATACCTCAAATCGGTGAAAATTGTATATTCAGTCAGTATCGGCTTTAAATTTGGATTAAATTAATTAATGACTGAGTTTGAACTGACTCCACATTATGGAATATTTCTTACTGGGCGGCATTTTACTTGAATAAGCTATTATGTTAAAAAGTTGGCAAAGTGTCCTAGCTACTATGTTTATGCAAATTATAAAAAACACTATTTTCACTATGGTGATGATTTCAACCCTTTTCATATCAGGGTCCATTATTTATTTGGCATTTAGACAGTGCGTGCGTGCGTCCTTTAAGTAAATTACTGCCAGTTGGAGTTTCCATGTCAGATTGAAGATATTGATAAGAGCTTCCTGTCAGAATGTATGTGAGAACTTTAAATGTGACCACATCCCCCCCACACCACACACACACACATGATCAACAGATAAAGATGTGCAAACTTGATGCATATTATTTTAAGGGACGACTTGTCTAGTGTGACTGTTAGTTCAGACTCCAGCCAGCCAGCCAGTCAGTCAGTCAGTCAGTCAGTCAGTCAGTCAGTCAATCAGTCAGTCAGCCAGTTATAGACAATATAGTTAATAGCCAATCTACAAGCTCACAATGTGTCAAAACGTTTTTCAAAATAGTAAAAAACCTGGGAACCCCCAGAGTCATTTAGGAAGACAGTATGAATATAGTGGTGGGTATTCTACTTTTACTGACTATCCCAGGGGTTAAACACTCAAGATCTTTAATGTGTTTTTTGAGAGCCTAAATTTCTCTTTTGTGAAGATTAAGTTCAGTTTTCAAGATGTTGATGTTTTCTTGGTCCTCCGGTCTCTCCAAGGTGGTGTTGCTTTCTTTATCTCCCTCTGCAAACAAGTGAACAAAAAGAGATGTTGTGTTAGCTATGTTTATAAGTTATCATTCTCATTTGTGTCATTACTGGGTTTGTTCATTGTCATATTCAGGTCCCTGCAGTCGAGCACAAAATCTCTAGGAAATACAGCAGCAGCAGCGTAATACGGAGCCCCTGAATGGCCATGCATTCAAAATATATTTTATCTTGTCCGTACAAGATAATATCTCGTCCGTACAAGATAATATCTCGTCCGTACAAGATATTATCTTGTCCGGATTGTATTATTACGAAGACCAATAATACCAATCAGTAGGACTGTCCTACTGATTCAAATCAGTAGGACACAGGGTGATGGATTTATAATTCAGATAAAACCATTTAGTTGCATATAAAATGCCAAAGGGACAATTAATGATTCCAAAGATATAAAAGGACTGTATTATACTATAAAAATACTTCTAAGAAAGTATTCAAAAGTACTGAGAAATACTCAGCACCACAACTAGGCCGAGAGCCTATGACCAAGTTAACCATTAGTTTTAAGCAGGATTACTTTAAGCAGGAAATACTCTTTTAGAAAAATACCTTTAGTTAACCAAAAAAAAAGATGAAACCACCAGGAAGAAGGATTGTCCAGTCCGAGCAATTATGGTTTAGTTAATTCATTTTCAGATCAGAGAGACAGAACAGATCCACAGACAGCCAAATTACAAAAAACTCTCACCCTGTGCGACAAACGGCACAGGGTTCTCTCTCTGCCGGACACAATCATGTGCCAGGCATTAATACTGTAGATTACGTCAGTTGTTGATACACATTTCATTGGCTGAATACACAGTTAATTTCCACCATGCCACGCTGGCACTAGGTGTCGAACGCTGATTGGACCAGCACATAGATGATGGGACTGATATTGGGACAGCTTCCTTAATTCCGTCCTTGATGGCCATAGTCCGGGAAAGCACAGAGGCTGGCGTTGCTATGGCAACCTGAAGATAACATTCTTTCCCTGCACTGTGAGAGAAATGCTCCTTCTCACTAGGCATCAAGGCCACACTGATATCGAAGCAGCTGCATGTAAACTCAAATCAAAACAGCACACTACAGTATGGTGAATTTACTTGACTGGGGACAGACATTGAGTCTTAACTTGGCGTCAGGCAATCCATAATATAAATGATAAAATAGGGCTGAGATGATTAGGCCTGTGGAGGGTGATAAAACTGATGGTCAAAGGGCAAGATGACAAAATATGAACACTTGACACATGTCCACAAAAAATACCAATATAGCAGATCTACCAGATCCATCACAGGGCATGAAGATACAAAGGCCTTGGGCACATGTACCGATTCATAATTATTGCAGGGCATGGGGCATAAGATTTAAGTCATTGGGAACATGTAAACAAATCCACAAACAATTAAATCTTAATCATTCCAAATTATCCATCATATGCCTTTTCTGAGATGCATGTGTGAAATGGAAAATTAAGATCTAAGTTCTGCAGGTACTATAATCCGATATTCAACTTTGTTGGTAAGGGTTGAGTGTGAGTAATTAGCCATAACAATTTAGTAGATAATAAAAGTGGGTTATATAAGATTTGTTTTTCTAAAGGTGGTTTTAGGTATTCATGCCTATACACTGACACCACGGCGCGTAAACAGCGCCTCAAACTGTGACTCCGCCCACAACCGGGGGAAGTTGTGATTTGCGCTCGTTCACTGCAATGCAATTTGCGGCATTTTCAAAACAATATTGAGCAGAGTAGCGATTATCAAACGTATTTGCAATGCCATACGTTGAAAGATCTGTTGCCCGTGGACAAGGCACGCTACCTCCGCAAGTTAGATAGCATCGGCATAGATGTTTGTCCGTATGTGATTAAGGATTGGACCAAGTTGCATTGGCAGCCATAGAAAATTCTTACCCCAGGCTAAAACCGGATGTGACGTTTTTGGGCATTCCTGTCTAGCGTGGTGTCAGTGTATAAAATAAATCGCACAATGCTGACACCTGGTCAGCAGTTGGTTTCAAATTAAACATCTTACAAATGTCTGCCTTTGTAATGTAAACCGGTAGAACAGCTGTCTGAATAGATACAGTATATCAAAATATCAGACCACAATATGCCTTTGAGAAATAGGAAAAACCATGTCATAAGCAACATTAGATTAACACCATTAATTATTTTGTAACATGACAAAGCTACGCAGTATAGTAGCCTTCGTATGCTATGCTACAGTAACATTATCTCTTAAAGTTAACTTAAATGCAGTGGCGGTCCGTACTGAAATGAGCTGGGCCTTCTACAATCTAGAGACTCTCCGGGACGGACCAACCCCCCCGCGCAGACAGTTTCAAACACCCAGTTCTCTTTTCTCATTGGACAATATTTTCCCCCAGCGATGGGATCCAAGCAAGTCGTTAACATCACTAAAGGCCAGCTAGAGTACCCTGGCACTTGAAAGTCAACGCCCAGCAGGGCAAACTCGAAATCTGATTGATCCCATTAATTTCAACAGCAAGGGGATTCAGAGTTTCTGAAGGCCTAACTGTAGATCATTTTACCCGGAGACAACACAAGGAAATAATCTCATTGGTTAAAAAAAATCACACCCGTGTGAACTGAGTGGTGTGAGGTCTTATATAGACTGATCAGCTGTGGTCTGACGTAATGTCTGACGTAATTAAATCACACCCGTGTGAACTGGGTGACCATAGCAACCATGCTAATTTTTTTTGGTACGGACAGACACGTAAACTAACAAAGCCAGTTGTAGGAGTGGTTTACACCACTCAAAAACAAGCGCTGTTGTACTGCACAGAATGGAAGCAGAGCATCCAGCATGTCTGCGTGAGAAACAGTGCAGTGGCAGCGAAATAAATACAATATATAATATTTGTTAAAAAGAAAAACTTATTATAAAATATACATTTCTGCATCAGGCAAGTGCAGGGCCAGCAGCCCTGACGGCCCACCACTGCTTAAATGCTTGCTATTACTAGTACTACTGAAAAGAAAACTGTTGTTTCATCTTACCTTACCTTACCAGTACGTGTGTTTAGTTATGGTCGAAGGATTGAACTGCGAGTGTGGACATCCACATAGCTTTATCCAAAGGAGACATTTTTCGAAATTTACTGTTGGTTTTGGGAATGGGATGAAATGTATTCCTGGAATTCTCTCTGGGTAGCGAGTGTCACTTTTACAAGTGCTCCAAGCATACCGTTTAACCATTTTAAGAAAAATAAAACTTGTTTCGGACAGCCTTATTGTTCCATGTTTCGCGGTTGTAGCTATGAGTTGTAGCCTACTTGTTTTGGTGGTACAGCTCGGATTTCTGCCAGTTTTGGGAGGAAACATACACTGCACCCTCACTACACTGTGAGCAGTGTGTCCCGAAGTGTTCCTTTTTACTAAGACAAAGTTAAACAAAAAATAATCTCTTTCCATTGTTGTTAATGAGAGAGTGGATATTTTGCCCGACCGGATAACCCGCCCCGGAGCAACGGAGAATCCATTTTCTGGTTGGTCAGTCAGGGACCAATCAGAAGGCTGACAAAGGGTGAATTAAGTGTATTAATTTGCAATAGTATTACTAATCTGATTGTATCACCCAGCGCATGACGGTAGGAGAGGAATCAGTTGCCGTAGAATATATTATGCAAGAATAACCTATTTTATCACAAACGTACAGTAGCCTGCATGTGAGACACATTAATTCATAACCTATTTTATCACAAATGTACAGTAGCAGGCATGTGAGACACATTAATTAATAACCTATTTTATCACAAACGTAGGCTACCTGCATGTGAGACACATTGATTGATTGTGTCACTAACATATTTGTATTATTCATTAATTCCTGCCGTGAATCGGTTAATCCCAATACTTGATTCTGATTGGCTGATTGCCGTTCACGATAAATCCACGATAATCCACACCTTCAATCACTTTATATCATTCCCAACTGAACTGAACTGGGGAAGGGGAGCACTTGATTTCCTTACACACACTGGCGTGGCGTCTTTTGTGAATTTAATAGTTTTATTAGGTTAATATAGAGGGTATGCGCGTGACATCATCGTACCTGGAAGTTATGCGGGAACGCCCACTGTTGCAAAAAACTACTTTCTGGCCTTGACAGCCCATTCATCCAAACAGAAAAGTCCTGTCTGATTGCATTAAACAATGTTAAACTCACCAACCTCTTTCTATCTGCAAATTTTTTGTTTCATGAAAATCCACCATAGAAATGTTATGAGCTACTTTCTGTCAAGAAATGCCCTGCATTTGATTATTTTGTGTCAGAGTTTGGAAGTGCTTGTTTTCAATAACAACATCTTGCTGCCTCCTGCATTATGTGACATTTAGAAACAGGTGGTACGCAGGCCGGTTGAGTGATTTCCAACGAGCGCTTCCAAACTCCAACACTCCATGCTCCTCAATGTTTTGCCACTCAGTCTAGATGAGGGGGGCGTGTCCTGATGGGAAAAGCATGCATGTGCATACACTCTATTGCTATATGTTTGTAACCGTTTTAGAAAAGCAATAAGCCACGCGAGTTCCCAGTTTACTGTGTATTTTATAATGGCTGAGAGGGTAGAACACCCTCTGATATCGCGTCGGGTCCAGCTACGCCTCTCAGCCATTATAAAATCCACGGTAACCTGAGACCTCTTGTGGCTTATTGCTTTATTATATAACATCATTTTTTCATTAATTTCGATAAATATTTATATATATAAAAATGTCGATAAATACATAAAAACCTCATTATATAGCCAGGCCTATATAGTAATTTATTGGACTGATTCTTTTCTGTTAACACCAATTGAAGTTCTTTACCAAAAATATAGCCAATCTACAAGCTCACAACGCGGACGTCAGCTGTATTTGGTGTATTCCCCCCAGGCATAGCGGGGGTTCACGTGGTTAATGCTATTCATCGATGTTTTCATATTGTCAAGGTGGTGCGAAGCTGTTTTCATATTGCTGGATAATATGGATAATAATAATATTGCATGTGCATATGTTTTCAGGTTCAGTAATGTAGGGCTAGGCTTGTTGGATGATCTTGCATCACCTTGACAATTAAAACAAAAATATCTCATTGTATCGTTGCACTTATTGCAGTACGGAAATCTTTATTCATTTATTGATCATCAATCAATCATTATTTTAAGAGAATAACCTATTTTATCATAAACAGGCCTAAATGCCTGCAAACATATTTTCATTAACCTATTTATTCATTCATTATTTCCTTCATTCATCCATGAAATTAAATAAACAAACGGTCCTGGCTATATTGTCTGTTGACTGTTGTTACAACAGCCATGTCAAATTTGATACAGTCTGTTTCTAGCGAAAATGTATCTAGTTCAGCAGCAGTGACATTAGCGTTTTCTCTCAGTCAGTTGATTCCTCATATCCATATGAGTGAAACGGCCGGGATGACATGTTTATTTTTCAAACAGTTCTTATATGAGGCTAATCTAAAACCCCCCTATATGGGGATTACAATGCAAATACAAAAGTACATGAACCCGTGGACTTATAGCGCCCTCTACCAATATTGACGTCAGACTCGGTGCTCCCCATAAAGGGAGTACTGTCCGAAATCATCACTTCTAGTCCACTAAGTCTGGATCCCCATATGGGGAGAAGGGAGTAGGGAACAACCCTATGAATTCGGACGCAGTCCTGGTCTATTTCTACGGCCTTGTGTGTTCAGTTCTCTGTTGAGTGTGCGCACGTGCACTGCATCAGCGAATTAAAGAAAACAACACGCACTACAAATGTACTTTTTAAACGTTTGATTTCCGCTCTCATTTCTTCCGTATCTCGAAACTACAGATCTCGAGACAAATGATGTGTGCATTTATTTGCAATTGTTGAATTGCTTTTATTTTATTTATAACTAGAGCGGTGCCCGTGGGGCCTCTACAACAATGCAAGTTGGAAATGAATGCCCCACCCAGATACAATGTCTGTGTCCCTTATGGCATGACCAAATATGGAGTCTATGCAGATGTCAGAATGATGTCAGAACAGTCCAGCTCCATATATGGACCCTGGGCAGGGGCCCTGTCCAGAGCCAGGGCAGAGGCCTTTTTGGGGCACTTCTGAACAACCGTGGGTCCGACTCGACACCGGGCACTGCACTCCCTGTGGTGGAGTGGAACGCGTGTGTCCGCAAGAAATAAAGAAAGAAATAAAGGTTGTTATGTCCTGGACAATTAAAATCTGTTGGATATTTTCCATATTGATGTGATTTCATAAACGTATCAAGAAAATAAAAACATGACGCTTCATGTCAAAAAGGTTGCCGACCCCGGGTTCCAGTGAGAGAGAGAGAGAGAGAGGCAGGCAATTTTATTTAAAAAATCGCAGCATTCTCTTTTTTCAAAACTTTTCAAAACGTTGATTTCATTGATAATTAATCAATAACTAGAAAAAGTGCCCTTCTGGGCACAGGTCTCCACCAGGAGGATAGGAGTGTGTGTGATGTTATAAGTAATATAAACATGTTTTTTTGTTTGTTTGTTTCTTGCAACAATTTTCTTCATTTTGTTGAGGAAATGCAGCGCCAGATCACTCATAGCATCTCTGAGGATAGAATTCTGGATGAGCAGGACATGTGCAGCATTTTGTACAAAACGGGCTACTCCTAAAAACTTTGGAAGGCAATCTTAGCTAATCAGTGTAGAATCTGAACAATCAAACAGGCTCGTCTTGATCACATGACTACAGAGATCATGTGTACCGATTTGCGTGAGATTTGGATGAAATCTGTGCGACTAACATAAACAATGTGTTTTGCAGAAATCGGCCTCATGGTGGCGCTATAACCAGCAGATGTGGAGGGATGCAGAGACAATGTTTTTCCACTTGACAAGCTTGACAAGCTTCCGCTTTGCTTCCGCTAATGCTTTGCAAGGAATGCCTTCAATGGTGACACGCGCCTCAGAGCCGGAAAGGGCGTCTACGTATTTATGTCTATGGGTTAACCATAGAGGAAGAGGAAGGGTTGCTATGGTGATGAGCTGACTCCACACACGCACGCACGCACACACGCACGCACACACACACACGCTGCAAGAACGGGTCATTAGTGAAAAATGTATGTAAATAGAGGTACAATTTCATTAAATATTACATTTTGTAAATGATGTTATGATTGTTGAGAGGTGTACTGTATGTGACGTAGTGTTCACTGCCAGTTGAGTTGGAGTTTCTATGTCAGATTGAAGATATTGATAACAGCTTCCTGTCAGAAGGTAGGCCTAAAACTTTAAATGTGACCACACACACACACACACACACACACACACACTGATACAGATAAACATGTAGAGGAAACTTGATGCGTCAACAGCATTTTCTTACAGATATAAGGGACGACTCGTTTACTTGTGTGACAGTTGATTCAGACTCCAGTCAGTCTCAGCCAGCCAGTCCGTTCGCCAGCAAGCCAGCCAGCCATCCAGCCAGTCAGCCAGCCAGCCAGCCAGCCAGCCAGCCAGCCAGCCAGCCAGCCAGCCAGCCAGCCAGCCAGTCAGTCAGCCAGCCAGCCAGTCAGCCAGCCAGCCAGCCAGCCAGCCAGCCAGCCAGCCAGTTGGCCAGCCAAGCCAGCCGGCCAGTTGGCCAGCCAGACAGTCGGTTTGTCGTCCAGTCAGCCAGCCAGTTTGTTAGTCAGTCAGTCAGTCAGTCAGTCAGTCAGTCAGTCAGTCAGTCAGTCAGTCAATAAGTCAGTCAGTCAGTCCAGTCCAGACTCCTGTAAATCCGGTCCAGACTCCTGTGAATTCGGTCCAGACTCCTGTGAATCCGGTCCAGACTCCTGTGAATCCGGTCCAGACTCCTGTGAATCCGGTCCAGACTCCAATGGGAGGAATGGGTGGAATCCTGATGCTGTTCCTCTTGTTGTGGCGTTCAGGTAGGATTGAGTTTTAATGATTGTTGGTTTTAAATGATTGATGCTCTTTTTATCACTCTGTATTTTAATGATAGTTGGTTTTAAATGATTGATGCTGCTATTTTTATCACTCTGTGGTTTTTGGTCAAACTGTTTATTTGACTTGTTGTTCCATTCTGAGCTGAGCTGCTCATAGACCAATAATGACCTGGCATTAGAAAGACACTATTATGCAATGTGTAGGAACTATATGCAGAAGGCTTGTAGTGTGTGTGTGTGTGTGTGTGTGTGTGTGTGTGTGTGTGTGTGTGTGTGTGTGTGTGTGTGCGCGTGCGTGCGTGCGTGCGTGCGTGTGTGTGTGCGTGCGTGCTTGCGTGCGTGGAACTATAGTGGCCCTCTGGAGTGAGTGTGGAACTATAGTGGCCCTCTGGAGTGAGTGTGGAACTATAGTGGCCCTCTGGAGTGAGTGTGGAAATATAGTGACCCTCTGGAGTGAGTGTGGAAATATAGTGGCCCTCTGGAGTGAGTGTGGAACTATAGTGGCCCTCTGGAGTGAGTGTGGAAATACAGTGGCCCTCTGGAGTGAGTGTGGAACTATAGTGGCCCTCTGGAGTGAGTGTGGGACTATAGTGGCCCTCTGGAGTGAGTGTGGAACTATAGTGGCCGTCAGGCTGGACTACCGGCACACACACACACACACACACACACACACACACACACACACACACACACACACACACACACACACACACACACACACACACACACACACACACACACACACACACACACACTAGTAGACCTATGCCTTCATCTTGTGCAATTTCAATTGACTTTAAACTTAAATTAAACTTTAAAGATGGAGTGCCACAATTTTTGTATTTTTCCAGTTTTTCATGTGTCTATGAGGTGACAGTACTGGAGTCGTTTTTATGTGCAATAGTGTAATAACTTTGTATTTAGGGTTTCTTCCTGGAGGCTGAACCCTTGACAGTCAAACGGGCCAATGATATAAACACTGATAGTGTGACATATTACTATTGCACGCACACACGCACCTCCCCCTCTATATATTTTTTAAAATACGACAACCTCTGTGTGCCTGCCACATACACACGTGTGAACTGAACGGCGCAGCCAGTTTGCTGCTCTGTGCCTAACTGTGTGGCAGGTTTTCAAACAGTCATTTCACACATTACCAGTTCACAGCAGAGCAGACTGTTTTTCATTAGATTGGAAGCAAGTAAATGTTCACGTCGGGTCCGCAGGATTAATCAAGGAAACCACAACAGACCAGCCTTATAGCCTACCTGCTCTGCTGTAGTTGCTCTTGTTGTTCTCAAGGAGTAGGTTGTTTCTTTTATAATCACAGTGGTCGGGCTTTGATACAGAGTGTAGTGTCACAGTGTGCATTCTTGTTGGCTGTTGTAGTCAATATGTAGGTCCTAATACTTATACAAGGCTGTAAAGTCAAGAATTAGAAGTATCTGTTGTGTCGCGCTGGAAGTCATGTTGTCTGTCTATTACAAGCGACTTGGGATTGCTTTCATATAAGTAACTTTCAGGGGAGATGTGGTTTACTTGACCAATGGTTCATGTGAAGGACGCTCAGATTAATATGTTGTTAAAAGCATTGGTGTTGTTGAAACGTTTTCATAAATATTCATGGCAATTTATGTGACTTATTTTCGTGGACCTGGCCGCTTGTTTCTTTAAATCTGGCGACTTTTGCTTAAACTCAATGCAGTCAGAAGGAACATTCATGTTGTAAATTGAGTTTGATCAGAGCAATAGAAGAGTGGAGAGTATTCTGTCCAGAGCATCATGTGCCTAGGGCAGTGCAAGTGTTTTGTGTCAATAAAGGACAGTTTCAATGCCAGGGTGCTTAGCTGGAGGAAATCAATAGCCTACAATATATTGGCAAATTATCCATGCTAAATGATCTATCAAACTAATTGTTTCTGCTGTTAAACTATGATTTAATTGGATGATGAGCTGAGCTGATTGTGACAATAGGGTCAATATAATTGGAGGAAATAAATAAATGATTTAAAAAAATAGATCTGATATGGTATGGATGCGTGGATTATAGGCCTATACATGGATGGTGGCAGTATAAGTTCATAATGGTGCTTATCCGATATCTCAGAAATATGGGAAGTGTTCACTTCTAACATTCACAAAAACATGAGTTTTTGTTACATTATAGACACCAATTTGTCATTTTGTAAACAAAAGGGCAGAGCCATGGGCTGTCCTTTTATAAGGAGGGGGAGGGACTAGGACAAGTGGGTGGTCTTAAAGGAGGAGGCGGAGGGACTGGATTAGGTGGGTGGTGCTAAATTTAACTCACGCATACCTAATGAACTGGTGGGTGTGTCCACATACAACCATAATTTTAACAAATACTGTACACTTTTTTGAAAAGATTATACCTCCTTATATAACAATAACACCTGATGAAAATCACGGCACTCCATCTTTAAGCAACAGCTTTGTGTTTTTGCTTCAAGCACAACTGCATTGGATAAATTGCACATTTCTAAACTAATCGTATTGTATATATGGAATAGCCTAAATTGCACCTTCTTAAACTAAACTGTGTTGTACAGTATATACTGAACAAAAAATAAGTTTACCTAACTTTGCTACTACCGGGAAAACATGCACATGTACATATGTTACTATTTTATTTGTTTTACTCTTGAATGCTCTTTCTTGCACTCTTTATTCTGTCCCTTTGTTTGCTGTGCTTGCTGTATTTTTGTTGTTTTGAATGTTATATGCTATCTATTTGCTGCTGCATTGTCTGTAAGGAAGCCAAACAAAATTAAGTTTTACTCTTATGTACCTGTACACAAGATGGAACAATAAAGTACAACCTTGAAACTTGTTTAGATTAACATTTCTGATCAATATGATCAGTCAAACAATCTATACTGTAAAACTAGGCCTAACTAGGCCTACAAAAAGTGCTCCTAGTGTATCATTACATCCTGATGTGAAAAGAAAAAAAGAACGAAAGAGAGAACGAAAGAGAGAAAGAAAGAAAGAAAGAAAGAAAGAAAGAAAGGTTGATATGTCCTGTATCTGGACAATGTGTCCATGTGTGTGTGTGTGTGTGTGTGTGTGTGTGTGTGTGTGTGTGTGTGTGTGTGTGTGCGTGCATGCGTGTGCGTGTGTGCTGTCAGCCCTTCATCACCATAGCAACACTTCTGACATTTGAGAGCGGTTTTGAAGGAGTCAAGGGATTCACATGCCTTAATGGCTTTTGGTAGGGTGTTCCACATTTTGGTGTTAGGAGCGAACATTAATTTAGTCCCTTATTTGTGCCGAATCTGAATGTTTAAAATGATTAGAATACAGCATGTATAAATGTATGAATTAAGACCTGAGGCCGATTCTACAAATCCTTATGTTTCTATGTCAGTGGTGCTCAAAGGGTTAATATAAAAACATGATGTTTCTCAAATCCCAAGCACCCCCAAAATTATATGCAGGGTCTGAAAATATGTTGTTCCAGGGAACCCCATCTGAAAATATGTTGTTCCAGGGACCCCCATCTGAAAATATGTTGTTCCAGGGACCCCCATCTGAAAATATGTTGTTCCAGGGACCCCCATCTGAAAACATGTTGTTCCAGGGACCCCCATCTGAAAATATGTTGTTCCAGGGACCCCCATCTGAAAATATGTTGTTCCAGGGACCCCCATCTGAAAATATGTTGTTCCAGGGACCCCCATCTGAAAACATGTTGTTCCAGGGACCCCCATCTGAAAATATGTTGTTCCAGGGACCCCCATCTGAAAATATGTTGTTCCAGGGACCCCCATCTGAAAATATGTTGTTCCAGGGACCCCCATCTGAAAATATGTTGTTCCAAGGACCCCCATCTGAAAATATGTTGTTCCAGGGAACCCCATCTGAAAATATGTTGTTCCAGGGACCCCCATCTGAAAATATGTTGTTCCAAGGACCCCCATCTGAAAATATTTAGTTCCAGGGACCCCCATCTGAAAATATTTAGTTCCAGGGACCTACAGAAGATTCGAGTTAAAAGTGTTGCTTTGGCCCGGACGGCTGGCGTATAGCAGTCCAGACATATCGGCTCAATGTAGCCTCTCTCTCTCTCTCCATTTCCTGTCAGCCTCATTATAAAAAAGCAAAACAAAAATAGTTGTGTTATATTGCTGCTGATGGATCTAGCGCAGGGCTGGGCAACCTTAGACACGGTGACAACTGCACAGGGAGGGTGATCACTGGCACACTGGCACAGGGAGGGTGATCACTGGCACAGGGAGGGAGATCACTGGCACAGGGAGGGTGATCACTGGTACAGGGAGGGTGATCACTGGCACACTGGCACAGGGAGGGAGATCACTGGCACAGGGAGGGTGATCACTGGTACAGGGAGGGTGATCACTGGCACACTGGCACAGGGAGGGAGATCACTGGCACAGGGAGGGTGATCACTAGCATGGAAAGGAAATATATGAACATATATTTTTTTTATATAGGCTGCATATATGTACCAACCCATATGGGTAACCCTTCATTTTACAGTACGGTAATTACCAGGTAACTACCAGGTAATTACCTGGTAATAATAGGTAAGTACCTGCATTACCTGGTAACAACCAGGTAGTATTTACCCATTCATTACCTGGTAACTTCCAGATACATTACTCAGTAATTACTATGTAATTACCAAGTATTACCCAGTATGTATAACTATTTACTGTATAATCTCCTGGTAATTATATGGAAGTTACCATGGTAAATTACACACTGGTTGCCAGGTAATTACCAAGTATGTTCCTGACAATTACCAGGTATTTATACGTTTTTACTATGTAATTACCAGCTAACTACCCGGTATTTATAAGTATTTACTCTGCAACCAGGCACGATACCCTGGTTGCAGGTACTATAGGTATGTAGGTACTATAGGTATACCAAGTATTTTCAACAACTACCAGGTATTTACTCTGCTACCAGGCAAGTTACCGAGTAGGTACTAGGTCATTACCAAGTATTTTCCTGACAACTACCAGGTAATAACATGGTAACTGTATTCACTGTGTTTACATGGGTACTACCCATGAAACACGTGGGTAGTAGCCTACCAGGAAATTACCAGTTGTTACTAGGTAATTTCCTGACAACTACCATGTAATTACCTGTAAAAGCGTGCAAACCTGGCAATTGTAGATTATAATTTGTTTTGCTATTTGTCACCGGGTGGTGGTGTAATAATAACGTGCTATCCAGGGGGAGAAGCAGACTTATGGACACGTGTTGGAGTGGAGAGGACACCAACGACACTGATCATTTTGTCGTTATCACTCCCTGATATCATTTCACACCCATGGGTAAACACAAGATTATTGGGTAATAATCTACTAAATACTGTGTAAATACCTGGTAATTTTACAATTATGGGGAAAGAACATGGTAATGCCATGGAAACAAACCACGCTTCTTTTCACAGTACAGTTCCACCTTTCGTACACGGTAACTTGCAAGGTTTTACCTGTTAAGGTTTTGGAAATGTATGTGGTGAAAATGTCTAATTACTGTGTAAATACCTGGTAATTGCCAGGTAACATGTTCAAAACATCCTGATGGTCAATGTGGATGTTTAGAATCTACAATTACAGTGAAAGTACAGGGTAATATTATGGAAACAAACCACGCTTCCTTTCACAGTACAGTTCCACCTTTCTTACACAGTAACTTGCAAGGTTTTACCTGTTAATTTACACAGTAAATACCTGGTAATAGGCCTATCTCACAGCCCCCTTTCCACGCCCCCTTCCGGTAGATAGTGGTGTCATTTAACATTAGCATTTACACGTTTTTTTCTCTGGAGAATCTAAGTACATTTCCTAATGTAAAAATGTGACAGACCAATATTATTATGAAGCAAACAAGATGGTAAATCAGCTCGAACAGTTGGAACAAACCTTACCTTGAGAAAACAAAAGTTGTAGACTTCTTAAATTACCTCTGTTAACATGTAGTGTCTATGGAGTGACGTCATGCTATCACCACTAACGCGGAAAGGGGGCGTATTAAGGGGGCGGGGAAATTATGTGAGATAGGCCTATTAACAGTTATTGCCAGTTCAAAATTCAAAGTTCAAAATTCAAAATACACCCTGATGGGTAATGGGGAGGATTATAATCTACAATTACCAGGTAGGTACATGGTAATATCATGGAAATAGAGCTCACTTCCTTTCACAGTACAGTTCCTCCTTTCTTACTGGATACCTATCAGGTAATTACATAGTTGTCAGGAAATTACCTAGTAACAACTGGTAATTTCCTGGTAGGCTACCCATGCAAACACAGTGATTACAGTTACCATGTAATTACCTGGTAGTTGTCAGGGAAATTACCAGTGTAATTACTACCATGTAATTACCTGATAGGTATCCAGTAAGAAAGGAGGAACTGTACTGTGAAAGGAAGTGTGCTCTATTTCCATGATATTACCATGTACCTACCTGGTAATTGTAGATTATAATTAGGGATGTCCCGATACACTTTTTTTGTTTCCGATCCGATTCCGATCCAACAGTTTCTGTGTTAACCGATACCGAATACCGATACCAGTGCTTTTTAAAAAAAGTGTAAAGTACATGTTGGTTGCGTTATCACGTAGAATAATGTGAAGTTTAGCCCTGGTGATGTTCCACTTTGCAAGCACACACAACACACACACACACACTCACACACACACACACACACACACACACACACACACACACACACACACACACACACACACACACACACACACACACACACACTCAATATGCATATTTTTCTTTTTAACCAACCAAAACATCCCTTGCACTACATTTTACTACTGGGTCTTGAAATACAATACATACTTTTCTAACAGAGATAATTGTGTACCGTCACTTTAAAAGCGTAATGTATATGTCCTCGTACGACAGCGTCACGCACCAAAAATAGCCATTCTACAAGCTCACACTGCGTCTGGTTGCACCGCGTTGTGAGCTTGTATATCTGCCTTTTCGGCAACGATAGACTGAGAAGTCGAATTATTACAAAATGAGTGAATACAAAGTGCAATAAAGACCTGAATGCTTTTTAGTTGAAGTTCCTCAGCTCCTCTGCTCTGCAGGAATGAGTGTATAGGCCTAAAGGGCCATTACGCACGGAATGCGTGCCAGTATGCGGAGGCTACATACTGTGAGCTGGCGTCTCCCGTCTGAAATAAATCAAAATTACGATAGGCTAAGAAAAATAATAATTAATAATAATATGTTTGTAGTTTGCTTACCAGGCAACTAACGGTGACGGCGTCGCACCAGATCATCTGCCACCTGGTCCCTCGCTGCCTTTGCGTTTGCCTGCACTATATTATCATCATTTGGAGCTGGGACATGCAGCTCTGCTTGCTCTCTCCGGTAATGTTCCAACCACCTGTCCTCATCAAAGCCTTCTAGCACCAGTCTATGACGCATGGCTATGTTGTGCAACACACAGCGTGCGACAAAGAAAGATGCTACTTTCTGAGGGGTGTATTGCAAGACTCCACCTGACTTGTCCAAACAGCTGAATCGCTTTTTGAGCACGCCAAATGTTCGCTCGATTTCCACACGCGCCTGTGAGTGTTTTCTATTATAAGAAAACTCACGCACTGTTGTTGGCCCCAGATATGGCTCCATCAGCCAGGTTTTTTGAGGATAACCATTGTCACCTATAACAACCACCCGTCAGGAGGGGGGTCCCTCCCGAAGATTGTAGGGATGACAGAGTTATCCATGATGTAGGCGTCATGGCTTGATCCAGGAAAGTTTGCACATACACTTGTGATGTATTGAAATGCATCGCAAACTACCTGGACATTGATGGAATGGGTTCCCTTACGGTTCACATAGGCTACACTGTTCACATCCGGAGCCCAAATCTGGACGTGCGTGCAATCTATAGCACCCAGAACTCCAGGGAACCCATACTTGTCCAGGAATTCCTGTTTCACCCTATGTTGGCTTTCAGGTGTTGTGGGAAACGTGATAAACTCACGGGCGTGTCGGATGAGGTTTTTAGTGACCGCATTTAAAGCCAGACTTACGGAAGGTTGTGACATTCCTCCAAGTGAGCTGAGGTGATTTTGGAATGAACCACCAGCATAGAAATATAGTGCAACACTGACTTTAACAGCAACTGGCAATGCAAGGGGACAGGTGACATCGGGCTCGATGTCGTTGCTGACCAAATGGCAAATGTCGGTTACTGCCTGACGGGAGAGGCGCAGCTCAGCTCTGCATTGCGTCTCTGTGAGAAAATAATAACATTATATATATATACATACATACATACATACATACATACATACATACATACATACATACATACATACATACATACATACATACATACATACATACATACATACATACATACATACATACATACACACACAGCCTTCATGAAGTTGGATCACCAAATAACAAAGAAGAAACAATGAGAAGAAGGTTATATGGCCTATAGGCATATACCTGTCAGTCCCAGGTAATTCTTGCGTTGTCTGTAGACCCTCTCGGCACGGCGGTGGCGTCTCTCATATTCTCTACCAAGAACGTACTCCATTGTTCTCTCTCTCAGGCTGGACATGTGAGAGTGGTGGTATTTAAACTGTGACGTCAGGACGTGGAGTAGCGTGTGTGTTCATGTGTTCCCAAACTTCCCATGCACGTGCATTTGTGTACCAACTGCGCGCTCGTGTCAAATCAAACATTGCTCTTTGCATTTAAGAGGTGGTCATACCCAGGTGGAGTGTTTTTAGGTCAAGGGGCTTAATAGCAAATTAATAGCAAAAATAATTAACATATGGACACTCCCCCAATGCTAAAATATTCAGGAACGTGGTATTCCATATGAGTGAGCGTTCACCACGGCTTCCATAATACGAAAAGGCGCAGAGCGAGGCCAAAATCTGTATTACCGCATGGGTTTTTCGACTTGCTTAATCGGGCTCATAATGTCTGACATATATGCAAATATATGAACCTGAATATGACATATATGCAAGATATATGTTGCATATATGTGGCATATATTGGCATATATGTTCATATAATATATGAACAAATATTATTTCCTTTCCATGTGGGGGTGATCACTGGCACACTGGCACAGGGAGGGTGATCACTGGCACAGGGAGGGTGGTCACAGCTGGCACACTGGCACAGGGAGGGTGATCACTGGCACAGGGAGGGTGGTCACAGCTGGCACACTGGCACAGGGAGGGTGATCACTGGCACAGGGAGGGTGATCACTGGCACAGGGAGGGTGATCACTGGCACAGGGAGGGTGATCACTGGCACAGGGAGGGTGATCACTGGCACAGGGAGGGTGATCACTGGCACAGGGAGGGTGATCACTGGCACACTGGCACAGGGAGGGTGATCACTGGCACAGGGAGGGTGATCACTGGCACAGGGAGGGTGATCACTGGCACAGGGAGGGTGATCACTGGCACACTGGCACACGTGTGAGAGAGAGGATTTTTATTTTAGAATTAAATTAAAATGCAGTCAATTACATGTAAGTCCATCACATCTGTATGTAAATTACATCCTGCACATAATTCTACATTCAAGTTTGATAATTACATCCTGATGTGAAATTAAAGAGAGAGAGAGAGAGAGAGAGAGAGAGAGAGAGAGAGAGAGAGAGGGGGGGGGGGGGGGGGGAGAGAGAGAGGGGGGGGGGGGAGAGAGAGAGAGAGAGGGGGGGAGAGAGAGAGAGATAGATGGGGAGAGAGAGAGAGAGGGGGGGAGAGAGAGAGGGGGGGAGAGAGAGAGAGAGAGAGAGAGAGAGAGAGAGAGAGAGAGAGAGAGAACCTAGGGCTGAAGATCAGTTCCACTGGAAAGTTTAACTTGGCTATTAATGAACTGAAAGAGAAAGCAAGGAGAGCTTTCTATGACATCAAAAAGTCAACACATGTTGACATCCCAATTAGGACCTGGCTCAAAATATTCCAATCAGTGATTGAACCTATTGCAATATATGGCAGTGAAGTTTGGGGTCCTCTCACAAAAAATGATTTTAGAAAATGGGAAAAGCATCCAATCGAAATCCTGCATGCAGAGTTTTGTAAGAGAATCCTCTGGGTCCAGAGAAAGACTCCTAACAATGCATGCAGAGCAGAATTAGGCCAATAGGCCTATCTCACAGCCCCCTTTCCACGTCCACTTCCGGTAGATAGTGGTGTCATTTAACATTAGGCATTTACACTTTTTTTCTCTGGAGAATCTAAGTACATTTCCTAATGTTAAAATGTCAAAGACCGATAATAATATGAAGAAAACACAATGGTATAACAACTCAAATAAGTAGAATAAACCTTACCTTTACAAAACGGTAGTTTGTGGCTTGTGAAAATACCTCTTTTAACATGGAAGCCTATGGACCGCAAAAAAAATAACACCACTAGCTCCAAAAGGGGGCGTGGAAAGGGGGCGGGGAAATGCTGTGAGATAGGCCTATACCCTCTAATTATCAACATGAAAAAGGAGCCATACATTTTTGGAAACACCTAAAACTGAGTGACCCCAAATCCTATCATTATAAAGCCCTCAAAAGCCAAGAGATGAACATAGAGAAGAGTCCCCGTCAGCTGGTCCTGACGCTTAACAAACCATCATCCAACAATAACCAGCCTCAGGACAGCGACATCATTCCACAACAAATCCGACCCAACCAAATTATTAAACAACAGAAACAAAAATACGAAAACTATTGGCTTGAAACAACAAAAACCCAAAGTAAACTTAATTGCTATCTGGCCCTAAATAGACAATACACCGTGGCAGAATATTTGAGCACGGTGACTGATAACAAAGTCAGAAAAACATTAACAATGTACAGACTCAGCGAGCACAGCCTGGCCATCGAGAAAGGCAGATATAGACAAACCTGGCTGCCCAGAGAGGACAGGCTGCGTCCTCACTGTAGTCAAGGAGTGGTGGAGACAGAGCTCTACTTCTTTTTTTTTTTTTATATTTGGTTTTTATTTTCAATTTTTCACAAAATACACAGACCACCCGTCCACAGCCCTCCCCCCTCCCCACATACAAATCCACATACATAGAAGACAGCACAGTTAAAGCATAATAACAATAATAATATTATACAAAAAACGTGGAAAAAACAAAACAAAACAAAACAAAACAAAAAGAGACAAATCTACTGTACAGAGAAAATTGTTTCCGGAAGCAATCGATCCAGACTGAGATAGCTGAAAATAACTAACCTATAACATTTCTGATACAGGTAAGGACACATTTTCCATATAATTCAAATAAGGTTGCCAAATCTTAAAAAATGTTTCAAACCCTTTCGAATTTCTCAAAATATAAGTAATCTTCTCAAGAGGAACACAACTGTTCCTTTCTGAGAACCATCTTGCGATAGGTGGGGGGGAGTCAGACTTCCATGTTATTGCAATACATTTTATAGCAACCCCGAGTGCAACCTCTATAAATTTGATTTTGTGTCTTCCTAGATTTGCACTGATTGCAGTGACGTTTCCTAAGAGGCAAAGTTCAGGGTCCAACGGGAAGGGAGCATCTATTATTTTAGCCAGTGCATCACACATATCATGCCAGAATGTTTTAACTTTTATACATTGCCATGTACAGTGCAACAATGAGCCTTCTTCCGTACCACACCTAAAACATAAATCTGAGATCTCAGGTTTGTATCTATGCAACTTTTGAGGTGTATAATAAAGTTGGTGGATAAAATTATAATGAGGCTGTCACGACACAAATCAGACCATAAATCTTCATCAATAATAATATTTAAATCTGACTCCCACCTTTCTCTAGATTTGTGTATGCCCTCCCTTGGGCATTGACCACGCAATAGAGAGTACATCATAGAAATTAATCCGTATGAACCTTGATCATTATGTAATAAATTCTCCACATCACTAAACACAGGTAAAGTCATATCCGGCCCTAACATCCTTCTAAGGTAATCCCTTAGTTGTAAAAAACAGAAAAAATCCCTGTTTAACAAGTCATATTTCCCCTTCAGTTGTTCTAAAGACATGAGCTGTCTATCTTTATAACAATGTTCCAAGAGTTTTACCCCCTTGACATGCCAGTTCTCCAGGATTCTATTGTCTACAAACATGGGTAGAAGCCCATTTTTCTTTAATGGCGTTTTAGGAGATAAATCCGTTTTATGCTTAAGAATCTTGCAAACCTCATGCCAAGTTTTAATTGAATGAATTGAGAAAAAAAAATTGGACTTGGCAACAATGGTTTTAGGGTTCCATTTATAAATAATAAATTCACTAGCCAATGTGTTTTTTAAAGCATGCATTTCAATTTGAACCCAGGAGGGGGCATCATTACCCTTAAAAAGGGAGGAAACAAACCTCATTTGAGATGACAAGTAATATATTTTGAAATTGGGCAGTTTAAGACCCCCCTCACAATAATCCCATGTAAGTGAGCTCTACTTCTTGACTGCATGTGAAAAATATGAACATATTAGA
Organism: Electrona antarctica; assembly: GCF_951216825.1. Lineage (NCBI taxonomy): Eukaryota > Metazoa > Chordata > Actinopteri > Myctophiformes > Myctophidae > Electrona > Electrona antarctica. The sequence continues at coordinate 56,365,471 of NC_136807.1, forward strand.
GAAGAATACTACCCTAAATTCACAGAAATAACAAAAATAAGGATAAAGTTTGACTCTATCCAGGCAATCCCCTACTTATTAGGTGAAAAAGCCGAATGTTCCAGGTTGGCAGCAAGATATGTATCAGTCTGCCACAAAACGAGGGACAATGGGTGAACACTATAAGTCTACTACAATTAATAGATCAATGTAATTTTGTTTATGTTTTTCCTTGTCTTGTTTATATTATTTGTTCTGATTCTGAATATGTATAATTTATTATTTTGTTTCATACACTGTATGTAATGCTTTGGCAATATAAGAATGCTTGTCATGTCAATAAAGTAAATTTGAATTTGAATTTGAATTTGAATTTGAATTTGAATTTGAATTTGAATTTGAATTTGAGAGAGAGAGAGAGAGAGAGAGAGATAGAGGGAGAGAGAGAGAGATAGAGAGAGGGGGAGGGAGAGATAGATGGGGAGAGAGAGAGAGAGAGAGAGAGAGAGAGGGGGGGGGGGAGAGGCGGAGAGATGGAGAGATAGATGTAGAGAGAGAGAGAGAGAGAGAGAGAGAAAGAAAGAGAGAGAGGGGGAGAGAGGGAGAGATAGATGGGGAGAGATAGATGGGGAGAGATAGATGGGGAGACAGAGAGAGAGAGAGAGAGAGAGAGAGGGAGGGAGGAGAGAGGGGGAGAGAGGGAGAGAGAGAGAGAGAGAGAAATAGATTGGAGGACTAGAGAGAGAGAGAGAGAGAGAGAGAGAGAGAGATTGGAGGACTAGAGAGAGAGAGAGAGAGAGAGAGAGGGGGGGGGGGGGGGAGAGAGAGGGAGAGAGAGAGAGAGATCTATTTAGAACAGTGAAATATTGATATTAAATAGTCTCAATTTCTCCAGCGGTGGAGCCCTTCCTCATCGTAGCTAACGAGATAAACCTGTTGAAGATCAGCTTGGACGGCTCCAGAACAGTGCTCAAACAGGTGAAAACCATTTAGAGGTCACATAACAACACATTCTATTTAATCCTATATACAATATTCTACACACACTACTGTTGAGATTAACAGCACATTTTGATTTAGTTTTAGTCATATTGCAGTCATTTGAAATTGTTTTAGTTGTAGTGTTGTTTTAGTCGACTAAAATATGAAGAGATTTTATTCGACTGCATGAATCTACTGTTGATTTAGTCGTTTGTCGGGCCTTGATGGCATTGTAATGTCTGATTTTACACTTTGTTGCATGGTGAAAACAGCCGATCTACAAGCTCACAACGCGTCGCAGCGCAACGTGTTGTGAGCTTGTAGATCGGCTGTTTTCACAGCGCAACACCTGACGCCCGAGCACAACCAAACATAAAATGACTTTTCTTTTAGTCTTACTGGATCTCTTCTCCACTAGTCCCGCCATGACATTTTAGTGTAGTTTTCTTGTTGACAAAATCCTGAGACTAACAACTGCTGTGGTGTGACAGACCGAGGCGTGGGCATACGCTCTGGACTTTGACTATCAGCAGCAGATGATCTACTGGATAGAAGAGTCCCCCTCCAGGATCCGTCGCATGCACATCAGTGGCAGAGACGTCCAGGTCAGTGTGACAATGACCATGAGGATAAATGACCAGGAAGGGAAACCAAATGAACAATAACTGATATTTGTAATTTGAATACTTTGTGACATCAGTGTTTAAATATCAAACAAGAGAACAGGCTGCCCGGTGGCTCAGTCACTTATAGTGCAACGTTTCCCAAACAGTGGGGCGGGACCCATTTGTGGCATTGTGGGCTGTGAACCCGTTTTCATGGGTCACGAGAAAATGTAACGTGTTACTTAGTAATATATTACTGTAATAGCATTACTTTATAAAGATATGAGTAGTGTAACTTACTCTGCTAAAACAGTAATATTATTATTACATATCACTGATCCATGTAGCGCTGTGTTACTCGTTACAATGAACGTGATCCATTGTTAGTGAGCGAGATAAAATCACTCTCTGGGTCGGTGCTGTGTGTGTGTGTGTGTGTGTGTGTGTGTGTGTGTGTGTGTGTGTGTGTGTGTGTGTGTGTGTGTGTGTGTGTGTGTGTGTGTGCGTGCGTGCGCGCGCGTGCGTGCGTGCGTGCGTGCGTGCGTGCGTGCGTGCGTGCGTGCGTGCGTGCGTGTGTCCAGCAGACATGCTGTGGAGCAACACATTAAATAACAGAGTATAGGAGGCTGACACATGGGGGGAAAAGAACAGATTTGCAAGCTATCAACACCTTGCGATGTTACAGGATGGTAGCCTGTAGATCTGTTCTTCTTAACCCATGCAGGACGGCAACCCCTTTGGTGTTTTAAGCATTCAACTTTAGCTATTGAAAAATACCAGATCTACATCTATCTGCTAATTTATAAAAATCGTGAAAATGTGGCGCAAATCTTTGAATATATTCTTTCAGAGTGAACGTTTTTAACTAAAATCTATGCTTCTGTGGGTGGGGGGGGGGGGGGGGGGGGGGTCATTGGAACTACAGCCAAATACAGATAATTCTGGGGTCCTTGAACATTGAGCACCGCTGACATAGAAACATAGGGTTTTTCAGAAAACTTTTAGGATTTAGAAGCCATTTTTTTTAGAGTTAATGCACCACGGCAGCAAAGTTGTGATGTGCGTGCAGGTCTGGGGTCAGTGTTGTTTTTGGCAGCAAATTTCTATTTTAGTTTTAGTCATAGTCTCTTGAATAGTTTCCATTTAGTTTTAGTCACATTTTAGTCACCTGGAATGTTTTAGTGTTCTTGTAGTCTAGTTTTAGTCGACTAAATATCATAAGATTTTAGTCGACTAAATCTAGTTGATTTAGTCAAACAAAGTGTATTTTGGCGGGCCTTGATGTCGTCTGTTGAAAAACTTTCTGAAAATAGACGATCTACAAGCTCACAACGCGCCACAGCGCGACGCGTTGTGAGCTTGTCTATTATCAGCATGCAACCAAGTGTAAAATGACTTATACTGGATCTCTTGTCCACTAGTCCCTTCCTAACATTTTAGTACTCTGGATTCCAAAAAATATAATAGTATTACTTTTCTAGACAATAAGTCATATAAATGTTGAAAGAGTTGTATACAACAATAAAATAAAACATGTTGATTCTATTCAGAGTGCATGTATGGTTGATTGACAGGTCCTTCACAGCACGCCACTCCGTGCTCCATCCAGTCTGGCTGTTGATTGGGTGTCAGGAAACCTGTACTGGTGTGACTATCTCAGTGACACCATAGAGGTGTCCAAACTAGACGGGTCGTACAGAACAGTCCTGGTCAAATCCGGTCTGGATCAGCCATACTCCATGGCTGTGGATGTACGCTACGGGTAAGAGTACTGCATCATATTCTGTTCCTCTTGCACATCTACGTTTAAAAAGCCACTAAACTGATTCATGTACGTTGTTTAAAAATGATTGTAGAATCATTTAAATCGTATCATGTCAGTTGTTGTTACTCACTGAATAGTGCACTAAAGTTGAGTGTGGAATACTTCATTGTGATTGGCTGTGCTTTCTGGAGCTCCTATGAGGTCAACTCCAAACATTATGATGACTAAAACTAAACAGACTAAAACTAGACTAAAACTAATCATAAAAACATATCAATGCTTGTTGTACCATGACTAAAACTAGACTAAAATAATCATAAAAACATGTCAGTGCTTGTTGTACCATGGCTAAAACTAAAACTAAACTGACTAAAACTAGACTAAAACTAATTATAAAAACATGTCAATGCTTGTTGTACCATGACTAAAACTAAACGACTAAAACTAGACTAAAACTAATCATAAAAACATGTCAGTGCTTGTTGTACCATAACTAAAACTAAACCGACTGAAACTAGACTAAAACTAATCATAAAAACACGTCAGTGCTTGTTGTACCATGACTAAAACTAAAACTAAACCGACTAAAACTAGACTAAAACTAACCATAAAAACATGTCAATGATTGTTGTACCATGACTAAAACTAAAACTAAACCGACTAAAACTAGACTAAAACTAATCATGAAGACATGTCAATGCTTGTTGTTCCATGTATGGCTATTGTAGTCTTGACTAGCTTTTTGTTTTCAATTTCAATACATTTTCATTCATTTTCAAACACGGAGATGGATTGGTGTGGTTTCAGTGTTGATTTTGACAGCAAATATTGATTTTAGTTTTAGTTTTTTTTTGTCAAATGGAATGTTTTAGTGTCTAGTTTTAGTCGACTAAATATCATTAGATTTGAGTCGACTAAATCTACAGTGGATTTAGTCGACTAAAATGTATTTTGGTGGGCCTTGATGCCGTTGTAATGACTGATTAGTTTGCGTCAATGAAAAAAGGTAGTCGACGACCATTTTTCATCATCGTATTAGTCGAGGAAATCAACACTGTGTGGTTTACCTTAAAAGGGTCATGGTGTCTCCCTGACAGATACTTGTACTGGTCAGACAGAGGTGACAATGACATGGTGTCTCCCTGACAGTACTGGTCAGACAGAAGTGACAATGACATGGTGTCTCCCTGACAGATACTTGTACTGGTCAGACTATTTGAACAACAACATAGAGAGGATGGGGATGGATGGCACCGAGAGGACAGTCATCGTGAAAGATAAGGTCTCCAAGCCCACAGGTCTGACGTTAGACTACATCAATGATCACATCTACTGGACCAACGAGAACAAATACATTGAGTTTGCCAACCTGGATGGAACCAACAGACAAACAGGTAACACACGCGCTGCACGCACACACACACACACACACACACACACACACACACACACACACACACACACACACACACACACACACACACACACACACACACACACACACACACACACACACACGTACGTACAGTTGGATGCCACCGAGCTTGTCCCTTTCTGTTTAACTGTCCTTTTAGTTTCGCAAATGTCACAAAATTAGTTCCGAAATCAACCAGCAGGTGGAGCAGTTGAGTATATGTTTTTATAGTGCATGAACCCTGCATGGACAAGTAGGCCTATGCCTTACAACATTATACTTTCTCTCTATAACTACAATAAAAAAATAAAAACACCTTTTAGATATTGTATTTCTCTCATGAATAGAGAAACATTCACTCAGGCTGTTCCTGTTGCAAGTTGATGATGGCATAAGTGTGGTCCAGGGGAGGTGGACGCTTTTCAGACAGGGCATTAGTCCGACATTGGTCCAGCCCTATGGAATATAATGGAATGCATGTGCTAATAAAATATATTTTAATTAACATCACAAGTATCGTTATGGCGTCTCACAACAGCGTTAGTCTCACAACAGCGTTAGTCTCACAACAGCGTTAGGACAAAATGTCCGTAGTAAAAGTAAGTGTTGTGATCGCTGCCGTCATTCGGGTAGCGTCTCACGAGCAGCGCTATTTTGAGTGAGCCACGCAATCAAGTAAACACGGCAACCCCAGATTTCCAATAGCTTGTATAGCTTTCTGTGTTAGGCGTTAGACTAAGAGACCGTTGGCCGTGAGTTCTAACCTGGCAGTGGATAGTGTGTTTTGCGGTCACTTTATTTTCTCACATATTAAAAACGCTACCAGATTAAAGTTAGGAATAAAGAATACTGAGGTGAATGTGATGTTAATTAATAGGGGAGGGTGATTCCTTAGTCCATAGCAGTCTGATTACTTCCCACTTGGTCGCAGTCACAGTGTCGTTCGTTACGGGTGTGAACACATTCAGACTTTATAGGTTTCCAAACCTTTTCATGCAAGGACCCCCAAAATTATCCTCATTAGCCTGCGGACCCCCATTTGAAAAGACATGTCAGGGACCCCCATAAGAGAAGATTTTTATGGCTCTAGCAGTGATACTCAACCCGTTTAATTACTTCAAGTAAGGGATTTAAATTTATGTGCCCTGATATAAAATACCATCACCCTCCCTGTGAATGAAAATAAAAATCCAGTCCCCTCCTCTAGGTGATTAAACAAAAAGGAATCACCCTCCCCTATTAATTAACACATTTACCTCAGTATTATTTATTCCTAACTTTAATCTGGTAGCGTTTTTAAGTGATGTGAGAAAATAAAGTGACCGAAAAATCAAGCCTGAATTGAATTGAATTGAATTGAATTGAATTGAATTGAATTGAATTGAATTGAATTGAATTGAATTGAATTGAATTGAATTGAATTGTGCATGCACGCATGCACGCACACACAAACACACACACGGACGCAAGCACGCACACATGCACACGGACGCATGCACAAACACACACGCATACATGCACGCATGCAACATGCACGCACGCACACACACAGAAATGCACGTACTCTTCCTCTCTGTCTCCCTCTCTTCTTCTCTTATGCACGCACAAACACACACACACACATGTCACACACGCACAAACACACACGCATACGCATGCACACACGCGCACAAACACATGCATACACATGTACACTCGCAGACACGCACAAACATCCACACATGCACACCCGCAAGCACAACCACGCACACATGCACGCACACAAACACACACTCGCACACACAGACACGCACGCACGCACACACACACACACACACACACACACACACACACACACACACACACACACACACACACACACACACACACACACACACACACACACACACACACACACGAGGGCAGTATTTACTATTGTTATACTTGTTAATTTGAACTTAATTTGTGACTTTTGTGTCCATAGTTGTGAGTCAGGACAACGTCAGGGCTTTGACACTCTTTGAGGATCACATCTACTGGATAGACTCGATGACCAGATCCATCTACAGAGCCGACAGGACTCAGGGAACCAACAAGATCACAGTCATCAGTAAACTGAACTATCCATGGGACATCCACATGTACCATCCTGATCGCCAAGCTGAGGGTCTGTACCACCTACTGTATACAACACTCTCATTACTACTCTTCATTATTGGATCATTTCATCTGTTATGAAAAGTAATTGCATCTGTCATAACCTGGCATCATATCCTGGACATTTTTTTTGAATATATCTTTTTTTACCCTACAATAACAACAACAACAATAAATTGGCCAAAAATAGCTGATCTACAAGTTCACAATGTGATGCGACGCATTGTGAACTTAGTAGATCATATATGTTCACTATGAATACAGGCGTGTTTTATGATATAAACTTTGACACATTGGTGTGTTTTGAGTACAAAAGGTTTCTAAAACACTGCAGTAACATATAGGTGTGTGTTGTCATATTCATTATGTTTTATAAAGGTTTATAAAACACTGCAGTGACATATAGGTGTGTGTTCTCATATTCATTACATGTGTGCATGTTTTCTCCACCCTGCAGTGTCTGGTCATCCATGTCAGACCAACAATGGAGGCTGCAGTCAGCTGTGTCTGCTCTCACCTGGAGGAGGCTACAGGTGTTCCTGTCCCACACATTCCTACCGGTCAGCTGACAACAAGCAGTGCATGTCCAGCTGCACTGCCAGCCAGGTGATTAGCTGTTGAAAAATTGCAGATCTACAAGCTTGTATCACGGCACCGAGTGCCGCGCTACGAGCTTGTAGATCTTTTTTTGTTGTCTTATTTTAATCTTTCACAGCGGACGATTATAACTCAAATATTTGCTTCTGGGGGGGGGGGGGGGGGGGGGGGGGGTTGTAGAATGTGGTCTTGGTTCTCAATGGGTTAAGTCATAAGACTTAAGATATGCATAGATACATGTCTCATCTGGCATTTATGTATGCATATCTTATATCGTCTGCTTTTGATACATTAGTGATTCTAAACATAGTCCTCTGTCTCCCCCTTCAGTTTGTTTGTCAGAATGACACTTGCCTTCCGTTGTCGTGGAAATGTGACCCAGTGGATGACTGTGGGGACCAGATGGAGGGGTCAGGGGTCAGGGGTCAGGGGTCAGATGAACCTGCAGACTGCTGTGAGTAGACTCAACTCAACTCAACTCAACTTTATTTATCTAGCACATTTATCATGACCAGGTCAACCAAAATGCTGTACAGGTTAAAATAAAACAAGAGAGGAAACAATGCAATATAAACAAACATCAAAACATGCAGGCATTTGAAGTAGAAAAAGAATCAATACAATGTAGACAGATTTTAGCAGGCAATCCAAAAAGCACAAACAAAGCAGACATTTGCACAAATGAGGGGAGCAGGGCTACCTCAAGTGACACTAAAGGCTAAGGAGAATAGATACGTGATACATACGAGTTGTAAAGGTAATTATTCCAGAGCCTGGGGGCAGCTGCCGCAAAGGCCCGGTCACCCTTTGACCTTGTGTTGGTTGCAATCACATGCAGCTTTAGCTGGTCGGCCGACCTCAAAGCCCTAGAAAAGAGGTCTGCGAGGGATGAGGGTGCTAACCCACTGCACATTTTAAAAACATACATTAAAATGTTGAAATCAATGCGGAATCGAACCGGGAGCCAGTGAAGCGAGGCTAGGACTGGAGCGATGTGTGTTTTGGATCAGCTGTAAACGCCTGAGCAACGACTGGAATACTACCTCACTATTAATGCTTTATTACTGTTTACACTGAAATATTACCTCACTATTAATGCTTTATTACTGTTTACACTGAAATATTACCTCACTATTAATGCTTTATTACTGTTTACACTGAAATATTACCTCACTATTAATGCTTTATTACTGTTTACACTGAAATATTACCTCACTATTAATGCTTTATTACTGTTTACACTGAAATATTACCTCACTATTAATGCTTTATTACTGTTTACACTGAAATATTACCTCACTATTAATGCTTTATTACTGTTTACACTGAAATATTACCTCACTATTAATGCTTTATTACTGTTTACACTGAAATATTACCTTACTATGAATGCTTTATTACTGTTTACACTGAAATATTACCTCACTACTAATGCTTTATTACTGTATACACTGATATATTACCTCACTACTGATGCTTTATTACTGTATACACTGAAATATTACCTCACTATTAATGCTTTATTACTGTATACACTGAAATATTACCTCACTATTAATGCTTTATTATTAGTGTTATTGTTACTGCTGTGAGTAGACTGGAATATTACCTCACTATTAATGCTTTATTAATGCCTTATTACTGTTTACACTGGGATATTACCTCAATTTGAATGCTTTATTTTTACTGTTTAAACTACAATTATTAGGCTACTTGACTTTATTTTTATTTAAATGCGCGCGCACACACACACACAGACAGACAGACAGACAGACAGACAGACAGACAGACAGACAGACAGACAGACAGATCTCTGTTACAGTGAAACACGCTTATTTTATTATTTTTCTCCTCAGCTCTCCAATTAAAACCAACTCGTAACTCAACAGGTAAACAAATGTGAAATAATTTATATTCTTATATTCTTCCAGGTGTTGTCCATAAAGTTTCACATTGTTACTGCTTATTGCTCCCTGTACAGATTCTGGTGACGTCAGGTTGGTGGGAGGAAGCAGTAACTGCAACGGTGCACTGGAGATGCAACACCAGGGACACTTTAGACCAGTGTTGGCTTGGTTTGACTGGAACAGGATGTCATCGTCTGTAGTGTGTCGGCAGTTAGACTGTGGCTCTGCCGTTTCAACAGAATTCACTTCTAGTTCTACGCGTGTACCTGGATGGATGATTCCATCTTCCTGTGTTGGCTCCGAGTCTTCACTGGCGGAGTGTGGCGCAGTGAAGTCTCATCATGGCAATGTTACACTGAAGGTCAACTGTTCAGGTACGGCAATGACTTCAACAATGTCAACGGTTTGTCATCTTCAACAGGCTTTGAACCCAAACTCAAAGGTCAGCAGTAGCAGTAGACGTACGACACACACAGCATATCTCTGGTGTATTGCTTAAACCCTCCTTTGCCAACGCGTGATTTCTTTCTACGTACGCTTTAAGACATAGACCCGCCCTTGGTGACGCCAGAGCTCGTTGTTGTCAATGTCAGAAACAGTCAGAGATGGCGGCGCCCTGTGACAGAAGATGACAGGCGATAGGCGTAGTATTCTAAAGGCACAGGTGACGCTCCAGAATTAAAGGCAAACAAATATTGTTTATGCGGTTTGCTTTGATTGAATGAATTGTGATTCGATCTGGGTGTTCTAATAAATAAAGTGTTTGTGGTGATTAGCTTGTGTCCGTATTTACTAATATTGTTTACGCGGTTTGCTTTGATTGAATTGTGATTTGATCACAATGTTGGGTGTTACAAAGGATAACGCTGAAGGGAATAGTATAACAAAGTCCCTTTTTACAGTACAATAATGTTTCATGTTTATGTTGACATCTCTAGCGTGCTTTCTTATGGATACTGTTATTGACTTTGTCATAAAGACTCATAACATAAGTTCACCGTCATGAATCATGTCATGATTATGATTGTCATGCGGCGACGATGTAGGGTTTTCTAATAAATAGGCTACAGTGTTTGTGTTGATTAGCGTGACGATGTAGGGTTTTCTAATAATCTCCCCCTTTATCGGGGACGGCGACAGATAAATGTTGGCGTTTTAATATTATTATCGCTAAATCGCTAACGTTTTAATATTATTATCGCTAAGCTTCTCCCTACTTCTCTCCCTACTTCCTCTACTCTTCTTCTGACAGCAGCAGCATATCTAGCCAATAAGAGGGTTCGCGGCCAATCAGAGGCAGGCGGGTCGCGCGGGGCGTCACCAAGGGCGGGTCTATTCTTAAAGCGTACGTAGAAATAAATCACGCTTTGCCAACCCGAGAAATCTGTGGTTTCTTTAACGTCTATTAATCCAGAATTAATAGTATTTTATGTACCGTCCGTTAGCTGTTTTTAGCATCAGTGGCTAGTCCCCATAGGACTCCATGGTGTGACATCATCGAATATCCCAAATCTCCGCGTACACGTGCAGGGCACGCAAACTAAAACGTTTTTATGGCTCGGATTGAGGTAAAGGACAATGTGTAGAGCTTCATAAAAGGTCAGGTGGTTAACTTCCTGATCATGTGACCAGGTCAGGTGGTTAACTTCCTGATCATGTGACCAGGTCATGTTTTCATAACTTCCTGATCATGTGACCAGGTCAGGTGCAGTGAGTGCACCATTCACCTGGATTCACACATTGGAATTATTCCTCTCTCACAATATCATGCAAGAGATGGGAGACAGTTTAATTAATGTCGTTCTAACAGTCTCTCTCTCTCTCTCTCTCTCTCTCTCTCCCTCTCCAGGGTCAGTGAGGTTGGTGAATGGGTCTAGTCAGTGTTCAGGCAGAGTGGAGGTGAAGTCCAATCAGTCGTGGGTCTCAGTGCGTGAAGGTGACTTTGACCAGCAGGAGGCAGAGGTGGTCTGTAGGGAGATTGGTTGTGGGGCTCCTTTAGTCCTCCAGGGGGCGCTCTATGGAGAGGGCAATGTTTCAACGTGGACCAAAGAGTTCCAGTGTGAAGGCAACGAGTCTAATCTCCTGGACTGTGGAACCTCAAACTCAACTAGAAACACAAGCTCACCTTACAAGACTGTTGGACTCACCTGCTCAGGTAAAAGACAAACTACTTTTGGTTTAGATTTTTGAGGGGTATACAGGTTTAGGTTTGTTTTTAGTTCAATGTTTGTTTTAAAACAACACCATTGACAATGAAGGGAAAATGTACATCATTAAGTCAAATTGTGTCTTTATTTTTAATGGCATTTAATGTTTCCCTCATTATGTCAAATTGTCTCTTTATTGTTAATGGGATTTAATGTTTGTGTTGGCACCGTTTGTTTTACATCACCATAACATCACCTAATCAACATGAGTTATACTTTACTATATTAGCACCCCTCACTTCACACAGGTGTGATTTTGATCATATTTTATTACAATAAAAGTGATATCACTCTTTAAATGTTTACTCTCTTTACAGTGGTTGATGCTGTCAGGTTGGTGGGAGGAACCAACTGTAATGGAAGACTGGAGATGCAACACCAGGGAAAGTGGAGACCAGCGGATGGAGGGTTTCACTGGAACCTGAAGGCATCAGCTGTAGTGTGTCGACAGCTAGACTGCGGCTCTGCCGTTTCAACAGAAAGGAGCGCTTGGTTTACACGTGAACCCGTATGGCGGTTTACACCTTACTGTGCTGGCTCTGAGGCTTCACTGAGCGACTGTGTCGTAATGGAGACTTCTCACATCGCACGGGAAGGTTTGATCGCAGGCAGACCCACTGTGATATGTTCAGGTAACTCAGCAATGATTTGAACTATGACACAAATCTTTTCAGTCTCTCGTTCTGTCTGTCTGTCTGTCTGTCTGTCTGTCTGTCTGTCTGTCTGTCTGTCTGTCTGTCTGTCTGTCTGTCTGTCTGTCTGTCTGTCTGTCTGTCTGTCTGTCTGTCTGTCTGTCTGTCTGTCTTTCCATTTGCATCCATTATGCACTCATGTACTCACCCCCCCCCACTCTCTCTCTCTCTCTCTCTCTCTCTCTCTCTCCAGAGTCAGTTAGGTTGGTGAATGGGACCAGTGTGTGTTCAGGCAGAGTGGAGGTGAAGTCCAATCAATCGTGGGTCTCAGTGCGTGAAGGTGACTTTGACCAGCAGGAGGCAGAGGTGGTCTGTAGGGAGATTGGCTGCAGGGCTCCTTCAGTCCTCCAGGGGGCGCTCTATGGAGGGGGCAATGTTTCAACGTGGCCCGAAGAGTTCCAGTGTGAAGGCAACGAGTCTGCTCTCCTGGACTGTAGAACCTCAGACTCAACTAGAAACACCAGCTCACCTTACAAGACTGTTGGACTCACCTGCTCAGGTAAAAGAGAAACTATATTTTGGTTTTGATTATTATTTCGTAATAAGAGGAATATTAATTGTTACTGTTTATGCTCTCTCGTCTCTGTACAGAGTCTGATGCTGTCAGGTTGGTGGGAGGACCCAGTAAGTGTTCTGGCATACTGGAGATGCAACACCAGAGAGAGTGGAGACCAGCGGATGGTTGGTCTGACTGGAACCTGAAGTCATCAGCTGTAGTGTGTCGACAGCTAGACTGCGGCTCTGCCGTTTCAACAGAAAGGAGTTCTAGTGTTACACATAAACCGTCCTGGAGGATAACAACTGCCTGTGTCGGGTCTGAGTCTTCACTGAAGGAGTGTGGAACAAAGATGTCCGCTACTTCCTTCTACGTACTGGAGGTGATCTGTTCAGGTAACAAACTACTTAGACTGCAGTAATTTATTCAGTGTTTTACAAAGCTGGGGGTAAAAAACGCTGTCTGGTCAATGGAGCCATTGGAGCCATGACCCCCCCCCCCACACACACACACACACACACACACACACACACACACACACACACACACACACACACACACACACACACACACACACACACACACACACACACACACACACACACAGCATTGTAAATCAACATCGTCTTCACTGGCTTTGTGTGGAACTGTGTATTGATAAGCTAATGTATCTGTCGATGATATCTTATATAGCCTATATATTTGTTTCTCACTGTATATCAATTTTTAACACATTATTTTCTGTCTTCTAATATTTCATTATCTCTCTCTTTCTCTCTCTCTCTCTCTCTCTCTCTCCATCTCTCTCCTCCATCTCTCTCCCCCATCTCTCTCTCTCTCTCTCTCTCTCTCTCTCTCTCCAGAGTCAGTGAGGTTGGTGAATGGGTCTAGTCAGTGTTCAGGCAGAGTGGAGGTGAAGTCTAATCAATCGTGGGTCTCAGTGCGTGAAGGTGACTTTGACCAGCAGGAGACAGAGGTGGTCTGTAGGCAGCTCGGCTGCAGGGCTCCTTCAGTCCTCCAGGGGGTGCTCTATGGAGAGGGCAATGTTTCAACGTGGACCGAAGAGTTCCAGTGTGAAGGCAACGAGTCTGCTCTCCTGGACTGTGGAACCTCAAACTCAACTAGAAACACAAGCTCACCTTACAAGACTGTTGGACTCACCTGCTCAGGTAAAAGACAAGTCACAGTGATACTATTGCTTATAATTTCATAATGAAAGTAATATTAATTGTTACTGTTTATTCTCTTGCCTCTGTACAGAGTCTGATGCTGTCAGGTTGGTGGGAGGCAGCACTAGGTGTATTGGTATAGTGGAGATGCAACACCAGGGAGAGTGGAGAACAGCGGATGGTTGGTCTGACTGGAACCTGAAGTCATCATCTGTAGTGTGTCGACAGCTAGACTGCGGGTCTGCCGTTTCAACTCGAAGGACTTCTGGTTCTACACATGAACGTGTTTGGTGGATTTCATCATCCTGTGTTGGTTCTGAGTCTTCACTGAAGGAGTGTGGAACGAAGCAGGCTGGCAATTCCACTGCCAGACTGGAGGTGGTATGTTCAGGTAAAACAATGACTTCAACAATGACATTTGCATTCTCTTATTGTCCGTCCGTCCGTCCGTCCGTCCGTCCGTCCGTCCGTCCGTCCGTGAACCTAAATAATGATTTGTGTCCACATAGCTCATGTGGACCCAAAGGTTCTGGGTTCTATCCTGGGCATTGCCAAATCAGCATATGAGTAGAACATAATACAACATGCTATCAAAATAGCATTCGTGTTGGTTAGAGGGATTCATGTGATTTACGGGTTTCGAATAATTTGCTGTCTCTAACTTGACCGTAATCTCTTTTCCATCTGTGTTTATAAATCTGTTGTTTCAACCCAGTTACCTCTGTCTTGTTACAGATATGCTGTTTAAGCCAAGCATCGCCTTCATAATCTCCGTAAAGGGGGTTTCCGAGGGCCAGCAGCAGGGGCTGCAGCAGGTGATGGAGGGTTCCAGCTTCACAGTCAGCTGCTCCATCCGGCCACAGTACCCAGGAGGCTTCTTCCAGCTCACCTTCACTGGACCCGACACCACACACACCTACACCCAGCCAGCTGTCAATCACTTTGACCACACCCAGACAGCTGTCAATCACTCTGACCATACCCAGACAGCTGTCAATCACTCGGACAACGTCCTGTCTCCTACAGCAGACCCCACTGCATCCAACACAACTCTCAACTTCACTGCATCCAACACAACTCTCAACTTCACTGCATCCAACACAACTCTCAACTTCACTGCATCCAACACAACTCTCAACCCCACTGAACCCGACACAACTTTCTACCCCACTGAACCCGACACAACTTTCAACTTCACTGCATCCAACACGACACAGAACTACACCCAGACAGCTGTCAATCACTCTGACAACGTCCTGTCTGCCCACTTCCAGTTTTCTAAGGCAGACCACGCCCACCAGGGAAACTACAGCTGCTCTTACAACATCTATGTTTTTAACCATAACTTCTCCTCTGAGAGCGAGGTCGTCTCTCTCACTGTCACAGGTATGTGCTTTTCATGTCACAATATGAAACTCACTGAAGCACGCAAACCGTAAACATGACATGGATTCATGAAATGCTTAGCAATTTATATCAAGTGCACATTTTCTTTTCTCTAATTTTTCATCCCACCCATTTTCACCTAGTGCCAGTGCCTAAGCTGTAATCCTGGGCACTGCTCTCCCTCTGACAACCTGGGGCTAGCCCTAAACTGAGCTCATGCTTCCTGCAATGCATGAGGAGTGAGCAGAGCAGGCTTATCACCTGGGGGGGGTGGGGGGGGGGGTGTCACCGGGTCCCCGGTAGAACGTAGAACGTGGAAGGAACACCCAAAGGTTCTGGGTTCTATCATGGGCATTGCCAGATCAACACATGAGTAGCACATAATACAACATGCGTTACTCCAACCAGTTCCTTTCCCCTCCATCAGGGGCCCCGGCTGACCAGGGGGAGGCAGTATAGAGACCAGGGTTATTGTATGTTTTTGTGAGGGTACCTGCCCTAGGGGACACGCGGAGAACATGTTAGGTACCTACCCTAGGGGACACGGGAAGAACATGTGAGGGTACCTACCCTAGGGGACATGGGGAGAACATGTGAGGGTACCTACACTAGGACACGGGGAGAACATGTTAGGTACCTACCCTAGAGGACACGGGGAGAACATGTGAGGGTACCTACCCTATAGGGGACACGGGGAGAACATGTTAGGTACCTACCCTAGGGGACACAGGGGAGAACATGCAAACTCCACACAGAAAGGCCCTTTCGCCAACCCCACCTATGGTATTGGCGCTGATGATGCGGAGGAGAGAACACGCCCCCAGCGCCCACAAAGTGCACATTTTCTACTCAGAGTTGTTCTTTACATAATGTTTGATGTTCTAAAATCTTTCTCTCACAGCTTGTCATCTGACATCCATCATCATCGCATGTATGGTCACACTGCTGCTGCTGACAGTGATAATCAGTGGCCTCTATCGTCTCTGGAAGGTAATTGTTCATCCTCATTCGATACAAGACTGGAATGTAAAATAAGTACTCACACTGTTTGTATTTAAGAGAGACACATCATCTGATCCAGTAAATTGAAGTTTGGGGTTGCCGTGTTTCTCCAGGTCACCAGAGGGCGGCGCGCACGACCGCAGAACACCGAGACGGTTTATCAGAGTTTAAGGCAGGATAACGTGGAGATGGCTTTGTATCACTGCATTGGTTCTGATGCTGAAGCTGCTGGGTCCAGTGGACAACAAGACGACCAACACCTGTACGAGGAGATAGGTCTACAAAGAGTCGCAGAAGGCGGACCTAGTGGTGAATACCAGAATGGACCTAGTGGTGAATACCAGAATGGACCTAGTGGTGAATACCAGAATACAAAATACCAGAGGATAGATGTACAAGATGTCGCTGTTTATAACCGTGTTGAAAAGCAGAATACACAATACCAGAGGATAGATGTACGAGATGTCGCTGTTTATAACCGTGTTGCTTCTGAAGAGACAGAGTACCACCAATATGATGACGTAGGCCTACCAGGTGGACCCAGAGTTGACCCTGACTATGATAACGTAGGCCTACCAGTTGGACCCAGAGTTGACCCAGAATATGATGACGTAGGCCTACCAGTTGGACCCAGAGTAGAGACAGACCACCAGTATGATGACGTAGGCCCGCCAGATGGACCCAGAGTAGAGACAGACCACCAGTATGATGACGTAGGCGTGCCAGATGGACCCAGAGTAGAGACAGACCACCAGTGTGATGACGTAGGCCCGCCAGATGGACCCAGAGTAGAGACAGACCACCAGTATGATGATGTAGGCCCGCCAGATGGACCCAGAGTAGAGACAGACCACCAGTATGATGACGTAGGCCCGCCAGATGGACCCAGAGTAGAGACAGACCACCAGTATGATGACGTAGGCCCGCCAGATGGACCCAGAGTAGAGACAGACCACCAGTATGATGACGTAGGCGTGCCAGATGGACCCAGAGTAGAGACAGACCACCAGTATGATGATGTAGGCCCGCCAGATGGACCCAGAGTAGAGACAGACCACCAGTATGATGACGTAGGCCCGCCAGATGGACCCAGAGTAGAGACAGACCACCAGTATGATGACGTAGGCCCGCCAGATGGACCCAGAGTAGAGACAGACCACCAGTATGATGATGTAGGCCCGCCAGATGGACCCAGAGTAGAGACAGACCACCAGTATGATGACGTAGGCCCGCCAGATGGACCCAGAGTAGAGACAGACCACCAGTATGATGACGTAGGCCCGCCAGATGGACCCAGAGTAGAGACAGACCACCAGTGTGAGGACATAGACCAGGTGCTAAACGGAGAGGCAGGAGACAGGAGTGTATGAGGTGGATCTCTGAAAGCAGCGTTGATGCTCGGAGCGACACGCAAACACTGTGTGTCTGTCAACGTTCTGACTTCATTATGCATTCACAGTGTCAGTGATTCGCAACAGTTCTATACATTCATAGTGATTCACAGCAGTTCTATACATCCATAGTGATTCACAACAGTTCTATACATTCATAGTGATTCACAACAGTTCTGTATTCATAGTGATTCACAACAGTTCTATACATCCATAGTGATTCACAACAGTTCTATACATTCATAGTGATTCACAACAGTTCTATACATTCATAGTGATTCACAACAGTTCTGTATTCATAGTGATTCACAACAGCTCTATACATTCATAGTGATTCACAACAGTTCTATGCATTCATAGTGATTCACAACAGCTCTATACATTCATAGTGATTCACAACAGTTCTATACATCCATAGTGATTCACAACAGCTCTATACATTCATAGTGATTCACAACAGTTCTATACATTCATAGTGATTCACAGCAGTTCTATACATTCATAGTGATTCACAACAGTTCTATACATCCATAGTGATTCACAACAGTTCTACATCCATAGTGATTCACAACAGTTATATATGTTAGTCTGGTGCAACGTAGGAGGACCTAGGCAGGACGCAAACCACAGTCCTAGAGACCTCTCAGTGCCTGCAGTCCTCCCAAGAACACACAAACCACAGTCCTAGAAGACCTCTCAGTGCCTGTAGTCCCCCCCAAGAACACACACACCACAGTCCTAGAGACCTCTCAGTGCCTGCAGTCCCCCCAAGAACACACAAACCACAGTCATAGAGACCGCTCAGTGCCTGCAGTCCCCCCAAGAACACACAAGCCACAGTCCTAGAGACCGGTGGTTGCTGGGGTGTGGTCGGTGCTGGTTGGCTACACCTGGCCGGCAGGACGCTGCCTTCCCTGTTGGCCGGGTGTGGCTGATGCTGAAGCTGGTACTGGTTGCACCTCGGTGATGGCTGCGGGGGGGTGAGCAGGCAGATGGACCCAGGAGCAGGAAGCCCCGGTTAAAAACAACAAAAAACTAAGAAACTAAGAAAAACTACGAACCCCCCCCCCCCCCCCCAAAAAAAAAACAAAGGTGAACGGGATCAGTGTGATTTTTTTTTTGTCCATATGTTTTAATCAATCTTGTTGTGATAAGTGAACCTTATTGTATAGTATATTGTAGGTTTATAATTGTTACCTTTTAGATGGTTTATGATGTCTTAGTTAGTGTATACTGGTTATAGTACGTAGAGAATGTGTATTATTGTGGGTTGTCCAAAAGGTAGATCACAATCTACCAGTAGATCACATGACATATCCCTAAAGAATATTTAATTTAAAAATCATCTGCCATGATAATATTGTTGCTGTCTGGAGGAAACCTCTTTTGAGGTTGTTGTTTTTTTTCTCCATAAATCAGTGCTATTGAACACACTTTACGTGTTGTTTCGGAAATATTGAACCAAGGGAAGGTAGTAAAATACGCATTGGACCAAACCTCTTAAATCCATTGGACCCTCAAACTGTCTGCTAAAGCAGCTAACTCGACCACCTGTCCCCTTCTCATGCAAGTAATTGACAATATCCAAAGTCACAACACCAACTTTGATGAGGCAGTATTGCAATGTTTAAAATAAAAACGTTTTCTTTATTTCCTGAAAAATGAACATTTTGGAGTTAGATGGTTTCTTCCCGACAACAACGATATGTTTGTTACCTTTTTAAATAATATAATGTGTTTGTTACCTTATTATGTGTTTGTTAAATCATAAACATAAATAAATATCCTTGAGTAAAGTGTTGTCTCCTCCACATGTAGTGTCGGGTGTAGAACAGGAAGTTGTCATTGGTTACCACAGTTACCATTAACATAGTATCCTACATGAGTTCTCTATCATAATGGAGACTATCTCTCCACCAAAAATATTTCATATCTCTATCATAATGGAGACTATCTCTCCACCCATCATATTTCATATCTCTATCATAATGGAGACTATCTCAATAGGACAATAATGCTGTAAATTTGTATGTTCACTCTCCTCCAAGTTCTGTACAACTGTATGAATGAGTGTGATTATCAATAAACAGAAATAAAAATAAAAAAAATAATGGAGACTATCTCTCCACCCAACATATTTCATTTATTAGGACCTAGTTTAGCCTACATTATATATTTATTCTATTAATCTTCACAGCAGAACATTCTAAATAAGGTCAGTGATCAGCTTCCATCTGTAATGTTGAAAACCACAATCCAAGCCTGAAATCTTGATGATTCAGACCTAAACATATATAAAGGATAAAAGGATTTAAAAATTAAGGAGCTGGATGAGTTGGATTATTCTGCTTGAACTTAATAAACTTTGTTCAGTTAAGATCCTGTTTGTTGTTATTCATTAGCACCCCCATAATCCTCCAGGTTAGCCTGTATGATACTCTTCATTCTCTTACACATGCTTGGGTTCTGAATAAAATCTCGTTAAACAATTCAACAGACGGTGATTTAAACCTTTGTACAATGGCAGTAATTTGTATTATGCAGATTACCAAAAAGATAGTGCTGGGGCTATGAGGTACAAGGCAAGTGTGGGGCAGTAAGGCAGTTTAAGCAAAAAGTGGAACAAACCCCACCCTAATCTACCTACATAATGATCCTATATACTACCTACGTAACTTAATCCTACAGTCGGCCACTGAGCATGAGGATCTCTCCCCTCCAGCCACAAATTGTGACCCTCAGAATCTGACGCTACACAAAAACCACACTAAGGGTAAAATAAAGAACAGAACAAAAAAACTGATGCCCTATCGGCACCAGTCTCTTAGGGGTTTGTTCACAAAAACTCTACCCCAACCTACCCCTGTAACCCGCAAGTCCCAACACTTACCTCTGGGGCCAAATGCTGCTCTAATTCCAGCTCTTAAAAGGAATTCAAAACCAAAACCAAACTTGTGTGTGCAACTCCCAACAAAAAAGTACAATCCAATTTCAATCAAAAAACTAATTTTGTTTTACAATCAAACTGACCTTAAGGACGAGCCCGCATTTGTCATGCACTCTAGGGCAGTGTTTCCCAACCTTTTTTGTCCCAGGGCACACTTTTCATAGCCTAAAAATCTCAGGGCACACATAGATATACGGTGTATAGGCCTATCTATATACATATACATACATATGTGTATGTATGTGTGTGTAAATATATATATATATACTTGGGGGATTAATAAAGTGACAACTTTTACAATATCTCCATTACCATTATCCAAATTAATTCCTTATTATTTTTTTAAAAATACATTTTGGAGAAAAAAATAGCTCATATGCAATGTGAAATGCCACCTAATTCTTAATCCTTTTCCTTGTCTTTATTATGGGCCAACTTGTGAAAGCTGCATGCTTTTATTGTGAAGGGTCTCAGTTCTCACAGCCTGCATATTTCCACGTGCTGAAAATAGCTGATCGACAAGCTCACAACACGTTGCGTCTGCAACGCGTTGTGAGCTTGTAAATCAGCCATTTTCAGCATGGAACACGTGTACGACGAAGAATAAATCAGGCATCACTGCGCTTCTGTGGAGGACTTTGTATGGACACTTGGACAGCTATTTTTCGTGGCACATTATGTTTAATCACAGAGAACCAGAAAAAAAGGCACAACAGATTTCGAAAATCAAGCCACTTTATCAAGACATCGTCAATGCTTGCCAGTCTTTCTACCAGCCTACTCAAAAGATCAGTATTGATGAGAGGATGGTGGCTAGCAGAGCCAGGATCTCCTTCAGGCAATACATGAAGGACAAGCCAAGCCCATATGGATACAAACTCTTTGTCCAGGCTTATTCTGCCACCGGGTATACTTGGAACTTTTTTGTGTATGAGGGGAAGAATTCCTTGTCAACAGGAGAGGGCTTGAGTTATACTTCAGTAATGCATCTAATGGACTTTAGATTGTTGGGTAGGGGATACCACCTATTCACAGAAATTTTTTACACAAGCCCTCTCCTGTACAACAAGTTGAAGCAGAACAAAACCCTGGCCTGTGGGACCATTCGGAAAATGAGAATTGGGTTCCCCAAAACCACCGAGAATGACCTTCCAAATAAGGCTGAGAGGAGATCTGAGATGGCTGAGGAAAGAGGAACTATTGTTTGTCAAGTGGAAGGACACAAAGGAGGTGACGATGTGCAGCAACATCAACAAAGCTTACAGTGGCAGAACAGTGCCCCGGAAAGTGAAGACCTTTGAGATGAAGAACATCACCATCCCTGATCCTGTATTTGACTACAGACACAGCATGGGGGGTGTTGATCATTCGGATGCCCTCATCCAATATTACACTGTCCTTCACAAAACAATGCGATGGTAAAATACATTGTTCTACCACTTTGTTGACATCGCCATTGTAAACGCCTACATAATTGCCAAACACCTGTCGGAGATGAAGAAGGAGACCCCCATGAAACAGAAGGCTTTCAGGGAAACACTCATAAGAGAGCTTATTCTTGCTGCTGGCCATTCGCTGGATCCTCCCCGCCCCACAACCGCCTGCTTGCCTGAGTTCCTGAAAGACTCAGGCGAAAACAAAAAGGCAAAACGGTGCTGGTGGTGTTACCACACAAAGGCAAAGCAAGAGAACAGGACCCCTGTCTACTGTCTGAACTGTGGTGTGCACCTCTGCCTGCAAAAAGACAGAAATTGCTTCAGGGAGTACCATCAACATCAACCCCAGCCAGCTCACCCAGGCTGAATCCCCAGTTCGCCATCTCTCTAGGTCGTCCTCAGACGAGCCCTCCATCGTCGTTTCCAGTCATCCCGGTTCTCCATACATCTGGCCAGTTCGTTGGTACTTTGTGCTCCTGCATCGCTCTTGAGTACATCCACGTATGTTAGCGTGGGACGTCCTCGTGATCGATGCCCATGTGTTGGTTCCCAGAGCACCAGCACCAGGACCAGGACGTCCTTGTGATCGATGCCCGTGTGTTGGTTTTCAGAGCACCAGCACCAGGACCAGGACGTCCTTGTGATCGATGCCCATGTGTTGGTTCCCAGAGCACCAGCACCAGGACCAGGACGTCCTTGTGATCGATGCCCGTGTGTTGGTTTTCAGAGCACCAGTTTGCTGGCTGGCAGTTCTTGATGCCTTTGGCAGTGTCCCGCTAGTCTCATTCTCCTGGCTGCTATTTTCTGTCTCACCCTTTGGTAATCCCTCATACAGAGTCTTGTTAGTAACATGTACAGTCTTGCTGACTGTACATACATGGCATACATCAACTCTCTACTTGTCCCATGCACTTTTCTTTTGTTGTACTGTACTGACTTGTTTGTTGTACTGTACTGAGTGATGCAGTTTTTGTTATTTGGGTAACTATGTCGCTCCAAATTAGCCTGGGATTATCACTATTTGTGTACTATTTTTTGCACTGCTCCAACTCTGGGTTAGGGTACTTTATTGTACTTTTTGAGGGGCACTATATGCCCTGCTTTGTCTGTTTGTGTGAACACAAACACAATGAGTTGATTGGCTGATTACCCCATAGCGGTGATTTTATTGGCTGAACAACGATTGAGGATAAAATTAGCCGGAATGGCATTTGTGATGATTTGATTGGCTGAGCAATGTGATGATATATTGTATAATGATGTATGATGATAAGAGCGCCCCTCATTTCACACAAGGGTGAACTTTATTGTACTTTTTTTTTTCCTTTTTCAGAGTCAGAATCAACTTTGTCACTTTGTCACACAGACATGTGTAACAGTGTGTAGCGATTGGCTATCGCACCCTCGCACACATACGCACACGCACCCACTCACACCACCGCAATTATTCATGTCCACGTACATTCCAGTGCTCACACAGACTAACGTCAGCGCAGCGACACGCCCCCGACGCCAGTCTGGCTTCTCTCTGACGGGCGCGCCATCTTGGATCAGTTCATTGATAAAACATGAGTCACTAATGAGTCACTAACGTTAGTCTGTGTGAGTACTGGGATATAAGTGGACATGAATACTTGCGGTGCTGTGAGTGCGTGCGTGCATGTGCGAGGGTGCGATAGCCAATCGCTACAAGTGTAAGGATGCTCGGCCGCAGTGGTAAAATAAGCTGCCCACAACTGGGGCCTGGGGGTTTAAACTTGTTTCTTTTTTCCACCCCAGTTCACCCAGTGGCTATATATCTCACCTTGACTCTCCTCTAGTTCCAATGCACTTTTTTGTGATAGGCAGTTTTAGTTGTTGGGGTA
This sequence comes from Electrona antarctica, assembly GCF_951216825.1. Classification (NCBI taxonomy): domain Eukaryota; kingdom Metazoa; phylum Chordata; class Actinopteri; order Myctophiformes; family Myctophidae; genus Electrona; species Electrona antarctica. The sequence goes on from NC_136807.1 coordinate 56,389,446, forward strand.
AATGTGTAGCTCCAACAGAGCCAGAGATTTGCACTATTTTTGTTGTAAAAAGAAAACTTGTTCTTTTATAGTTATACCTTCTCAGAGACTATAAGTTCTAGAATGTGTTTTACTAGAATGTTGCGGGCCTTTGGCCCGCTCATCCTAGCTCCCCGCGCGTCGCAAATCGGATGAAGTAAATTGTGGGAGCAAAGGTAGACAAAGTCACAACATTTAAAAATGTAGTTCTCAGTGTATTTTTAATGGAAACAGAGAAGGTAGGGATAAAGTATACATTGAGACATCTCCACCAGGTATGTTGTGAATGGAATGACAATGCTATGTCTGTGTTTGATTATCAGTTATGTAGACTAATCAACAATGAGACTTGTAAGAATGCAACAGCCTTACGTTGATGGGGATGGTTTGGGGAAGACGCAGTTGTCGTGGAAAGGCCAATTTAGCAAAAGAACAATTGTATTGGGCAGCTGATCCAGAGGAGGGCGTGGAGGAGTGGGGTGATGTGGAAGGGGTGTTTGTGTTTCTGGTTCCAGAGATTGTCATGGTTGAGCCTGCAGAAAAGGAGACACAGATAAGGGATGAATCAACCACACAATGTGACATGTCCACCACAGATCATGTGAAAGGTAGTGATATTTCTGGAAAGTGTTAATCAGTGTTAGCAGCAGTTATGTATTATTCAGAAATGACATATGTAGAAATGACATGTAGCAATGCAACAGCCTTACCTCAATGGGGATTGTAGGGCCAGGAAGAACAGCGCGAAGCAAGTCTCGAAAAACCACATTGGCAGTATGATGTTCCGGCTGTCCTTCTTTCTGCTTTATGGCATAGGTGAGAGCTTCTGGGTTACCTGTCGATTAATCGGCGATCGATCGATATGCACGGGAATCGATCTTGAAATAAAAAATCGAATAGTCATTAAAAAAAAAAAGCGGCCACTTTTGGTCCGCGAGCCGGCCCCATTTGGTCCGCGAGCCAGCTGCATGCTGGCGCCTCGCAGACCTCGCAACGCCTCCTCCCCTCTCCCCCTCACTCGTGGTAACAATGAAGTCAACAAGAACAGCTGCAGCCTGCAGCCCAAAATAAATCAAAAGTGTATGATTCTATCCATCCCCGATTCCCTGCCACTACAACCCCTTAGGATTCGGAACGCATCTTCTCCAAAGCGGGATTTATTGTCTCTTTTCTGCACTAATATAAGTACGGTAACTAACTATAATATTGCACTCTCAGAGACAGAGACGCTTTTTAGGTTGTGCGAACGGAGTCGCGCCTGAGACGGCATTTTTTTATTCGTTGAAATGGAACGGCTTTGTCTCTCTCTCTCTCTCTCAAAGCAATTCTCTCTCTCTCTCTCTCTCTCTCTCTCTCTCTCTCTCTCTCTCAAAGCAATTCTCTCTCTCTCTCTCTCTCTCTCTCTCTCTCTCTCTCTCTCTCTCTCAAAGCAATTCTCTCTCTCTCTCTCTCTCTCAAAGCAATTCTCTCTCTCTCAAAGCAATTCTCTCTCTCTCTCTCTCTCTCTCTCTCTCTCTCTCTCTCTCTCTCAAAGCAATTCTCTCTCTCTCGCTCTCTCTCTCTCTCTCTCTCTCTCTCTCTCTCTCTCTCTCTCTCTCATATTTCCATTTTGCACCAATATTATACTGCCATGTCTTAATACAGTGTTGCTTTTTACAATTAAAATAAGCAAATTAAGGTTGATCACAAAGTTAGTGTGCTACTTTGATGGGAATGCGACGCGACCTGCCTGGGTGCTGTGCGAACAGTGAATCATTATATAGTTTCTTACCTTGTGGCTCGTGCTGGTTTGAAGAAAGAAGAATTATAGGCATAATCCAATTATAATCCAAGGTTTGTTTGTCTGGAGGATGGAGATCCAACACTATGTCATATTATTAAAGTAGGCTAAGTAAACTTTAAGAAGAGCTGGTCGTCAGTGAGAAGCTGCTCCGCTCTGGTAATTGATCTGACCTATATTTGCACAACTGACTGGCATTTGTGACCAGATTTGATCGAAGGACTGCCATTGGATACTTTGATGGGAATGCGACGCGACCTGCCTGGGTGCTGTGCGAACAGTGAATCATTATATAGTTTCTTACCTTGTGGCTCGTGCTGGTTTGAAGAAAGAAGAATTATAGGCATAATCCAATTATAATCCAAGGTTTGTTTGTCTGGAGGATGGAGATCCAACACTATGTCATATTATTAAAGTAGGCTAAGTAAACTTTAAGAAGAGCTGGTCGTCAGTGAGAAGCTGCTCCGCTCTGGTAATTGATCTGACCTATATTTGCGCAACTGACTGGCATTTGTGACCAGATTTGATCGAAGGACTGCCATTGGATTTTTTTCATTTTTGTTTTTATCATGTCATATGAAAGCAGGGAATCATAGCTTCAAATTGACATATTGGTTGTGCAGTTTGACCCACTAGTTTTTGAGATATGGCTTATAGAGTAATGTCTTGCAGAGATACAGCAATCTGAGAATTTGGTCTTCAAAGATGCAGTTCCACGGTCAGTGGCATTTGGGGGCGCTGTTTCCTCTTCATTGCTAAAATGAGGTACTCTACCCCCCCAGGCGGGGGCAGTATTGAGTCGAAAACAAGAGTGAAGCTATAGTTATTAATTCTGGGTCAGGGTATAGTAAGGAAATGAGCCTTTATAAAATTGTCAAATTCAAAAAAGTAGTAGGCCTATACTATAAATTACCCAATTGATTTACTTAAGTTAAAGTACTACTACCCTATTCATACTAATGCATATAAGGTTGAAGTGGTTAATGTATGTTTTATAATAATTATCAAAATCTACAAAGTAACTATAGTAACTGAAAAATGTCAATGTTTTAGCACCTACATTATGTTATTGGGGTAGATTCAAATAGTAGTCAAAGTTGAATACATAATGCAGTTACCACAGTTTTTATTAAACGTCCCTTTGTTCTCAATAGAGGGGAACAAAAACAAAGATACACACCGTATTTGTAGCTTTGAATCTGTGTAGGTGAAGTTGAAACCAGTTCATCTTTGTAGCTCTGTAGCTTTGTGTCTTTTGCAACAGCTATACAAACGCTTACATTGACAGAATGGTAGACAGCATCTTTGCATCTGCCTGGCCTGGACTGTTAGCCGTTAGCTCCTGCCGCTAGCCGAATAGTACTAAGCCCGTTTTCAGCTAAATGCGGAAATGTCCAGGCTAAATAACTTATCGACGGGAGTCGTGTTAATATTATTTACTCGTCAATGTCATGTTCACTCCAAATAAACAAGTATTATGCACTTGATGCGGAGAGCCATCTTATAGAAGAGTTGCGATATTGAGGGGGCAGAAAACAGCCCGGTCACGTGGTTCATGTACTTGCACGAGCCCATTGCACGAGCCCAATGCAATGCATTCCGTAAACTTCCGGTTGTCCCTATTTGAGGCCTTCAAATAGGGACAAAGAAGGTTATGTAGAAGAGCCGCCATTGACTGACAGACTAACAGACAGACTGGCCCCATGAAGTAAACGGAGTTTGCGTAACTCTGATGAAGTAAAGCTTCATTCACGTTAATCATAATAGCATAATAATAATATCCGTTTCTCAAACAAATCTGAGAAATCCCAACGGCAAATATTCGGTAAAACAGCGACCCCTATTGTTCCAACAAAACAAGCAAGGATGAAGAGGCCTTAATGTTTATTAAATAAACATTTTTGTAATGTACTTAGACTAGTATTTTAGGTAGAAATACATAACGTGACTCAGGCCATTTACCTTATATATATACACACACAATATATACAATAATTACACCAGGAATAATTAATAGCCTAGTAATTATACTTATTTGGCAGCACCTGCAATTCAGTAACCTACAGGCCTACACATTTCAAAAGGCTTTCATATGCTATTACTATTTTTTCTAATAAGGTTTGTCCTTATAGATAGAAATGTGATCATTGTTGTATAGTTTTGGATATTAATTAATTAATTATTAAAGCACAGGGCCTCGCATTTCTCCCAGGCAGCTCTGATTGCGTGCGCCTCGCAGCAAGCTCGTCATAAAGCCTCGATTAAATGACGCTTTATTTCAGTTAATTTTACGGCAAGATAAGGAAAATGCCTTTCCTTTACACTTGCGTGTGCTGTTTCCACGAAGCCTCTGAGTTTATTTCAGTTATAAATGCAATATGCCGTTCGTCGTGTGTGTGCTGTGCTGCTTTGGATTATATATTTTTTATTTGAGAGGCTAATGCCTGTGTCAGGCAGTTTTATTTAATGTTGACTTGTTACGGTCGGATGTTTTATTGTAAGCCTAATTATTTGTGCGTCACTGCTTTCATGAAGGCTGCTACAATTGGGCGGATTGGGTGAAAGCAACAATTGTTGCTTATTGTTAAATAAAATAATTGAGACCAATCCAAGCATGCGTTTCTCTCTGCTATATCGTTGTTTTATGGGGCTCCACCGGGCGCGTCAGCGTCGCGTCACCGTCAGGGAATGTTCCCTTTTTAATCAATGAAGGGTGGCTCCACTGCCCGCGTTGCGTGACATTAACGCGTGCATTAAAATTGAACCGGTGCGTTTTTTGACGCACGCAACGGAGACGTCCGGTGGAGCCCTGGCGTAATTCATTGTGCGTCACTGCTCACCTCGCACCCCCCCCCCCCCCCCCCCCCCCGTCGGATGACGAAGCGTCGACGATCGATCGCGATTCGTTTCGAAGCGTCGATCATCAGAAGCGTGATCGAAGGTCAGCCCTACTGAAGACAGGGGACGAAAGCCAGACCCCCACTCTTGTAAGTGTCTGGCCTTGGGATTTATTGATGGTGGTGGCAAAAGCGGTGCGGACTGGAAACTGTCGTCTGGCCCACTCAAAGTAGGAATGTCTAGGATCAGGAATTAACTTGATTTGAGGGATCAGGACTTCCTTTTGTGTGGCTGCAAGTTTGCACAGCAGCAGTTTGTTGTTGAGGGTTCTCAGGAAAAACAGTTTGGTGCCATTGCAGAGTCCGTCTTTGGGGCTGATGTTGCACAGTAGCATCAAGGGCATTCCTGGCTTGAGGGTGATGAGGTGCCTGGGAAATCCATTGGGGCAGAGGGTGTTGAGGTATTCCACGTTGAACCGCATTCTGTCTTGGTAGTTCTCCAGGGTGTCAGCACTGCTCAGGTTGGTTGACAGACCTGGTACCCAGGTCTCCATTAGGTCGTTGATGGTGTCCACGTCCTTGTTGGTAGGGGCAAGCACTGATCGGCCATCCAGCCAGCCGGTAGTAGTGAAGTTGTTGGACATATTGGGAAATATAGTTTTGCAAAACATCTTCATGGAGCACTCCTCCGCTGTGTGGTCATCGTCTGTGTTGCTTTGAATGTGGAAATACCTGTCATCTGGGATGAAGATGAAGTCGTTTGCATCGTTGGCTGTACCATCACCAATGCGGAGTGTCCATTGGTCAAAGGCCTTCAGGTCTTGGTTTTCACTGGCCCTGACTCGCATGTTCTCTGTGAGGCTGGAGACTTGGAAGTGTTGCCAGAGGCCTGAGTTATTGAGGCAGCTGTTGACAATTTGGGCAGGATTAGCCCCTTGAACCACTGGAAGACACTGGCGGAAGTCGCCGGCCAAGATGATGATTTTCCCACCAAATGGACAGTCTGGCTTGTTCATCAGGTCTTTCAGAGTGTAGTCAAGTCCCTCTAGCAAGAAGCGGTGCAGCGTTTTTGAATTCTATGACCCATAGGTGGGCAATGGCTAGGCCAAAGATGTGTCTTTTGATGAGGTCATGCATGATCTGATCCTTCTTTAGTGAGGATTGCAGGTGACCGTGATGAAAAGGTCTGGCTTTCGCATGTGGCGGACTATGGCCATAGCGTCCTGGAACTTGCTGTGGTACCAGCGTGGACTGCCATGGAAAGAGCTAGCAAGGATGACTCTACCCACAGCAGGTTTCTGCTCATTGTGGTGGACAGAGTGAAATGGAGCACCCCGTTCCCGTCTACGCACAGCCACAACCTGTTGTAGTTGTTTGAAGCTGTCAGCCCGTAATGTCTTCTGGTTATTGCGCTGCCAAGTCAGCCTCTGGTTCTCGCATGTTATCCAGGCATTGAGGATCCATTCTTGGAACAGTCTGCCTGCCTGGAAAAGGTAGTCGCTCGCAGTGTGACGACTGTTCATGTGATAGGCAAAGAACTCACGGGCTGTGAGCCTTTTTTCATCATCCACATGCTTGAGAGCACAGTGCCAGCCAGATGTCCCATCAATGAAGAGGAGGGTGAAGTGGAGGGGCATGGCTTTGGGATGGCGGTCAGATATGATTTTCAGACCTCCACCACGTAAGTGGATGACCAGATCATGTGCCTGTTCGTTGGTGACAATGCAAAGTTCTTGGAGATTGGAGGGGGCATTGTAAACACCGGAATGTCCTCCCTGTGGCCTGGCTGCAGCACTTATGACAATAGTGCCTCGCTGTAGTTGTTCTTCTGGGGTTTCAAGGATTTGCTTGAAATCTTGGACAAATATATTGTGCAGGTGAATAACTTGCTGCACAGTGTGCAGCAGCTGCGCCATTGTGTCCTTGTCAGCAGTGGATGTTCTGTCGGGGAGAGTCATGTTTGCAAATCTGGTGGTGTTTTCCAGACTTGGGTCGAGGACATAAAGTTGGGCAAACACAGCAACAGGTTCTGGTTGGAGTGGCCCGATGCGCTAGATTACCTTTCCTTGGACAGTGGGAGTGAAGCGTGTGAATGTTTTCTCTTTGACCGCAATACTGGAGAGGCAGACAGCGTTGTTGATGACACGGCTGTGTTTCCGAAACAGTTTTGCCTGAGGGGTATCGTCAAACCACAGATCATTGATGGCCTGTGGGGGCCTAGGGAAGGCTGGTAGGCGAACCTTTCCATTCAAGCAGCAGATACTGGAGGTCTCCTTTTTGAATGTGAATGCGTGACAGTGGTCACACACACAGTTGAGCTGGCCAATACTCTGTGGTGTGTCGGAGAGTTGGTTGATAGTTAGTTGGCCGCTAAGAATCTGCACAGTGCAAGTTGCAATTTTGGCAGCAACTTGTGATTGTCGTCTTGCTGGCTGATGGGAACTGCCTGTGAAGGTAGATGGAAAGTATGGTGTGAAGTTAATTTCATGAGAGTCATGCAATAAGTAGATTGTGGTCAGTATGTGAATGTGATGTTTTTGTTGAGGCAGGCAATGGAAATGTGTGGAGGCATTACATTGAACTGTGTATGTGTAGTGGGACAATGTGATAGTTGTATTAGAGTTATTGAGGTGAAAGTGTAGATGTGAGTGTAGTGCGTTGGTTACCTGTGGTTTCTGCTGTGGCCATTGGCTGTGTTGTAGCCATCATGTGCTGCTGTTTGTCCAGGTTATGCTGAGCTGAGAAATTAAGATGGGAGTGTATGTGACTATATCTTCAGTACATGTAGGTATAACATACACACATATGCGCAATGCATCGAGGCAGAGGGCAACATATCTGAGGCCTTACCTCTGGTCCGTCTCACTCTGTCACGTGTTTGCTCCCGCCTGCGCTGACCTGGGTATGGATGTCAGTAGTGTGTGTAGACACAGAGGTACAAAATGTTATCGACATGTTATGCAGAGATATTGTCTCTGTTGTTAATTTTATTGAAGAAGAATGGAGTCGGGTGTGATACAGCATATGAAATTCCCAAGGATTATGGAGATGTTTTAATTTAAAAAAAAGGTTGAGAAATGAGCGATATATGACCCTTTACAATCTCAACGTTTGAACAGAAAGCCGCTCCTCTGTTGCAACAGGAGACGAGCTGTTGCCATGTCTCATAGAAACAAGTAAATAGGTCTATAAACATACTCCCAAAAGAGTATGTCTGCCATATCAATATTCATTTTAATGACACCACATTAACATTTCCAGCATATTTTGATTGTCCACAAATATAAAGTTCTTCCTTCTTTTTACATATTTTCTTGCACATTGTTATAATGATCATTATAAATATATATCCCCCTGCAGACAGAGTTCATAGTTTTAATGAATGAATGTGATGCATTGTGAGCTGGTAGATCTGCTATTTTCAAAAGTAATCTTTGAAAAAAGTGACAATTGTGGAATATTTTTGAAACATTTTATTGAAACATTTAAAAACACAAATCTGTCATGGGGGTCACTGGCTTAGTTGGGCAAATGCATTCATCTGGGGGTCCTTGACATGGGAATGTCGCTGTGTGAGGATCACTGTTTTAAACAACATTAGGAGAAAAGCCCAAATAAGCACTTTAGAAACAAGAAAATAAACCACAACTACCAATATTTACAAGCAAATTTATAATAAACAGCAAACAGACATGGCAACACTCCAGCAGCGAGCCGCTCCACTCCATAGTCGCTCAAGTGTAAAATCAAACAGTGCTTTTTGCATTTAAGAGGTGGTCAGACCCAGGTGGAATCGGTATGCGCTGAGTGTTTTTAGGTCAAGGGGCTTAATAGCAAATAGCGCAAAGCGAAAATAATTAACATATGGACACTCCCCCAATACTAAAATATTCAGGAATGTGGTATTCCATATGATTGAGCGTTCACCACGGCTTCCATAATAAGAAAAGGCACAGAGCGAGGCCAAAATCTGTATTACCGCTTGGGTTTTTCGACCCTCTTAATCGGGCTCAGTAAGTCCCCGACGACACACTGCATCCGTTACCCTCACTTTACGTGAAAAGTCCTAACTATTACTCAAAGTATATTTCGGCTTTCTGAACACATGCCCTGCTACGTTTCCTTGCTGCGCCTGACACAGCCAGTGTGAAGGCAAACTGCAGCAAATTAAATATGCAAGAATCCAAATTCTACGCCCATTCGCATTTGAGTCTACCGAAGTATTAGGTGAGAATGTGATCATTGTTCAGGTTGTGTTGCTCTGAGGGATTGAGGAGCACTCAGTAGAATTAGTTTCAATAGGATTGGGACTGCACTTTTATTCAATGTTTTTGCTAAATAATGAACAAAACCTTACTTGCCCAGGTTAAAATGCAGACACGCTAAATGCTGATGGCCGTATTCACTATAAACAATGCATTCACAGAGATTAAACATGTTAATGGTCACTGGTTGTCTGGCATTGGACAGATCACCTGTTAATGATCACATTATGGATGAACTGAGACCATTTTACACCTCTTTGACTCTGATGAGTTTCAGCAGAACTACAGAATTCACACAGAACATATTATCCTTTGTGAAATGTTAAAGGTGATCTATATCGACCTCACTCTGACCGTCACTACGGTCATAACAACGAATTATGCCCTCATCTTCCTCTTCTCGAGACCAATATATCAAAAATGTCATGCCCACATGACCCGGGGAGGCGGTCTCACCGTATAAGTTATGCCCGGTGAGGGCGGCTCCGCCTCTTTGCCTCTCTCGCCTCATGAGGTCTCATGAGGCGAGAGAGGCAAAGAGGCGGAGTACGGTAGGTGAATGGTATCGTATCTGTTGAATATATATACTGTTAATGCGGACTGCTTGGTTTTCGCTAGTAGTCTTTTCCACACTCACTGCTTTGGAAACCCGTACACTGCGGTGCATGCGCCTTGCGTCCCTGTGGGTTGCAGTGTTGTGTGACTTTATAGCCTACTGTGATTGTTTGCTAAAGCTAAACACGTTGTTGTTGTGTATACTTGTGTTGTTTTGCCTACAGGGTTTTTCCCTTTCAGTTAGGCTGCCTTAAGAGTTCAGTTTGTTGCTGAACGGCCGGGATACGACTTCTTTTTTTTGTTATTGTTTGTACCCGTTGTTGCGCTGTCCGCAGCTGCGGGGGTTAAGTGGAGGCTCCATCCAAGTTGGTGGTAGTCCTGTCAATTCTGCGTGGGTTCGCATGCAATGTAGTTATCCACACTAGTATTTCTAGTAGAGTCACAAAGTGATATTTTCTTAACTTGTCCTCCCTCCATACCGAGTGTATTGTGAGTAGGTGAGAAGAAGCTGTTTGCTTCTGTTATATAGTCTCTGAAAGAATCACTCAGTTGTTGGCAAGTAGTACTTTACTTTCGGCTCCACATGTAACAACAACAAGCTTGGTCAACATCATCATCAAGAATGCAGAACATCCGGGGCACACAGTACACTCTGACCTGTAACCCACAGTCCCCATAGATATTCCGTTGCTGCCCTCTAAAGGCCAGGCTGCATTGGCAGTTCTTGGAAAGTAACCAAACCCCAATATATCACATTTCCTCCCCTTTAAGTTCACAGCCTAAACTAAGCAGGAAATATCAAACCCTCTTGCCCATAACACACAATATATTTTTCAATAATCAACCGAACACATTTTCTCTCTCTTCTTTTTTTTTTTTTTTTTATATATAGGAAGGAAACGCCCTTCCAGTGAGATCAGAGCGCATTGTTGCTCTATTCCTGGAATGATCTCACTTTAACTAACAAAGTCTCTGAAGTGCGCTGGTGCACGCCTCTCCCGCTCCGACCGCCTCAACTCCGTCACCGCAGGGGTGTCCCGCTGAACCGCCACCTCTGGCGTAGGCTGTGAGTCCATCGGGTCACTAAGCTGAGGTCCACTGACGTCCATCACCGTAGGCAGGGGCCCCCCAGCGCCTACCTCCGTGTCCGATGACACCATCGCTCCCTCCTCCGGCATCCCGCTGGGCACCGTGTCCATCAGCCTTGCACGGACCTGATCCACATGCCTCTTCATGACACGGCCATTTCCTACAATGACCGTATAGGACACTGGGCCTGATGAGCTGTGGATGACTGCAGGGATCCACTTAGGACCATAGGAGTAGTTCTTGATGTACACTTTATCTCCAGGTGCAAAACATCTCAGGGCCTTGGTTGTGTCATGGTACTCCTTTTGTTTCAGCTGCTTTTGCTGCACCTTTGCCTTTACATCCGGCATGAGCAGGTCGAATAGGGACCGGGGCCTCCGAGCCATCATCAACTCTGCGGGTGACACACCTGTAGTAGCATGTGGTGTGATGCGATAACTGAATAGAAACCTTGAAACTCGAGTTTGTATGGTCTCACCTTTGATCTTCAACATGCCGCCTTTAAAAGTCTGCACGGCCCTCTCGGCCAGCCCATTAGAGGATGGGTGAAACGGGGCTGACCTCACATGTTGAATGCCATTGTTCTTCATGAATGACTCAAATTCTGCACTCGTGAAACAGCTGCCATTGTCCGAAACAGCCATTTTTGGTAAACCAAAAACGCTAAAACTCTGACGCAGCTTCTCTATGGTGGCGTTGGATGTGGATGTTTTCATGGGGTAGACGTCCATCCACTTTGAATGAGCATCCACTATCACCAGGAACATTTCTCCGAGGAATGGCCCTGCATAGTCCATGTGGATTCTTGACCATGGGGCCTCAGGCCACTCCCATGGATGTAGTGGCGCACTGGGTGGAGACTTTTGTTGTTTTTGACATTCGTCACACGCCCTCACTTCCTTCTCCACCTCTTGGTCCATACCAGGCCACCATACATATGATCTCGCCAGACCTTTCATTCTGGACATGCCTGAGTGGGACTGATGCAGTAACTTTAGAATCTTCCCTCTTCCCTTAGTGGGAATAATCACCCTGGCTCCCCAGAGTACACAGCCGTCTTTCACGCTCAGCTCCATCTGACGCTGGTGATATGGCTGGAACTGAGGGTCTGTTTTTGTTGGCCAGCCCTTTAAGACGTACTCATGGACTTGTGCTAAAATCACGTCTTTTGCTGTCCAACGCCTTAGCTGCTGGTTGTCTACCAGTGAATCATCGATTAAATCCATCATCAGCACTTGCTCCGTTTCCTCTTCTTCCCTCACTGTCTCACGCAGGGGCAGCCTGCTTAACGCATCAGCATTTGCATGACTTTTTCCTTCTTTGTACACTATGTTGTACTCATAAGCGCTCAGGTGAACCGCCCACCTCTGGACTCTGGGGGAGCCCATTTGAGGGATGGCCTTCCTCACATCGAAAAGAGAGATCAGTGGCTTGTGATCCGTATAGATAGTGAACGTACGTCCATACAGATATTTGTGAAATTTCCGTATCCCAAACATCACTGCCAGGCCTTCTTTGTCCAGTTGTGAGTATCCCTTTTCCGCAGGAGCCAGCGTGCGGGACATGAACCCCAGGGGGCGCTCGCTTCCATCCTCCATCCGGTGTGACAGAACAGCACCCACTCCATAAGGTGAAGCATCACAGGATAGAATTAATTCCCGATCAGCTGAGTAGTGTACCAGGACTGCAGCCGTGGTCAGCAGGGCCTTGGAGTCTTTAAAAGCCTCCTCTTGCTTCCTCTTCCATGACCAAGACACATCCTTTCTTAATAGTTCATGCAGTGGGGCCAGCAAGGTCGACAAGTTTGGCAAGAACCGGCCATAATAATTTAGGAGCCCTAAATAGGACTTCAGCTCAGTGACAGTCGTAGGGGCCGGGGCGTCCACTATGGCCTTCACTTTTGTTTGTACAGGGTGCAGCCCCTGGGCATCCACTCTGTGGCCCAAATACTCCACTGCCTCCTGCATGAAAATGCACTTATTTCTTCTTAATCTCAGTCCGGCCTCTTTCAGTCTAGTCAACACAGTGGCCAGGTTTGCCAGGTGGTCAGCCTCAGTTTCCCCGGTAATCAGTAAATCATCGAGATAAATAGCCACAAAGGGAATTCCTCTTAACAGACTTTCCATAGTCCGTTGAAAAATGGCTGGCGCTGAGGCCACCCCGAACGGCAGCCGGTTGTATGTGAACAGTCCTCTGTGCGTGTTGACTGTCAGGTATTTCTTTGACTCTTCATCCATTAGGATCTGCTGATAAGCGTGACTCATGTCCAATTTAGAGAACTGCTTCCCTCCGGACAGGGCAGCTAACAGGTCTTCCAGTCTGGGTATGGGATACTGCTCCAGGGATGAGACTGTGTTTACCGTGAGCTTGTAGTCTCCACATAGCCGTATAGTCCCATTAGGCTTCAGGATGGGGACCACAGGTGCAGCCCACTCGGAATATTTCACTGGTGTGATGACCTTGTCATTTAACAACCTGTCTATCTCCTCATCCACCTTAGCACACATGGCATAAGGGACAGACCTCGGCCTGAAGAACCTGGGGGTTGCATCCAATTTTACATGTATAGTGGCCTTTGTGCCTTTAAGGGTGCCCATCTCTTCCTTGAATACTTCCTCGTTCTGGCTCAGCACATGCTGTAGTGTTATTTTGTCCCCTACCGTCATGTTTTTTACAGCTGCCCGTGCTCCGTGTCGGGCCTTTATCTCTTTCCAGTTTAAGTGTATGTCCTCCAGCCAGCCTCGACCCAGCAAACCGGGGCCCTCTCCTTTCACCACCACCAGTGGCAGTGTCTCTGTTTGCCGCTTGTATGCAACCTTGACCTGAGCAACCCCTATCACTCCCACAGGGTCTCCTGTGTAAGTCTCCAACTTGATTCTGATAGGTTTCACCTTCGGCCTCTTTGTCTCACTCCACATTCTGTTGAACTGATTTTCATTTATCACTGTAAGACTGCAGCCTGTATCTATCTCCAAGTCAACCTTTTTTCCATTTAGTTTCATTTCCACCATGTAGGGATCCACTCTTCTCAGATGCATTTCACTCATGCGCCCCAGTCTGAATGTCATGCAGCCTAATGAAAATGATTCATCTTCTGAGCTGTTCTCGCCCTCATCCTGATTCTCATGCACTTTGTGTGAGCGATAACTGGGCCTCTGTTTCCTTTCTCTCTCTGTTGGTCTTCTACCCCCTTGGGTAGTCTTATTTCTTCCGCTGTGTGTCTGGTCCCTTTGCACCGATAACACTCACGGACCTCCTCCTTGAATGCAGCCCGAGCCTCACGTGGACCTTCATTGACGTTGAAACACTTCCCTGCGTCACCCACGGATTGAAGATCCCTTGCATTCTTGTTTGCAGTCTCTACTGATATGGCAATTTGCAAAGTTTTTTCAAAAGTGAGACCTGTTTCAGCCAGGAGTCGTCTCTGCGTCCTGTCGTCATTTATTCCACAGACCATCCTGTCCCTCAATCTTCCCTGCAACGTGTCACCGTAGTTACAGTCCTGAGCTAGCCGACGCAGCTCGGCCACATAGTCCATCACTGCTTCATCAGACTTGCGATTACGTGAATCAAACTTGAATCTTTGAACAATTTCACTGGGCTTTGGATCAAAGTGATTTTTTAGTAAGAGTACAATCTCCTGAAACGTTTTGTCCTTAGGCTTTTCTGGGCTGAGAAGGCTCTTCATTAATCTGTAAGTAGCTGGACCTACCACACTTATCAATATGGCTCTTTGTTTGTCCCCGTCGGCAATTCCATTTGCCGCGAAAAACTGCTCCAAAATCTCGCAATAATCCTCCCACGTCTGGGATTTCTCATCAAACGCTATTAGCGTGCCTATGGTAGCCATCCTTTATCCTCGTCGCCAAATGATGTTATATAGTCTCTGAAAGAATCACTCAGTTGTTGGCAAGTAGTACTTTACTTTCGGCTCCACATGTAACAACAACAAGCTTGGTCAACATCATCATCAAGAATGCAGAACATCCGGGGCACACAGTACACTCTGACCTGTAACCCACAGTCCCCATAGATAGTCCGTTGCTGCCCTCTAAAGGCCAGGCTGCATTGGCAGTTCTTGGAAAGTAACCAAACCCCAATATATCACAGCTTCAGTCACGTGAGTTCCCTCAGACCGCTGTGCGCAGCAGGTGGGATTTGTTTTTGTTACTTACTATTCTGCTATTCCCTCTCATACGTTCGCGTATTGTGAAAAGACGTTTTGATTAACATTGTTATTATTTTATGCATACTGCTATTTACTACCCCTGGTGCTACGCTGTCCGCAGCTGACAGGGTTTGTTTTTGCTACGTTAATTATTCCCTCTCATACGTGCGCGTATAGTGAGTAGACGTTTTTGGTTAATATTGTTATAAAGTGTTGCATACGGCTATTTGCTACCCCTGGTGCTACGCTGTCCGCAGCTGGCAGGGTTGTTTTTTGTTATGCTAATTAGTCCCTCATACGTTCGCGTATAGTGAGTGGATGTTTTGGATTAATACTGTTATACATTTGTGCATACTGCTATTCGCTACCCCTGGTGCTACGCTGTCCGCAGCTGGCGGGGTTGTTTTTTTGTTATGCTAATCCCCTCTCATACGTTTATGTATAGTGAGGGGGTGTGTTGAGTTTCGCATATTATTACCCCTGTTACCACACTGTTCGCAGCGGGTTGGGTTTTGCGTTTTCTGTTCCCTCAAGTATGTGCGCGTACGGTGAGTAGGGTTGGTTTCCTTGTATATTGCGGCCCCTGATACTGCTGTTCGCAGCTGGTGGGGTTCCTGCATATCCCTCGGGTGCGTTCGCGTACTGTGAGTAGGGCGGTAATTGAGCTACTATGGCTTCCTACGTCTGCTGCTGTTGTCAGGCAGCCATGGACCCCTGTGATGGCCACCGGGAATGTCCTGTTTGTTTGGGCAGAGCCCATGTACGGCGGGACGTTGAGGACCCCTGTGATGCTGCCATCGACTTGCCCTATGCCGAGAGGGCTCGGCGTGCAGCGCTGGGGGGGGGAGTTGGCTCCCCCTGCCCAGGAACCGGTGCTTGGCCGTAGTGACAGGCATTCTAGAAAACGCCATCGGCGTCGCTCAGGTGACCATGATTATAGGAGGTCTCGTGAGCACACCTCTCAGGCCCCTAAGCGTTCTGCTCACGCCCAGGAGGTCAGGGAGATGCAGGGTGCCACTCAGAGGGAGATTTTGGCTGCTATTCAGTCCCTCAGTGAGCGGATGGGGAGGTTTGAAGCTGAATGCTCCTCAACTGCGGTGTCGCATAAGACTGTGTCCTCGCAGGCATCTCCCTTCAGGGGGGTGCCTGGCCCGGAGGATGACCCAGATGTACTTTCCATCCATGCGCCTGGCTCCCTTACTGGCAGCGGTCCACGTTCTGACCACGCTTCAGTCTCAGGCAGCACCAGATCTGCGCTCTACGAGGAGGAGGTGGACTCGTCTTGGCCGTGTTATCGGCAGCTAAACTATTGGGTATGCCCCGAAGTCTGCCTCTTCGGCGGGTGTCTTCAGTTCGGTGTCCCAGGCTCGCCCGTCCCCTACTGTTCCGGAAGCAGAGGGGTATTCGGGGATGCTAATGACTAACTGGGGGAAGCCTGATAGTGACTCCTTATTTAATGCTGGGTGCAGGTGCCTAGCAAAGATGGCTTATCCTCCCGAGTCCGGCTTGGGAGACATGCCACCGGTCGAGCAGGGCATGGCCGCATTGACCGATCTTGGCCCTGACCGAGATACCACTGTCCCACGTTGCCCCAGTAAGCAGTGCGAAAAGACTGATCGTCTGGTGTGTTGCACGTACAATTCAGCAACCCGTGCAGCTCGCTCGGGGAACGCATTGGTCCTCCTCTTGGCTGCTCTAAGTAGGACAATGGGGACGGAGGACACAGACTCCCGGTCCCTGATAGATGCTGCGGTGTTGGCTCATTCTCAGCTCACACGGGACATTGGCGCCGCCATGTCATCAGCCATGTTGGCTCGTCGTCAGGTCTGGCTGGCTCAGATGCGTCTCCCTGAGAACATCAAGAAGGAGCTGCGGGAGCAAGCAGTTGTGCCTGGCCATGTGTTCCATCCAGACTTCCAGGAGACGCTGGACAGAACTGAACGCTGTGCTCAGACACGGGAAAGCGTTCAACGGTTTCGCCGGTCTGTTACCTCCAGACTCGGACCACGGCGTTCCTATCAAGGCTCAGGGCCCCACCAAGGGTCCTGGGGGCACCAGGCTGAGGCGTTTCGGGCCCCCAGTTCGGCCGCCCGGCAGCAGCCCCACCGGCAGCAAGGTTCTAGATCCCGAGCCACTAACAGAGGTGGCCCTCAAGGGCGTCGCCCCCGCAAGGGCACAGGGCGCCAAGGGGGCTCTGCAGGAGAGTTCGGGGCCGGCCGTCGAACGTCTCTCCCGGCTTTGCTTGGACAGCTGGGTAGAGCGTACATCAGACCCCTGGGTACTGGAGACAGTCGCCAGGGGCTACAAATGAAGGTCCTCCCTTATCTTGACGACTGGCTGATCGTCGCACCGTCTCGCAGCCAGGTTACGGCAGACACAGAGCAGGTGTTGTCTCATGTCCGGTCCTTGGGTTTCCGAGTGAACCTAAAGAAAAGCAACCTCGAACCCAGGCAACAGACTGGGTTTCTCGGCCTGTGTCTCAATTCAGTGACCATGGTGGTCTCTCTGTCCCACTCGGCCTGCTCAGGGCCAGACCTCTCCAGAGGTGGCTGAATTAATTCGGCCTCGATCCCAAGCGGGACCGGCATGTGAAGCTGGTGGTGACAAGGCCTTGCCTTCACGCTCTACGGCCGTGGAGGGACTGCACAATGCTGACACGAGGGGTCCCGCTTCGGGACCTTCCGTTCAAGAGGACGGTGGTGACGACGGATGCCTCCCAGACCGGCTGGGGAGCCGTATGGGAAGGCAGGACAGCGAGAGGTCAGTGGGCACTTCCCTGGACGTCCGAACACATCAATGTGTTGGAGCTGAGGGCTGTTCACCTCAGCCTCAGGGCTCTCCTCCCCTTTATCCACGACAAGCATTTCCTGATGAGGTCAGACAACACTTCAGCGGTCTATCATATAAATCACCAGGGGGCACGAAGTCACTTTGTTGCCTACAGGTGGCTCAGGAACTGTTGTGGTGGGCCGCGCCTCGCTTGGCCTCCCTCAGGGCAATCTATGTGCCGGGAGTGGTGAACACGGCAGCAGACCTTCTGTCCAGGTCCGCCCCCCTCTCCGGCGAGTGGAGACTTCACCCACAGGTGATCTCGCAGATATGGACCCGCTTCGGCCGGGCCCGAGCAGACCTGTTCGCCTCTCGAGAGAATGCTCACTGCGAGCTATGGTTCTCCCTGACGGGCCAGGGGGGCCCCTTGGGCCTGGATGCTCTGTCAGGAGAGTGGCCGGACGTCTTGATGTGCGCTTTCCCTCCACTGCCCCTGATTCCCCAGGTATTGCATCGGGTGAGGCTGGGTTGCTACAGGATTCTGTTGATTGCACCCCAATGGCCAGGGAGACATTGGTTTCCAGACCTCCTTCAGCTGGTTCAGGGGTCTCCATGGACTCTGCCGGCCAGAGCAGACCTCTTGTCCCAGGCAGAGGGTCAGATTTGGCACCCCAAGCCGATGACTCTGCAGCTCTGGGCCTGGCCTCTTCTGAGCCCCTCCCTCAGGGGCTAGATGAGGCCGTCCTTGACACAATGCGTAATGCCAGGGCGCCTTCCACCCGTGCCAATTACGACCACAAGTGGAAGTGCTTCTCTGCCTGGTGTGCTGCCCAGCAGGCGAATCCTGTCACCTGCAACGTATCCCTGGTTTTACGTTTTCTCCAGTCCCTCTTGGATGCTGGCAGAGCAGCCAGCACCATCAGGGTGTATTCCGCCGCTATTTCCCTCCGGCATGAGGAGGTTGATGGGCTACCAATTGGTAGGCATAGTTTTGTCACTCAGTTCATGGCTGGTGTCAAGCGGCTACGCCCCGGACGGGCCTTGAGGGCCCCTGCTTGGGATCTCCCTCTGGTACTGCGGTCCTTGATGGGAGCCCCGTATGAGCCGATGGATCAGTCAGATCTGAAATCCCTCTCTCGTAAGACGGCACTTATTTTGGCGCTTTCCTCTGCCAAATGCGTCGGTGAGCTGCAGGCCTTGTCAGTCAGCCAAGACTGCATGAGGTGGAAACCCGATGGCACAGGGGTGTCGCTGTGGCCTAACCCGGCATGTCTGCCCAAAGTAATTACTCTGCATACGGTGAACCGAGTGCTGGAAATTTCGGCATTGCGTTCTGCTCTGGGCCCCCAGGAAACCGTGGAGGGCCTTTCTACATCGTGTCCAGTCCGAGCACTTTGTGCTTATGTGGATCGCTCACAGGCCATACGAGGCACAGGCACGCAGCTGATTGTCTGCTATGGGGGCAAGATGTTGGGGCTTCCCTTGTCCAAGCAACGGCTGTCGCATTGGCTTGTGGACACAATCTCTGCAGCCTATATTGATCTAGGCCAGCCGGTCCCGGAGAATGTGGTGGCCCACTCCACAAGGGGGGTGGCCACTTCTTGGGCTGCACTAAGAGGAGTGTCCATGGAGGACATTTGTGCAGCGGCTTCATGGACTGTGCCTTGCACATTTGCGAGGTTCTAGAGACTGAACGTGGAATCCCAGCTATCGCTGGGTTCCACCGTCCTGCTTGCAGCTGCCCAGCGAGATGGTGATGGGGCTGAGTACCCTGTTCCTCGCGACCAGGTTGGTATAAGTCATCCGTTGTTATGACCGTAGTGACGGTCAGAGTGAGGTCGATATAGATCGTAAGTTATGTCTATAACTATGGATCTATGAGACCGAATGATGACCGTCACTATCTCCTGTCGCTCGGAACGTTCTGAGGCGTTCGAGGCTGGAGGCGGAGCCGCCCTCACCGGGCATAACTTATACGGTGAGACCGCCTCCCCGGTTCATGTGGGCATGACATTTTTGATATATTGGTCTTGAGAAGAGGAAGATGAGGGCATCATTCGTTGTTATGACCGTAGTGACGGTCATCGTTCGGTCTCATAGATCCATAGTTATAGACATAACTTACGCTGTAAGGGCTATGTTTTGTTAAAATAGCTCTATTAATCATTTATATATTTTTTGTTCAGTAACAGAAGTCTTCCCGTGTATGATGTCTCCATACCTACTTCACTAACACCATTATTATGCTTTCATAATGTGAAATGTGATAAAAATACAATTGATTAACCATAATATGAAGGAGGAAAGGCCTGGGCTCTGCAATATTTAATAACTTATATGTATAGACCATATTTCTTTAACATGTTTTATTCGAAAAATCTCAGGTGTTCTTACAACATATATCACTAGAAAATGCATTATATACAAGTTTCACCCATAGACACCCAGTATTGAAATGAAAAACATAAAGGTGTAAATGGACAATCATCTCCCCTCAGAGGAGGAAAGAAGGGTGGACATGTTTGACACGTCTTCAGTCTGAACTGATCTAAGCTGTTTGTATTGATGATGATGATGATGATGATGATGATGATGATGAAGATGAAGATGATGATGATGATGATGATGATGATGATGATGATGATGATCTAAACAAAAGCTAAAATAAAAAGATCTCTTTACTTGTAATGTTTATTAAAATAACACAAAATCAGAAGTCAAAGTAAAATATAATAGGAGTTACACCCCAATGGAATTGTACAAAACATGTCACATGGATGTAGTGAATATGTCACACTCCCACTGAAATGATTATATAAAATGTTAACATGTAAGTAATAAATCCTTTCTAACAAAGCTATTGTCACACTGTTATATGGTAATGTATTGGTGTGTGTGCTCTTCTTAGGTCACCTGTATAATAATAAAAACTAAATGCTGCTGGTTTATAATAAACCTTAAAAACTTTAAAGGAGTAGTTCATAAAAAACATCAACTCACAGCAAAATCAATAAAGGAAACATATGCGCGCGTGTGTGTGTCATATCCACTTGGGTGATGCATTAGTTATCATGAACTATCATTAAATCATCATTAATTCCTTGTCTTCTTCAATCAATTAATGCTTAAGTAAGTAACCCATTACTTAACCATTACTTAACACTAGGATGTCTGAAAAAAATGCACTACTACTATGACGGCTAACAGTCAGGATGACCGTGTTTTTCGTGATATTTGATTGGCCATTCTCTCCCCCACTGTCTACTGATCTTCACACCTCTCTCTGCACCCGTTGATGGCTTGCCATTGTCTTCTAAATGTTACATTCCAACTAATTCAAGGCAGCAGTTTCAACTCGACAGGACAACTCAAGTTATTTTTTATTTTTTATTTCAGTTTACCAAACTATAATTATAGTGACGGTGTGAGCGCTAAATTGAATACCCTTGCGCAGCAAACACTGTCCGACTTTGTATTGAGCCAATAAAATAGGCTACCACACGTTATTGCCAGAGCCAGGCACATTGCTCAGACAAAATACGACATTAGTTATATATTGTCATTTTTATATAGAGGGGGAAACATCGATGTAATTAATATATATTTGATTGATTGTGCCAAAAAAAGGAAAGAGCTGTGCGTGCGTGCATGCAAATCAGAAAAGTTTACAGACAAAGGAGTTGGGAGTTTGGGAGCGGCTAGCCTTCTATATAATGCTGCGCACATATTAGCCTATATATATTTTAAAAATACCCAGCATAATTTTTGGGAAGGCTAAGCCTGGCCTAGCCTTACATACCCGCCGCCTATGATCGATTTAATTTATATATATTTGATTTATTGTGCCAGCAGAGAGGTCCGTAGCAGCAGCACGGTTTATATATACACCATAGGATAGATCAAGTCATGTGACGCATCACCGCCACAAATAGTGCTACAGCGTTATCTAAAATGCACTTCCGCATACCTCACCGTCAGTTACTTGGATATTCTCTCCCTCTCCACGAGAGAGGGAGAGAGAAAAAAAGAGAGCCGTGATGCGTGGAAATCAGTTCCACTGGTCGCGTGCAGAAAAGTTTACAGACAAAGAAGGACGGACAGAACTGTTCTTCTGACTGACAAAACATTTAGAAGTTCGGGACGTCTATCGGGTTGGACTGATTTCAAACACTGTCATTTTTATTTGGCATCGCGCATCGGCAAGCATTCTCGCTCCAAGGAAAGGAAATGTCGGTCGGGTCAAACAGACCATGCTATAAACTTTATTATTCCAGGATAATTGATTCATTTTTATCATCGCCACCTTACATAATTATGCTATAAAGATGGCGTGTATAGTCAACATGTATTTATATCTATTGAGCTATGCGCTTGGTGGAAACAATACCACACACCATATTTCTTTTTCCGTTTTGAAAAATAAAGTCAGACATCGTTATTTCTGCAAAACGCATATAACAAATATAACATATAAAACAACATTTAGTTTATGTACATTCGTAATGTAAGTTTGCCTAGATACATGTGGAAGTAGTTGGAATGCAAATGACACATTAGCTTGAACAATGCCCGTCTCCAGCCGGGAGGGAGGTGTGAACTTCACTGCTTGCGGGGGAGAAAGAGTGAGAGTCTAAGAGCAGTCCCACGGACCGAAAAAGAGCATTTTAGTAGAATTATGTCTAAAATCATATTTCCAAAACGTTTCAGATGGAAAAAAAAACAGAGATGGTTTGAATCGAACATTTAGAAAAAGTCATGCAAGGGGAACTTTCTCAGGACTTCATGGGCAAAGAAAATCCACTTCAAAATTTCAAAATCGGTCAGCCAGACCGCTCCGACGCGCTAGTGTTAACCTCCGTTAATCTATCAGTAGTTAAGCCTGTTACTTAATGTGGTGTGTTTGTAGATCTGTTATTATCGGTCAGTTCTATGAGTGCTCATAGGATTAGTGAGTTGACTCAGTCTCCGAAACTGGTTCTAAAACTCCCGGGGGTCTCGCATGTTGGGCTGGCTCACCTGGGGGTCGCAGGAGGATCATCAATTAACTACCAGTTAATTAACGTTTAGTTAAGGGTTAGTTACTAGATGCTTGTCCTCCAAAATAAAGTCACTTTCATTTCATTATTAATTAATGTTTAATTAATGTTTAGTTAGGGGTTAGTTACTAGATGCTTGTCCTCCAAAGTAGAGTCACATTAATTTCAGTATTAATTCATGTTTAATTAATGTTTGGTTAGGGGTTAGCTACTAGATGTTTGTACTCCAAAGTAAAGTCACACCACTTAACTCATGTTTAACATTTAAATCACAACAAAACAAGACAGCTTTTTAATTATTTACATGATTCATTTATTCACATACACTTTAGTCCCCCCACCCTTATCCCATGCAGGTACATCACAAACAAACACACATATGAAATACATGAAATAATAATATACAAATACAGATACAAATGTAAAACACAAAAGGACTGCAAAACAAAAAACAAGACACAGGAAGGGAGGGACAGAGGCCCAGCGGGCCGATACCAGCCACTCGGGCCAGCACCGGGCGAGCCAGATCCTGCCCTAGCGCCAAAAGTGTCGCCACCGCCGGCACCAATGGCCTGGCACCCACTAATCTGGCCCACTCGGTGCCAGCCTGAGCAGCCACATCGACCCGCCACACCTCCGCTCTTGTCACCCCGATCTCCGCCAGGGGGGCAGAGCACATGGCCGACCTGAGAGGTCATTGGAGTTTTTTCAGAGATTTTTTTGAGGTTTGAGGTTTACCAGAAAGAAAATGTTGACCATAATACAATTGTGAATCAGGCACCTATTGCAGAGCTTCAAATAGTAAACCCGGAAGTATGTAAAGTATTAAGTTATGTTATAAAAGTTCAATGTTAAAGAATTCATATACATGCAGGCAGAAAACAGTATTTTTCCTTTTTTGCTGTGTTTATTTACGTTGTTGATGTATTATTTTGATTTATGATTTTGCCAGTGTGATATGCATGCATCTTTTGAGTTGATCATGTCTGTGCATGGTTTGTTTGATTTCTTACATTTTGGTTGTGTGTGTGCATTTATTTATTTTTCTAATGATTGTTTTCTGACACGGCACCCAGGACTCGAATGACTATATGGACAGCAGCCGTGTGATGTAGGTAGTGATCAGCTGGGACAGTAGTAAAGCTCTCGGCCAATCCTGGGCCGAGTTCAGTCAGGGGAGGGTGAACACACAGGC
Source organism: Electrona antarctica (assembly GCF_951216825.1). NCBI lineage: Eukaryota > Metazoa > Chordata > Actinopteri > Myctophiformes > Myctophidae > Electrona > Electrona antarctica. The sequence goes on from NC_136807.1 coordinate 56,413,158, forward strand.
GCAGCGCACAAATGTTTGTGACAGAACGCCGACAGGAGAGAAAGCAGTGGAGAGGTTTCGGGAGGAGAGCTGGATGTGCAAACTAAAGAACAAGTAATGAACTGACGGAGAGCAGGGGATGTGATTGTAGGGAAGGCGGTGGCACTACGCACTTTAGAGTAAGACGCGCTGGATGGAGGATCCGTTGTAAGGAGCCAGAAGTGACTGTTCCAGTCCAACCAGAGGCGAGGCGGTGTTGCGGCGGAGAGGTTACAATACTGCAAGCCAGAGACAGATCGGCCCAGGTGAAAGCCTGGGGCGCCTGTAAGTATCCAACCGCAGTATTGCCAACGTGAACCTTGCTGTTGAGCTGTGAATATAGAGTGCCATGGACCAGATGAACTGGCGTATATTTTATTGTGTGTTTCAGTGACTACAAGAGGCAAGAGTATTCCCCTTCCCTGATTGCCTGCACAACCTCCCCTTGCTATATTGCACTTTGATATATTGCACATTGTTCTTTTGCACGTTGCTCTCCGGACCTTTTTAATTGTGATTGATTTTTTCGTTTTGTTTTGTTTTGGTTAGGATTTTAGTTAGTTATATATGATTCGTTAGGGTTTTAGGCTTAGGGTGTTTTTATCATTGTATTTTCTATTGGCCATTTTAGCGTGCCCATCTTTATAAGGCAAATAAAATTACTTTTGTAATCCCCCACCTTCATTCTGGTTTGGTTTCAGTCTTTCCATGGTTTTCCTTAATTTATTGCTCTTTTTAAACTGGTTTTAATATCGAACCTGAGTGTCCTTTTATTGTTGAATTTAAGAGTCAGAGTTCCCTTGACTCTTTTAATCCAAGGGTGGCGTAGTTGGCTACATGTTTTTAAATGAGTCTCACAGTACAATGCACCTGCACTTTAATTAGTGCACTTTAATATACAACTGTGTTTCTCGTGAAGTTTCTTGTGACTTAACCGGCCACACGTCACATGTGTATAATTTTCAAGCCTCAAGCGGAGCCTGCGGCACCACCAAGGGCAAGGTGGAGCCTGCGGAACCGTTGCGGCTCGAGAATCCACCATTCCTGAATAAAGTGCCTGGTGCTGGGAGTCTGGTGCAATGCACAGGGCCTGACCTGGTGAGAGCAGGAGTGGACCTGGTGAGACGTAGGAGGGGCCCGGACAGGAGTCAACCCACAGAGCCTAGTCCTTCCACGCGCCAGAATGGTACCTCCCAGTCCCGGCAGAGTAGTTCAGGAGGAACGGATTGTGTGGCCCTGTTTTTTCCATAATGGGGCTGATCGAGGGTAGCTACTGGGACGTAAGTCGGGACTTGATCACCCCGGCTGGGTCACCTGTGTGAGGGGTATGATGTTGGGAGACCCAAAACCCTGATGACCTTGGGATACATCACTGAGGATACGTCCCAGGTGCATCCATGTATGTATGTATTTTGTTTTTTAGATTTGTGCATTTATGCAGAGAGAGTATTGTACTTTTAAGGTTATATGGTATTGATATCTACTGTATATGGACTGTATTAGTAGTAGTGATCAGATCAGTGCAGTACAGACTGAATGAGACACTGAATGTAAACTGATGTGTGATCTAAATCTGTTTCACAGATTCCCCTATCCTGAAAACTAAAATAAATGTTTTCAGGATAGGTGAGGTTTCTTCTCCATTGCATCTGTGTAACACCTGATTTTATAACATTCTACTAATCACAGTGGACACATCGTGATATTTTATTTTGTGGACATTACCAATTGAGTGAGTGCGCTACTAATAGTCAATTTTGTTTCCTCTTGTGTGAACAAGTCTCTCTCTCCCCTACCTCGTTATTCAAGCAGAGTCATTAAGGTTGATTAAGGCCATTTGAGCCTCTATAGAAACCTAAATGATTGCTCCAAATTCCTTCAGAACAATAGAACCTGGTTGGTGAAGGAACCACTTGTTATTATTGTGTTTATAATATGCAGTGTTGTTGAAGTTACTTTTAAGTAACTATAGTTATACTTACTGCTCTAAAAACTAAATTACTTTACTAGTCACTGATGAAAGTAACTAGCACTAGTTACTTTACTTTAAAATATAATAATAATGAAAACATTATATTACATTTATTATATTTAATTATAATGGGTTTTTTGTTGTTCTGTGGCACAATAAAATAAGACATTTTAGAATATTCACTGTCCAGATATTAGGAAAGTATCTCTGCACATTGGCCCTGCTTTCACTGGTATTTTGCTGACCAGTTCTCTGAAAGCAACAGACTGCACTGTTGAGATGGGAAGCATCTCCTCGACAACATACCTGGCAATACATCTGTCGTGCTAACTCTGGGTGACATGCTGTGGCGATTTAAAGTCTGTTTAGATGATGTTGGTCCATCTGCATTTTACCTCGATATAAGTGTTTGTGATGTTACTGGATGAAAAATTGTCATGGACACACAGCACTTGTACAGACCACAAAACAAAAGTATGTGATTGTCTTTATTTGGGACTGCACAACCATTATGTAGATTTAACAAATAAATAAAGGTATGAACACAAATAATGTGTCACTACATAGATCAAGTGTCATTTTGTAATTGACTAAATAAATTGGCAGTTTGTTTTAGTCGTTGAGTAACACTAAAATACCTTCTTTGTACTGTATTTTTATATAAAGCAAACTGAAATCTATGATATAGATTACATTCACACAAAATACCACAAAGTGGTAAAGAATAAAGGACATTTAGTTTTTTGTGAAAACAATGCAGTTTCTGTTAGTTTGTATCTAGCAGTATAAAGACTTCATTATTTGGGATGTTATTATGTCCCTATATTAACTGATCACGCACAATCAGAGAATGATTGGCCGGTCAAGGATATGGATGTTCAGTTTAAGAATGTACAGTAGCCTATAATTGTGTGCATCTGTGTGAGAAGAATAAAGATTCAACCGTATTTATATACATTTTGTCCTTGTGTGTTATTAAGACTTTGTCATTTTATCTCAATATTTACAACTCATTCAAAAATAATTAACCTGCTTTTATTCTGAATCCATTCCAAGCATTGGCTTTGCACAAAAAAACACTCCTTGGGCTAAAAACGGCCATAGACATCATGAGAAATGTGATGAGGTCAGCACATTTTGGGCAAGTGGCTATGGCTGTTTTTAGCCCAAGTTTGACATGCTACTTAAAGCAAAAGGAAAGTTTGACATGTAGAAGGGAGTTCCAACCGCGCCTCTAGCCTATAACAGGCCAGTCTGGTGCATCTCAGGAGCAGGACAGATAACATGCGAACAAGAAGGCACTGGAGCAGCTCAGACGATTTAGGCCCTTGGTTTATTATAACAGGGTGCAAATAAAAAGTGACAACGTTTCGATGTGTAAGTTACATCTTCGTCAGGTCATAGCCCGAGGGGGCAACACAGTACACACATGGTGCAGGGGGCAGGCCCTTAGTTAACCAATGTCACACAGGCTACAGCCAGCAATCATTAGTTCATACATGTTTTTCACGTGGAACCTACAAGTGAGGAATTATCCAGATGAAAGTTAAAGTGCATTGAGACTATAAATATACAGGCTACTAATACACAGATGTAGGAAAGATAGTACAAAAATAGAACAACATTTTTGGTTTAAGAGACAACTGTCAAGTTCATATTTAAGTAAAGTGTCAAGTACAAAAATAGAATAAATGTTTTGGTTTAAGAGACAACTGTCAAGTTCATATTTAAGTAAGGTGTCAAATACAATATTCAAATTCATATTTGAAGTACATAATTTATGAGATATATTGAAAAGATTAAAACCAAAATTGAGGCAGAAGACCAAACCTAGTTTGGGAATAGACTGCTTTGGGGGCCAAAAAAACAGGTAAATGGCCAAGTCTCCCATGTGGAAAGCCAACATCTTAACCACTAAGCCAAAGGGAATTCCCTCTTATTTGGGGGAGATATAGACGCCTTAACAGACGACGTCACACTGATAAGCACCAGCATGCGGACGCATACCGGCAGCAGAAGAACCCCACCTCTCATAAGACGCAATGGAAAAGTTCTAACTGCACTCACGTGTAAAGAAATGCACCATCAAACTTTCAGATGCTTTTTTTCTCCCAGTGTGGAGGAAGAATGATTAGGATTTTTATTGTGATCTCTCGCCTGAAATATATAGTCTATTGGTTTCTGTTGTGAAAAATAATAGAAAATATAGCTGCAAGCAGCGATAAAGCGGGACCAAGATAGAAGAAGAACAATGCGCAATAAGAACAACATGCACAAATGAGACTGACGAGCTGAGTTGTCGGTACCGGGATTTGAACTCACAACCTTGTGGACCGAAGGCGGGAGCTCTACTGACTGACCTACACAGAGACAATCAGTGACTATATTGTAAACAGTAAAACCATTCAGTGATTTGGTAACAAGAAGGTGTGTCCTCATTTTAGGCATGTCTTTATCCATTACTACAGTGTGTTTTCACACACAGTTAAAGTGTGTGTGTGTGTGTGTGTGCCTGCCTGCCTGCCTGCCTGCCTGCCTGCATATGGGTATCAAAGTGTCATTGCCAACGGTCAAACAGTTCATGAGCTATGCACGTTCAAAGTTAGCATTTTCAATTGAGCGCTATAGCGCCACCATTTGGCCAATCGTCTTGGGCTTTGCATATTCACCGTTTGGCATGGCCCTCTACCAGATTACCGCGTTTCGTGAAAACCGACTGCACCATTCAGTCAGAACAGCTATTTTTGGCGGAAGGAGAAGAAGGAGAAGAAGGAGAAGAAGAAGAAGAAGAAGAAAAATAAACACAAAACCAATAAGTGACCAAAGTCACTGCGTGACTTCTTGGTCCCTAATTAAAAGCAGTTGTCCTCAAAACCACACCTCCAGTCGCTGTCATAAGAACGGGAGGTGCGCTCATGATCACGGCAGCAGAGCCTGTTTGTCCATGGCTGCACGCGCACCTGCAGCCCATCAAGTATAATTTATGCTTTGTCCCACGATGGTGTCTCATTTTTTTAGATTTGTATTATCGAGAACGATGGCTTCCATTTTCACATTGCAACATTTCAGGAATAGAAAGCCTGCAGTTTCTATTAGCTTGGATTCCCCATCTGAGTTGAAACAATTTGTGGCATTTTATCGTGAACATTAGTGAGGACCAATAGGCCTATCTCAAAGCCCGCTTTTCACGCCCACTTCCGGTAAATAGTGGTGTCTTTAACATTAGCATTTACACGTTTTTTTCTCTGGAGAATCTAAGTACATTTTCTAATGTAAAAATGTGACAGACCAATATTATTATGAAGCAAACAAGATGGTAAATCAGCTCGAACAGATAGAACAAACCTTACCTTGAGAAAACAAAAGTTGTAGACTTCTTAAATTACCTCTGTTAACATGTAGCGTCTATGGAGTGACGTCACGCTATCACCACTAACCCCAAAAGGGGGCGTATTAAGGGGGGCGGGGAAAGTCTGTGAGATAGGCTTATTATAATGAAGATAGATTGAAAAGTGGTTCTTTAACAACAGAAATCTGAACTAACCACTAATATTAGCCAAAGGGAATTCCCTGTGACTCAGGGGAGATATTAGACTTTCAGGCCATCATGATGAGGTTGTGAGCCACTCTGACACACTCACCTCCCTTTTGACCTCACACAGAGAACATGTGCGGCACTATATGACAATGGACTATATGAAAACCAGGATTTGAGCCCGGGCCTCCCATGCGGAAAGCCAACATCTTAACCACTAAGCCACAGGGAATTCCCTCTGATTCAGGGGAGATGTTAGAATTTTAGGCCATCAGGCTGAGGTTGTGATCCACTGCTACATTCCTCCCACGGGGAAACCTGGTCCGGGTCACGGCACCACCTGGGATTCGAACCTGTGTGGGAAAGCCAACATCTTAAAGGGTTAGTTCAGATTTTTGGAGATCCTGCTCCTTTTCGCCTATGGGTGTATCAGACAAATTATTATAAATTGTAAATTAATAATTGTTATTCTCTGATTTAATTTGTACTGTACTGTGATACACTAATATGTGAGAAATACAAATTAAATTAAATTAACGAAATAACTTTCACTTGGAGAATATTAAGGTCATTTGGTGGGGTACTGTTCATTCAAAATAAATGAATCCACAAAACTAGTGTGTCATTTGTATTGTTGACCAAAGGTGAGAAAGCATTCTAGCACGTAACTCTCCTTTACTGTAAGTCCAAAAATCTGAACAAAAACAAAAAGGGAATTCCCTGTGACTCGGGGGAGATATTAGACTTTCAGGCCATCAGGATGAGGTTGTGAGCCACTCTGACACAATCACTCACCTTTTGACCTCACACAGGGAAATCCACCCACTATATGTAAACCCAGGGTTTGAACCCGGGCCTCCCGTGTGGAAAGCCAACATCTTAACCACTAAGCCAAAAGGAAATCCCTCTGAATTGGGGGAGATGTTCTTTTTATTAAGCCAATGACCGGAACACAACCAGACCACAACTCCCACCACGGGACTCAGGCAAGTATTTCCGTATAGCTTTAAGTCCAAAAATCTGAACAAAAAGGGAATTCCCTGTGACTCGAGGGAGATATTAGACTTTCAGGTCATCAGGCTGAGGTTGTGAGCCACTCTGACACCCTCACCTCCCTTTTGACCTCACACAGGGAATATTTATAGGAAACATTTTTAAACCAGGATTTGAACCCCAGTCTCCCATGTGGAAAGCCAACATCTTAACCACTAAGCCAAAGGGAATTCCCTTTTATTTGGGGAGATATAGACGCCTTAACAGACGACGTCACACTGATAAGCACCAGCATGTGTGACCGGTGGCCGAAATGAGTCACATAGAACTTTAACAATTTACTTGTTCAACTCTTGAGAAAACACATTCATATATATATTCAGGCGCACTGTTTAAAAGTGTAAGGTGCATACTACTGTGTAACTCAATAAACCCTTTAAGATTGCTGACTACACCACTTGATTTAATAGAGAGATCAAGAACTCCTTTCGTGTTTTTCACCAGGTAAAAGAGCATTGCAAAGTACCAGGAAGAAGGACTGAGGCAGAAACGTTTTTTTGTACGGGGTTACAATATCAAAATGGATGTTTATTTATCTAAGACAGGAGGCACTCTATATGGCCGTATAAAACAACTAACTAAGCCTAAAATAAACAATTAACCAAAGGAAAAACCAAAATAATGAACTATAACTGTTTAAAAACATTCGGGTCATCATTTGTGCCAGAGGATGTGCAATTAAAGTGCGGATGCGTTCAGAGGACAATCAGCCCGGTGTCCCTGGGGCAGGCGTCTCCTTCTTACACTGTAACACAGGGGTTCTCAACCCGTGGGTCGCGACCCCTCGAGGGGTCGCCAAATTATTTTGGGGGGTCCCCAAATTATTTTCAAAAAAAGAAAAGAAAAAGTTTTTTTTTTTTTTTTGCAACTGAATGGCTGTTAAGTGGAAATGAAGAATTTACATATAGTACACATAGTACATGCATACACCTTCCCTAATGATGATGGTTTCAGTATTTATTTATGGTGTATTGTCTCTATTATTAAGGTTATTGTAGCAGTCAATTTATATTGGGAGTCGGGAGGGGGCGGGCGGGGGTCCCGAGACGTTGCCAAAGCATTTTCGGGGGTCCCCGGCCAAAAAGGTTGAGAACCCCTGCTGTAACACACATGAGAGCTGGCGCCAATTCAACTGTTCCATATACATTTATCCTATGCTAAGATGTGGCCATAGACAGGTGGATTCAGGTGAGTACTGCATCGGTTCGATACTTACAGGCAACCCGGGTCCGTCAGCAACTTTTCAGTAATAGAAAGCCCACTCCTGTTTCCTACCTGCCAGTTCTTGCAGGAATTGCCCCGGCCGGCCTCCGACGAGAGGCTGCTACCATCAAGCTAGCAAGGAAAGCCAAAATGCACATCCTACACAACACTACAGTGGAAATAGAGCCTCCAAACAGACTCAAGTCCCGCCACCCTTACAACAAGGCGGCACAAGACATGTTACGTTCCATCCCGGAGGACTCGTCCACCAGTGCATGGCTGGCGGCATCTTGGAAGCAGGAGTGGGAGTCTGCTGGGCCCTCCCGTATGCACCACTACATCCTTGACCCGGGTGATGGTGTTGAAAGAGAGGACCTGCCACGCCGGCAGTGGACACTACTGAACCGCCTGCGCACTGGAGTCGGCTGCTTCAAATCAGCAATGAAGAGGTGGGGCTTGGCGGACAGTGCAGCATGCGAGTGCGGCGAGCCTGAGCAATCTGCCGAGCACATAATTAACACCTGCCCCCTGTACAGACCTCCTTCGGAGGCTGGCCTCTTCCACGTGGGACCAGAGACAAGGGCGTGGCTACTCGATACTGAGTTGGACATTTGAGGATGATACACGAAAGAAGAAGAAGTAATAGAAAGCCTGCCGTTTCTATTAGCTTGGAATCCCCACCGATGATGTCACTGGTGGACGGGTTTCTGAATTGCTCTGAACTGCCCACAGCCCTCCCAGACACAGACTGAGTAGAAACAATTTGTGGCATTTTATCATGAACATTAGTGAGGACCAATTATATGAAGATTGAAAAGTGGTTCTTTAACAACAGAAATCTGAACTAACATAAGTCAAAGGGAACTCCCTGTGACTCAGGGGAGATATTAGACTTTCAGGCCATCAGGATGAGGTTGTGAACCACTCTGACACACTCACCTCCCTTTTGACCTCACACAGGGAACATGTGCGGCACTATATGACAACGGACTACATGAAAACCATGCGGAAAGCCAACATCTTAACCACTAAGCCAGTGTTTCCCAACCTGTGTGCCGCGGCACTTTACTGTGCCGTTTGATGTGTCCAGGTGTGCCGCCTGATTTGACCGAAAATAACACTAACCCTCCCCCGAAAGCAATATTATAGCTACTGGGCTGCAGGCTTCCTATTGTTGCGGCGTTGTTGTTGTCACACGTCTAACCATTAGACGTGCGATAACGACGGAACAATAGACAAACAACCCTCGGCCATTGAAATGTTAATGCAAAAGAGATGCATCCAGAAGTAACTAAAATAACTAAAATAGTTCATTTTTTGGAACCATGAACTTTAGTTCAAAATATTGAATGATAAATATATAAATATATTGTATATATTATATACACATTAAGGCTGTACCTTAGCCCTTTTTTTAGGACTCGAACTTCGGCAGGATTTTTCGAGCGAACATCCGGACCATTTGTTTCTAATTAATTTAAAAAAAAAAACCTTTGAGATATCCGTCTTGATCAGAGCTCTTTATCAATCTCTCTCGTCTATCCCAACACACACACACACACACACACACACACACACACACACACACACACACACACACACACACACACACACACACACACACCGTCAAGTGGCTCCGCAAAAACAGCTGATCTGCAAGCTCATGTGAGCTTGCTGGCAGGCAGCTAAGACAGCGTATATTGCTCGTTATTTGTTCCACCTGTGTATTATTCTCAGAAGCGCATTGAAGAGAGCATATGCTAATATATCATGGCTGCTAAGAACGGTTCCCCCTGTCAGCGATCATGCTGGTGTGCTGGTGTGTGTGTGTGAGAGAGAGACGACATTCCATTCAATGGAACTCTTTTGTTCTCACAGAACAAGGTGAGAAAGGTCAATCACCTCAGCTGCAGGCCAATCACCAAATTAATGTGCACGGGAGATGGGACAGCAGAACTAGGAGATATTTCTTTAAAAAATCATAACTTCTGACAGTAATGCACTAGAAACTTACTTTCTTTTTTACATGCTCATATCGCATTCTCGCCGAGATATATTTTCGAGTTAATAAAAAAAGGGAAAAAATAATAATATTTTTTATTTAATAAAAAAAATTAAATAAAAAAAAAGAATGGTTCAATCCCATTAATTAAGATTTGAGTGCCAACCCTAACGAGCGAACATTCGAACCTTGAATGTTTGGGGACAACCTTAATACACATACATACACATATGTATATGTATATAGATAGGCCTATACACCGTATATCTAGGTGTGCCCTGAGATCTTTAGGCCTGGGACAAAAAAGGTTGGGAAACACTGCACTAAGACACAGGGAATTCCCTCTAATTCAGGGGAGATGTTAGACTTTTAGGCCATCAGGCTGAGGTTGTGATCCACTGCTACATTCCTCCCACGGGGAAACCTGGTCCGGGTCACGGCACCACCTGGGATTCGAACCTGTGTGGGAAAGCCAACATCTTAAAGGGTTAGTTCAGATTTTTGGAGATCCTGCTCCTTTTCGCCTATGGGTGTATCAGACAAATTATTATAAATTGTAAATTAATAATTGTTATTCTCTGATATAATTTGTACTGTACTGTGATACACTAATATGTGAGAAATAAAAATGTAATGAAATTAATGAAATAACTTTCACTTGGAGAATATTAACACTTAGGCCGCTATCATTCATTGAAAAATTAGGATCTAATTCACGCCAGCATTTTTTTAATTTGAGCTCTTATTTTGAAAAGCTGCCATTTCCGGTCCATGAGCAGTAGTCATAACCTTGGAAGCTACACAGAGCGGACAGGCCTTGTTTACCATCTGAAGCCAGACCGGAGCTCTGCAGAGCTCCAGATCGTCATATCTGTGCCGTCAAAGAAACGCTGTTTTGACCAAAATGCCATCTGGGACAAGGAATAGGAGATACAGGCGATTGAAAGAAATGGATAGAATGGATTAGTATGGCGGCGACGATCTAAGATGGGCGATCCAGTGCTGTGCTAACAACACAGCTAGCTAACCGGCTAACGTGAGTAGCATAATGGCTCGAGCAATCGAACGCGCCATAAAAGCGCAATTGCCGAAGGCCGTCGGCAATGGCGTTAAGCGTCAGTATCAAAATTAGGCTTCAATAACTTTAATCGACGGCAATGGCGCTGAAAGTATTAAGGTCATTTTGGTGGGGTACTGGTCAATCAAAATAAATGAATCCACAAAACTAGTGTCATTTGTATTGTTGACCAAAGGTGAGAAAGCATTCTAGCACGTAACTCTCCTTTACTGTAAGTCCAAAAATCTGAACAAAAACAAAAAGGGAATTCCCTGTGACTCGGGGGAGATATTAGACTTTCAGGTCATCAGGCTGAGGTTGTGAGCCACTCTGACACACTCACCACCCTTTTGACCTCACACAGGGAATAAGTTGAAGTTTTAAACCGGGATTTGAACCCCAGTCTCCCATGTGGAAAGCCAACATCTTAACCACTAAGCCAAAGGGAATTCCCTCTTATTTGGGGGAGATATAGACGCCTTAACAGACGACGTCACACTGATAAGCACCAGCATGCGGACGCATACCGGCAGCACAAGAACCCCACCTCTCATAAGACGCAATGGAAAAGTTCTAACTGCACTCACGTGTAAAAAAATGCACCATCAAACTTTCAGATGCTGTTTTTCTCCCAGTGTGGAGGAAGAATGATTAGGATTTTTATTGTGATCTCTCGCCTTTGAAATATATAGTCTATTGGTTTCTGTTGTGTGTGAAAAATAATAGAAATTAAAAGCAGTTGTCCTCAAAACCACACCTACAGTCGCTGTCATAAGAACGGGAGGTGCGCTCGTGATCATGGCAGCAGAGCCTGTTTGTCCATGGCTGCACACGCACCTGCAGCCCTTCAAGTATAATTTATGCTTTGTCCCACGATGGTGTCTCATTTTTTTAGATTTGTATTATCATGAGAACGATGGCTTCCATTTTCACATTGCAACATTTCAGGAATAGGAATCTGTCTGCAGTTTCGTTTAGCTTGGATTCCCCATCTGAGTTGAAACAATTTGTGGCATTTTATCGTGAACATTAGTGAGGACCAATTATAATGAAGATAGATTGAAAAGTGTTTTTTTAACAAAGGAAATCTGAACTTACCACTAATATTAGCCAAAGGGAATTCCCTGTGACTCAGGGGAGATATTAGACTTTCAGGCCATCAGGATGAGGTTGTGAGCCACTCTGACACAATCACTCACCTTTTGACCTCACACAGGGAAATCCACCCACTATATGTAAACCCAGGGTTTGAACCCGGGCCTCCCGTGTGGAAAGCCAACATCTTAACCACTAAGCTACAGGGAACTCCCTCTGATTTGGGGGAGATGTTAGACTTTTAGGCCATCAGGCTGAGGTTTTGATCCACTGCTACATTCCTCCCACGATGGAAACCTGATCCGGTCACGGCACCACCTGGGATTCAAACCCAGGTCTCCCGTGTGGGAAAGCCAACATCTTAAAGGGTTAGTTCAGATCTTTTGAATTAAAGCTGTGGGAAATCCTGCTCCTTTTCGCCCATGGGTGTATCAGACAAATGTATTAGAAATTAGAAATGAATTAAGCCTATTATTCTCTCATATAATTTGTACTGTACTGTGATACACTAATATGTGAAATTAAATGAATGAAATAGTTTTGGTGAATATTAAGTAGCACCGATGTATCGTCCACATAATCTGTATCGGCCGATATTGCTGTTATCGGTCAATATCGGCAGTAGCCGATATTTATCTATTGCTAATAAGCATACATTTTGTGTCTGCTATGTTGGTGTGTTGGTTATCTGCAGCCTACCAAGCTGTAGATTATATGTTGGCGTGTTGGTTATCTGTAGTCTACCAAGCTGTAGATTCTATGTTGGTGTGTTGGTTATCTGCAGCCTATACCAAGCTGTAGATTCTATGTTGGTGTGTTGGTTATCTGTAGTCTACCAAGCTGTAGATTCTATTTTGGTGTGTTGGTTATATGCAGCCTATACCAAGCTGTAGATTCTATGTTGGTGTGTTGGTTATCTGAAGCCTACCAAGCTGTAGATTCTATGTTGGTGTGTTGGTTATATGCAGCCTATACCAAGCTGTAGATTCTATGTTGGTGTGTTGGTTATATGCAGCCTATACCAAGCTGTAGATTCTATGTTGGTGTGTTGGTTATCTGAAGCCTACCAAGCTGTAGATTCTATGTTGGTGTGTTGGTTATCTGCAGCCTATACCAAGCTTTAGATTCTGTGTTAGTGTGTTGGTTATCTGCAACCTACCAAGCTGTAGATTCTATGTTGGTGTGTTGGTTATCTGCAGCCTAACAAGCTGTAGATTATATGTTGGTGTGTTGGTTATCTGCAGCCTACCAAGCTGTAGATTCTATGTTGGTGTGTTGGTTATCTGCAGCCTATACAAATCTGCAGATTCTGAACATTTATTTATTGTATTGAAGATGGCAGCACTAAAGGGGGAAATAAAAACAACAAAAACAAATATCAGTATCGGCTAAATTGTTATTTCGGTATCGGCCAAGAGTTTCCATATCGGTGCATCTCTAGAGCAAACGTTATCCGGGATGTTTTAGTGAAGGTTCAGCCTCCTGTGTTAACTGTACAGAATACCTTTGTGTAGCGATGTGAAGGAGCAGGGATTGAACCCCAGTCTCCCACTCCCCAGACCGATGCACAACTTGTCGTGCCAACAGGGCTGAGCCCATTTGGCAGGGCTGTTGCGGGCCAGGTCTTGGCTGAGGGCTACGGTTGAACCCACTATATTAATGGGAAATACCAAATAGGCTATTTCCTACAGCGTTACATCTGAAAATCTGAACTAACCCGGCTTTTACCCATGGAAAGCCAACTAATTAGTGGTATTACCGGTAATTGGTTGCCTGAGTCCCGTGGTGGGAGTTCTGGTCTGGTTTTGGTGAATATTAAGTAGTTCCAATGGATGGCTTAAAAGTCTAACATCTCCCCAGAATCAGAGGGAATTCCCTTTGGCTTAGTGGTTAAGATGTTGGCTTCCCATGTGGGAGACCAGGGTTCAAATCCGGGTTCCATATCTGCAGCTATTCCGCTGCAGATATGGGACACAGACTGGTCTAACCAATAGAGTCCATTTTAATCTTTTTGTAAGCGCCCCTTCGGGATTTGAAAGCCAACATCTTAAAGGGTTAGTTCAGATTTTTTTTTACTTAAAGCTGTAGGAAATTACTTGCCATTCATATATTGTTTGCAAAGCTATTAATTGATTGCCTGAGTCCCGTGGTGGGAGTTCTGGTTTGGTTTTGGTGACTATTGAGTACTTCTGATCGGCTTAAAAGTCTAACATCTCCCCCAATTCCATGCAGGAGACCCGGGTTCGAATCTTGGGACCGGGTTGTTTAGGCAGTGGCGTGCAAAGATAGACACTAGGGGGTGCTCGAGCCCTTTTCAGCAATGAAAAAAAAAGAAAAAGAGGGTTTTCTTTTTTTCTTTTTTTTTTTTTTACAGTGTACACTGTACAGTATGTGGACCATGGTGACATTGACCAATTCTTCTAAGCTTCTAATATATTATTTAGGCCCCACAATCTATATATCTCACACTATTAAGGCAACCGGCCGGTTCCACGCGCTACACAAGGTGCCTTTTTGTTTCACTTGAGCACCTGCCCCTCTAAATGTCTGTGCACGCCACTGTGTTTAGGGATGATGTTCCCCTGTGTGAGGTCAAAAGGGAGGTGAGTGTGTCAGAGTGGCTCACAACCTCGGCCTGATGACCTGAAAGTCTACTATCTCCCCTGAGTCACAGGGAATTCCCTTTGGCTTATATTATATTAGACAGTGTTTAAAGGGTTAGTTCAGACACATTTCTACCATATAGCACAACTTCCGTTCAACTTTGACCCCTCTGTCACATCATGGAACTACTTTTTGTGTCCAGTATCACTACGCCAGCAGCAGGAACTACACAAAACCATAGTTCCATGTGACAGAGGGGTCAAAGTTGAACAAACGTTATCCAGGATGTTTTAGTGAAGGTTTTGTCAGCCTCCTGTGTTAGCGGACACATGGAGCTCTGACAGAATACCTTTGCAACCACTATATTAATGGCAAGTATGCTATTTCCTACAACTTAATCGACCACTTTGCCACTTTTCAACCTATCTTTATTATAATTGGTCCTCACTAATGTTCATGGTAAAATACCACACATTTTGTGTCTGTGTCTCATAGGAGGGCTGTGGACAGTTCAGAAACCCATCCACCAATGACCTCATCGATGGGCAGATTTTTTTTATTATCATGAGAATGATGGCTTCCATTTTCGCATTGCAACTTTTCAGGAATAGAAAGCCTGCAGTTTCTATTAGCTTGGATTCCCCATCGATGATGTCACTGATGGACGGTTTTCTGAACTGCCCACAGCCCTCCTATGAGACACAGACTGGTTTCTGAACTGCCCAAAGCCCTCCTATGAGACACAGACTGAGTAGAAACAATGTGTGGCATTTTATCATGAACATTAGTGAGGTCCAATTATATTAAGGTAGGTTGAAAAGTGGTGAAGTGGTCCTTTAAGTCAAGAAATCTGGACTAACCCTTTAACAACTAATACAAACCAAAGGGAATTCCCTGTGACTCGGGGGAGATATTAGACTTTCAGGTCATCAGGCTGAGGTTGTGAGCCACTCTGACCTCCCTTTTGACCTCACACGGGGAAGCGCATCAGGTGCAGGGCACGTATTAAACCAGGATTTGAGCCCGGGCCTCCCATGTGGAAAGCCAACATCTTAACCACTAAGCCACAGGGAATTCCCTCTGATTCTGGGGAGATGTTAGACTTTTATGCCATCAGACTGAGGTTGTGATCCACTGCTACATTCCTCCCACGGGGAAACCTGATCCGGTCACGGCACCACCTGGGATTGGAACCTGTGTGGGAAACCAACATCTTAAAGGGTTAGTTCAGATTTTTGGATTTAAAGCTGTGGGAAATCCTGCTCCTTTTCGCCCCTGGGGTCAGACAACATCAGACAAATTAGAAATGAATTATTATTCTCTGATATAATTTGTACTGTGATACACTAATATGTGTGAAATAAAAATGAAATGAATGAAATAGCTTTGGTGAATATTAAGTAGTTCTGGTCATTTGGTGGGGGGGCCTGGGGGTCATTCAAAATAAATGAATCCACAAAACTAGTGTCATTTGTATTGTTGACCAAAGGTGAAAGCATTCTAGCACGTAACTCTCCTTTACTGTAAGAATAGAATAGACTTTATTTGCCATCTGCACAAGTACATAGGAAATCTTGGAGCGCAGCTCCCAGGGTCAGCATTAAAAAAGGGAGGGACAGGTGAGAAAAGAAACATAGAACATACAATCCTAGAATAAATAAGTGCTTCATCGTCTACCTAAAAACAATGCATATTCAGTTCGTCTATCAAATAAAGTGCTTCATAATCTGCCTAAAAACAGTGCGTAATTCAATTCATCTTTCTTGATTCAGTTCATCTATCATATTGATTTCCGTCCCTAATGTCCAAGGCTACTAGTCGCACAGTAGCAGGGAAAAAACTGTTGGAGAAGCGTGTTGTGTGGGTGGAGATGCTCTCTGGCCGGTGGTGTCTAGCCGCTGCCACACTATCGAAAGAGCTGCGCACGTTCTCGGCTGCACGCAGCTTAAAGCTTGAGTTTTTAGACAGCTGGTGGATGGAAATTAAGCTCCACCTCCGCGGAATACTTGCGCGACGGCCAGATTCCCGGAAACGCTCTCCTCCGCCCAAAAAGTCCGCGGAGGTGGAGCTTCTTTTCCATCCACCAGCTGTCTAAAAACTCAGAATTTAAGCTGCGCGCAGCTTAAGAAGTGCGCAGCTTAAGACCGTTTTGCGCTAAGGTGTGGAGACGGTGTCTCAGGTTGTGTCCTGAGTCCCTCCACACGAACAGAGAGTGATGGTGTGGATCCTTAACACAATTAGTGCCGGGATTCCTTCAAAATAGAAGCTCTGGGGTGCCGGAAAGACATGGCCGCTTTTACTCTGAATTTCTACCATATAGCACAACTTTCGTTCAACTTTGACCCCTCTGTCACATGGGACTATTTGTTGTGTCCTGCAGTATTACGCCAGCAGCAGCACAAAACCAGAGGGGTCAAAGTTGAACAAACGTTAACAGGGATGTTTTAGTGAAGGTTCTGTCAGCCTCCTGTGTTAGCGGACACAGGGAGCACTGACCTTTGCAACCACTATTGGCAAGTAGGCTATTTCGTACAGTTTGTAAGGACCACTTTGCCACTTTTCAACTTCATATAATTGGTCCTCACTAATGTTCATGGTAAAATACCACACAATTTGTTTCTGTGGGCAGTTCAGAAACCCATCCACCATTGACCTTGTCGAATGGCAGATTTTTGTTTTTGTATTATCATGAGAATGATGGCTTCCATTTTCGCATTGCAACTTTTCAGGAATAGAAAGCCTGCAGTTTCTATTAGCTTGGATTCCCCATCGATGATGTCACTGATGGACAGGTTTCTGAACTGCCCACATCCCTAGGAGGTACAGTAGAAACAATGTGGCATTTTTAATGAACATTAGTGAGGTCCAATAATATGAAGGTGGGTTGAAAACTGGTGAAGTGGTCCTTTAAGTCGAGAACACATTCACCTGCCTTTTGTCCTCACACAGGGTGAGAGAACCTGGACCACCATTTGTAAACCCAGGATTCGTGTGGAAAGCCAACATCTTAACCACTAAGCCAAAAGGAAATCCCTCTGATTTGGGGGAGATGTTCTTTTTATTAAGCCAATGACCGGAACACAACCAGACCAGAACTCCCACCACGGGACTCAGGCAATCAATTAATAGCTTTGCAACCACTATATTAATGGCAAGTATTTCCGTACAGCTTTAAGTCCAAAAATCTGAACAAAAACAAAAAGGGAATTCCCTGTGACTCGGGGGAGATATTAGACTTTCAGGTCATCAGGCTGAGGTTGTGAGCCACTCTGACACCCTCACCTCCCTTTTGACCTCACACAGGGAATATTTATAAGAAACATTTTTAAACCGGGATTTGAACCCCAGTCTCCCATGTGGAAAGCCAGCATCTTAACCACTAAGCCAAAGGGAATTCCCTTTTATTCGGGGGAGATATAGACGCCTTAAAGGGTCACTTCACCCCTGACACAACCTGATCTTATTGTTGTCTCCACCAGGCCGAAGGCATGGGGAGAGAGTATGTTTTGCACTCCGTCCGTGTGTCCGTCCTTCCGTCCTTCCTTCCTTCCGTCCTTCCGTCCGTCTGTGAACAGCTAATCTCCGGCACCGTTAACCCGGGCGATGCCAAACTTTGCACACACACTCCCTGGATGCCAACGATGAACCTCTGCCCCACCTTTTCCAGAACGGCCTGTTATAGCGCCACCATGAGGCAGCTTTTCACATTTTGTACCTAAAACTGCACCGATCTGCGTGAAATGTTGCATGCACACTCCCTAGAGGCCAAGGACAAACCTTTTACCTGCATTTTCCACATCTGCCTTTTATAGCGCCACCAGGAGGCCGACTTTTGTAAAACACATTTTTTGATATTACTCCTCCAGATTCTGTCCAAAAATCTCACAAATCGTTACACAGTATCTCTATGGTCATGTGCTCAAGTCGGATCTGTCTGATATTTCATATTCCATCCTAATTGGCTATAATTGGCTTTCACAGTTTGCAAGATTGCCCCGTTTTGAACAATAGCCTCAAATCATGAACGCAGCATGCAATTTACGTGAAATCTTTCACACATTTTCTTACTATGCTGAGGAATATATCCCACCCTTTTCACATTGGCCTGTTATAGCGCCACCAACAGGTTGATTTTTGCCAAACACATTTTTGGAACAAAATGCCTCAAATCGGTACACATGATCTCTGTAGTCATGTGATCAAGACGAGTCTGTTGGATTTCTCAGATTGTACACTGATTGGCTAAGATTGCCTTCCAAAGTTTTCAGGATTGGCCCGTTTTGTACAAAATGCTGCACATGTCCTGCTCATCCAGAATTCTATCCTCAGAGATGCTATGAGTGATCTGGCTCTGCATTTCCTCAACAAAATGAAGGAAAAAAAATCCTCCTAAACATTTTGCCAAACATCACACACACTCCTATCCTCCTGGTGGAGACCTGTGCCCGGAAGGGCACTTTTTCTAATTTTAATGATGTTTAGGACACTAGAAACACTTTTCCTGGGTTTTTGTGTGCGCAATCCCTGTTTTCAGATATCCTGGTCAGGAATTCATCTTATCTACGTAATACTGATCATGGCCCCTCCCCTCCGGACTACAACAGTCTAACCTCGCGTCACCGTAGAGTATGCGCGTCACCTACACACGGCTACACCTACACCTGAATACAGCCCCGAGGGGTGTCCCTAGTCTCTATTCCGTTCCACCTACAACCCCAGGCCACCCCCACCGTTGCATTCCTCATATTGTTTGTGTACTATCATGGCGTCTGAAGTGCAGAGTGATACTGATCCACGGACTAGATCCATGGACAATATTTATTTGAACCGGAATACACAGATAGAGCAACCCCGGCACAGATGAAACGAGCATACAGGGCAGCCAGGCCCTGGATATTTTTTACTTGATCAAGTAAGTATTATTTATGTAGCCCTGAAACATGACTGTCATACGAGCGTCATGTGAACCATGGCTGTATTTCTGCAAAGTGTAAACATTATGTAAACTTGCATACTCTAGCAATCGATTGCTTTAATGTGAGAGATTTATAAAGTTTGGATAGTAGCTATGTGTATAGTTCACTGTTCAGAGTGTCGTAGTACGTAGACTTGTTACATCAAGATTCCAGTTCATAGACGCAGCCATGTTCTATCATATTGTTACGTTGGGTCCCGAAAATAGAAGGTCTACAAGCTCACAGCTCATCGCAGATTCGACACTTTGTGAGCTTGTAGGTCTGTTATTTTCGGTAGAAGAACATTCCCTTTTCCAAGCCTTCCATGTCATTTAAAAACTCTGAAAACAGCTATAATGAAGTTATCTAATAAAACGTTTACATGATGTACACCTGCTTGCTGCATATTGACTATTGTAAACAATGAAAAAAAGGTTGCACCCCAAATTACATCTAGTGTTCATTTGAACGATTTCATTTGGCAGAAATTGCATATTGCATAACGTGTTGTATACATTCTCTCCATGTAATCATTTTGCTGGGGATTGCTTACCATACAGTTGAACTACAGTAAAACATGATGGCCTATGTTACAATATCCACTAATTAAAAGCAAACATGTTCTCTGAAATTATTGGGAGTCGCACATGAATATGAAACGTACGTTTTGTTTTATTATAAAATGCATTATATCTCCCTTCAGTGTCAATCACAGACTTTCTTCATGGTGTGGGAATGACGAAACAATTCTGAGGAAAAACACGTTTGTTTAGTGATACTATGCAAATTTAGCCTATATATATTTAGTTTGCTTTGCTATAAAAAGCTACATGACAATTTTCAACCGTAAAGACGGCATGATGCGCTGCAGCGGCTCTGTCTAATTCCTGAAGAGTGAATACTTTCTTCCAAAACAAATCTAATGTCCAACCGTTTACTGGTTCAAGAAAAAGGAGAAGCAGACTTCACGTTATACAAGAAGGAACACATGGCTTCATGTCGTGTTTTTGTCATCCACTCGAAAAAGGCTAGCAAAAAGTGGATACAGTCAACGTGGGGTTTGTTATTATTCTCGCAAAAATGCACCCGCAGTGAAGGTTGCCAGTTCTTTGACTTTGTGAGAGAAATAAGCAACCATGTCCATGCAAAGTGCAAACAAGCCTCAAAACAATATGCACATATATTTTTGGTTATTTATATTATGTGCCTATTAGGCACATAAGCCGGCTATTTTCAAAATAAATCTTGAGTGGATAAAGTGCAAATGTGGAATATCTTTGAAATATTTTAACAACACATATCTAATACAGGGCTCCATGGCACGTGGAAAAATACAAATTAATTTGGGGGTCCTTGGCATGTTCATGGAGAACCACTGGTGTGAAAAACATTTGGATGAAAGCCCAAATATCAACTACATTTTAGAAACAAGCCAAAAAAAAGAAACATCAACCAGTGACTGTGAACCACCAATATTTACAAGCAACAACAATAACCCAAAGTTGCTTATAATAAGCAGACATGGCAACACTGGGTCACTTCCATGTGTATTTGTTGTTTGTAGAAAATGGGAGGATAAAGATCATAAAGTCACACCTACGGGCCCACCTACGCAGCCTCCCCCTGAGGAACAGCGCAGCAAAGCATTATGGGCATTGTAGGAATTCAGCAATCCAGTCAACCCCTAGTCAAATACACAGACTTCATTATTTTTCTGGTCAAAGGGTGCAAATTTCAAATTGTGCTACTGTTATCTATTACAAATACCATTAACATTGAGTGACTGGATTTTCTTCCAGAGGTGAAGTGGCCCTTTAACAGACAACGTCACACTGATAAGCACCAGCATGTGTGACCGGTGGCCGAAATGAGTCACATAGAACTTTAACAATTTACTTGTTCAACTCTTGAGAAAACACATTCATATATATATTCAGGCGCACTGTTTAAAAGTGTAAGGTGCATACTACTGTGTAACTCAATAAACCCTTTAAGATTGCTGACTACACCACTTGATTTAATAGAGAGATCAAGAACTCCTTTCGTGTTTTGGACTGAGGCAGAAACGTTTTTTGTACGGGGTTACAATATCAAAATGGATGTTTATTTATCTAAGACAGGAGGCACTCTATATGGCCGTATAAAACAACTAACTAAACCTAAAATAAACAATTAACCAAAGGAAAAACCAAAAGAATGAACTATAACTGTTTAAAAACGTCCGGACATCATTTGTGCCAGAGGATGTGCAATTAAAGTGCGGGGTGCGTTCAGAGGACAATCAGCCCGGTGTCCCTGGGGCAGGCGTCTCCTTCTTACACTGTAACACAGGGGTTCTCAACCCGTGGGTCGCGACCCCTCGAGTGGTCGCCAAATTATTTTGGGGGGTCCCCAAATTATTTTCAAAAAAAGAAAAGATTTTATTTATTTTTTTGCAACTGAATGGCTGTAAAGTGGAAATGAAGAATTTACATATAGTACACATAGTACATGCATACACCTTCCCTAATGATGATGGTTTCAGTATTTATTTATGGTGTATTGTCTCTATTATTAAGGTTATTGTAGCAGTCAATTTATATTGGGAGTCGGGAGGGGGCGGGGCGGGGGTCCCGAGACGTTGCCAAAGCATTTTCGGGGGTCCCCGGCCAAAAAGGTTGAGAACCCCTGCTGTAACACACATGAGAGCTGGCGCCAATTCAACTGTTCCATATACATTTATCCTATGCTAAGATGTGGCCATAGACAGGTGGATTCAGGTGAGTACTGCGTCGGTTCGATACTTACAGGCAACCCGGGTCCGTCAGCAACTTTTCAGTAATAGAAAGCCCACTCTTGTTTCCTACCTGCCAGTTCTTGCAGGAATTGCCCCGGCCGGCCTCCGACGAGAGGCTGCTACCATCAAGCTAGCAAGGAAAGCCAAAATGCACATCCTACACAACACTACAGTGGAAATAGAGCCTCCAAACAGACTCAAGTCCCGCCACCCTTACAACAAGGCGGCACAAGACATGTTACGTTCCATCCCGGAGGACTCGTCCACCAGTGCATGGCTGGCGGCATCTTGGAAGCAGGAGTGGGAGTCTGCTGGGCCCTCCCGTATGCACCACTACATCCTTGACCCGGGTGATGGTGTTGAAGGAGAGGACCTGCCACGCCGGCAGTGGACCCTACTGAACCGCCTGCGCACTGGAGTCGGCTGCTTCAAATCAGCAATGAAGAGGTGGGGCTTGGCGGACAGTGCAGCATGCGAGTGCGGCGAGCCTGAGCAATCTGTCGAGCACATAATTAACACCTGCCCCCTGTACAGACCTCCTTCGGAGGCCGGCCTCTTCCACGTGGGACCAGAGACAAGGGCGTGGCTACTCGATACTGAGTTGGACATTTGAGGATGATACACGAAAGAAGAAGAAGTAATAGAAAGCCTGCAGTTTCTATTAGCTTGGAATCCCCACCGATGATGTCACTGGTGGACGGGTTTCTGAATTGCTCTGATCTGCCCACAGCCCTGCAGACACAGACTGAGTAGAAACAATTTGTGGCATTTTATCATGAACATTAGTGAGGACCAATTATATGAAGATAGATTGAAAAGTGGTTCTTTAACAACAGAAATCTGAACTAACATAAGTCAAAGGGAACTCCCTGTGACTCAGGGGAGATATTAGACTTTCAGGCCATCAGGATGAGGTTGTGAACCACTCTGACACACTCACCTCCCTTTTGACCTCACACAGGGAACATGTGCGGCACTATATGACAACGGACTACATGAAAACCATGCGGAAAGCCAACATCTTAACCACTAAGCCAGTGTTTCCCAACCTGTGTGCCGCGGCACTTTACTGTGCCGTTTGATGTGTCCAGGTGTGCCGCCTGATTTGACCGAAAATAACACTAACCCTCCCCCGAAAGCAATATTATAGCTACTGGGCTGCAGGCTTCCTATTGTTGCGGCGTTGTTGTTGTCACACGTCTAACCATTAGACGTGCGATAACGACGGAACAATAGACAAACAACCCTCGGCCATTGAAATGTTAGTGCAAAAGAGATGCATCCAGAAGTAACTAAAATAACTAAAATAGTTCATTTTTTGGAACCATGAACTTTAGTTCAAAATATTGAATGATAAACATATAAATATATTGTATATATTATATACACATTAAGGCTGTACCTTAGCCCTTTTTTTAGGACTCGAACTTCGGCAGGATTTTTCGAGCGAACATCCGGACCATTTGTTTCTAATTCATTTAAAAAATAACCTTTGAGATATCCGTCTTGATCAGAGCTCTTTATCAATCTCTCTTGTCTATCCCAACACACACACACACACACACACACACACACACACACACACACACACACACACACACACACACACACACACACACACACACACACACACACACACACCGTCAAGCCGCAAAAACAGCTGATCTGCAAGCTCATGTGAGTTTGCTGGCAGGCAGCTAAGACAGCGTATATTGCTCGTTATTTGTTCCACCTGTGTATTATTCTCAGAAGCGCATTGAAGAGAGCATATGCTAATATATCATGGCTGCTAAGAACGGTTCCCCCTGTCAGCGATCATGCTGGTGTGCTGGTGTGTGTGTGTGAGAGAGAGACGACATTCCATTCAATGGAACTCTTTTGTTCTCACAGAACAAGGTGAGAAAGGTCAATCACCTCAGCTGCAGGCCAATCACCAAATTAATGTGCACGGGAGATGGGACAGCAGAACTAGGAGATATTTCTTTAAAAAATCATAACTTCTGACAGTAATGCACTAGAAACTTACTTTCTTTTTTACATGCTCATATCGCATTCTCGCCGAGATATATTTTCGAGTTAATAAAAAAAGGGAAAAAATAATAATATTTTTTATTTAATAAAAAAAATTAAATAAAAAAAAAAATGGTTCAATCCCATTAATTAAGATTTGAGTGCCAACCCTAACGAGCGAACATTCGAACCTTGAATGTTTGGGGACAGCCTTAATACACATACATACACATATGTATATGTATATAGATAGGCCTATACACCGTATATCTAGGTGTGCCCTGATATTTTTAGGCTATGAAAAGTGTGCCCTGGGACAAAAAAGGTTGGGAAACACTGCACTAAGACACAGGGAATTCCCTCTAATTCAGGGGAGATGTTAGACTTTTAGGCCATCAGGCTGAGGTTGTGATCCACTGCTACATTCCTCCCACGGGGAAACCTGGTCGGGGTCACGGCACCACCTGGGATTCGAACCTGTGTGGGAAAGCCAACATCTTAAAGGGTTAGTTCAGATTTTTGGAGATCCTGCTCCTTTTCGCCTATGGGTGTATCAGACAAATTATTATAAATTGTAAATTAATAATTGTTATTCTCTGATATAATTTGTACTGTACTGTGATACACTAATATGTGAGAAATAAAAATGTAATGAAATTAATGAAATAACTTTCACTTGGAGAATATTAAGGTCATTTGGTGGGGTACTGGTCATTCAAAATAAATGAATCCACAAAACTAGTGTCATTTGTATTGTTGACCAAAGGTGAGAAAGCATTCTCCTTTACTGTAAGTCCAAAAATCTGAACAAAAACAAAAAGGGAATTCCCTGTGACTCGGGGGAGATATTAGACTTTCAGGTCATCAGGCTGAGGTTGTGAGCCACTCTGACACACTCACCACCCTTTTGACCTCACACAGGGAATAAGTTGAAGTTTTAAACCGGGATTTGAACCCCAGTCTCCCATGTGGAAAGCCAACATCTTAACCACTAAGCCAAAGGGAATTCCCTCTTATTTGGGGGAGATATAGACGCCTTAACAGACGACGTCACACTGATAAGCACCAGCATGCGGACGCATACCGGCAGCACAAGAACCCCACCTCTCATAAGACGCAATGGAAAAGTTCTAACTGCACTCACGTGTAAAGAAATGCACCATCAAACTTTCAGATGCTGTTTTTCTCCCAGTGTGGAGGAAGAATGATTAGGATTTTTATTGTGATCTCTCGCCTTTGAAATATATAGTCTATTGGTTTCTGTTGTGTGTGAAAAATAATAGAAATTAAAAGCAGTCCTCAAAACCACACCTACAGTCGCTGTCATAAGAACAGGAGGTGCGCTCATGATCACGGCAGCAGAGCCTGTTTGTCCATGGCTGCACGCGCACCTGCAGCCCATCAAGTATAATGTATGCTTTGTCCCACGATGGTGTCTCATTTGTATTATCATGAGAACGATGGCTTCCATTTTCACATTGCAACATTTCAGGAATAGAAAGCCTGCAGTTTCTATTAGCTTGGATTCCCCATCTGAGTTGAAACAATTTGTGGCATTTTATCGTGAACATTAGTGAGGACCATTTATAATGAAGATAGATTGAAAAGTGTTTTTTTAACAAAGGAAATGTGAACTAACCACTAATATTAGCCAAAGGGAATTCCCTGTGACTCAGGGGAGATATTAGACTTTCAGGCCATCAGGATGAGGTTGTGAGCCACTCTGACACAATCACTCACCTTTTGACCTCACACAGGGAAATCCACCCACTATATGTAAACCCAGGGTTTGAACCCGGGCCTCCCGTGTGGAAAGCCAACATCTTAACCACTAAGCTACAGGGAACTCCCTCTGATTTGGGGGAGATGTTAGACTTTTAGGCCATCAGGCTGAGGTTGTGATCCACTGCTACATTCCTCCCACGGGGAAACCGATCTGGTCACGGCACCACCTCGGATTCAAACCCAGGTCTCCCGTGTGGGAAAGCCAACATCTTAAAGGGTTAGTTCAGATCTTTTGACTTAAAGCTGTGGGAAATCCTGCTCCTTTTCGCCCATGGGTGTATCAGACAAATGTATTAGAAATTAGAAATGAATTAAGCCTATTATTCTCTCATATAATTTGTACTGTACTGTGATACACTAATATGTGAAATTAAATGAATGAAATAATTTTGGTGATTATTAAGTAGCACCGATGTATCGGCCACATAATCTGTATCGGCCGATATTGCTGTTATCGGTCAATATCGGCAGTAGCCGATATTTATCTATTGCTAATAAGCATACATTTTGTGTCTGCTATGTTGGTGTGTTGGTTATCTGCAGCCTACCAAGCTGTAGATTATATGTTGGTGTGTTGGTTATCTGTAGTCTACCAAGCTGTAGATTCTATGTTGGTGTGTTGGTTATCTGCAGCCTATACCAAGCTGTAGATTCTATGTTGGTGTGTTGGTTATCTGTAGTCTACCAAGCTGTAGATTCTATGTTGGTGTGTTGGTTATATGCAGCCTATACCAAGCTGTAGATTCTATGTTGGTGTGTTGGTTATCTGAAGCCTACCAAACTGTAGATTCTATGTTGGTGTGTTGGTTATATGCAGCCTATACCAAGCTGTAGATTCTATGTTGGTGTGTTGGTTATCTGAAGCCTACCAAGCTGTAGATTCTATGTTGGTGTGTTGGTTATCTGCAGCCTATACCAAGCTTTAGATTCTGTGTTGGTGTGTTGGTTATCTGCAACCTACCAAGCTGTAGATTCTATGTTGGTGTGTTGGTTATCTGCAGCCTAACAAGCTGTAGATTATATGTTGGTGTGTTGGTTATCTGCAGCCTACCAAGCTGTAGATTCTATGTTGGTGTGTTGGTTATCTGCAGCCTAACAAGCTGTAGATTATATGTTGGTGTGTTGGTTATCTGCAGCCTACCAAGCTGTAGATTCTATGTTGGTGTGTTGGTTATCTGCAGCCTATACAAATCTGTAGATTCTGAACATTTATTTATTGTATTGAAGATGGCAGCACTAAAGGGGGAAATAAAAACAACAAAAAAAATATCAGTATCGGCTAAATTGTTATTTCGGTATCGGCCAAGAGTTTCCATATCGGTGCATCTCTAGAGCAAACGTTATCCGGGATGTTTTAGTGAAGTTCAGCCTCCTGTGTTAGCTGTACAGAATACCTTTGTGTAGCGATGTGAAGGAGCAGGGATTGAACCCCAGTCTCCCACTCCCCAGACCGATGCACAACTTGTCGTGCCAACAGGGCTGTTGCGGGCCAGGTCTTGGCTGAGGGCTACGGTTGAACCCACTATATTAATGGGAAATACCAAATAGGCTATTTCCTACAGCGTTACATCTGAAAATCTGAACTAACCCGGCTTTTACCCATGGAAAGCCAACTAATTAGTGGTATTACCGGTAATTGATTGCCTGAGTCCCGTGGTGGGAGTTCTGGTCTGGTTTTGGTGAATATTAAGTAGTTCCAATGAATGGCTTAAAATTCTAACATCTCCCCAGAATCAGACGGAATTCCCTTTGGATTAGTGGTTAAGATGTTGGCTTCCCATGTGGGAGACCAGGGTTCAAATCCGGGTTCCATATCTGCAGCTATTCCGCGGCAGATATGAGACACAGACTGGTCTAACCAATAGAGTCCATTTTAATCTTTTTGTAACCGCCCCTTCGGGATTTGAAAGCCAACATCTTAAAGGGTTAGTTCAGATTTTTTTACTTAAAGCTGTAGGAAATTTCTTGCCATTCATATATTGTTTGCAAAGCTATTAATTGATTGCCTGAGTCCCGTGGTGGGAGTTCTGGTTTGGTTTTGGTGACTATTGAGTACTTCTGATCGGCTTAAAAGTCTAACATCTCCCCCAATTCCATGCAGGAGACCCGGGTTCGAATCTTGGGACCGGGTTGTTTAGGCAGTGGCGTGCAAAGATAGACACTAGGGGGTGCTCGAGCCCTTTTCAGCAATGTGCCCTTTTGAAAAAAAAGAAAAAGAGGGTTTTCTTTTTTTCTTTTTCTTTTTTACAGTGTACACTGTACAGTATGTGGACCATGGTGACATTGACCAATTCTTCTAAGCTTCTAATATATTATTTAGGCTCCACAATCTATATATCTCACACTATTAAGGCAACCGGCCGGTTCCACGCGCTACACAAGGTGCCTTTTTGTTTCACTTGAGCACCTGCCCCTCTAAATGTCTGTGCACGCCACTGTGTTTAGGGATGATGTTCACCAGTGTGAGGTCAAAAGGGAGGTGAGTGTGTCAGAGTGGCTCACAACCTCGGCCTGATGACCTGAAAGTCTAATATCTCCCCTGAGTCACAGGGAATTCCCTTTGGCTTATATTATATTAGACAGTGTTTAAAGGGTTAGTTCAGACACATTTCTACCATATAGCACAATTTCCGTTCAACTTTGACCCCTCTGTCACATCATGGAACTACTTTTTGTGTCCAGTATCACTACGCCAGCAGCAGGAACTACACAAAACCATAGTTCCATGTGACAGAGGGGTCAAAGTTGAACAAACGTTATCCAGGATGTTTTAGTGAAGGTTTTGTCAGCCTCCTGTGTTAGCGGACACATGGAGCTCTGACAGAATACCTTTGCAACCACTATATTAATGGCAAGTATGCTATTTCCTACAACTTAATCGACCACTTTGCCACTTTTCAACCTATCTTTATTATAATTGGTCCTCACTAATGTTCATGGTAAAATACCACACATTTTGTGTCTGTGTCTCATAGGAGGGCTGTGGACAGTTCAGAAACCCATCCACCAATGACCTCATCGATGGGCAGATTTTTTTTATTATCATGAGAATGATGGCTTCCATTTTCGCATTGCAACTTTTCAGGAATAGAAAGCCTGCAGTTTCTATTAGCTTGGATTCCCCATCGATGATGTCACTGATGGACGGTTTTCTGAACTGCCCACAGCCCTCCTATGAGACACAGACTGGTTTCTGAACTGCCCAAAGCCCTCCTATGAGACACAGACTGAGTAGAAACAATTTGTGGCATTTTATCATGAACATTAGTGAGGTCCAATTATATTAAGGTAGGTTGAAAAGTGGTGAAGTGGTCCTTTAAGTCAAGAAATCTGGACTAACCCTTTAACAACTAATACAAACCAAAGGGAATTCCCTGTGACTCTGGGGAGATATTAGACTTTCAGGTCATCAGGCTGAGGTTGTGAGCCACTCTGACACACTCACCTCCCTTTTGACCTCACACAGGGAAGCGCATCAGGTGCAGGGCACGTATTAAACCAGGATTTGAACCCCAGTCTCCCATGTGGAAAGCCAACATCTTAACCACTAAGCCACAGGGAATTCCCTCTGATTCTGGGGAGATGTTAGACTTTTATGCCATCAGACTGAGTTTGTGATCCACTGCTACATTCCTCACACGGGGAAACCTGATCCGGTCACGGCACCACCTGGGATTGGAACCTGTGTGGGAAACCAACATCTTAAAGGGTTAGTTCAGATTTTTGGATTTAAAGCTGTGGGAAATCCTGCTCCTTTTCGCCCATGGGTCAGACAACATCAGACAAATTAGAAATTAATTATTATTCTCTGATATAATTTGTACTGTGATACACTAATATGTGTGAATTAAAAATGAAATGAAATTAATGAAATAGCTTTGGTGAATATTAAGTAGTTCTGGTCATTTGGTGGGGGCCTGGGGGTCATTCAAAATAAATGAATCCACAAAACTAGTGTAATTTGTATTGTTGACCAAAGGTGAAAGCATTCTAGCACGTAACTCTCCTTTACTGTAAGAATAGAATCGAAGAATTTGCCATCTGCACAAGTACATAGGAAATCTTGGAGCACAGCTCCCAGGGTCAGCATTAAAAAAGGGAGGGACAGGTGAGAAAAGAAATATAGAACATACAATCCTAGAATAAATAAGTGCTTCATAGTCTACCTAAAAACCATGCATATTCAGTTCGTCTATCAAGTAAAGTGCTTCATAATCTGCCTAAAAACAGTGCGTAATTCAATTCATCTTTCTTGATTCAGTTCATCTATCATATTGATTTCCGTCCCTAATGTCCAAGGCTACTAGTCGCACAGTAGCAGGGAAAAAACTGTTGGAGAAGCGTGTTGTGTGGGTGGAGATGCTCTCTGGCCGGTGGTGTCTAGCCGCTGCCACACTATCGAAAGAGCTGCGCACGTTCTCGGCTGCGCGCAGCTTAAAGCTTGAGTTTTTAGACAGCTGGTGGATGGAAATTAAGCTCCACCTCCGCGGAATACTTGCGCGACGGCCAGATTCCCGGAAACGCTCTCCTCCGCCCAAAAAGTCCGCGGAGGTGGAGCTTCTTTTCCATCCACCAGCTGTCTAAAAACTCAGAATTTAAGCTGCGCGCAGCTTAAGAAGTGCGCAGCTTAAGACCGTTTTGCGCTAAGGTGTGGAGACGGTGTCTCAGGTTGTGTCCTGAGTCCCTCCACACGAACAGAGAGTGATGGTGTGGATCCTTAACACAATTAGTGCCGGGATTCCTTCAAAATAGAAGCTCTGGGGTGCCGGAAAGACATGGCCGCTTTTACTCTGAATTTCTACCATATAGCACAACTTTCGTTCAACTTTGACCCTTCTGTCACATGGGACTATTTGTTGTGTCCTGCAGTATTACGCCAGCAGCAGCACAAAACCATAGTTCCATGTGACAGAGGGGTCAAAGTTGAACAAACGTTAACAGGGATGTTTTAGTGAAGGTTCTGTCAGCCTCCTGTGTTAGCGGACACAGGGAGCACTGACCTTTGCAACCACTATATTATTGGCAAGTAGGCTATTTCGTACAGTTTGTAAGGACCACTTCGCCACTTTTCAACTTCATATAATTGGTCCTCAGACTCCTCACTAATGTTCATGGTAAAATACCACACATTTTGTGCCTGTGGGCAGTTCAGAAACCCATCCACCAGTGACCTTGTCGAATGGCAGATTTTTGTTTTTAACAATTTTTTTAGATTTGTATTATCATGAGAATGATGGCTTCCATTTTCGCATTGCAACTTTTCAGGAATAGAAAGCCTGCAGTTTCTATTAGCTTGGATTCCCCATCGATGATGTCACTGATGGACAGGTTTCTGAACTGCCCACAGCCCTAGGAGGTACAGTAGAAACAATGTGGCATTTTTAATGAACATTAGTGAGGTCCAATTATATGAAGGTGGGTTGAAAACTGGTGAAGTGGTCCTTTAAGTCGAGAACACATTCACCTGCCTTTTGTCCTCACACAGAGTGAGAGAACCTGGACCACCATTTGTAAACCCAGGATTCGAACCCGGGCCGCCCGTGTGGAAAGCCAACATCTTAACCACTAAGCCAAAAGGAAATCCCTCTGATTTGGGGGAGATGTTCTTTTTATTAAGCCAATGACCGGAACACAACCAGACCACAACTCCCACCACGGGACTCAGGCAATCAATTAATGGCTTTGCAACCACTATATTAATGGCAAGTATTTCCCTATAGCTTTAAGTCCAAACATCTGAACAAAAAGAGAATTCCCTGTGACTCGGGGGAGATATTAGACTTTCAGGTCATCAGGCTGAGGTTGTGAGCCACTCTGACACCCTCACCTCCCTTTTGACCTCACACAGGGAATAAGTTGACTGACATTTTTAAACCGGGATTTGAAGCCCAGTCAACATCTTAACCACTAAGCCAAAGGGAATTCCCTTTTATTCGGGGAGATATAGACGCCTTAACAGACGACGTCACACTGATAAGCACCAGCATGTGTGACCGGTGGCCGAAATGAGTCACATAGAACTTTAACAATTTACTTGTTCAACTCTTGAGAAAACACATTCATATATATATTCAGGCGCACTGTTTAAAAGTGCAAGGTGCATACTACTGTGTAACTCAATGAACCCTTTAAGATTGCTGACTACACCACTTGATTTAATAGAGAGATCAAGAACTCCTTTCGTGTTTTTCACCAGGTAAAAGAGCATTGCAATTAGAAGTACCAGGAAGAAGGACTGAGGCAGAAATGTTTTTTTGTACGGGGTTACAATATCAAAATGGATGTTTATTTATCTAAGACAGGAGGCACTCTATATGGCCGTATAAAACAACTAACTAAACCTAAAATAAACAATTAACCAAAGGAAAAAACAAAAGAATGAACTATAACTGTTTAAAAACGTCCGGGTCATCATTTGTGCCAGAGGATGTGCAATTAAAGTGTGGGGTGCGTTCAGAGGACAATCAGCCCGGTGTCCCTGGGGCAGGCGTCTCCTTCTTACACTGTAACACACATGAGAGCTGGCGCCAATTCAACTGTTCCATATACATTTATCCTATGCTATGCTAACATGTGGCCATAGACAGGTGGATTCAGGTGAGTACTGCGTCGGTTCGATACTTACAGGCAACCCGGGTCCGTCTGCAACTTTTCAGTAATAGAAAGCCCACTCCTGTTTCCTACCTGCCAGTTCTTGCAGGAATTGCCCCGGCCGGCCTCCGACGAGAGGCTGCTACCATCAAGCTAGCAAGGAAAGCCAAAAATGCACATCCTACACAACACTACAGTGGAAATAGAGCCTCCAAACAGACTCAAGTCCCGCCACCCTTACAACAAGGCGGCACAAGACATGTTACGTTCCATCCCGGAGGACTCGTCCACCAGTGCATGGCTGGCGGCATCTTGGAAGCAGGAGTGGGAGTCTGCTGGGCCCTCCCGTATGCACCACTACATCCTTGACCCGGGTGATGGCATTGAAGGAGAGGACCTACCACGCCAAAAGTGGACACTACTGAACCGCCTGCGCACTGGAGTCGGCTGCTTCAAATCAGCAATGAAGAGGTGGGGCTTGGTGGACAGTGCAGCATGCGAGTGCGGCGAGCCTGAGCAATCTGTCGAGCACATAATTAACACCTGCCCCCTGTACAGACCTCCTTCGGAGGCCGGCCTCTTCCACGTGGGACCAGAGACAAGGTCGTGGCTACTCGATACTGAGTTGGACATCCAATCATCACCCACATAGTAAACCTCTCCATCAAACAGGGACAGGTCCCCCTAGATTTCAAACTGGCCAAAGTAACCCCCCTGCACAAGAAAGGGAGTAAATTAGACCCCGGAAACTACCGCCCTATTTCTATTCTAAGCTCCATCTCGAAAGTGATGGAAAAAATTGTCTATGAACAGGTTGAAAAGTATCTTGCCACTAATAAATTATTGTACGAGTTCCAATCTGGCTTCTGAACATCCCACTCCACTGACACATGCCTTCTCTATTTGAGCGACCACATCAAACAAGAGGTGGACGCTGGCAAATACTGCGGCATGGTCATGCTGGACCTCCAAAAGGCTTTTGACACAGTGAACCACTCCATACTGGTTAACAAGCTAAAAGCAATTGGTTTCGATAGCACATCAGTGAGCTGGATGCAATCCTACCTGGAGGGGAGAGCACAGATGGTGGAAGTGAACGGAACACTGTCCCCCCCCCTCCCAGTGAGCTGTGGCGTTCCACAAGGAAGCATACTAGGGCCTCTACTGTTCCTAATATATGTTAACGACATGACTTCAGCTTGTGACTGCAACTTGTTCCTGTTCGCAGATGACTCGGCACTGCTGGTCTCGGACAGGGACAAACTGCAGGTTGAAAATGCCCTCAGCTCTTAACTCGGTAGAATCTGCACCTGGCTCGCTGATAACAAACTATCTTTATTCTTTACACCTGGGAAAAACTGAATCCATTCTCTTTGGATCTAATAGTAATCTCAGCAAGGCAAATGGCTTCTTGGTTAGAGTGGGTGACAATGTTATCACAAGTAAAGATGAAATTACCTACTTAGGTTCCATCCTGGAGGCTAATCTTTCCGGTGATAAAATGGCCACCAACGTAATCAAAAAAGTCAACCAAAGAACAAGATTCCTTTACAGGATCTCCTCACTGGTCGACAAAAACACCTTGAAGACCTTAACAGGAGCCCTTGTACAAGGCTTCTTTGACTATGCATGCACCTCCTGGTACCACAGCACCTCAAAGGCCCTTAAAACTAGGCTCCAGACCTCCCAAAACAAACTGGTCAGGCTCCTACTTGGCCTCACCCCCCGAACCCACCTCACCCCTGCCCACTTTGACAGACTGGCATGGCTTAGGGTCGGCGACAGAGTACAGCATCTTGCAATGGGTCTGGTCCACAAGATTCGATACTCCACCAAGATACCCATGTACCTGTGTAGATACTTCCTTAATGTTAACGAAGTCCACACCCACAACACCAGAGGGAGTGCAACGAATCATGTTCAACCCAGATTCGGCACAAACAAGGGACTAAATTATTTTCGCTCCTATGCCACCAAAATGTGGAACGCCCTACCAACAGTCATTAAGACATGCGAATCCCTTGACTCCTTCAAAACCGCTCTCAAAGGGCACCTACGGATGGCTGCAATTCGAAACTGGCCCCCGTAAAATCTGAATCCCCCCCCACCGCCCCCCCCTTTTTCCCCTCACTGTATATGTTTCTTTTCTCTTTTTATCTCCATTATGATGAATTCCTGTACTGTTCTTTGTCTATATAGAAGTGTCTATTTGTACGTCTCTAAATGTTTTGATGAATTGAACATGGTGGACCCTGTTGTAAACAAGTGTAATGCTTAATTGGGTCGTCCACTCACAGTTAACAGCCTTTGTATTGAGTTTGTGCTTGAAATGTACTGTAATTCTGCAAACTGTTAATACAATTTTCAATCAATCAAAAAACACAAAAGAAGAAGAAGTAATAGAAAGCCTGCAGTTTCTATTAGCTTGGAATCCCAACCGATGTCACTGGTGGACGGGTTTCTGAATTGCTCTGAACTGCCCACAGCCCTGCAGACACAGACTGAGTAGAAACAATTTGTGGCATTTCATCATGAACATTAGTGAGGACCAATTATATGAAGATAGATTGAAAAGTGGTTCTTTAACAACAGAAATCTGAACTAACCACTAATATAAGCCAAAGGGAATTCCCTGTGACTCGGGGGAGATATTAGACTTTCAGGCCATCAGGATGAGGTTGTGAGGCACTCTGACACACTCACCTCCCTTTTGACCTCACACAGGGAACATTTGCGGCACTATATGACAACGGACTATATGAAAACCAGGATTTGAACCCGGGCCTCCCATGCGGAAAGCCAACATCTTAACCACTAAGCCACAGGGAATTCCCTCTAATTCAGGGGAGATGTTAGACTTTTAGGCGATCAGGCTGAGGTTGTGATCCACTGCTACATTCCTCCCATGGGGAAACCTGGTCTGGGTCACGGCACCACCTGGTATTCGAACCTGTGTGGGAAAGCCAACATCTTAAAGGGTTAGTTCAGATTTTTGGAGATCCTGCTCCTTTTCGCCTATGGGTGTATCAGACAAATTATTATAAATTGTAAATTAATAATTGTTATTCTCTGATATAATTTGTACTGTACTGTGATACACTAATATGTGAGAAATAAAAATTAAATTAAATTAACGAAATAACTTTCACTTGGAGAATATAAAGGTCATTTGGTGGGGTACTGGTCATTAAAAATAAATGAATCCACAAAACTAGTGTGTCATTTGTATTGTTGACCAAAGGTGAGAAAGCATTCTAGCACGTAACTCTCCTTTACTGTAAGTCCAAAAATCTGAACAAAAACAAAAAGGGAATTCCCTGTGACTCGGGGGAGATATTAGACTTTCAGGTCATCAGGCTGAGGTTGTGAGCCACTCTGACACACTCACCACCCTTTTGACCTCACACAGGGAATAAATTGAAATTTAAACCGGGATTTGAACCCCAGTCTCCCATGTGGAAAGCCAAACATCTTAACCACTAAGCCAAAGGGAATTCCTTCTTATTTGGGGGAGATAGACACCTTAACAGACGACGTCACACTGATAAGCACCAGCATGCGGACGCATACCGGCAGCAGAAAAACCCCACCTCTCATAAGACGCAATGGAAAAGTTCTAACTGCACTCACGTGTAAAAAATGCCCCATCAAACTTTCAGATGCTGTTTTTCTCCCAGTGTGGAGGAAGAATGATTAGGATTTTTATTGTGATCTCTCGCCTTTGAAATATATAGTCTATTGGTTTCTGTTGTGTGTGAAAAATAATAGCAATTCAAAACCACACCTCCAGTCGCTGACATAAGAACGGGAGGTGCGCTCATGATCACGGCAGCAGAGCCTGTTTGTCCATGGCTGCACACGCACCTGCAGCCCATCAAGTATAATTTATGCTTTGTCCCGCGATGGTCTCATTTTTTTTATTATTATCATGAGAATGATGGCTTCCATTTGATTTCATTGCAACATTTCAGGAATAGAAAGCCTGCAGTTTCTATTAGCTTGGATTCCCCATCGATGATGTCACTGGTGGACGGGTTTCTGAATTGCTCTGAACTGCCCACAGCACTCCCAGACACCGACTGAGTCGAAACAATTTGTCAATCATTTTATCATGAACATTAGTGAGGACCAATTATATGAAGATAGATTGAAAAGTGGTTCTTTAACAACAGAAATCTGAACTAACCACTAATATAAGCCAAAGGGAATTCCCGGTGACTCGGAGGAGATATTAGACTTTCAGGTCATCAGGATGAGGTTGTGAGCCACTCTGACAAACACACCCCTTTTGACCTCACACAGGGAAAGGAAATCCACCCACTATATGTAAACACAGGTCCCACTATATGTAAACACAGGATTTGAACCCGGGCCTCCCGTGTGGAAAGCCAACATCTTAACCACTAAGCCACAGGGAATTCCCTCTGTTTTGGGGGAGATGTTAGGCTTTTAGGCCATCAGGCTGAGTCTGTCAGCCACTTCTGCTACATTTCTAAATTGTGGTACTTAAAACAAATCTGAGATCTTCTCCCACCACTGCCAGAAAATAAATCACTGATCAATCACACATCATCATGATTGATTGATTCACTGATCCTGATAATAACGCTGATCAATTTTGCACAATAAAACATGTAAGGCCCAAACCAGGGCCCAGTATGTGTGTAGGTCTAACCAATAGTCCATTTGAATCTTTTTGTAACCGCCTCTTGGAAAAAATGTAATCACAGAGGGGAGCCATACTAATATCCACAGTGATATTAGTATGGGGGCGGGGCTAGTCAAGGACCCCCATGTATTTGTCCACTCATTCCCCCATCTGAAAAATGTTTTGTGCCAAAACACTAAACCCCCCTTTTGACCTCCACCCACAGGGCACGGGGAAACCCGGACGGGTCACGGCACCATTGTAACACCCGGGATTTAAAAGCCAACATCTTAAAGGGTTAGTTCAGATGTATTTTACTTCCTAAGCTGTAGGAAATACTTGCCATTCATATAGTGCTTGCAAAGGGATTCATTGATTGCCCGCATGAGTCCCGTGGTGGGGGTTCTGGTCTGGTTTTGGTGACTATATTGAGTAGTTCCGATCATTGGCTTAAAGGTCTAACATCTCCCCCAAATCAGAGGGAATTCCCTTTGGCTTAGTGGTTAAGATGTTGGCTTTCCATGCAGGAGACCTGGGTTCAAATCTTGGGACCGGGTTGTTTAGCGATGATGTTTCCCCGTGTGAGGTCAAAAGGGAGGTGAGTGTGTCAGAGTGGCTCACAACCTCAGCCTGATGACCTGGAAGTCTAATATCTCCCCTGAGCTACAGGGAATTCCCTTTGGATTATATTACTGTTTAAAGGTATATTCAGTGATTTCACTTAATTCAAATATTGTTTTTAATCCTTTCTATACTATAGAGTGTGCTGAAGCTGAACATGTATTGTAATGAGTTCCTCCCTGTCACCAGTTAACCCTAGCCTGGTGAAACCACTCCGAACCAGTTTTGCTCAGAGTGATATGCGGCTGCTAGAGGCGGGATCAACGTGAGACTGATGACATATTGAAGCGCTGCCACAGCGCACATGTAAACACAACCTAACAAGACTACAACTCAAAATTATTATGGAGATATCAGATTTTTGTCCCGCTGTTTCCGGTTCATCGTTCATCTGGCTTGAGCGGTGTGCCTCTGCTCCATTACGGAGCTATGTGTGTCCGTAAGTATGTCTGTCTCTGTGTCTGTAGCACGGAAAGTTGCAACACCTAAAGTGGTCAGTACAGTACAGTACAGTACAGTACAGTACAGTACAGTACAGTACAGTACAGTACAGAGTAAAGGCCGTTCCTGGGGCTCTGGATGTTCCGGGGACCCCCACACGGACCCCCCGGGGACCCCCACATGGTAACTCCGTCATTCCTCGACCGTTTCGGACGCGGGGCAGCTCACCGGGAACCGGACCGGCCCCCATCAAATCAAATTAAATTAAACTTTATTTATATAGCACATTTAAAACAATCGACATTGACCAAAGTGCTTTACACATACAAATACAAAAACATCAAACAAGTAACAACAAGAAATGAAACAGTTCAAATGACAGGATCAAAGGCCATAGAAAAGAGATGAGTCTTAGGAAGAGACTTAAAAAGTTCAATGGACTGAGTACTTTTAATATAAAAAGGGAGGCTATTCCAGAGAGTGGGTGCTGCAACAGCGAAGGCACGATTACCTCTGGATCTAAAATTGGATGGAGAGACAGTCAAAATGGCGCGTTCCTGGTTGTCTGGATGTTGCGGGGACCCCCCGGGGACCCCCACATGGTAACTCCGTCATGTCTCGACCGTTTCGGATGCGGGGCGGCTCACCCGAACCGGGCTGGCACCCTGGGGGCCTGTATGGTCCGTGGGCCCCTGAACAGTACACTACAATAAAGTACAGAGCACAGTAGAGTACAGTAACTATAACAATAAATGTAACCTCTCAGTTCACACAGGTGTGATTTTTCATCACCCAAATCACTGAATGCTCCTTTAAAGGGTTAGTTTACATATTTCTACCATATAGCACAACTTTCGTTCAACTTTGACCCCTCTGTCACATGGAACTATTTGTTGTGTCCAGTATCCCTACTGGACACAATATCGCCCAGACACAGACTGAGTAGAAACAATTTGTGGCATTTTATCATGAACATTAGTGAGGACCAATTATATGAAGATAGAATTAAAAGTGGTTCTTTAACAACAGAAATCTGAACTAACCACTAATAAAAGCCAAAGGGAATTCCCTGTGACTCGGGGGAGATATTAGACTTTCAGGCCATCAGGCTGAGGTTGTGAGCCACTCTGACACACTCACCTCCCTTTTGACCTCACACTGGGAATATATACGGCATTATATGAAAACTGACTATAAAATAACCCAGATTTGAACCCGGGCCTCCCATGTGGAAAGCCAACATCTTAACCACTAAGCCACAGGGAATTCTCTCTGATTTTGGGGAGATATTAGAGTTTTAGGCTGAGGTTGTGATCCACTGCTACATTCCTCCCACGGGGAAACCTGATCCGGTCACGGCACCACCTGGGATTTGAACCCAGGTCTCCTGTGTGGGAAAGCCAACATCTTAAAGGGTTAGTTCAGATTTTTGGACTTAAAGCTGTGGGAAATCCTGCTCCTTTTCACCCATGGGTGTATCAGAGTTCAGACAAATTATTATAAATTATAAATTAATTATTATTCTCTGATATCATTTGTACTTACTGTGATACACTAATATGTGCAAAATGAAATGAAATTAATGAAATAGTTTTGGTGAATATTAAGTAGTTCCGGTCATTTCATGGTGGGGGCCTGGGGTCATTAAAAACTAATGAATCCAGAAAACTAGTGTGTCATTTGTATTGTTGACCTATTTCTACCATATAGCGCACCATATATAACCCCTTCAACTTTGACCCCTCTGTCACATGGAACTATTTTTTGTGTCCAGTATCACTACACCAGCAGCAGCACAAAACCATAGTTCCATGTGACAGAGGGGTCAAAGTTGAACAAACGTTATCCGGGATGTTTTAGTGAAGGTTCTGTCAGCCTCCTGTGTTAGCTGACACAGGGAGCTCTGAGCTTGCAACCACTATATTATTGGCAAGTTGGCTATTTCATACAGCTTTAAAGGACCACTTCTCTACTTTTGAACTTCATATAATTGGTCCTCACTAATGTTCAAGGTAAAATACCAAACATGTTGTGTCTGTGTCTCATAGGAGGGCTGTGGGCAGTCCACCAGTGACCTCATCGATGGGCAGATTTTTTTAAAACTATTTTTGAGTGGTGCAAACCACTCCAATAACCAGCTTTGTCTGTATCTATGTGTCTATGTGTCTATGTATGTGTGTACCTGTATGTGGGGCCCAAAAAAATGAGCATGGTTACTATGGTCACTGACATTACATCAGACCACAGCTGATCAGGCTATATAAGACCTTGCACCACTCAGTTCACACGGGTGTGATTTTTTTTATTATCATGAGAATGATGGCTTCCATCTTGTCAGGAATAGAATGCCTTCAGTTTCTATTAGCTTGGATTCCCCATCGATGTCACTGATGGACGGGTTTCTGAACTGCCCACAGCCCTCCTATGAGACACAGACTGGTTTCTGAACTGCCCACAGCCCTCCCATGAGACACAGACTGGTTTCTGAACTGCCCACAGCCCTCCTATGAGACACAGACTGGTTTCTGAACTGCCCACAGCCCTCCTATGAGACACAGACTGGTTTCTGAACTGCCCACAGCCCTCCTATGAGACACAGACTGGTTTCTGAACTGCCCACAGCCCTCCTATGAGACACAGACTGGTTTCTGAACTGCCCACAGCCCTGCCATGAGACACAGACTGGTTTCTGAACTGCCCACAGTCCTCCTATGAGACACAGACTGGTTTCTGAACTGCCCACAGCCCTCCTATGAGACACAGACTGGTTTCTGAACTGCCCACAGCCCTCCTATGAGACACAGACTGGTTTCTGAACTGCCCACAGCCCTCCTATGAGACACAGACTGGTTTCTGAACTGCCCACAGCCCTGCCATGAGACACAGACTGGTTTCTGAACTGCCCACAGCCCTGCCATGAGACACAGACGGAGTAGAAACAATTTGTGGCATTTTGAATGAACATTAGTGAGGACCTATAATCTGGACTAACCCTTTAGACTCTCAGGTCATCAGGCTGAGGTTCTGAGCCACTCTGACACATTCACCTGCCTTTTGTCCTCACACAGGGTGAGAGAACCTGGACCACCATTTGTAAACCCAGGATTTGAACCCGGCCTCCCGTTTGGAAAGCCAAAATCTTAACCACTAAGCCAAAGGGAATTAACTCCCTCTGATTTGGGGGAGATGTTCTTTTTATTAATATAAGCCAATGACCAGAACACAACCAGATCAGAACTCCCACCACGGGACTCAGGCAATCAATTAATAGCTTTGCAACCACTATAGGCTACAGTATTAATGGCAAGTATTTCCGTACAGCTTTAAGTCCAAAAATCGGAACAAAAACAAAAAGGGAATTCCCTGTGACTCGGGGGAGATATTAGACTTTCAGGTCATCAGGCTGAGGTTGTGAGCCACTCTGACACACTCACCTCCCTTTTGACCTCACACGGGGAACAGAGAACAAGTCGCATTTTTAAGCCGGG
Source organism: Electrona antarctica (assembly GCF_951216825.1). Lineage (NCBI taxonomy): Eukaryota > Metazoa > Chordata > Actinopteri > Myctophiformes > Myctophidae > Electrona > Electrona antarctica. Next base: position 56,455,012 of record NC_136807.1, read on the forward strand.
ATTTGAACCCCAGTCTCCCATATGGAAAGCCAACATCTTAACCACTAAGCCAAAGGGAATACCCTCTTATTTGTGGGAGATGAAGACGCCTTAACAGACGACGTCACACTGATTAGCACCAGCATGCACACGCATACCGGCAGTACAAGAACCCCACCTCTCATAAGACGCAATGGAAAAGTTCTAACTGCACTCACGTGTAAAAAAAATGCACCATCAAACTTTCAGATGCTGTTTTTCTCCCAGTGTGGAGGAAGAATGATTAGGATTTGTATTGTGATCTCTCTCCTTTGAAATATATAGTCTATTGGTTTCTGTTGTGTGTGAAAAATAATAGCAATTCAAAGCAGTTGTCCTCAAAACCACACCTCCAGTCGCTGTCATAAGAACGGGAGGTGCGCTCATGATCACGGCAGCAGAGCCTGTTTGTCCATGGCTGCACCACACCTGCAACCCATCAAGTATAATTTATGCTTTGTCCCGCGATGGTATTTTTGTATTATTATCATGAGAATGATGGCTTCCATTTTCACATTGCAACATTTCAGGAATAGAAAGCCTGCCGTTTCTATTAGCTTGGATTCCCCATCGATGATGTCACTCGTGGACGGGTTTCTGAATTGCTCACACTGCACAGCCCTCCCAGACACAGACTGAGTAGAAACAATGTGTGGCATTTTATCATGAACATTAGTAAGGACCAATTATATGAAGATAGATTGAAAAGTGGTTCTTTAACAACAGAAATCTGAACTAACCACTAGTATAAGCCAAAGGGTATTCCCTGTGACTCGGGGGAGATATTAGACTTTCAGGCCATCAGGATGAGGTTGTGAGCCACTCTGACACACTCACACCCCTTTTGACCTCACACAGGGAAAGGAAATCCACCCACCATATGCAAACCCAGGATTTGAACCCAGGCCTCCCGTGTGGAAAGCCAACATCGTAACCACTACGCCACAGGGAATTCCCTCTGATTTGGGGGAGATGTTAGGCTTTTAGGCCATCAGGCTGAGTCTGTCAGCCAATTCTGCTACATTTCTAAATTGTGGTACTTAAAACAAATCTGAGATATTCTCCCACCAAAATAAATCACTGATCAATCACACATCATCATGATTGATTGATTCACTGATCTTGATAATAACGCTGATCAATTTTGCACAATAAAACATGTAAGGCCCAAACCAGGGCCCAGTATGTGTGTAGGTCTAACCAATAGAGTCCATTTGAATATTTTTGTAACCGCCTCTTGGAAAAAATGTAAACACAGAGGGGAGCCATACTAATATCCACACAGTGATATTAGTATGGCTTCACGAGGCTAGTCAAGGACCCCCATGTATTTGTCCACTCGTTCCCCATCTGAACAATGTTTTGTGCCAAAACACTAAACCCCCCTTTTCACCTCCACCCAAAGGGCACGGGGAAACCCCATCCGGGTCACGGCACCATTGTAACACCCGGGATTTGAAAGCCAACATCTTAAAGTGTTAGTTCAGATTTATTTTACTTCCTAAGCTGTAGGAAATACTTGCCATTCATATAGTGCTTGCAAAGGTATTAATTGATTGCCCGCATGAGTCCCGTGGTGGGGGTTCTGGTCTGGTTTTGGTGACTATATTGAGTAGTTCCGATCATTGGCTTAAAGGTCTAACATCTGCCCCAAATCAGAGGGAATTCCCTTTGGCTTAGTGGTTAAGATGTTGGCATTCCATCTAGGAGACCCGGGTTCAAATCTTGGGACCGGGTTGTTTGGGGATGATGTTTCCCTGTGTGAGGTCAAAAGGGAGGTGAGTGTGTCAGAGTGGCTCACAACCTCAGCCTGATGACCTGAAAGTCTAATATCTCCCCTGAGTCACAGGGAATTCCCTTTGGATTATATTACTGTTTAAAGGTATATTCAGTGATTTCACTTAATTCAAATATTGTTTTTAATCCTTTCTATACTATAGAGTGTGCTGAACATGTATTGTAAGGAGTTCCTCCCTGTCACCAGTTAACCCTAGCCTGGTGAAACCACTCCCCCTGCTGGACAACATTTCCATGCAGAGAGTCTGGTTTCTCTCGGGCAGAGAGATGTACTCCGAACCAGTTTTGCTCGGAGTGATATGCGGCTGCTAGAGGCGGGATCAACGTGAGACTGATGACATATTGAAGCGCTGCCACAGCGCACATGTAAACACAACCTAACAAGACTACAACTCAAAATGATTATGGAGATATCAGATGTTTGTCCCGCTGTTTCCGGTTCATCGTTCATCTGACTTGAGCGGTGTGCCTCTGCTCCATTACGGAGCTATGTGTGTCCGTCAGTATGTCTGTCTCTGTGTCTGTAGCACGGAAAGTTGCAACACCTAAAGTGGTCAGTACAGTACAGTACAGTACAGTACAGTACAGAGTAAAGGCCGTTCCTGGGGCTCTGGATGTTCCGGGGACCCCCACACGGACCCCCCGGGGACCCCCACATGGTAACTCCGTCATTTCTCGACCGTTTCGGACGCGGGGCAGCTCGCCGGAACCGGACCGGCCACCATCAAATCAAATTAAATCAAACTTTATTTATATAGCACATTTAAAACAATCGAGATTGACCAAAGTGCTTTACACATACAAATACAAAAACATCAAACTAACAACAAGAAATGAAACAGTTCAAATGACAGGATCAAAGGCCATAGAAAAGAGATGAGTCTTAGGAAGAGACTTAAAAAGTTCAATGGACTGAGCACTTTTAATATAAAAAGGGAGGCTGATGACCTGAAAGTCTAATATAGCCCCCGAGCTACAGGGAATTCTCTTTGGATTACATTACTGTTTATATATTCAGTGATTTCACTTAATTCAAATAACACTTTTTTTTTTAAATCCTCCCTACTATAGAGTGTGCTGACCATATAAGGAGTTCCTCCCTGTCCCCAGTTAATCCCTGGGGTAAATTGTGGTACTTTAAAGCACATGGGGAATCTGGTCACCAGTGGTGGAAAAAGTACTCAATTGTTTTACTTAAGTAATTGTACCAATACTGCAATTTAGAAGTACTTCGTTACAAGTAAAAGTACGGAATTGAAAATGTACTTGAGTATACAACAGTATCGGCATCAAAATGTACTTAAAGTACTAAAAGTAAAAGTACTCATTGTGCAGAATGTGCCATTTCACAAGTTCAAAATGTGTACAAAATCTATTGAAAATAGCCGATCTACAAGCTCACAATGCACTTGCCCCAATGCATTTCCAATGGGAGTCACATGGTTTGACACAACATTTGTGTTGTATGAGGGGGAGGGGCGCAGTCGAAACACAGCCGAAAGCCATACAACAGCTTGTAGTCCAAAATGTGGACTACAAACCATGTGACTTCCATTGGAAATGCCCTGGGGCGGCCATGACACTCACAACATTCATACAACAAGCATGCATCAATGTTGTAAAGGTCTGAGTGAGGCCTAGGCCTACTTTTTATTTTCGTTGAGTAACCACTTATTTTACCCCCTTTTTCTCCAATTTAATTGTCATGCCTACGCTTGATTGTAGATCGGCTGTTTTTGGCGATTTGCTGCAGTGCTGGGTTAGGCTTCACTCACACGGTCACAACAGATTGCTGTATGCTTGTTGTATACAAAGGGTGTCACACTAGCCTGGCTCCAGCCCCTGAATCGCTAGCCACGCCCATTAAAAAAATATATTCAGGCGATTCAGGGTCTGGTGACGCTCTCGAAGGAGGTCTGAGACTCGTTTGGAAATCTGTACGACGAATCAGCGTCGTTTCAACTCGATGACGTCAAAACAACAGCGCCGTCCAGACACAAACAAACATGGCTGCCCCCACTGCGGTGACTCACGACTGTATCAATCTGGCTATTAAATCGACGTATGATAAATAGTATCTTTACAGAAACGACAGGTTTTATAAACATCATCATCCGACATATTTTACCGCTTTTGTTTACATGCTAGTAGCGCTCGTTGGCTGTGTTTGTTTGGTTAGCAAACGGGCTAGCCATAGCCTCATGATTGACAACAACGTCATCTGCTTTCCTACTATTCTGATTGGTTGGTATTAACCAATCGCCGAAGACTGCCGCTTTGACAACGCCCATCTCAGAAACGGCTGTAGTAGGGAGGGCTTTCAGACTGAATAATGGAGTGAAACGAAATGAAAATTCAGGCTGAGTGTCAGGCTAGTGTCACACAGCTTGCCCCAATGCATTTCCAATGGGAGTCACATGGTTTGACACAACATTTGTGTTGTATGAGGGGGAGGGGCGCAGTCGAAACGCAACCGAAAGCCATACAACAGCTTGTAGTCCAAAATGTGGACTACAAACCATGTGACTTCCATTGGAAATGCATTGGGGCGGCCATGACACTCACAACATTCATACAACAAGCATGCATCAGAGTATCGGGGCCAGTTCCGAGTACTGAGTACGAGTACTTGAAGGTGGTATCGGCCCGAGTACCCGATACCAGTATCGGTATCGGAACAACTCTAGCAACATTTCAGGAATAGAAAGGCCTCACTCACACCTTTCGATCTAGCATACAACATTGATGCATGCTAGATGTAAGCAAGATGTAAGTGTCATGGCCGCCCCAATGCATTTCCAATGGAAGTCACATGGTGTGATACAACATTTTGGACTACAAGCTGTTGTATGGCTTTCGGCTGTGTTTCGACTGCCCCCCTCCCCCTCATACAACACAAATGTTGTGTCAAACCATGTGACTCCCATTGGAAATGCATTGCGAGCTTGCATCAGCTATACATCTCATACAACAAGCATACATCAATCTGTTGCAACCATGTGAGTCGCCCCAAAGCCTGCAGTTTCTATTAGCTTGGAATCCCCATCGATGATGTCACTGGTGGACGGGTTTCTGAACTGCCCACAGCCCTCCTATGAGACACAGACTGAGTAGAAACAATGTGTGGCATTTTATCATGATTAGTGAGGACCAATTATATGAAGAAGATAGATTGAAAAGTGGTTCTTTAACAACAGAAATCTGAACTAACCACTAGTATTAGCCAAAGGGAATTCCCTGTGACTCGGGGGAGATATTAGACTTTCAGGCCATCAGGGTGAGGTTGTGAGCCACTCTGACACACTCACCTCCCTTTTGACCTCACACAGGAAAAGGAAATCCACCCACTATATGTAAACCCAGGATTTGAACCCGGGCCTCCCGTGTGGAAAGCCAACATCGTAACCACTAAGCCACAGGGAATTCCCTCTGATTTGGGGGAGATGTTAGGCTTTTAGGCCATCAACCTGAGTCTGTCAGCCACTTCTGCTACATTTCTAAATTGTGGTACTTAAAGGTGTAGTGAAATTAGTTTTTCACACTTTTAGACCATATCCGTGGTCATCATATGGGCATACCTAACAATGGATGCCAAAAAAATGGGAAAATTCTCATTTTTGTGTGTTTTTATATCAAAAGAATATTTTTTATTACTTCCTGAAAACGAAAACGTGCTGCGTGATGACGTGTCGAGGCCAACATCGATAAAAGCCAATAAAAATGAAGCTCACCAGTTTAATTCCCCATATCTCCGCATCCGTCCAGCACAGGCTGCACGGTGCCGTGTCGTTAGTCAGAAGGTTCCTTGTTCCGAAATTACTATCCCTATCTCTAATCCTAACCTAAACATAACCGCAAGCACGGGAGCAGTGCATGTTCGGACTAACGGGACTTCGGATCTATGGGTAGTTCCCGGCTGCACAGCTGCTACTGATTAGATTACAGATATCTTCCGTTTTTATTCCCATTCAAGATAACATCCAGAGAGTGTATTACTCGGTTTCAACTTAATCATCACGCTAAAAATATGAAATCTGAAAACATTATAGGGTAGAAATAAGCCACATTAAGAGTAAACTGGTAAAGGTTGCCGACTATCTGATTTGTAAACAAACATCCACACGCTGTCCTGCGTAGCATAGCTACCCGTCCCTAGCTACCGTCCCATCCCCTGAAGGGATGCGACGCTCTGATTGGTTCAGAAACTTCATTGCGGTGTTTCAACTTGAGACCGTCTGAAACTTCAAAATAAAATGTCCACCATTTCCGTTTCACTACGCCTTTAAAACAAATCTGAGATCTTCTCCCACCACTGCCAGAAAATAAATCACTGATCAATCACACATCATCATGATTGATTGATTCACTGATCCTGATAATAACGCTGATCAATTTTGCACAATAAAACATGTAAGGCCCAAACCAGGGCCCAGTATGTGTGTAGGTCTAACCAATAGAGTCCATTTGAATCTTTTTCTAACCACCCCTTGGGAAAAATGTAAACACAGAGGGGAGCCATACTAATATCCACAGTGATATTAGTATGGGGGCGGGGCTAGTCAAGGACCCCCATGTATTTGTCCACTCGTTCCCCCATCTGAAAAATGTTTTGTGCCAAAACACTAAACCCCCCTTTTGACCTCCACCCACAGGGCACGGGGAAACCCCATCCGGGTCACGGCACCATTGTAACACCCGGGATTCGAAAGCCAACATCTTAAAGGGTTAGTTCAGATTTTTTTTGAGTGGTGCAACCACTCCAAGGAACAGCAATGTCCGTGTTAACCTATGTTTGTGTGTGACTACTGTAGCCTATGTATGTTTGTGTGTGACTCATGTGTGACTCATGAGTACCAGTAGGGCAGAAACAGAGAGAGAGAGATGCTGCACTGTTGCCTGCTAATGAGAGAGCGAGAGAGAGAGAGAGAGAGAGAGGGGGGGGGGAGTTGCACCACTCAGTTCACACAGGTGTGATTTTTACTTAAAGCTGTAGGAAATACTTGCCATTCATATAGTGCTTGCAAAGGTATTAATTGATTGCCTGCACGAGTCCTGTGGTGGTCCTGGTCTGGTTTTGGTGACTATATTGAGTAGTTCCGATCATTGGCTTAAAGGTCTAACATCTACCCCAAATCAGAGGGAATTCCCTTTGGCTTAGTGGTTAAGATGTTGGCTTTCCATGCAGGAGACCAGGGTTCAAATCTTGGGACTGGGTCATTTAGGGATGATGTTTCCCAGTGTGAGGTCAAAAGGGGTGTGAGTGTGTCAGAGTGTCTCACAACCTCAGCCTGATGACCTGAAAGTCTAAAATCTCCCCCGAGAAACAGGGAATTCCCTTTGGATTATATTACTGTTTACAAACAAACGTTATCCAGGATGTTTTAGTAAAGGTTCTGTCAGCCTCCTGTGTCAGCGGACACATGGAGCTCTGACAGAATACCTTTGCAACTACTATATTAATGGCAAGTAGGCTATTTCCTACAACTTAATGGACCACTTTGCCACTTTTCAACCTATCTTCATATAATTGGTCCTCACTAATGTTCATGGTAAAATACCACACATTTTGTGTCTGTGTCTCATAGGAGGCTGTGGTCAGTTCAGAAACCCATCCACCAGTGACCTCATCGTGGGCAGATTTTTCTTTACTATTTGTTTTATTATCATGAGAACGATGACTTCCATTATCGCATTGCAACTTTTCAGGAATAGAAAGCCTGCAGTTTCTATTAGCTCGGATTCCCCATCGATGATGTCACTGATGGACGGGTTTCTGAACTGCCCACAGCCCTCCCATGAGACACAGACGGAGTAGAAACAATTTCTGGCATTTTATCATGAACATTAGTGAGGTCAAATTATATGAAGGTAGGCCTACTGTAGGTTGAAAAGTGGTGAAGTGGTCCTTTAAGTCAAGAAATCTGGAAAAAAACCCTTTAGACACTCAGGTCATCAGGCTGAGGTTGTGAGCCACTCTGACACATTCACCTGCCTATTGTCCTCACACAGGGTAAGAGAACCTGGACCACCATTTGTAAACCCAGGATTTGAACCCGGGCCTCTGGAAAGCCAACATCTTAACCACTAAGCCAAAGGGAACTCCCTCTGATTCGGGGGAGATGTTCTTTTTATTAATATAAGCCAATGACCGGAACACAACCAGACCAGAACTCCCACTCCGGGACTCAATCAATTAATAGCTTTGCAACCACTATACAGTATTAATGGCAAGTATTTCCGTACAGCTTTAAATCCAAAAATCTGAACAAAAACAAAAAGGGAATTCCCTGTGACTCGGGGGAGATATTAGACTTTCAGGTCATCAGGCTGAGGTTGTGAGCCACTCTGACCTCCCTTTTGACCTCACACAGGGAATAGTATAGGGCCATGCACACATATTAAACCAGGATTTGAACCCATCTCCCATGTGGAAAGCCCACATATTAACCACTAAGCCACAGGGAATTCCCTCTGATTTAGGGGAGATATTAGACTTTTAGGCCATCAGGCTGAGGTTGTGAACCACTCTGATACACTCACCTCCCTTTTGACCTCACACAGGGAAGGCGGGGCACGTATTAAACCAGGATTTGAACCCCAGTCTCCCATGTGGAAAGCCAACATCTTAACCACTAAGCCACAGGGAACTCCCTCTGATTCAGGGGAGATATTAGACTTTCAGGCCATCAGGCTGAGGTTGTGATCCACTGCTACATTCCTCCCACGGGGAAACCTGATCCGGTCACGGCACCACTTGGGATTGGAACCTGTGTGGAAAGCCAACATCTTAAAGGGTTAGTTCAGATTTTTGGACTTAAAGCTGCTCCTTTTCGCCCATGGGTCAGACACCATCAGACAAATTAGAAATTAATTATTATTCTCTGATATAATTTACTACTACTACTGTACTGTGATACACTAATATGTGCGAAATAAAAATGAATGAAATGGCTTTGGTCAATATTAAGTAGTTCTGGTCATTTGGTGGGGGCCTGTACTGGTCATTCAAAATAAATTAATCCACAAAACTATAGTGTCATTTGTATTGTTGACCAAAAGGTGAGAAAGCATTCTAGCACGTTTAAAGGCTCATTCATAGTCTGGATTTTCGGTGGTGAGGTGACCACCGCTCCGGTGGTGAGCTGACCACTGGGAGCTGAAATAACTTTGAGCGGTGGTGAGTAAAAACAGAGAGAAGGGCTGGGGTGGTGGTTTGCTCTTCACCGCGGGTCGTGACGTCATGTTGTAGTTCGGTGGGAGCCTCACCACCGAAAATCCAGACTATGTATGAGCTTTAACTCTCCTAGCACGTAACTCTCCATTAGGTCCAAAAATCTGAACAAAAAGGGAATTCCCTGTGACTCGGGGGAGATATTAGACTTTCAGGTCGTCAGGCTGAGGTTGTGAGCCACTCTGACACACTCACCTCCCTTTTGACCTCACACAGGGAAGAAGTCATGGCCTTGTATTTTTAAACTGGGATTTGAACCTTGTGGAAAGCCAACATCTTAACCACTAAGCCAAAGGGAATTCCCTATTATTTGGGGGAGATAGACACCTTAACAGACGACGTCACACTGATAAGCACCAGCATGCGGACGTATACCGGCAGCAGAAGAACCCCACCTCTCATAAGACGCAATGGAAAAGTTCTAACTGCACTCACGTGTAAAAAAAATGCACCATCAGACTTTCAGATGTTTTTTTCAGATTAGGATTTTTATTGTGATCTCATGCCTTTGAAATACATAGTAATACATACACGCCGCGGACAAAGACAACTCTTGTCGTGACAAATCATGACAATAAACAGTAATTATGTAATTATTTGTTTGGTCCAAAATATTGTGTTTGTTGTCGTGATTTGTCACGACTCGAGTTGGCTTCGTACGACGCTTAAAAGGTCTTTAAATAAATACTTTTTGAAATGTCTATGGGAAAAATGCATTGAGATTCATTTCCTGGGCCTGGCGTCGTCATGAAAGGGGGCGGGACTGCGACGCTCTAAAGAGTCTGTTTGAATCTTTTTGTAACCGCCCCTTGGGAAAAATGTAGACACAGAGGGGAGCCATACTAATATCCACACAGTGATATTAGTATGGACTTAGTAAAGGACTACCATGTATTTGACCACTAGTTCCCCATCTGAAAAATGTTTTGTGCCAAAACACTTACCCCCTTTTTTTGAGTGGTGCAAACCACTCCAACAACCAGCTTTGTCTGTATGTTTGTGTACCTGTCCGTGCAAAGGTGAGCATGGTTACTATGGTTAGTGTGTCACTGACATAGCTGATCAGACTATATAAGACCTTGCACCACTCAGTTCACACGGGTGTGATTTTCTTAGTGACATTTGGCTTATTCCGCAAACCATCAGAGTGAACATAAAATTGAATGTACTAGGGGGGCTATTAGGGGTTCACTTTCTTGCTCAGGGACACTTTGAGCAAGAAAGGATCTGAACCCCTGACCTTATGATTACTAGACTGGCTCTCTAACGATAAGCTACGCCCGCCCTACTATTATTCCATTCCATCAGTATGCTAAACCTGACCTGACACGTACTTTCAGGTCAATGGGGGAAGTGAATTACTAATGGTTGATTTTTACTTAAACCTGTAGGAAATACTTGCCATTCATATAGTGGTTGCAAAGGCATTAATTGATTGCCTGAGTCCCGTGGTGAGAGTTCTGCTCTGGTCTGGGTTACTATTGAGTAGTCCCGATCATTGGGTTAAAAGTCTAACATGTCCCCCAAATCAGAGGGAATTCCCTTTGGATTAGTGGTTAAGATGTTGGCTTTCCATGCAGGAGACCCAGGTTCGAATCTTGGGACTGGGTTGTTTGTGGATGACATACCCAGTGTGAGGTCAAAAGAGAGGTGAGTGTGTCAGAGTGGCTCACAACCTCAGCCTGATGACCTGAAAGTCTAATATCTCCCCCGAGCTACAGGGAATTCCCTTTGGATTACATTACTGTTTATATATTCAGTGATTTCACTTAATTCAAATATTACTTTTTTTTAAATCCTCCCTACTATAGAGTGTGCTGACCATATAAGGAGTTCCTCCCTGTCCCCAGTGAATCCCTGGGGTAAAAAAAAAATACCATCGGTTTCGTTTTTGGCAAGACGGCCCCGCCTTCATCCAATCAGGATGTGAGGGTCCTTCCTCCAATCATGATCGAGTGGGGGCGGGCCTTGGTGCACATGCTGTTGGCCTGTTGCACATCCCCCCCACTGTAGAGCGTGTGCACATCTTGTTACCGGGGCGGACTGGGGGTTTTGAGCGATGCCGCACGCGGGTGAAATCACCCCTCTACGGCTTCTGACAGACATACTAGGGGTTGGAAGCCAAACCCAGCAGTCACTTTGAGTGGCACCACACAAAGCCACAAACGGACCCCTCACCAACCTTAATCCGGTCGTTTTAACGGACCCCTCACCAACCTTAATCCGGTCGTTTTAACGGACCCCTCACCAACCTTAATCCGGTCGTTTTAACGGACCCCTCACCAACCTTAATCCGGTCGTTTTAACGGACCCCTCACCAACATTAATCTGGTCGTTTTAATGGACCCCTCACCAACATTAATCCGGTCGTTTTAACGGACCCCTCACCAACCTTAATCCGGTCATTTTAACAGACCCCTCACCAACCTTAATCCGGTCATTTTAACGGACCCCTCACCAACCTTAATCCCGTCGTTTTCCCACTATTACTAACCCTAACCACAACCCCAAACCTAAACATAACCGCAACCACGTCGCAACACATGTTGGACCAAAGAAAACTTCACTTTATCCGCAAAAAAAGTTGTTTGCGGTGGACACCAAAACATGATTTGAGTAGGATTCAAACCCACTCAACACAGGAGGTAAGGATTGAAAGTCTATTGCCTACGGGGCGAGGCTTCCCTCCCCATCCCCTCCCATATGTCTGTCAGAAGCCAATTGATATTTACAAGCAACTTCATACATACTTGAGGGCCTATTATATGAAGATAGGTTGAAAAGTGGTGAAGTGCAAAGTCCAAAGACACTACAATTACCATAATGCTTTGGTGCACTGCTCCTCCTTGTGGATATAGGGGGAGAGACACTGGGCTCACTGCTAAAATCTAAAATATCCAAAACCACATATTAAACACATAAAGACCCCCAGGAAAGTGTTCTAAATCTTCTAAACATCAATAATTTAACTTTTTTTTTTCCCATGCAAAAAGGTTTAGTATTTCCTACAGCTTTAAGTCCAAAATTCTGAACTAACCCTTTAACCACTGAGCCTAAAGCCAAATTCCAATACCCAAAATCTCGGCCACTCGCCACTCGAATTATGGTGAAATTGGTGACCTGCCGAAATATGTGACCATCTTGTGGACTTCATACAACTTACATGGAAGTCTTTAAATACGTGGCCTAAATACTGCTAGGTTGAACTCTGCTGAACAAACTGCAACAGATTACATTAGGACACCAACATTATGTGATTGTCTACACGATTGTCACATATTTCAGCAGGTCACCAACTTCACCGTAACACCACCATGCTGGAGTGACCGAGTGTGAGTGAGCGAGTGGATGAGATTTGGGGTATTGGAATTTGGCTAAAGAGAATTCCCTGTGACTCGGGGGAGATATTAGACTTTTGTCACTTTTTGACCTCACACAGGGATAATTCGTTGGCCACCATACTTAACCCGGGATTTGAACCCTGGCCTCCTGTGTGGAAAGCCAACATCTTAACCACTAAGCCACAGGGAATTCCCTCTGATTTGGGGAAGATGTTACACTTTTAGGCCATCAGCTTTAACTAAATTGTGGTACTTTAAAGCACATGGGGAATCTGGTCACCAGTGGTGGAAAAAGTACTCAATTGTTTTACTTAAGTAATTGTACCAATACTGCAATTTAGAAGTACTTTGTTACAAGTAAAAGTACGGAATTGAAAATGTACTTGAGTATAAAAGGTATCGGCATCAAAATGTACTTAAAGTACTAAAAGTAAAAGTACTCATTGTGCAGAATGTGCCATTTCACAAGTTCAAAATGTGGGGAATAAGTCAAGGCCACACGGGGTCACAGGGAATAAGTCAAGGCCACACGGGGTCACAGGGAATAAGTCAAGGCCACACGGGGTCACAGGGAATAAGTCAAGGCCTTGTATTTTTAAACCAGGATTTAAACCCCAGTCTACCGTGTGGAAAGCCAACATTTTAACCACTAAGCCAAAGGGAATTCCCTTTTATTTGGGGGAGATAGACACCTTAACAGACAACGTCACACTGATAAGCACCAACACGTGCACGCAGGCCGGCAGCACAAGAACGCTGCCTCTCATGCAATGAAAAACCTCTAACTGCACTCACGTGTAAAAAATGCCCCATCAAACTTTCCGATGCTGTTTTTCTCCCAGTGTGGAGGAAGAATGATTAGGATTTTTATTGTGATCTCTCGCCTTTGAAATATATAGTCTATTGGTTTCTGTTGTGTGTGAAGAATAATAGCAATTCAAAGCAGTTGTCCTCAAAACCACACCTCCAGTCGCTGTCATAAGAACGGGAGGTGCGCTCATGATCACGGCAGCAGAGCCTGTTTGTCCATGGCTGCACCACACCTGCAGCCCATCAAGTATAATTTATGCTTTGTCCCGCGACGGTGTCTCATTTTTTTTGTATTATTATCATGAGAATGCAACATTTCAGGAATAGAAAGCCTGCCGTTTCTATTAGCTTGGATTCCCCATCAATGATGTCACTGGTGGACGGGTTTCTGAATTGCTCTGAACTGCCCACAGCCCTCCCAGACACAGACTGAGTAGAAACAATGTGTGGCATTTTATCATGAACATTAGTAAGGACCAATTATATGAAGATAGATTGAAAAGTGGTTATTTAACAACAGAAATCTGAACTAACCACTAGTATTAGCCAAAGGGAATTTCCTGTGACTCGGGGGAGATATTAGACTTTCAGGCCATCAGGGTGAGGTTGTGAGCCACTCTGACACACTCACCTCCCTTTTGACCTCACACAGGGAAAGGAAATCCACCCACTAGGGTTATGTAAACCCAGGATTTGAACCCGGGCCTCCCGTGTGGAAAGCCAACATCTTAACCACTAAGCCACAGGGAATTCCCTCTGATTTGGGGGAGAAGTTAGGCTTTTAAGCCATCAAGCTGAGTTTGTCAGCCACTTCTGCTACATTTCTAAATTGTGGTAGCCTACTTAACACAAATCTGAGATCGATCTCCCACCACTGCCAGAAAATAAATCACTGATCAATCACACATCATCATGATTGATTGATTCACTGATCCTGATAATAACGCTGATCAATTTTGCACAATAAAACATGTAAGGCCCAAACCAGGGCCCAGTATGTGTGTAGGTCTAACCAATAGAGTCCATTTGGATCTTTTTGTAACCGCCCCTTGGGAAAAATGTAATCACAGAGGGGAGCCATACTAATATCCACAGTGATATTAGTATGGGGGCGGGGCTAGTCAAGGACCCCCATGTATTTGTCCACTCGTTCCCCCATCTGAAAAATGTTTTGTGCCAAAACACTAAACCCCCTTTTGACCTCCACCCACAGGGCACGGGGAAACCCCATCCGGGTCACGGCACTATTGTAACACCCGGGATTCGAAAGCCAACATCTTAAAGGGTTAGTTCAGATTTTTTTTGAGTGGTGCAACCACTCCAAGGAACAGCAATGTCCGTGTTAACCTATGTTTGTGTGTGACTACTGTATGTATGTTTGTGTGTGACTCATGTGTGACTCATGAGTACCAGTAGGGCAGAAACAGAGAGAGAGAGATAGTGCTGCACTGTTGCCTGCTAATGAGAGAGCGAGAGAGCGAGAGAGAGAGAGAGAGAGAGAGAGAGAGAGGGGGGAGTTGCACCACTCAGTTCACACAGTTGTGATTTTTACTTAAAGCTGTAGGAAATACTTGCCATTCATATAGTGCTTGCAAAGGTATTAATTGATTGCCTGCACGAGTCCTGTGGTGGTCCTGGTCTGGTTTTGGTGACTATATTGAGTAGTTCCGATCATTGTCTAACATCTACCCCAAATCAGAGGGAATTCCCTTTGGCTTAGTGGTTAAGATGTTGGCTTTCCATGCAGGAGACCAGGGTTCAAATCTTGGGACTGGGTCATTTAGGGATGATGTTTCCCAGTGTGAGGTCAAAAGGGGTGTGAGTGTGTCAGAGTGGCTCACAACCTCAGCCTGATGACCTGAAAGTCTAAAATCTCCCCCGAGAAACAGGGAATTCCCTTTGGATTATATTACTGTTTACAAACAAACGTTATCCAGGATGTTTTAGTAAAGGTTCTGTCAGCCTCCTGTGTCAGCGGACACATGGAGCACTGACAGAATACCTTTGCAACTACTATATTAATGGCAAGTAGGCTATTTCCTACAACTTAATGGACCACTTTGCCACTTTTCAACCTATCTTCATATAATTGGTCCTCACTAATGTTCATGGTAAAATACCACACATTTTGTGTCTGTGTCTCATAGGAGGCTGTGGTCAGTTCAGAAACCCATCCACCAGTGACCTCATCGTGGGCAGATTTTTCTTTACTATTTGTTTTATTATCAACGATGACTTCCATTATCGCATTGCAACTTTTCAGGAATAGAAAGCCTGCAGTTTCTATTAGCTCGGATTCCCCATCGATGATGTCACTGATGGACGGGTTTCTGAACTGCCCACAGCCCTCCTATGAGACACAGACCGAGTAGAAACAATTTCTGGCATTTTATCATGAACATTAGTGAGGTCAAATTATATGAAGGTACTGTAGGTCGAAAAGTGGTGAAGTGGTCCTTTAAGTCAAGAGATCTGGACTAACCCTTTAGACTCTCAGGTCATCAGGCTGAGGTTGTGAGTCACTCTGACACATTCACCTGCCTATTGTCCTCACACAGGGTGAGAGAACCTGGACCACCATTTGTAAACCCAGGATTTGAACCCAGGCCTCCCGTGTGGAAAGACAACATCTTAACCACATAGCCAAAGGGAACTCGCTCTGATTTTGGGGAGATGTTCTTTTTATTAATATAAGCCAATGGCCGGAACACAACCAGACCAGAACTCCCACCACGGGACTCAGGCAATCAATTAATAGCTTAATAATTGCAACCACTATACAGTATTAATGGCAAGTATTTCCGTACAGCTTTAAGTCCAAAAATCTGAACAAAAACAAAAAGGGAATTCCCTGTGACTCGGGGGAGATATTAGACTTTCAGGTCATCATGCTGAGGTTGTGAGCCACTCTGACACACTCACCTCCCTTTTGACCTCACACGGGGAAGTCCCTCGTATTAAACCAGGATTTGAACCCCAGTCTCCCATGTGGAAAGCCAACATCTTAACCACTAAGCCACAGGGAACTCCCTCTGATTCAGGGGAGATATTAGACTTTTAGGCCATCAGGCTGAGGTTGTGATCCACTGCTACATTCCTCCCACGGGGAAACCTGATCCGGTCACGGCACCACCTGGGATTGGAACCTGTGTGGAAAGCCAACATCTTAAAGGGTTAGTTCAGATTTTTGGACTTAAAGCTGCTCCTTTTCGCCCATGGGTCAGACACCATCAGACAAATTAGAAATTAATTATTATTCTCTGATATAATTTACTACTACTACTGTACTGTGATACACTAATATGTGCGAAATAAAATTGAATGAAATGGCTTTGGTCAATATTAAGTAGTTCCGGTCATTTTGGTGGGGGCCTGTACTGGTCATTCAAAATAAATGAATCCACAAAACTAGTGTGTCATTTGTATTGTTGACCAAAGGTGAGAAAGCATTCTAGCACGTTTAAAGGCACATTCATAGTCTGGATTTTCGGTGGTGAGGTGACCACCGCTCCGGTGGTGAGCTGACCACCGGGAGCTGACGTTGAGCGGTGGTGAGTAAAAACAGAGAGAAGGGCTGGGGTGGTGGTTTGCTCTTCACCGCGGGTCGTGACGTCATGTTGTAGTTCGGTGGGAGCCTCACCACCGAAAATCCAGACTATGTATGAGCTTTAACTCTCCTAGCACGTAACTCTCCATTAGGTCCAAAAATCTGAACAAAAAGGGAATTCCCTGTGACTCAGGGGATATATTAGACTTTCAGGTCGTCAGGCTGAGGTTGTGAGCCACTCTGACACACTCACCTCCCTTTTGACCTCACACAGGGAAATTGTCATGGCCTTGCATTTTTAAACCGGGATTTGAAACCCAGTCTCCCATGTGGAAAGCCAAACATCTTAACCACTAAGCCAAAGGGAATTCCTTCTTATTTGGGGGAGATAGACACCTTAACAGATGATGTCACACTGATAAGCACCAGCATGCGGGCGCATACCGGCAGCAGAAGAACCCCACCTCTCATAAGACACAATGGAAAGGTTCTAACTGCGCTCACGTGTAAAAAAAAATGCACCATCAAACTTTCAGATGCTGTTTTTCTCCCAGTGTGGAGGAAGAATGATTAGGATTTTTATTGTGATCTCTCGCCTTTGAAATATATAGTCTATTGGTTTCTGTTGTGTGTGAAAAATAATAGCAATTCAAAACCACACCTCCAGTCGCTGACATAAGAACGGGAGGTGCGCTCATGATCACGGCAGCAGAGCCTGTTTGTCCATGGCTGCACACGCACCTGCAGCCCATCAAGTATAATTTATGCTTTGTCCCGCGATGGTCTCATTTTTTTTATTATTATCATGAGAATGATGGCTTCCATTTGATTTCATTGCAACATTTCAGGAATAGAAAGCCTGCAGTTTCTATTAGCTTGGATTCCCCATCGATGATGTCACTGGTGGACGGGTTTCTGAATTGCTCTGAACTGCCCACAGCCCTCCCAGACACAGACTGAGTAGAAACAATTTGTGGCATTTTATCATGAACTTTAGTGAGGACCAATTATATGAAGATAGAATTAAAAGTGGTTCTTTAACAACAGAAATCTGAACTAACCACTAATATAAGCCAAAGGGAATTCCCTGTGACTCGGGGGAGATATTAGACTTTCAGGCCATCAGGCTGAGGTTGTGAGCCACTCTGACACACTCACCTCCCTTTTGACCTCACACTGGGAATATATACGGCATTATATGAAAACTGACTATAAAATAACCCAGATTTGAACCCGGGCCTCCCGTGTGGAAAGCCAACATCTTAACGACTAAGCCACAGGGAATTCTCCCTGATTTTGGGGAGATATTAGAGTTTTAGGCTGAGGTTGTGATCCACTGCTACATTCCTCCCACGGGGAAACCTGATCCCGTCACGGCACCACCTGGGATTTGAACCCAGGTCTCCCGTGTGGGAAAGCCAACATCTTAAAGGGTTAGTTCAGATTTTTGGACTTAAAGCTGTGGGAAATCCTGCTCCTTTTCACCCATGGGTGTATCAGACAAATTATTATAAATTATAAATTAATTATTATTTTCTGATATAATTTGTACTTATACACTAATATGTGCAAAATAAAAATGAAATGAAATTAATTAAATAGTTTTGGTGAATATTAAGTATAGTTCCGGTCATTTCATGGTGGGGGCCTGGGGTCATTAAAAAATAATGAATCCACAAAACTAGTGTGTCATTTGTATTGTTGACCTATTTCTACCATATAGCGCACCATATATAACCCCTTCAACTTTGACCCCTCTGTCACATGGAACAATTTTTTGTGTCCAGTATCCCTACGCCAGCAGCAGCACAAAACTATAGTTCCATGTGACAGAGGGGTCAAAGTTGAACAAACGTTATCCGGGATGTTTTAGTGAAGGTTCTGTCAGCCTCCTGTGTTAGCGGACACAGGGAGCTCTGAGCTTGCAACCACTATATTATTGGCAAGTTGGCTATTTCATACAGCTTTAAAGGACCACTTCTCTACTTTTGAACTTCATATAATTGGTCCTCACTAATGTTCAAGGTAAAATACCAAACATGTTGTGTCTGTGTCTCATAGGAGGGCTGTGGGCAGTCCACCAGTGACCTCATCGATGGGCAGATTTTTTTTAAACTATTTTTGAGTGGTGCAAACCACTCCAATAACCAGCTTCGTCTGTATCTATGTGTCTATGTGTCTATGTATGTGTGTACCTGTACGTGGGGCCCAAAAAAATGAGCATGGTTACTATGGTCACTGACATTACGTCAGACCACAGCTGATCAGGCTATAGTATATAAGACCTTGCACCACTCAGTTCACACTGGTGGTATTTTTTTTATTATCATGAGAACGATGGCTTCCATCTTGTCAGGAATAGAAAGGCTTTCAGGAATAGAATGCCTTCAGTTTATATTAGCTTGGATTCCCCATCGCTGTCACTGATGGACGGGTTTCTGAACTGCCCACAGCCCTCCTATGAGACACAGACTGGTTTCTGAACTGCCCACAGCCCTCCTATGAGACACAGACTGGTTTCTGAACTGCCCACAGCCCTCCCATGAGACACAGACTGGTTTCTGAACTGCCCACAGCCCTCCTATGAGACACAGACTGGTTTCTGAACTGCCCACAGCCCTCCTATGAGACACAGACTGGTTTCTGAACTGCCCACAGCCCTCCTATGAGACACATACTGGTTTCTGAACTGCCCACAGCCCTCCCATGAGACACAGACGGAGTAGAAACAATTTGTGGCATTTTGAATGAACATTAGTGAGGACCTATTATATGAAGGTAGGTTGAAAAGTGGTGAAGTGGTCCTTTAAGTCAAGAGATCTGGACTAACCCTTTAGACTCTCAGGTCATCAGGCTGAGGTTGTGAGTCACTCTGACACATTCACCTGCCTTTTGTCCTCACACAGGGTAAGAGAACCTGGACCACCATTTGTAAACCCAGGATTTGAACCCGGCCTCCCGTTTGGAAAGCCAACATCTTAACCACTAAGCCAAAGGGAATTAACTCCCTCTGATTTGGGGGAGATGTTCTTTTTATTAATATAAGCCAATGACCAGAACACAACCAGACCAGAACTCCCACCACGGGACTCAGGCAATCAATTAATAGCTTTGCAACCACTATAGGCTACAGTATTAATGGCAAGTATTTCCATACAGCTTTAAGTCCAAAAATCGGAACAAAAACAAAAAGGGAATTCCCTGTGACTCGGGGGAGATATTAGACTTTCAGGTCAGGCTGAGGTTGTGAGCCACTCTGACACACTCACCTCCCTTTTGACCTCACATGGAGAAGGGATGGGCACGTATTAAACCAGGATTTGAACCCCAGTCTCCCGTGTGGAAAGCCAACATCTTAACCACTAAGCCACAGGGAACTCCCTCTGATTCAGGGGAGATATTAGACTTTTAGGCCATCAGGCTGAGGTTGTGATCCACTGCTACATTCCTCCCACGGGGAAACATGATCCAGTCACGGCACCACCTGGGATTGGAACCTGTGTGGAAAGCCAACATCTTAAAGGGTTAGTTCAGATTTTTGGACTTAAAGCTGCTCCTTTTCGCCCATGGGTCAGACACCATCAGACAAATTAGAAATTAATTATTATTCTCTGATATAATTTACTACTACTACTGTACTGTGATTGACACTAATATGTGCGAAATAAAAATGAATGAAATGTCTTTGGTCAATATTAAGTAGTTCCGGTCATTTGGTGGGGGCCTGTACTGGTCATTCAAAATAAATGAATCCACAAAACTATAGTGTCATTTGTATTGTTGACCAAAGGTGAGAAAGCATTCTAGCACGTTTAAAGGCTCATTCATAGTCTGGATTTTCGGTGGTGAGGTGACCACCGCTCCGGTGGTGAGCTGACCACCGGGAGCTGACGTTGAGCGGTGGTGAGTAAAAACAGAGAGAAGGGCTGGGGTGGTGGTTTGCTCTTCACCGCGGGTCGTGACGTCATGTTGTAGTTCGGTGGGAGCCTCACCACCGAAAATCCAGACTATGTATGAGTTTTAACTCTCCTAGCACGTAACTCTCCATTACGTCCAAAAATCTGAACAAAAAGGGAATTCCCTGTGACTCGGGGGAGATATTAGACTTTCAGGACGTCAGGCTGAGGTTGTGAGCCACTCTGACACACTCACCTCCCTTTTGACCTCACACAGGGAAATTGTCTGGCCTTGCATTTTTAAACCGGGATTTGAACCCCAGTCTCCCATGTGGAAAGCCAACATCTTAACCACTAAGCCAAAGGGAATTCCCTCTTATTTGGGGGAGATAGACACCTTAACAGACGACGTCACACTGATAAGCACCAGCATGCGGACGTATACCGGCAGCAGAAGAACCCCACCTCTCATAAGATGCAATGGAAAAGTTCTAACTGCACTCACGTGTAAAAAAATGCACCATCAAACTTTCAGATGCTGTTTTTCTCCCAGTGTGGAGGAAGAATGATTAGGATTTTTATTGTGATCTCTCGTCTTTGAAATATATAGTCTATTGGTTTCTGGTTTCTGTGTGTGAAATATAAATATGAATATAAATAATAGCAATTCAAAGCAGTTGTCCTCAAAACCACACCTACAGTTGCTGTCATAAGAACAGGAGGTGCGCTCATGATCACGGCAGCAGAGCCTGTTTGTCCATGGCTGCACGTGCACCTGCAGCCCATCAAGTATAATTTATGCTTTGTCCCGTGATGGTCTCATTTTTTTTATTATTATTATCATGAGAATGATGGCTTCCATTTTCACATTGCAACATTTCAGGAATATGGATATGGATTCCCCATCGATGATGTCACTCGTGGACGGGTTTCTGAATTGCTCTGAACTGCCCACAGCCCTCCCAGACACAGACTGAGTAGAAACAATGTGTGGCATTTTATCATGAACATTAGTGAGGACCAATTATATGAAGATAGATTGAAAAGTGGTTCTTTAACAACATAATCTGAACTAACCACTAATATAAGCCAAAGGGAATTCCCTGTGACTCAGGGGAGATATTAGACTTTCAGGCCATCAGGCCATCACCTCCCTTTTGACCTCACACAGGGAACACCCACTATGTGAAAACCCAGGATTTGAACCTGGGCCTCCCATGTGGAAAGCCAACATCTTAACCACTAAGCCACAGGGGATTCCCTCTGATTTGGGGGAGATGTTAGCCTTTTAGGCCATCAGGCTGAGGTCGTCAGCAGCACAGCCACTGCTACATTTCTAAATTTTGGTACTCAAAACAAATCTGAGATCTTCTCCCACCACTGCCAGAAAAAAAATCACTGATCAATCACACATCATCATGATTGATTGATTCACTGATCCTGATAATAACGCTGATCAATTTTGCACAATAAAACATGTAAGGCTTTCCTCATAGACTTTTCAGAAAGTATTTATTTAAAGACGTTTACGCCGCGGACAAAACCAACTCTTGTCGTGACAAATCATGACAATAAACACAATGTTTTGTGCCAAACAAAGAATTAGAAAGTAGAAAAAAACGGCAGGTTTCAACACTTTTTTTGGTTGTTTTTCTTCTTTGTAATTATTTGTTTGGTCCAAAATATTGTGTTTGTTGTCATGATTTGTCACGACTCGAGTTGGCTTCGTACGACGCTTAAAAGGTCTTTAAATAAATACTTTTTGAAATGTCTATGGGAAAAATGCATTGAGATTCATTTCCTGGGCCTGGCGTCGTCATGAAAGGGGGCGGGACTGCGACGCTCTAAAGAGTCCGTTTGAATCTTTTTGTAACCGCCCCTTGGGAAAAATGTAAACACAGAGGGGAGCCATACTAATATCCACACAGTGATATTAGTATGGACTTAGTAAAGGACTACCATGTATTTGACCACTAGTTCCCCCATCTGAAAAATGTTTTGTGCCAAAACACTTACCCCCCTTTTTTTACTTAAACCTGTAGGAAATACTTGCCATTCATATAGTGGTTGCAAAGGCATTAATTGATTGCCTGAGTCCCGTGGTGAGAGTTCTGCTCTGGTCTGGGTGACTATTGAGTAGTCCCGATCATTGGGTTAAAAGTCTATCTCCCCCAAATCAGAGGGAATTCCCTTTGGCTTAGTGGTTAAGATGTTGGCTTTCCATGCAGGAGACCCAGGTTCAAATCTTGGGACTGGGTTGTTTGTGGATGACATACCCTGTGTGAGGTCAAAAGGGAGGTGAGTGTGTCAGAGTGGCTCACAACCTCAGCCTGATGACCTGAAAGTCTAATATCTCCCCCAAGCTACAGGGAATTCCCTTTGGATTACATTACTGTTTATATATTCAGTGATTTCACTTAATTCAAATAACACTTTATTTTTTAATCCTCCCTACTATAGAGTGTCCTGACCATATAAGGAGTTCCTCCCTGTCCCCAGTTAATCCCTGGGGTAAAGAAAAATACCATCGGTTTCGTTTTTGGCAAGACGGCCCCGCCTTCATCCAATCAGGATGAGAGGGTCCTTCCTCCAATCATGATCGAGTGGGGGCGGGCCTTGGTGCACATGCTGTTGGCCTGTTGCACATCCCCCCCACTGTAGAGCGTGTGCACATCTTGTTACCGGGGCGGACTGGGGGTTTTGAGCGATGCCGCACGCGGGTGAAATCACCCCTCTACGGCTTCTGACAGATATACTAGGGGTTGGAAGCCCAACCCAGCAGTCACTTTGAGTGGCACCACACAAAGCCACAAACGGACCCCTCACCAACCTTAATCCGGTCGTTTTAACGGACCCCTCACCAACCTTAATCCGGTCGTTTTAACGGACCCCTCACCAACCTTAATCCGGTCGTTTTAACGGACCCCTCACCAACATTAATCTGGTCGTTTTAATGGACCCCTCACCAACCTTAATCCGGTCGTTTTAACGGACCCCTCACCAACCTTAATCCGGTCGTTTTAACGGACCCCTCACCAACATTAATCTGGTCGTTTTAATGGACCCCTCACCAACCTTAATCCGGTCGTTTTAACGGACCCCTCACCAACCTTAATCCGGTCGTTTTAATGGACCCCTCACCAACATTAATCCGGTCGTTTTAACGGACCCCTCACCAACCTTAATCCGGTCATTTTAACAGACCCCTCACCATCCTTAATCCGGTCATTTTAACAGACCTCTCACCAACCTTAATCCGGTCATTTTAACGGACCCCTCACCAACATTAATCCGGTCGTTTTAATGGACCCCTCACCAACATTAATCCGGTCGTTTTAACGGACCCCTCACCAACCTTAATCCGGTCATTTTAACAGACCCCTCACCAACCTTAATCCGATCATTTTAACGGACCCCTCACCAACCTTAATCCCGTCGTTTTCACACTATTACTAACCCTACCCCAAACCCCAAACCTAAACATAACCGCAACCACGTCGCAACACATGTTGGACCAAAGAAAACTTCACTTTATCCGCAAAATAAGTTTTTTGCGGTGGACACCAAAACATGATTTGAGCAGGATTCAAACCAACTCAACCCAGGAGGTATGGATTAAGGGTCTATTGCCTATGGGGCGAGGCTTCCCTCCCCATGCCCTCCCATATGTCTGTCAGAAGCCAATTGATATTTACAAGCAACTTCATACATACTTGAGGGCCTATTATATGAAGATAGGTTGAAAAGTGGTGAAGTGGTCCTTTAAGTCCAAAGACACTACAATTGCCATAATGCTTTGGTGCACTGCTCCTCCTTGTGGATGTAGGGGGAGAGACACTGGGCTCACTGCTAAAATCTAAAATATCCAAAACCACATATTACACACATAAAGACCCCCCAGGAAAGTGTTCTAAATCTTCTAAACATCAATTCACTTTTTCTTATTTTTTTATGCAAAAAGGGTGAAGTATTTCCTACAGTTTTAAGTCCAAAATTCTGAACTAACCCTTTAACCACTGAGCCTAAAGCCAAATTCCAATACCCAAATCTCGGCCACTCGCCACTCGAATTATGGTGAAATTGGTGACCTGCCGAAATATGTGACCATCTTGTGGACTTCATACAACTTACATGGAAGTCTTTATACGTGGCCTAAATACTGCTAGGTTGAACTCTGCTGAACAAACTGCAACAGATCACATTAGGGCACCAACATTATGTGATTGTCTACACGATTGTCACATATTTCAGCAGGTCACCAACTTCACCGTAACACCACCATGCTGGAGTGACCGGGTGTGAGTGAGCGAGTGGAGGAGATTTGGGGTATTGGAATTTGGCTAAAGGGAATTCCCTGTGACTCGGGGGAGATATTAGACTTTTGTCACTTTTTGACCTCACACAGGGATAACTTGATGGCCACCATATTTAACCGGGGATTTGAACCCGGGCCTCGCGTGTGGAAAGCCAACATCTTAACCACTAAGCCACAGGGAATTCCCTCTGCTTTGGGGAAGATGTTACACTTTTAGGCCATCAGCTTTAACTAAATTGTGGTACTTTAAAGCACATGGGGAATCTGGTCACCAGTGGTGGAAAAAGTACTCAATTGTTTTACTTAAGTAATTGTACCAATACTGCAATTTAGAAGTACTTTGTTACAAGTAAAAGTACGGAATTGAAAATGTACTTGAGTATACAACAGTATCGGCATCAAAATGTACTTAAAGTACTAAAAGTAAAAGTACTCATTGTGCAGACTGTGCCATTTCACAAGTTCAAAATGTGGGGAATAAGTCAAGGCCACACGGGGTCACAGGGAATAAGTCAAGGCCTTGTGTTTTTAAACCAGGATTTAAACCCCAGTCTACCGTGTGGAAAGCCAACATTTTAACCACTAAGCCAAAGGGAATTCCCTTTTATTTGGGGGAGATAGACACCTTAACAGACAACGTCACACTGATAAGCACCAACACGTGCACGCAGGCCGTGCCTCTCATGCAATGAAAAACCTCTAACTGCACTCACGTGTAAAAAATGCCCCATCAAACTTTCAGATGCTGTTTTTCTCCCAGTGTGGAGGAAGAAGGATTTGTATTGTGATCTCTCGCCTTTGAAATATATAGTCTATTGGTTTCTGTTGTGTGTGAAGAATAATAGCAATTCAAAACAGTTGTCCTCAAAACCACACCTCCAGTCGCTGTCATAAGAACGGGAGGTGCGCTCATGATCACGACAGCAGAGCCTGTTTTTGTCCATGGCTGCACCACACCTGCAGCCCATCAAGTATAATTTATGCTTTGTCCCGCGATGGTGTCTCATTTTTTTTGTATTATTATCATGAGAATGATGGCTTCCATTTTCACATTGCAACATTTCAGGAATAGAAAGCCTGCCGTTTCTATTAGCTTGGATTCTCCATCAATAATGTCACTGGTGGACGGGTTTCTGAATTGCTCTGAACTGCCCACAGCCCTCCTAGACACAGACTGAGTAGAAACAATGTGTGGCATTTTATCATGAACATTAGTAAGGACCAATTATATGAAGATAGATTGAAAAGTGGTTCTTTAACAACAGAAATCTGAACTAACCACTAGTATTAGCCAAAGGGAATTTCCTGTGACTCAGGGGAGATATTAGACTTTCAGGCCATCAGGGTGAGGTTGTGAGCCACTCACAGCCCTTTTGACCTCACACAGGGAAAGGAAATCCACCCACTATATGTAAACCCAGGATTTGAAACCGGGCCTCCCGTGTGGAAAGCCAACATCTTAAGGGAATTCCCTCTGATTTGGGGGAGATGTTAGGCTTTTAAGCCATCAAGCTGAGTTTGTCAGCCACTTCTGCTACATTTCTAAATTGTGGTAGCCTACTTAACACAAATCTGAGATCGATCTCCCACCACTGCCAGAAAATAAATCACTGATCAATCACACATCATCATAATTGATTAATTCACTGATCCTGATAATAACGCTGATCAATTTTGCACAATAAAACATGTAAGGCCCAAACCAGGGCCCAGTATGTGTGTAGGTCTAACCAATAGAGTCCATTTGAATCTTTTTGTAACCACCCCTTGGGAAAAATGTAATCACAGAGGGGAGCCATACTAATATCCACACAGTGATATTAGTATGGCTTCACGAGGCTAGTCAAGGACCCCCATGTATTTGTGTACTCATTCCCCCATCTGAACAATGTTTTGTGCCAAAACACTAAACCCCCCTTTTGACCTCCACCCACAGGACACGGGGAAACCCCATCCGGGTCACGGCACCATTGTAACACCCGGGATTCGAAAGCCAACATCTTAAAGGGTTTTAATAGTTCAGATTGTTTTACTTAAAGCTGTAGGAAATACTTGCCATTCATATAGTGCTTGCAAATTAATTGATTGCCTGCATGAGTCCCGTGGTGGGAGTTCTGGTCTGGTTTTGGTGACTATATTTAGTAGTTCCGATCATTGGTTTAAAGGTCTAACATCTCCCCCAAATCAGAGGGAATTCCCTTTGGCTTAGTGGTTAAGATGTTGGCTTTCCATGCAGGAGACCCGGGTTCAAATCTTGGGACCGGGTTGTTTGGGGATGATGTTTCCCTGTGTGAGGTCAAAAGGGAGGTGAGTGTGTCAGAGTGGCTCACAACCTCAGCCTGATGGCCTGAAAGTCTAATATCTCCCCTGAGCTACAGGGAATTTCCTTTGGATTATATTACTGTTTAAAGGTATATTCAGTGATTTCACTTAATTCAAATATTGTTTTTAATCCTCCCTATACTATAGAGTGTGCTGAACATGTATTGTAAGGAGTTCCTCCCTGTCCCCAGTTAACCCTAGCCTGGTGAAACCACTCCCTCTGCTGGACAACATTTCCATGCAGAGAGTCTGGGCTCTCTCGAGATGTACTCCGAACCAGTTTTGCTCGGAGTGATATGCGGCCGCTAGAGGCGGGATCAACGTGAGACTGATGACATATTGAAGCGCTGCCACAGCGCACATGTAAACACAACCTAACAAGACTACAACTCAAAATTATTATGGAGATATCAGATTTTTGTCCCGCTGTTTCCGGTTCATCGTTCATCTGGCTTGAGCGGTGTGCCTCTGCTCCATTACGGAGCTATGTGTGTCCGTCAGTATGTCTGTCTCTGTGTCTGTAGCACGGAAAGTTGCAACACCTAAAGTGGTCAGTACAGTACAGTACAGTACAGTACAGTACAGTACAGTACAGTACAGTACAGAGTAAAGGCCGTTCCTGGGGCTCTGGATGTTCCGGGGACCCCCACACGGACCCCCACATGGTAACTCCGTCATTTCTCGACCGTTTCGGACGCGGGGCAGCTCGCCGGAACCGGCCCGGCCCCCATCAAATCAAATTAAATTAAACTTTATTTATATAGCACATTTAAAACAATCGACATTGACCAAAGTGCTTTACACATACAAATACAAAAACATCAAACAAGTAACAACAAGAAATGAAACAAAAGAAATGACAGGATCAAAGGCCATAGAAAAGAGATGAGTCTTAGGAAGAGACTTAAAAAGTTCAATGGACTGAGCACTTTTAATATAAAAAGGGAGGCTATACCAGAGAGTGGGTGCTGCAACAGCGAAGGCACGATTACCTCTGGATCTAAAATTGGATGGAGAGACAGTCAAAATGGCGCGTTCCTGTGGGTCTGGATGTTGCGGGGACCCCCCGGGGACCCCCACATGGTAACTCCGTCATGTCTCGACCGTTTCGGATGCGGGGCGGCTCACCCGAACCGGGCTGGCACCCTGGGGGCCTGTATGGTCTGTGGGCCCCTGAACAGTACACTACAATAAAGTACAGAGCACAGTAGAGTACAGTAACTATAACAATAAATTTAATCTCTCAGTTCACACAGGTGTGATTTTTTCCACATCACCCAAATCACTGAATGCTCCTTTAAAGGGTTAGTTTACATATTTCTACCATATAGCACAACTTTCGTTCAACTTTGACCCCTCTGTCACATGGAACTATTTTTTGTGTCCAGTATCCCTACGCCAGCAGCAGCACAAAACCATAGTTCCATGTGACAGAGGGGTCAAAGTTGAACAAATGGGATGTTTTAGTGACTCCTGTGTTGGCGGACACAGGGAGCTCTGACAGAATACCTTTGCAACCACTATATTAATGGCAAGTAGGCTATTTCCTACAACTTAATGGACCACTTTGCCACTTTTCAACCTATCTTCATATAATTGGTCCTCACTAATGTTCATGGTAAAATACCACACATTTTGTGTCTGTGTCTCATAGGAGGCTGTGGTCAGTTCAGAAACCCATCCACCAGTGACCTCATCGTGGGCAGATTTTTCTTTACTATTTGTTTTATTATCATGTGAACGATGGCTTCCATTATCGCATAGCAACTTTTCAGGAATAGAAAGCCTGCAGTTTCTATTAGCTCGGATTCCCCATCGATGATGTCACTGATGGACGGGTTTCTGAACTGCCCACAGCCCTCCCATGAGACACAGACCGAGTAGAAACAATTTCTGGCATTTTATCATGAACATTAGTGAGGTCAAATTATATGAAGGTACTGTAGGTCGAAAAGTGGTGAAGTGGTCCTTTAAGTCAAGAAATCTGGACTAACCCTTTAGACTCTCAGGTCATCAGGCTGAGGTTGTGAGCCACTCTGACACATTCACCTGCCTTTTGTCCTCACACAGGGTAAGAGAACCTGGACCACCATTTGTAAACCCAGGATTTGAACCCAGGCCTCCCGTGTGGAAATCCAAAGGGAACTCCCTCTGATTTGGGGGAGATTAATATATAAGCCAATGACCAGAACACAACCAGATCAGAACTCCCACTCCGGGACTCAGGCAATCAATTAATAGCTTTGCAACCACTATACAGTATTAATGGCAAGTATTTCCGTACAGCTTTAAGTCCAAAAATCTGAACAAAAACAAAAAGGGAATTCCCTGTGACTCGGGGGAGATATTAGACTTTCAGGTCATCAGGCTGAGGTTGTGAGCCACTCTGACACACTCACCTCCCTTTTGACCTAGTAGTACTGGTCATTCAAAATAAATGAATCCACAAAACTATAGTGTCATTTGTATTGTTGACCAAAGGTGAGAAAGCATTCTAGCACGTTTAAAGGCTCATTCATAGTCTGGAATTTCGGTGGTGAGCTGACCACCGGGAGCTGACGTTGAGCGGTGGTGAGTAAAAACAGAGAGAAGGGCTGGGGTGGTGGTTTGCTCTTCACCGCGGGTCGTGACGTCATGTTGTAGTTCGGTGGGAGCCTCACCACCGAAAATCCAGACTATGTATGAGCTTTAACTCTCCTAGCACGTAACTCTCCATTAGGTCCAAAAATCTGAACAAAAAGGGAATTCCCTGTGACTCGGGGGAGATATTAGACTTTCAGGTCGTCAGGCTGAGGTTGTGAGCCACTCTGACACACTCACCTCCCTTTTGACCTCACACAGGGAAATTGTCTGGCCTTGCATTTTTAAACCGGGATTTGAACCCCAGTCTCCCATGTGGAAAGCCAAACATCTTAACCACTAAGCCAAAGGGAATTCCTTCTTATTTGGGGGAGATAGACACCTTAACAGATGATATCACACTGATAAGCACCAGCATGCGGACGCATACCGGCAGCAGAAGAACCCCACCTCTCATAAGACACAATGGAAAAGTTCTAACTGCACTCACGTGTAAAAAATGCCCCATCAAACTTTCAGATGCTGTTTTTCTCCCAGTGTGGAGGAAGAATGATTAGGATTTTTATTGTGATCTCTCGCCTTTGAAATATATAGTCTATTGGTTTCTGTTGTGTGTGAAAAATAATAGCAATTCAAAACCACACCTACAGTCGCTGACATAAGAACGGCAGCAGAGCCTGTTTGTCCATGGCTGCACACGCACCTGCAGCCCATTAAGTATAATTTATGCTTTATCCCGCGATAGTCTCATTTCTTTTATTATTATCATGAGAATGATGGCTTCCATTTGATTTCATTGCAACATTTCAGGAATAGAAAGCCTGCAGTTTCTATTAGCTTGGATTCCCCATCGATGATGTCACTGGTGGACGGGTTTCTGAATTGCTCTGAACTGCCCACAGCCCTCCCAGACACAGACTGAGTCGAAACAATTTGTCAATCATTTTATCATGAACATTAGGTGAGGACCAATTATATGAAGATAGATTGAAAAGTGGTTCTTTAACAACAGAAATCTGAACTAACCACTAATATAAGCCAAAGGGAATTCCCTGTGACTCGGAGGAGATATTAGACTTTCAGGTCATCAGGATGAGGTTGTGAGCCACTCTGACACACTCACCTCCCTTTTGACCTCACACAGGGAATATAGACGACATTATATGAAAACGGACATTAAGATAACCCGGATTTGAACACGGGCCTCCCGTGTGGAAAGCCAACATCTTAACCACTAAGGCACAGGGAATTCCTTCTGATTTAGGGGAGATGTTAGACTTTTAGGCCATCCGGTTGAAGTTGTGATCCACTGCTACATTTCTAAATGTTGGTACTCAAAACAAATCTGAGATCTTCTCCCACCACTGCCAGAAAATAAATCACTGATCAATCACTCATGATTGAGTGATTCACTGATCCTGATAATAACGCCGATCAATTTTGCACAATAAAACATGTAAGGCCCAAACCAGGGCCCAGTATGTGTGTAGGTCTAACCAATAGAGTCCATTTGGAACTTTTTGTAACCGCCTCTTGGAAAAAATTTAATCACAGAGGGGAGCCATACTAATATCCACACAGTGATATTAGTATGGCTTCACAAGGCTAGTCAAGGACCCCCATGTATTTGTCCACTCATTCCCCCATCTGAAAAATGTTTAGTGCCAAAACACTTGACCTCCACCCACAGGGCACGGGGAAACCCCATCCGGGTCACGGCACCATTGTAACACCCCGGTTTCGAAGTGTCCCGTATTTAGCTTTAAGTCCAAAATTCTGGACTAACCCTTTAGCCACAGAGCCTATATAAATACATATTTCAGCAGGTCACCAATTTCACCGTAACACCACCATGCTGGTGTGACCGAGTGTGAGTGACCGAGTGAATGGATGAGATTTGGGGTATTGGAATTTGGCTAAAGGGAATTCCCTGTGACTCTGGGGAGATATTAGACTTTTGTCACTTTTTGGAACGACTGCCTTTGACCTCACACAGGGAAATTCGTGAAGCCAACATATGTAATACAGGATTTGAACCTGGGCCTCCCGTGTGGAAAGCCAACATCTTAACCACTAAGCCACAGGGAATTCCCTCTGTTTTCGGGTAGATGTTAGACTTTTAGGCCATCAGCTTGGACTAAATTGTTGTACTTCAAAGCATTACTGTGGAAAAAGTACGCAATTGTTTTACTTAAATAATTGTACCAATACTGCAATTTAGAAGTACTTTGTTACAAGTAAAAGTACGGAATTGAAAATGTACTTGAGTATAAAAGGTATCGGCATCAAAATGTACTTAAAGTACTAAAAGTAAAAGTACTCATTGTGCAGAATGTGCCATTTCACAAGTTCAAAATGTGTACAAAATCTATTGAAAATAGCCGATCTACAAGCTCACTGACAAGGACCCCCAGTTTGACATGCATTAGTCTACAGACCCCAATTTAATGGCATTTCGGTCTCTGGGACCCCCAATTTATATTGTAAAATCAATGTTATTTTAACTCTGAGACTCTCAGAGTTACAGACCCATAATGGTCCATTTGGTTCCAAACTATCATTTAGCTGGGGACCCCCTGGAACTCCCTCAGGTACCCCTGGGGGTCCCCGGACCCCACTTTGTGAACTACTGATGTAAAGTATACATGATGTGAACATGCACAATGCATCATTATCAGACTTAATTCTAATCCTTCAACGTACTGTTTATGCCCCAAAATGACTGGATATTGGCCTACAATTTGTAGCAATAGTAGAACTATTATAGACTTTAATTGTCGAAAGTTTAAGCCTGGTAATGATCATGTGTAGGCCTTTCTTTTACTTGAGACCATTTTTCACTTTTTTTCCCCCACATTTTGGACGAAATTGTCAATTTTACATACAATTTACAATTTAGGCATTTAGCAGACGCTCTTAATCCAGAGCGATTTATACTGTCCACATATTACCTATTATATTAAGCTATTAGTGTAGATTTTCGTCTTACACAAACATTAAATTCCCATTGACAATGAATGGAGAATTTACGTCCTATGTGGACGAACAAATTAAATCGGCTATTTTCGTCCTACATTAAGATTATTAGTATTATTATTATTTTTTAAAGATTACATTCCCATTGACAATTAATTGAGAATTGACATCATGATGTACATAATAGCGCCCCTCACTTCACACAGGTGTGATTTTGTTTTGCATCGATGTATATTTGTATGTCTTTAAATGTGTTGATGAATTGAAAATCGAGGACCCGTAAGTTATCTAAACACCGTCTTTAATATAGTGATTTGTCATGGTTTCATCCTCTTAGCAGTTATTGGCCTGTACTTTCCTTGGAACTGTACCCATTCTGCAATGAATCAATCAATCAATCAATCAATCAATCAATCAATCAATCAATCAATCAATCAATCAATCAATCAGGTGCCCACTGCCCAGATGTCCGAGGTGCCCACTAACTTGACCTGGCTGTTACAATACCCAACTAGAACAAGTGCCCTTCTGGGCACAGGTCTCCACCAGGAGGATAGGAGTGTGTGTGTGATGTTTGGAAAAATGTTTAGGAGCAATATAAACGTGTGTGTGTGTGTGACACAGCTTGGCCTGTTGTAGCGCCACCATGAGGCTGATTTGAAAACTGTCAAGTGGCATTTCTTCCAAAGCTTAGTGGGAATATGCATGCACAGTTTCACCACAATCGGACGCTGCGTTAAGTATTTTACCGCTTTCCTCGCAACAACGAGTTTGTGGTGGACGGGTTTCTGTACTTTCCTTGGAACTGTACCCATTCTGCAATGAATGAATGAATCAATGAATCAATCAATCAATCAAGTGGCATTTCTTCCAAAGCTTAGTGGGAATATGCATGCACAGTTTCACCACAATCGGACGCTGCGTTAAGTATTTTACCGCTTTCCTCGAAACAACGAGTTTGTGGTGGACGGGTTTCTGTACTTTCCTTGGAACTGTACCCATTCTGCAATGAATGAATGAATGAATCAATCAATCAATCAATCAATCAATCAATCAATCAATCAATCAATCAATCAATCAATCAATCAATCAATCAATCAATCAATCAGGTGCCCACTGCCCAGATGTCCGAAGTGCCCACTAACTTGACCTGGCTGTTACAATACCCAACTAGAACAAGTGCCCTTCTGGGCACAGGTCTCCACCAGGAGGATAGGAGTGTGTGTGTGATGTTTGGCAAAATGTTTAGGAGCAATATAAACGTGTGTGTGTGTGTGACACAGCTTGGCCTGTTGTAGCGCCACCATGAGGCTGATTTGAAAACTGTCAAGTGGCATTTCTTCCAAAGCTTAGTGGGAATATGCATGCACACCATGTTTCACCACAATCGGACGCTGCGTTAAGTAGTTGTGGCGATTTGTACAAAACGGGTACAAAGCGGGCTACTCCTGAAAAGTTTAGAAGCCAATCGTAGCCAATGAGGGTAGATTATGAGAAATCAAACAAACCCGTCTTGATCACATGACTATGAAGAGCATGTGTACCGATTTGCGTGAACTTTGGATAAAATCTGAAGGAGTAATATTAGAAAATGTGTTTTACATATGTCGGCCTCCTGGTGGCGCTATAAAGAGCAGTTGTGAAAAATTCCAGGCAAAGGTTTTTCCTTGGCCTCTAGGGAGTTGGCATACAAAGTTATCCACAGATCCATGCAGTTAGAGGTAAAAACACGTTTCGGCCAGTTATAGCGCCACCATGAGGCTGAGTTGAAAATGTTCATGTGGCATTTCTTCCTCGGCCTAGTGGGAATGTGCGTGCACAATTTCACGGAAATCACACAATGTGTTCATGATTTGCAGCATTTGTTTGAAACTGAGCACTCCTGCGAACTTTGGAAGCCAATCTTAGCCAATCAGGATGGAGTGTGAGAAATCTGAAAGACCCGTTTCGTTGAATGGCTCTAGAGAGACTGTGTACCAATTTGCGTGATGTTTGGACAAAATCTGTAGGTGTACTGTCCAAAAACTTGTTTTGCACAAAGCGGCCTCCTGGTGGCGCTATAACAGGCCTTTGTGGAAAGGCAGAGGTTCATCGTTGGCATCCAGGGAGTGTGTGTGCAAAATTTGGCATCGACCGGGTTAACGGTGCCGGAGATTAGCTGTTCACAGACGGAAGGACGGGCGGACACACACACGGACACACACATACACGGACACACGGACGGACGGAGTGCAAAACATACTCTCTCCCCATGCCTTCGGCCTGGTGGAGACAATAACCACCACGAGGTGTCGCAAGTAGGCTATTTGTTTAAGGACCACTTTGCCACTTTTCAACTTCATATAATTGGTCCTCACTAACGCTCATGGTAAAATAACACACATTTTGTTTGTCTCATAGGAGGACCTCATCGATGGGCAGGTTTTTTTTAACCAGTTTTTATATTTATATTTTTATTATCATGACAATGATGGCTTTTGTGTCCCCATAGAGTTATACTGTGACGCTCCGTCGGACTAAATTTGAGACGAAAACAACCACGAGAGTCTCATTTCACCGCTTTCCTCGCAACAACAAAGCTGCGCTGCTCTCCCAAATCTGGCTGTGACAGGCCGTCTGCCCCACACGGAATACTATCGCCATTTTATTTAATTGTGTCAACTAAATCCTCATTAATGCAAACTAGATTCAACATACTCAAGCCTGCAAACATTCTAAATATGCCCCCGAAATATTTTACTGAGCAAATGGACTGTTACCACCTTCAATAATAATGATAATAATAGTCTTTATTGTCTCCACATCATATTTTTGTTATGGACACAGCTTGTACAAAACATTAATAATTCTACTCGAGTTGGAAGCATTAAGACCCATTTTAACCCTCAATGGCTTCCTTTCTGAAAAATAACATTGTAAAAAGATTCACGCGTTTAGATATTCTATTTACAATGAGCTGCGGACGGGAGCTGGTGCCACTTGGACCCGGACGTAACGTAGGACTACAAAATGACGTCGGACTTAAATACTGAATTAGCTTGGATTCCCCATCAATGATGTCACTGGTGGACGGGTTTCTGAATTGCTCTGAACTGCCCACAGCCCTCCCAGACACAGACTGAGTAGAAACAATTTGTGGCATTTTATCATGAACATTAGTGAGACCCAATTATATGAAGATAGAATTAAAAGTGGTTAGTTCAGAAATCTGAACTAACCACTAATATAAGCCAAAGGGAATTCCCTGTGACTCGGGGGAGATATTAGACTTTCAGGCCATCAGGCTGAGGTTGTGAGCCACTCTGACACACTCACCTCCCTTTTGACCTCACACAGGGAATATATACGGCATTATATGAAAACTGACTATAAATTAACCTGGATTTGAACCCGGGTCTCCCGTGTGGAAAGCCAACATCTTAACCACTAAGCCACAGGGAATTCTCTCTGATTTTGGGGAGATATTAGAGTCTTAGGCTGAGGTTGTGATCCACTGCTACATTCCTCCCACGGGGAAACCTGATCCGGTCACGGCACCACCTGGGATTTGAACCCAGGTCTCCCGTGTGGGAAAGCCAACATCTTAAAGGGTTAGTTCAGATTTTTGGACTTAAAGCTGTGGGAAATCCTGCTCCTTTTCACCCATGGGTGTATCAGACAAATTATTATAAATTATAAATTAATTATTATTCTCTGATATAATTTGTACTTACTGTGATACACTAATATGTGCAAAATAAAAATGAAATGAAATTAATGAAATAGTTTTGGTGAATATTAAGTAGTTCCGGTCATTTCATGGTGGGGGCCTGGGGTCATTAAAAAATAATGAATCCACAAAACTAGTGTGTCATTTGTATTGTTGACCTATTTCTACCATATAGCGCACCATATATAACCCCTTCAACTTTGACCCCTCTGTCACATGGAACTATTTTTTGTGTCCAGTATCACTACGCCAGCAGCAGCACAAAACTATAGTTCCATGTGACAGAGGGGTCAAAGTTGAACAAACGTTATCCGGGATGTTTTAGTGAAGGTTCTGTCAGCCTCCTGTGCTAGCTGACACAGGGAGCTCTGAGCTTGCAACCACTATATTATTGGCAAGTTGGCTATTTCATACAGCTTTAAAGGACCACTTCTCTACTTTTGAACTTCATATAATTGGTCCTCACTAATGTTCAAGGTAAAATACCAAACATGTTGTGTCTGTGTCT
Organism: Electrona antarctica; assembly: GCF_951216825.1. Classification (NCBI taxonomy): domain Eukaryota; kingdom Metazoa; phylum Chordata; class Actinopteri; order Myctophiformes; family Myctophidae; genus Electrona; species Electrona antarctica. Next base: position 56,492,062 of record NC_136807.1, read on the forward strand.
CATAGGAGGGCTGTGGGCAGTCCACCAGTGACCTCATCGATGGGCAGATTTTTTTTTAAATATTTTTGAGTGGTGCAAACCACTCCAATAACCAGCTTTGTCTGTATCTGTGTGTCTATGTATGTGTGTACCTGTACGTGGGGCCCAAAAAAATGAGCATGGTTACTATGGTCACTGACATTACGTCAGACCACAGCTGATCAGGCTATATAAGACCTTGCACCACTCAGTTCACACGGGTGTGATTTTTTTTATTATCATATGAACGATGGCTTCCATCTTGTCAGGAATAGAAAGGCTTTCAGGAATAGAATGCCTTCAGTTTCTATTAGCTTGGATTCCCCATCGATGTCACTGATGGACGGGTTTCTGAACTGCCCACAGCCCTCCTATGAGACACAGACTGGTTTCTGAACTGCCCACAGCCCTCCTATGAGACACAGACTGGTTTCTGAACTGCCCACAGCCTTCCCATGAGACACAGACTGGTTTCTGAACTGCCTACAGCCCTCCTATGAGACACAGACTGGTTTCTGAACTGCCCACAGCCCTCCTATGAGACACAGACTGGTTTCTGAACTGCCCACAGCCCTCCTATGAGACACAGACGGAGTAGAAACAATTTGTGGCATTTTGAATGAACATTAGTGAGGACCTATTATATGAAGGTGGGTAGTGGTGAAGTGGTCCTTTAAGTCAAGAAATCTGGACTAACCCTTTAGACTCTCAGGTCATCAGGCTGAGGTTCTGAGCCACTCTGACACATTCACCTGCCTTTTGTCCTCACACAGGGTAAGAGAACCTGGACCACCATTGTAAACCCAGGATTTGAACCCGGCCTCCCGTTTGGAAAGCCAAAATCTTAACCACTAAGCCAAAGGGAATTAACTCCCTCTGATTTGGGGGAGATGTTATTTTTATTAATATAAGCCAATGACCAGAACACAACCAGACCAGAACTCCCACCACGGGACTCAGGCAATCAATTAATAGCTTTGCAACCACTATAGGCTACAGTATTAATGGCAAGTATTTCCGTACAGCTTTAAGTCCAAAAATCGGAACAAAAACAAAAAGGGAATTCCCTGTGACTTGGGGGAGATATTAGACTTTCAGGTCAGGCTGAGGTTGTGAGCCACTCTGACACACTCACCTCCCTTTTGACCTCACACGGGGAAGGGATGGGGGCAGGGCACGTATTAAACCAGGATTTGAACCCCAGTCTCCCATGTGGAAAGCCAACATCTTAACCACTAAGCCACAGGGAATTCCCTCTCATTCAGGGGAGATATTAGACTTTTAGGCCATCAGGCTGAGGTTGTGATCCACTGCTACATTCCTCCCACGGGGAAACCCGATCCGGTCACGGAACCACCTGGGATTGGAACCTGTGTGGGAAACCAACATCTTAAAGGGTTAGTTCAGATTTTCGGACTTAAAGCTGTGGGAAATCCTGCTCCTTTTCGCCCATGGGTCAGACACCATCAGACAAATTAGAAATTAATTATTATTCTCTGATATAATTTCTACTGTACTGTGATACACTAATATGTGCGAAATAAAAATGAAATGAATGAAATAGCGTTGGTGAATATTAAGTAGTTCCGGTCATTTGGTGGGGGCCTGTACTGGTCATTCAAAATAAATGAATCCACAAAACTATAGTGTCATTTGTATTGTTGACCAAAAGTGAGAAAGCATTCTAGCACGTTTAAAGGCTCATTCATAGTCTGGATTTTCGGTGGTGAGGTGACCACCGCTCCGGTGGTGAGCTGACCACCGCTCCGGTGGTGCGGTGACCACGGCTCCGGTGGTGAGCTGACCACCGCTCCGGTGGTGCGGTGACCACCGCTCCGGTAGTGAGCTGACCACCGGGAGCTGAAATAACGTTGAGCGGTGGTGAGTAAAAACAGAGAGAAGGGCTGGGGCGGTGGTTTGCTCTTCACGTCATGTTGTAGTTCAGTGGTCACCTCACCACCGAAAATCCAGACTATGTATGAGCCTTAACTCTCCTTTACTGTAAATCCAAAAATCTGAACAAAAAGTGAATTCCCTGTGACTCGGGGGAGATATTAGACTTTCAGGTCATCAGGCTGAGGTTGTGAGCCACACTGACACACTCACCTCCCTTTTGACCTCACACAGGGAAGAAGTCATGGCCTTGTATTTTTAAACTGGGATTTAAACCCCAGTCTCCCATGTGGAAAGCCAACATCTTAACCACTAAGCCAAAGGGAATTCCCTCATATTTGGGGGAGATAGACACCTTAACAGACGACGTCACACTGATAAGCACCAGCATGCGGACGCATACCGGCAGCAGAAGAACCCCACCTCTCATAAGACGCAATGGAAAAGTTCTAACTGCACTCACCGTGTAAAAAAAATGCACCATCAAACTTTCAGATGCTGTTTTTCTCCCAGTGTGGAGGAAGAATGATTAGGATTTTTATTGTGATCTCTCGCCTTTGAAATACATAGTAATACATACACACCGCGGACAAAGCCAACTCTTGTCGTGACAAATCATGACAATAAACAGTAATTATGTAATTATTTGTTTGGTCCAAAATATTGTGTTTGTTGTCATGATTTGTCACGACTCGAGTTGGCTTCGTACGACGCTTAAAAGGTCTTTAAATAAATACTTTTTGAAATGTCTATGGGAAAAATGCATTAAGATTAATTTCCTGGGCCTGGCGTCATCATGAAAGGGGGCAGGACTGCGACGCTCTAAAGAGTCCTTTTGAATCTTTTTGTAACCGCCCCTTGGGAAAATTGTAAACACAGAGGGGAGCCATACTAATATCCACTTAGTGATATTAGTATGGACTTAGTAAAGGACTACCATGTATTTGACCACTAGTTCCCCCATCTGAAAAATGTTTTGTGCCAAAACACTTACCCCCCTTTTTTACTTAAACCTGTAGGAAATACTTGCCATTCATATAGTGGTTGCAAAGGCATTCATTGATTGCCTGAGTCCCGTGGTGAGAGTTCTGCTCTGGTCTGGGTGACTAGTGAGTAGTCCCGATCATTGGGTTAAAAGTCTATCTCCCCCAAATCAGAGGGAATTCCCTTTGGCTTAGTGCAGGGTTCCCCAATAGGCGGCCCGCGGGCCATTTGCGGCCCGCGGAGCGCCCCCTTGCGGCCCGCGGAAGAAAAAAAACAAAAAAATAACATAATAATATAAATGGCATTAAATGGGGGTCAGTAGCCTATGCATGTCCAACTGGGCATCCTTTTCAAATGGGGTCCTGCCCTGAAAATTAATTTTCAGGGCAAAACCTCGACCTCACGCGTGCGGACTCGGCCCCCAGCCTGGTACCCTAGTCAAAATATGGCCCTCGAGGAAAATTAATTGGGGAACCCTGGCTTAGTGGTTAAGATGTTGGCTTTCCATGCAGGAGACCCAGGTTCGAATCTTGGGACTGGGTTTTTTGTGGATGACATACCCTGTGTGAGGTCAAAAGGGAGGTGAGTGTGTCAGAGTGGCTCACAACCTCAGCCTGATGACCTGAAAGTCTAATATCTTCCCCGAGCTACAGGGAATTCCCTTTGGATTACATTACTGTTTATATATTCAGTGATTTCACTTAATTCAAATAACACTTTTTTTTAAATCCTCCCTACTATAGAGTGTGCTGACCATATAAGGAGTTCCTCCCTGTCCCCAGTTAATCCCTGGGGTAAAAAAAAATACCATCGGTTTCGTTTTTGGCAAGACGGCCCGCCTTCATCCAATCAGGATGTGAGGCTCCTTCCTCCAATCATGATCGAGTGGGGGCGGGCCTTGGTGCACATGCTGTTGGCCTGTTGCACATCCCCCCCACTGTAGAGCGTGTGCACATCTTGTTACCGGGGCGGACTGGGGGTTTTGAGCGATGCCGCACGCGGGTGAAATCACCCCTCTACGGCTTCTGACAGATATACTAGGGGTTGGAACATGCATCCAGCAAGCCCAACCCAGCAGTCACTTTGAGTGGCACCACACAAAGCCACAAACGGACCGCTCACCAACCTTAATCCGGTCGTTTTAACGGACCCCTCACCAACCTTAATCCGGTCGTTTTAACAGACCCCTCACCAACCTTAATCCGGTCGTTTTAACGGACCTCTCACCAACATTAATCCGGTCGTTTTAACGGACCCCTCACCAACCTTAATCCGGTCGTTTTAACGGACCCCTCACCAACAATTATCCGGTCGTTTTAACGGACCCCTCACCAACCTTAATCCGGTCATTTTAACGGACCATTCACCAACCTTAATCCCGTCGTTTTCCCACTATTGTTGGACCAAAGAAAACTTCACTTTATCCGCAAAAAAAGTTGTTTGCAGTGGACACCAAAATTCTGAACTAACCCTTTAACCACTGAGCCTAAAGCCAAATTCCAATACCCAAAATCTCGGCCACTCGCCACTCGAATTATGGTGAAATTGGTGACCTGCCGAAATATGTGACCATCTTGTGGACTTACATACAACTTACATAGAAGTCTTTAAATAGGTGGCCTAAATACCTCTAGGTTGAACTCTGCTGAATGAACAAACTGCAACAGATTACATTAGGGCACCAACATTATGTGATTGTCTACACGATTGTCACATATTTCAGCAGGTCACCAACTTCACCGTAACACCACCATGCTGGAGTGACCGAGTGTGAGTGAGCGAGTGGATGAGATTTGAGGTATTGGAATTTGGCTAAAGGGAATTCCCTGTGACTCGGGGGAGATATTAGACTTTTGTCACTTTTTCGGAACGACTGCCTTTGACCTCACACAGGGATAATTAAAGTGCCACCATATTTAACCCGGGATTTGAACCCGGGCCTCCCGTGTGGAAAGCCAACATCTTAACCACTAAGCCACAGGGAATTCCCTCTGATTTGGGGAAGATGTTACAATTTTAGGCCATCAGCTAAATTGTGGTACTTATAAAGCACATGGGGAATCTGGTCACCAGTGGTGGAAAAAGTACTCAATTGTTTTACTTAAGTAATTGTACCAATACTGCAATTTAGAAGTACTTCGTTAGGCCTCAGGCCTCACTCAGACCTTTACTGCATTGCTGTATGGTTGTTGGATGAATGTTGTGTCATGGCCGCCCCAATGCATTTCCAATGGGAGTCACATGGTTTGACACATTTGTGTTGTATGAGGGGGAGGGGCGCAGTTGAAACACAGCCGTACAACAGCTTGTAGTCCAAAATGTGGACTACAAACCATGTGACTCCCATTGGAAATGCATTGGGGCGGCCATGACACTACACAACATTCATCCAACAAGCATAGAGCACTGCATTAACCGTGTGAGCTCAGCCTCACTCACACGGCCGCAACAGATTGCTGTATGCTTGTTGTATACAAAGGGTGTGACACAGCTTGCCCCAATGCATTTACAATGGGAGTCACATGGTTTGACACAACATTTGTGTTGTATGAGGGGGAGGGGCGCAGTCGAAACACAGCCGAAAGCCATACAACAGCTTGTAGTCCAAAATGTAGTCCTCAAACCATGTGACTTCCATTGGAAATGCATTGGGGCGGCCATGACACTCACAACATTCATACAACAAGCATGCATCAATGTTTTAAAGGTAAGGCCTCACTCAGACCTTTACTGCATTGCTGTATGCTTGTTGGATGAATGTTGTGTAGTGTCATGGCCGCCCCAATGCATTTCCAATGGGAGTCACATGGTTTGACACAACATTTGTGTTGTATGAGGGGGAGGGGCGCAGTCAAAACACAACCGAAAGCCATACAACAGCTTGTAGTCCAAAATGTGGACTACAAACCATGTGACTTCCATTGGAAATGCACTGGGGCGGCCATGACACTCACAACATTCATACAACAAGCATGCATCAATGTTGTAAAGGTCTGAGTGAGGCCTAGGCCTACTTTTTATTTTCGTTGAGTAACCACTTATTTTACCCCCTTTTTCTCCAATTTAATTGTCATGCCTACGCTTGATTGTAGATCGGCTGTTTTTGGCGATTTGCTGCAGTGCTGGGTTAGGCCTCACTCACACGGTCGCAACAGATTGCTGTATGCTTGTTGTATACAAAGGGTGTCACACAGCTTGCCCCAATGCATTTCCAATGGGAGTCACATGGTTTGACACAACATTTGTGTTGTATGAGGGGGAGGGGCGCAGTCGAAACACAGCCGAAAGCCATACAACAGCTTGTAGTCCAAAATGTGGACTACAAACCATGTGACTTCCATTGGAAATGCATTGGGGCGGCCATGACACTCACAACATTCATACAACAAGCATGCATCAATGTTTTAAAGGTCTGAGTGAGGCCTAAGGGTGCACTCACACGGTTAATGCAATGCTCTGTGCTCGTTGGATCAATGCTGTGTAGTATCATGGCCGCCCAATGTATTTCCAATGGAGGTCACATGGTTTGACACAACATAGGGGGAGGGGTCTGTTGTATGGCTTTCAGCTGTGTTTCGACTGCGCCCCTCCCCCTCATACAACACAATGTTGTGTCAAACCATGTGACCTCCATTGGAAATGCATTGGGGCGGCCATGACACTCACAACATTCATACAACAAGCATGCATCAATGTTTGCATCAGAGTATCAAGGCCAGTTCCGAGTACCGAGTACGAGTACTTGAAGGTGGTATCGGCCCGAGTACCCGATACCAGTATCGGTATCGGAACAACTCTAGCAACATTTCAGGAATAGAAAGGCCTCACTCACACCTTTCGATCTAGCATACAACATTGATGCATGCTAGATGTAAGCAAGATGTAAGTGTCATGGCCACCCCAATGCATTTCCAATGGAAGTCACATGGTGTGATACAACATTTTGGACTACAAGCTGTTGTATGGCTTTCGGCTGTGTTTCGACTGCCCCCCTCCCCCTCATACAACACAAATGTTGTGTCAAACCATGTGACTCCCATTGGAAATGCATTGCGAGCTTGCATCAGCTATACATCTCATACAACAAGCATAAATCAATCTATTGCGACCGTGTGAGTCGCCCAAAAGCCTGCAGTTTCTATTAGCTTGGAATCCCCATCGATGATGTCACTGGTGGACGGGTTTCTGAACTGCTCTGAACTGCCCACAGCCCTCCCAGACACAGACTGAGTAGAAACAATGTGTGGCATTTTATCATGATTAGTGAGGACCAATTATATGAAGAAGATAGATTGAAAAGTGGTTCTTTAACAACAGAAATCTGAACTAACCACTAGTATAAGCCAAAGGGTATTCCCTGTGACTCGGAGGAGATATTAGACTTTCAGGCCATCAGGATGAGGTTGTGAGCCACTCTGACACACTCACACCCCTTTTGACCTCACACAGGGAAAGGAAATCCACCCACTATATGTAAACCCAGGATTTGAACCCAGGCCTCCCGTGTGGAAAGCCAACATCTTAACCACTAAGCCACAGGGAATTCCCTCTGTTTTGGGGGAGATGTTAGGCTTTTAGGCCATCAGGCTGAGTCTGTCAGCCACTTCTGCTACATTTCTAAATTGTGGTACTTAAAACAAATCTGAGATCTTCTCCCACCACTGCCAGAAAATAAATCACTGATCAATCACACATCATCATGATTGATTGATTCACTGATCCTGATAATAACGCTGATACATTTTTCACAATAAAACATGTAAGGCCCAAACCAGGGCCCAGTATGTGTGTATAGGTCTAACCAATAGAGTCCATTTGAATCTTTTTGTAACCGCCACTTGGAAAAAATGTAAACACAGAGGGGAGCCATACTAATATCCACACAGTGATATTAGTATGGCTTCACGAGGCTAGTCAAGGACCCCCATGTATTTGTCCACTCGTTCCCCCATCTGAAAAACCCCATCCGGGTCACGGCACTATTGTAACACCCGGGATTCGAAAGCCAACATCTTAAAGGGTTTTAATAGTTCAGATTGTTTTACTTAAAGCTGTAGGAAATACTTGCCATTCATATAGTGCTTGCAAAGGCATTAATTGATTGCCCGCATGAGTCCCGTGATGGGAGTTCTGGTCTGGTTTTGGTGACTATATTGAGTAGTTCCGATCATTGGCTTAAAGGTCTAACATCTCCCCCAAATCAGAGGGAATTCCCTTTGGCTTAGTGGTTAAGATGTTGGCTTTCCATGCAGGAGACCCGGGTTCAAATCTTGGGATCTGGTTGTTTAGGGATGATGTTTCCCTGTGTGAGGTCAAAAGGGAGGTGAGTGTTTCAGAGTGGCTCACAACCTCAGCCTGATGGCCTGAAAGTCTAATATCTCCCCTGAGCTACAGGGAATTCCCTTTGGATTATATTACTGTTTAAAGGTATATTCAGTGATTGCACTTAATTCAAATATTGTTTTTAATCCTTTCTATACTATAGAGTGTGCTGAACATGTATTGTAATGAGTTCCTCCCTGTCACCAGTTAACCCTAGCCTGGTGAAACCACTCCGAACCAGTTTTGCTCGGAGTGATATGCGGCCGCTAGAGGCGGGATCAACGTGAGACTGATGACATATTGAAGCGCTGCCACAGCGCACATGTAAACACAACCTAACAAGACTACAACTCGAAATTATTATGGAGATATCAGATTTTTGTCCCGCTGTTTCCGGTTCATCGTTCATCTGGCTTGAGCGGTGTGCCTCTGCTCCATTACGGAGCTGTGTGTCCGTCCGTATGTCTGTCTCTGTGTCTGTAGCACGGAAAGTTGCAACACCTAAAGTGGTCAGTACAGTACAGTACAGTACAGAGTAAAGTGGCACAGAGTACACTATACAGTACGAGCCCGGGACCGTTCCTGGGGCTCTGGATGTTCCGGGGACCCCCACACGGACCCCCCGGGGACCCCCACATGGTAACTCCGTCATTTCTCGACCGTTTCGGATGTGGGGCGGCTCACCCGAACCGGGCCGGCACCCTGGGGGCCTGTATGTTCCGGGGGCCCCTGCACAGTACACTACAATACAATACAGAGCACAGTAGAGTACAGTAACTATAAAAATAAATTGCGCTCAGTTCACACAGGTGTGATTTTCACCCATATCACCCAAATCACTGAATGCTCCTTTAAAGGGTTAGTTTACATATTTCTACCATATAGCACAACTTTCATTCAACTTTGACCCCTCTGTCACATGGAACTATTTTTTGTGTCCAGTATCCCTACGCCAGCAGAAGCACAAAACCATAGTTCCATGTGACAGAGGGGTCAAAGTTGAACAAACGTTATCCAGGATGTTTTAGTGAAGGTTCTGTCAGCCTCCTGTGACTGACAGAATACCTTTGCAACCACTATATTAATGGCAAGTAGGCTATTTCCTAGAACTTAATGGACCACTTTGCCACTTTTCAACCTATCTTCATATAATTGGTCCTCACTAATGTTCATGGTAAAATACGACACATTTTGTGTCTGTGTCTCATATGAGGGCTGTGGGCAGTTCAGAAACCAATCCACCAGTGACCTCCTCAATGGGCAGATTTTTTTTAACTGTTTTTGAGTGGTGCAAACCACTCCAACAACCAGCTTTGTCTGTATCTATGTTTATGTCTATGTATGTGTGTACCTGTACGTGTGTGTACCTGTACGTGGGACCCAAAACAATGAGCATGGTTACTATGGTCACTGACATTACGTCAGACCACAGCTGATCAGGCTATATAAGACCTTGCACCACTCAGTTCACACAGGTGTGATTTCTTTTATTATCATGAGAACGATGGCTTCCATTATCGCATTGCAACTTTTCAGGAATAGAAAGCCTGCAGTTTCTATTAGCTTGGATTCCCCATCGATGATGATACTGATGAATGGGTTTCTGAACTGCCCACAGCCCTCCTATGAGACACAGACCGAGTAGAAACAATTTGTGGCATTTTATCATGAACATTAGTGCGGTCCAATTATATGAAGGTAGGTTGAAAAGTGGTGAAGTGGTCCTTTAAGTAAAACAAATCTGGACAAACCCTTTAACATCTAATATTAGCCAAAGGGAATTTCCTGTGACTCGGGGGAGATATTAGACTTTCAGGTCATCAGGCTGAGGTAAAAAGTGGTGAAGTTGAAAAGTGGTGAAGTGGTCCTTTAAGTAAAACAAATCTGGACAAACCCTTTAACATCTAATATTAGCCAAAGGGAATTTCCTGTGGCTCGGGGGAGATATTAGACTTTCAGGTCATCAGGCTGAGGTTGTGAGCCACTCTGACACACTCACCTCCCTTTTGACCTCACACGGGGAAGTGTAGGGGCATGGCACATATTAAACAAGGATTTGAACCCCAGTCTCCCGTGTGGAAAGCCAACATCGTAACCACTAAGCCACAGGGAATTCCCTCTGATTCTTGGGAGATATTAGACTTTTAGGCCATCAGGCTGAGGTTGTGATCCACTCTGCTACATTCCTCCCACGGGGAAACCCGATCCGGGTCACGGTACCACCTGGGATTCGAACCTGTGTGGGAAGCCAACATCTTAAAGGGTTAGTTCAGATTTTTGGACTTAAAACCTCTTAAACCCCAGGGGGGTCCAGGGGGAAAATCCGCAACATCGGAGTTGGAACCGGAGACCGATTGGGTCTCCATTGACCCGCTGAGTGCTGTTCAGAGGTGGACAGCCGCTGGAAGATAGCTGTGGGAAATCCTGCTCCTTTTCGCCCATGGGTGTATCAGACAAATTATTGTAAATTATAAATGAATTATTATTCTCTGATATAATTTGTACTGTACTGTGATACACTACTATGTGCAAAATAAAAATGAAATGAAATTAATGAAATACTTACTTACTTACTTACTTACTTAAATTCCCTGAGGAACATAGGCCATTGATGAGGCTCCTCCATCCCCTTGGGTCTTGTGCCCTCCGCTCCAGTTGTTGCCATATGACAGCCCTTGCGTCTTCATCTCCTGTTCTGTGGTTCTTCTCCAGGTGGCGCTAGGCCTTATTTTTATTAATTTTATTCATTAAATTAATGAAATAGCTTTGGTGAATATTAAGCAGTTCTGGTCATTTGGTGGGGGCCTGGTGTCATTACAAATAAATGAATCCACAAAACTAGTGTCCCATTTGTATTGTTGACCTATTTCTACCATATAGCGCACTTTCAACTTTGATCCCTCTGTCACATGGAACTATTTTTTTCTATCACCAAAGATGGTCTATGTATGAAGATGGGCGAACTTCATTGGAGCCACTAGAGGCGAAATGGTACACAAAGCCTACAAATGGTCTCTTAAATATAGTAGGCGTGGTTTGCTTCTCCCCGACCCCCAACCCCCCCCCCCCCTTTCCCAGGCTGACAACAACACTGACAACGTCATGTGGATGAGCATTGAGAGCATATGGAAAGTCATGATTCCCATTTCCCAAATCAGCCCCCATCAACCAAGAGTCTAAGACAGTTATGGAAAAATATATTATTATGCATTGGAACACACTTTTCTTTTCTTCACTTTTAATATGTCCATTCATTTCACGTTATAATATTCACATATTGTCATCTTAAATATGGGGCCAGAGCCCCATATGTGTTGTCCGTGAAATTGCAGATGGACAGAGAGAGGCTTCCAGATTCATCTCAAATCTCGGCAGAGTTTGTTGCTGGGATAAAGAAATGTCATTAACAAAGTAGATTTTCTCCTGATTTGTTTTGCTAAAAGAAGCCATTTTACTATGAATTGAATAACTTAAACATTGTGTGCCTTGTGATGATTGGGTCCAGTAGTCAGTTCAGTGACCATGGAGTTAAGGAATGGTTCAGAAGCTGTGTTCACGTTCACTCTCCCATTGTAAATGAATAGACTCCAACATTCTTCCCGTCTCCTAATAATGTTACCGCCCACCTCACGCGGATACGGGAAGTAAAGCCAAGTTGGCCTCTCTTGCTAATTTTCCTCTTTGCTATCACCACACCAGCAGCAGCACAATGTGACAGAGGGGTCAAAGTTGAACAAACGTTATCAGTGTAACAGCCTGGGCACACTTGAACTTCCATGCGCCGCCGAAAGAAGCTGTCTGCCGGGGTCTCTTCCGGGTTTTTAAGACAGCTGGTGGATGGAAATGAAGCTCCGTGTGGCCAGATTTCCGGAAAAGCTTGCCCCAGCGGCATTCTGCCACGTGGGTGGAGCTTCATTTCCATCCACCAGCTGTCTAAAAACCCGGAAATGACAGAAATCTGAACTAACCACTAATATAAGCCAAAGGGAATTCCCTGTGACTCGGTGGAGATATTAGACTTTCAGGCCATCAGGATGACAGAGCCACTCTGACACACTCACCTCCCTTTTGACCTCACATGGGGAAAAAGCAAGCACCACTATATGAAAACCCAGGATTTGAACCCGGGCCTCCCGTGTGGAAAGCCAACATCTTAACCACTAGGCCACAGGGAATTCCCTCTGATTTGGGGGAGAAGTTAGGCTTTTAAGCCATCAAGCTGAGTTTGTCAGCCACTTCTGCTACATTTCTAAATTGTGGTAGCCTACTTAACACAAATCTGAGATCGATCTCCCACCACTGCCAGAAAATAAATCACTGATCAATCACACATCATCATAATTGATTAATCCACTGATCCTGATAATAACGCTGATCAATTTTGCACAATAAAACATGTAAGGCCCAAACCAGGGCCCAGTATGTGTGTAGGTCTAACCAATAGAGTCCATTTGGATCTTTTTGTAACCGCCTCTTGGGAAGAATGTAATCACAGAGGGGAGCCATACTAATATCCACACAGTGATATTAGTATGGGGGCGGGGCTAGTCAAGGACCCCCATGTATTTGTCCACTCGTTCCCCCATTTGAAACATGTTTTGTGCCAAAACACTAAACCCCCCTTTTGACCTCTACCCACAGGGCACGGGGAAACCCCATCCGGGTCACGGCACCATTGTAACACCCGGGATTCGAAAGCCAACATCTTAAAGGGTTTTAATAGTTCAGATTGTTTTACTTAAAGCTGTAGGAAATACTTGCCATTCATATAGTGCTTGCAAATTAATTGATTGCCTGCATGAGTCCTGTGGTGCTGGTTCTGGTCTGGTTTTGGTGCCTATATTTAGTAGTTCCGATCATTGGCTTAAAGGTCTAACATCTCCCCCAAATCAGAGGGAATTCCCTTTGGCTTAGTGGTTAAGATGTTGGCTTTCCATGCAGGAGACCCGGGTTAAAATCTTGGGACCGGGTTGTTTGGGGATGATGTTTCCCTGTGTGAGGTCAAAAGGGAGGTGAGTGTGTCAGAGTGGCTCACAACCTCAGCCTGATGGCCTGATAGTCTAATATCTCCCCTGAGCTATACAGTGAATTCCCTTTGGATTATATTACTGTTTAAAGGTATATTCAGTGATTTCACTTAATTCAAATATTGTTTTTAATCCTTTCTATACTATAGAGTGTGCTGAACATGTATTGTAATGAGTTCCTCCCTGTCACCAGTTAACCCTAGCCTGGTGAAACCATACCCCCTGCTGGACAACATTTCCATGCAGAGAGTCTGGGCTCTCTCGGGCAGAGAGATGTACTCCGAACCAGTTTTGTTCCGAGTGATATGCGGCCGCTAGAGGCTGGATCAACGTGAGACTGATGACATATTGAAGCGCTGCCACAGTGCAAATGTAAACACAACCTAACAAGACTACAACTCGAAATTATTATGGAGATATCAGATTTTTGTCCCGCTGTTTCCGGTTCATCGTTCATCTGGCTTGAGCGGTGTGCCTCTGCTCCATTACGGAGCTGTGTGTCCGTCCGTATGTCTGTCTCTGTGTCTGTAGCACGGAAAGTTGCAACACCTAAAGTGGTCAGTACAGTACAGTACAGTACATCCAGGGGCTCTGGATGTTCCGGGGACCCCCACACGGACCCCCCGGGGACCCCCACATGGTAACTCCGTCATTTCTCGACCGTTTCGGACGCGGGGCAGCTCGCCGGAACCGGCCCGGCCCCCATCAAATCAAATTAAATCAAACTTTATTTATATAGCACATTTAAAACAATCGACATTGACCAAAGTGCTTTACACATACAAATACAAAAACATCAAACAAGTAACAACAAGAAATGAAACAGTTCAAATGACAAAAATAAAAAATCAGGAAGGATCAAAGGCCATAGAAAAGAGATGAGTCTTAGCAAGAGACTTAAAAGGTTCAATGGACTGAGCACTTTTAATATAAAAATCACACCCGTGTGAACTGAGTGGTGTAAGGTCTTATATAGACTGATCAGCTGTGGTCTGACGTAATGTCTGACGTAATGAAATCACACCCGTGTGAACTGGGTGACCATAGCAACCATGCTCATTTTTGAGTGGTGTAAACCACTCCTACAACTGGCTTTGTTAGTCTGTCTGTCTGTCTGTCTGTCTGTCTGTCGGTCTGTGCAGAAAAAATGGTTGCTACGGTCACCTAGTTCACCCGGGTGTGATTTCATTACGTCAGACATTACGTCAGACCACAGCTGATCAGGCTATATAAGACCTTACACCACTCAGTTCACACGGGTGTGATTGTTTTTGGTACGAACAGACACGGGTACATTTTCTTTGGTACGAACAGACACGGGTACAAAGCCAGTTGTTGGAGTGGTTTACACCACTCAAAAAGGGAGGCTATTCCAGATAGTGGGTGCTGCAACAGCGAAGGCACGATTACCCCCCGGGGACCCCCACATGGTAACTCCGTCATTTCTCGACCGTTTCGGATGCGGGGCGGCTCACCCGAACCGGGCTGGCACCCTGGGGGCGTGTATGGTCCGTGGGCCCCTGAACAGTACATTACAATAAAGTACAGAGCACATTAGAGTACAGTAACTATAACAATAAATGTAACCTCTCAGTTCACACAGGTGTGATTTTTTCCACATCACCCAAATCACTGAATGCTCCTTTAAAGGGTTAGTTTACATATTTCTACCATATAGCTGAACTTTCGTTCAACTTTGACCCCTCTGTCACATGGAACTATTTTTTGTGTCCAGTATCCCTACGCCAGCAGCAGCACAAAACCATAGTTCCATGTGACAGAGGGGTCAAAGTTGAACAAATTGGATGGTTTAGTGAAGGTTCTGTCAGCGTCCTTTGTTAACGGACACAGGAGCTCTGACAGAATACCTTTGCAACCACTATATTAATGGCAAGTAGGCTATTTCCTACAACTTAATGGACCACTTTGCCACTTTTCAACCTATCTTCATATAATTGGTCCTCACTAATGTTCAGGCACATTTTGTGTCTGTGTCTCATAGGAGGCTGTGGTCAGTTCAGAAACCCATCCACCAGTGACCTCATCGTGGGCAGATTTTTCTTTACTATTTGTTTTATTATCATGTGAACGATGGCTTCCATTATCGCATAGCAACTTTTCAGGAATAGAAAGCCTGCAGTTTCTATTAGCTCGGATTCCCCATCGATGATGTCACTGATGGACGGGTTTCTGAACTGCCCACAGCCCTCCCATGAGACACAGACCGAGTAGAAACAATTTCTGGCATTTTATCATGAACATTAATGAGGTCAATGAAGGTACTGTAGGTCGAAAAGTGGTGAAGTGGTCCTTTAAGTCAAGAAATCTGGACTAACCCTTTAGACTCTCAGGTCATCAGGCTGAGGTTGTGAGCCACTCTGACACATTCACCTGCCTTTTGTCCTCACACAGGGTGAGAGAACCTGGACCACCATTTGTAAACCCAGGATTTGAACCCGTGCCTCCCGTGTGGAAAGACAACATCTTAACCACTAAGCCAAAGGGAACTCGCTCTGATTTTGGGGAGATGTTCTTTTTATTAATATAAGCCAATGGCCGGAACACAACCAGACCAGAACTCCCACCACGGGACTCAGGCAATCAATTAATAGCTTTGCAACCACTATACCGTATTAATGGCAAGTATTTCCGTACAGCTTTAAGTCCAAAAATCTGAACAAAAACAAAAAGGGAATTCCCTGTGACTCGGGGGGGATATTAGACTTTCAGGTCATCAGGCTGAGGTTGTGAGCCACTCTTGACACACTCACCTCCCTTTTGACCTCACACGGGGAATGGACGGGGGCAGGGCACGTATTAAACCAGGATTTGAACCCCAGTCTCCCATGTGGAAAGCCAACATCTTAACCACTAAGCCACAGGGAACTCCCTCTGATTCAGGGGAGATATTAGACTTTTAGGCCATCAGGCTGAGGTTGTGATCCACTGCTACATTCCTCCCACGGGGAAACCTGATCCGGTCACGGAACCACCTGGGATTGGAACCTGTGTGGAAAGCCAACATCTTAAAGGGTTAGTTCAGATTTTTGGACTTAAAGCTGCTCCTTTTCGCCCATGGGTCAGACACCATCAGAGAAATTAGAAATGAATTATTATTCTCTGATATAATTTACTACTACTACTGTACTGTGATACACTAATATGTGCGAAATAAAAATGAATGAAATGGCTTTGGTCAATATTAAGTAGTTCCGGTCATTTGGTGAAGGCCTGTACTGGTCATTCAAAATAAATGAATCCACAAAACTATAGTGTAATTTGTATTGTTGACCAAAGGTGAGAAAGCATTCTAGCACGTTTAAAGGCTCATTCATAGTCTGGATTTTTGGTGGTGAGGTGACCACCGCTCCGGTGGTGAGGTGACCACCGGGAGCTGAAATAACGTTGAGCGGTGGTGAGTAAAAACAGAGAGAAGGGCTGGGGTGGTGGTTTGCTCTTCACTGCGGGTCGTGACGTCATGTTGTAGTTCGGTGGGAGCCTCACCACCGAAAATCCAGACTATGTATGAGCTTTAACTCTCCTAGCACGTAACTCTCCATTAGGTCCAAAAATCTGAACAAAAAGGGAATTCCCTGTGACTCGGGGGAGATATTAGACTTTCAGGTCGTCAGGCTGAGGTTGTGAGCCACTCTGACACACTCACCTCCCTTTTGACCTCACACAGGGAAATTGTCATGGCCTTGCATTTTTAAACCGGGATTTGAACCCCAGTCTCCCATGTGGAAAGCCAACATCTTAACCACTAAGCCAAAGGGAATTCCCTCTTATTTGGGGGAGATAGACACCTTAACAGACGACGTCACACTGATAAGCACCAGCATGCGGACGTATACCGGCAGCAGAAGAACCCCACCTCTCATAAGACGCAATGGAAAAGTTCTAACTGCACTCACGTGTAAAAAATGCCCCATCAAACTTTCAGATTCTGTTTTTCTCCCAGTGTGGAGGAAGAATGATTAGGATTTTTATTGTGATCTCTCGTCTTTGAAATATATAGTCTATTGGTTTCTGTTGTGTGTGAAATATAAATATGAATATAAATAATAGCAATTCAAAGCAGTTGTCCTCAAAACCACACCTACAGTCGCTGTCATAAGAACAGGAGGTGCGCTCATGATCACGGCAGCAGAGCCTGTTTGTCCATGGCTGCACGTGCACCTGCAGCCCATCAAGTATAATTTATGCTTTGTCCCGTGATGGTCTCATTTATTTTATTATTATTATCATGAGAATGATGGCTTCCATTTTCACATTGCAACATTTCAGGAATAGAAAGCCTGCCGTTTCTATTATCTTGGATTCCCCATCGATGATGTCACTCGTGGACGGGTTTCTGAATTGCTCTGAACTGCCCACAGCCCTCCCAGACACAGACTGAGTAGAAACAATGTGTGGCATTTTATCATGAACATTAGTGAGGACCAATTATATGAAGATAGATTGAAAAGTGGTTCTTTAACAACATAATCTGAACTAACCACTAATATAAGCCAAAGGGAATTCCCTGTGACTCAGGGGAGATATTAGACTTTCAGGCCATCAGGCCATCACCTCCCTTTTGACCTCACACAGGGAACACCCACCATGTGAAAACCCAGGATTTGAACCCGGGCCTCCCATGTGGAAAGCCAACATCTTAACCACTAAGCCACAGGGGATTCCCTCTGATTTGGGGAAGATGTTAGCCTTTTAGGCCATCCGGCTGAGGTTGTGATCCACTGCTACATTTCTAAATTTTGGTACTCAAAACAAATCTGAGATCTTCTCCCACCACTGCCAGAAAATAAATCACTGATCAATCACACATCATCATGATTGATTCATTGATTCACTGATCCTGATAATAACGCTGATCAATTTTGCACAATAAAACATGTAAGGCTTTCCTCATAGACTTTTCAGAAAGTATTTATTTAAAGACGTTTACGCCGTGGACAAAACCAACTCTTGTCGTGACAAATCATGACAATAAACACAATGTTTTGTGCCAAACAAAGAATTAGAAAGTTTTTTTTTGTTGTTTTTCTTCTTTGTAATTATTTGTTTGGTCCAAAATATTGTGTTTGTTGTCATGATTTGTCACGACTCGAGTTGGCTTCGTACGACGCTTAAAAGGTCTTTAAATAAATACTTTTTGAAATGTCTATGGGAAAAATGCATTGAGATTCATTTCCTGGGCCTGGCGTCGTCATGAAAGGGGGCGGGACTGCGACGCTCTAAAGAGTCCGTTTGAATCTTTTTGTAACCGCCCCTTGGGAAAAATGTAAACACAGAGGGGAGCCATACTAATATCCACTTAGTGATATTAGTATGGACTTAGTAAAGGACTACCATGTATTTGACCACTAGTTCCCCCATCTGAAAAATGTTTTGTGCCAAAACACTTACCCCCCTTTACTTAAACCTGTAGGAAATACTTGCCATTCATATAGTGGTTGCAAAGGCATTAATTGATTGCCTGAGTCCCGTGGTGAGAGTTCTGCTCTGGTCTGGGTGAGTAGTCCCGATCATTGGGTTAAAAGTCTATCTCCCCCAAATCAGAGGGAATTCCCTTTGGCTTAGTGGTTAAGATGTTGGCTTTCCATGCAGGAGACCCAGGTTCGAATCTTGGGACTGGGTTTTTTGTGGATGACATACCCTGTGTGAGGTCAAAAGGGAGGTGAGTGTGTCAGAGTGGCTCACAACCTCAGCCTGATGACCTGAAAGTCTAATATCTTCCCCGAGCTACAGGGAATTCCCTTTGGATTACATTACTGTTTATATATTCAGTGATTTCACTTAATTCAAATAACACTTTTTTTTAAATCCTCCCTACTATAGAGTGTGCTGACCATATAAGGAGTTCCTCCCTGTCCCCAGTTAATCCCTGGGGTAAAAAAAAATACCATCGGTTTCGTTTTTGGCAAGACGGCCCCGCCTTCATCCAATCAGGATGTGAGGGTCCTTCCTCCAATCATGATCGAGTGGGGGCGGGCCTTGGTGCACATGCTGTTGGCCTGTTGCACATCCCCCCCCACTGTAGAGCGTGTGCACATCTTGTTACCGGGGCGGACTGGGGGTTTTGAGCGATGCCGCACGCGGGTGAAATCACCCCTCAACGGCTTCTGACAGACATACTAGGGGTTGGAACATGCATCCAACAAGCCCAACCCAGCAGTCACTTTGAGTGGCACCACACAAAGCCACAAACGGACCGCTCACCAACCTTAATCCGGTCGTTTTAACGGACCCCTCACCAACCTTAATCCGGTCGTTTTAACGGACCCCTCACCAACCTTAATCCGGTCGTTTTAACGGACCTCTCACCAACATTAATCCGGTCGTTTTAACGGACCCCTCACCAACAATTATCCGGTCGTTTTAACGGACCCCTCACCAACCTTAATCCGGTCATTTTAACGGACCATTCACCAACCTTAATCCCGTCGTTTTCCCACTATTGTTGGACCAAAGAAAACTTCACTTTATCCGCAAAAAAAGTTGTTTGCGGTGGACACCAAAATTCTGAACTAACCCTTTAACCACTGAGCCTAAAGCCAAATTCCAATACCCAAAATCTCGGCCACTCGCCACTCGAATTATGGTGAAATTGGTGACCTGCCGAAATATGTGACCATCTTGTGGACTTACATACAACTTACATAGAAGTCTTTAAATAGGTGGCCTAAATACCGCTAGGTTGAACTCTGCTGAATGAACAAACTGCAACAGATTACATTAGGGCACCAACATTATGTGATTGTCTACACGATTGTCACATATTTCAGCAGGTCACCAACTTCACCGTAACACCACCATGCTGGAGTGACCGAGTGTGAGTGAGCGAGTGGATGAGATTTGAGGTATTGGAATTTGGCTAAAGGGAATTCCCTGTGACTCGGGGGAGATATTAGACTTTTGTCACTTTTTCGGAACGACTGCCTTTGACCTCACACAGGGATAATTAAAGTGCCACCATATTTAACCCGGGATTTCATTTGAACCCGGGCCTCCCGTGTGGAAAGCCAACATCTTAACCACTAAGCCACAGGGAATTCCCTCTGATTTGGGGAAGATGTTACACTTTTAGGCCATCAGCTAAATTGTGGTACTTATAAAGCACATGGGGAATCTGGTCACCAGTGGTGGAAAAAGTACTCAATTGTTTTACTTAAAGGGGAAAACCACCCATTTTCAACATTTTACTATGTCATTAATATACCTTAGAGCTGTTGTGTGGACATAATAAAAAAGTCCCCCCATTCTGTGTTTCCTAGAACTGTAAGTATGAAAAAAATCATTAACATGGTGAAACGCATCTTGATGACATCATCAAGATGTGTTTCACCATGTTAATGATTTTCTTTCAGACCTCTAGTTCTAGGAAACACAGAATGCGGGGACTTTTTTATTATTTCCACACAACAGCTCTAAGGTATATTAATGACATAGTAAAATGTTGAAAATGAGTGGAATGCCCCTTTAAGTAATTGTACCAATACTGCAATTTAGAAGTACTTCGTTAGGCCTCAGGCCTCACTCAGACCTTTACTGCATTGCTGTATGCTTGTTGGATGAATGTTGTGTCATGGCCGCCCCAATGCATTTCCAATGGGAGTCACATGGTTTGACACATTTGTGTTGTATGAGGGGGAGAGGCGCAGTCGAAACACAGCCGTACAACAGCTTAGTCCAAAATGTGGACTACAAACCATGTGACTCCCATTGGAAATGCATTGGGGCGGCCATGACACTACACAACATTCATCCAACAAGCATAGAGCACTGCATTAACCGTGTGAGCTCAGCCTCACTCACACGGCCGCAACAGATTGCTGTATGCTTGTTGTATACAAAGGGTGTGACACAGCTTGCCCCAATGCATTACCAATGGGAGTCACATGGTTTGACACAACATTTGTGTTGTATGAGGGGGAGGGGCGCAGTCGAAACACAGCCGAAAGCCATACAACAGCTTGTAGTCCAAAATGTAGTCCTCAAACCATGTGACTTCCATTGGAAATGCATTGGGGCGGCCATGACACTCACAACATTCATACAACAAGCATGCATCAATGTTTTAAAGGTAAGGCCTCACTCAGACCTTTACTGCATTGCTGTATGCTTGTTGGATGAATGTTGTGTAGTGTCATGGCCGCCCCAATGCATTTCCAATGGGAGTCACATGGTTTGACACAACATTTGTGTTGTATGAGGGGGAGGGGCGCAGTCGAAACACAACCGAAAGCCATACAACAGCTTGTAGTCCAAAATGTGGACTACAAACCATGTGACTTCCATTGGAAATGCACTGGGGCGGCCATGACACTCACAACATTCATACAACAAGCATGCATCAATGTTGTAAAGGTCTGAGTGAGGCCTAGGCCTACTTTTTATTTTCGTTGAGTAACCACTTATTTTACCCCCTTTTTCTCCAATTTAATTGTCATGCCTACGCTTGATTGTAGATCGGCTGTTTTTGGCGATTTGCTGCAGTGCTGGGTTAGGCCTCACTCACACGGTCGTAACAGATTGCTGTATGCTTGTTGTATACAAAGGGTGTCACACAGCTTGCCCCAATGCATTTCCAATGGGAGTCACATGGTTTGACACAACATTTGTGTTGTATGAGGGGGAGGGGCGCAGTCGAAACACAGCCGAAAGCCATACAACAGCTTGTAGTCCAAAATGTGGACTACAAACCATGTGACTTCCATTGGAAATGCATTGGGGCGGCCATGACACTCACAACATTCATACAACAAGCATGCATCAATGTTTTAAAGGTCTGAGTGAGGCCTAAGGGTGCACTCACACGGTTAATGCAATGCTCTGTGCTCGTTGGATCAATGCTGTGTAGTATCATGGCCGCCCAATGCATTTCCAATGGAGGTCACATGGTTTGACACAACATAGGGGGAGGGGTCTGTTGTATGGCTTTCAGCTGTGTTTCGACTGCGCCCCTCCCCCTCATACAACACAATGTTGTGTCAAACCATGTGACCTCCATTGGAAATGCATTGGGCGGCCATGACACTCACAACATTCATACAACAAGCATGCATCAATGTTTGCATCAGAGTATCGGGGCCAGTTCCGAGTACCGAGTACGAGTACTTGAAGGTGGTATCGGCCCGAGTACCCGATACCAGTATCGGTATCGGAACAACTCTAGCAACATTTCAGGAATAGAAAGGCCTCACTCACACCTTTCGATCTAGCATACAACATTGATGCATGCTAGATGTAAGCAAGATGTAAGTGTCATGGCCACCCCAATGCATTTCCAATGGAAGTCACATGGTGTGATACAACATTTTGGACTACAAGCTGTTGTATGGCTTTCGGCTGTGTTTCGACTGCCCCCCTCCCCCTCATACAACACAAATGTTGTGTCAAACCATGTGACTCCCATTGGAAATTTATTGCGAGCTTGCATCAGCTATACATCTCATACAACAAGCATAAATCAATCTATTGCGACCGTGTGAGTCGCCCCAAAGCCTGCAGTTTCTATTAGCTTGGAATCCCCATCGATGATGTCACTGGTGGACGGGTTTCTGAACTGCTCTGAACTGCCCACAGCCCTCCCAGACACAGACTGAGTAGAAACAATGTGTGGCATTTTATCATGATTAGTGAGGACCAATTATATGAAGAAGATAGATTGAAAAGTGGTTCTTTAACAACAGAAATCTGAACTAACCACTAGTATAAGCCAAAGGGTATTCCCTGTGACTCGGGGGAGATATTAGACTTTCAGGCCATCAGGATGAGGTTGTGAGCCACTCTGACACACTCACCTCCCTTTTGACCTCACATGGGGAAAAAGCAAGCGTCACTATATGAAAACCCAGAATTTGAACCGGGGCCTCCCGTGTGGAAAGCCAACATCTTAACCACTAAGCCACAGGGAATTCCCTCTGATTTGGGGGAGATGTTAGGCTTTTAGGCCATCAAGCTGAGTCTGTCAGCCACTTCTGCTACATTTCTAAATTGTGGTACTTAAAACAAATCTGAGATCTTCTCCCACCACTGCCAGAAAATAAATCACTGATCAATCACACATCATCATGATTGATTGATTCACTGATCCTGATAATAACGCTGATCAATCATGTAAGGCCCAAACCAGGGCCCAGTATGTGTGTAGGTCTAACCAATAGAGTCCGTTTGAATCTTTTTCTAACCGCCCCTTGGAAAAAATGTAATCACAGAGGGGAGCCATACTAATATCCACACAGTGATATTAGTATGGCTTCACGAGGCTAGTCAAGGACCCCCATGTATTTGTCCACTCGTTCCTCCATCTGAAAAATGTTTTGTGCCAAAACACTAAACCCCCCTTTTGACCTCCACCCAAAGGGCACGGGGAAACCCCATCCGGGTCACGGCACCATTGTAACACCCGGGATTTGCCATTCATATAGTGCTTGCAAATTAATTGATTGCCTGCATGAGTCCCGTGGTGGGGGTTCTGGTCTGGTTTTGGTGACTATATTGAGTAGTTCCGATCATTGGCTTAAAGGTCTAACATCTCCCCCAAATCAGAGTGAATTCCCTTTGGCTTAGTGGTTAAGATGTTGGCTTTCCATGCAGGAGACCCGGGTTCAAATCTTGGGACCGGGTTGTTTAGGGATGATGTTTCCCTGTGTAAGGTCAAAAGGGAGGTGAGTGTGTCAGAGTGGCTCACAACCTCAGCCTGATGACCTGAAAGTCTAATATCTCCCCCGAGTCACAGGGAATTCCCTTTGGATTATATTACTGTTTAAAGCTATATTCAGTGATTTCACTTAATTCAAATATTTTTTTGAATCCTCCCTATACTATAGAGTGTGCTGAACATGTATTGTAAGGAGTTCCTCCCTGTCCCCAGTTAACCCTAGCCAAGTGTAACCACTCCCCCTGCTGGACAACATTTCCATGCAGCCAGAAGGGAGAGTCTGGGACTCTGGGCTCTCTCGGGCAGAGAGATGTACTCCGAACCAGTTTTGTTCCGAGTGATATGCGGCTGCTAGAGGCTGGATCAACGTGAGACTGATGACATATTGAAGCGCTGCCACAGCGCACATGTAAACACAACCTAACAAGACTACAACTCAACATTATTATGGAGATATCAGATTTTTGTCCCGCTGTTTCCGGTTCATCTGGCTTGAGCGGTGTGCCTCTGCTCCATTACGGAGCTGTGTGTCCCTCCGTATGTCTGTCTCTGTGTCTGTAGCACGGAAAGTTGCAACACCTAAAGTGGTCAGTACAGTACAGTACAGTACAGTACAGTACAGAGTAAAGTGGCACAGAGTACACTATACAGTACGAGCCCGGGGCCGTTCCTGGGGCTCTGGATGTTCCGGGGACCCCCACACGGACCCCCCGGGGACCCCCACATGGTAACTCCGTCATTTCTCGACCGTTTCGGATGCGGGGCAGCTCGCCGGAACCGGCCCGGCCCCCATGACGCGTTCCTGGGGGTCTGGATGTTCCGTTGACCCCCCGGGGACCCCCACATGGTAACTCCGTCATTTCTCAACCGTTTCGGATGCGGGCGGCTCACCCGAACCGGGCCGGCACCCTGGGGGCCTGTATGTTCCGGGGGCCCCTGCACAGTACACTACAATACAATACAGAGCACAGTAGAGTACAGTAACTGTAACAATAAATTACGCTCAGTTCACACAGGTGTGATTTTCACCCATATCACCCAAATCACTGAATGCTCCTTTAAAGGGTTAGTTTACATATTTCTACCATATAGCACAACCTTCGTTCAACTTTGACCCCTCTGTCACATGGAACTATTTTTTGTGTCCAGTATCCCTACGCCAGCAGCAGCACAAAACCATAGTTCCATGTGACAGAGGGGTCAAAGTTGAACAAACGTTATCCAGGATGTTTTAGTGAAGGTTCTGTCAGCTTCCTGTGACTGACAGAATACCTTTGCAACCACTATATTAATGGCAAGTAGGCTATTTCCTAGAACTTAATGGACCACTTTGCCACTTTTCAACCTATCTTCATATAATTGGTCCTCACTAATGTTCATGGTAAAATACGACACATTTTGTGTCTGTGTCTCATATGAGGGCTGTGGGCAGTTCAGAAACCCATCCACCAGTAACCTCCTCAATGGGCAGATTTTTTTTAACTGTTTTTGAGTGGTGCAAACCACTCCAACAACCAGCTTTGTCTGTATTTATGTTTGTGTCTATGTATGTGTGTACCTGTACGTGTGTGTACCTGTACGTGGGACCCAAAACAATGAGCATGGTTACTATGGTCACTGACATTACGTCAGACCACAGCTGATCAGGCTATATAAGACCTTGCACCACTCAGTTCACACGGGTGTGATTTTTTTTATTATCATGAGAACGATGGCTTCCATTATCGCTTTGCAACTTTTCAGGAATAGAAAGCCTGCAGTTTCTATTAGCTTGGATTCCCCATCGATGATGATACTGATGAACGGGTTTCTGAACTGCCCACAGCCCTCCTATGAGACACAGACCGAGTAGAAACAATTTGTGGCATTTTATCATAGTGCGGTCCAATTATATGAAGGTAGGTTGAAAAGTGGTGAAGTGGTCCTTTAAGTAAAAAAAATCTGGACAAACCCTTTAACATCTAATATTAGCCAAAGGGAATTTCCTGTGACTCGGGGGAGATATTAGACTTTCAGGCCATCAGGCTGAGGTTGTGAGCCACTCTGACACACTCACCTCCCTTTTGACCTCACACGGGGAAGTGTAGGGGCATGGCACATATTAAACAAGGATTTGAACCCCAGTCTCCCGTGTGGAAAGTCAACATCTTAACCAATAAGCCACAGGGAATTCCCTCTGATTCTTGAGAGATATTAGACTTTTAGGCCATCAGGCTGAGGTTGTGATCCACTGCTGCATTCCTCCCACGGGGAAACCTGATCCGGGTCACGGTACCACCTGGGATTCGAACCTGTGTGGGAAGCCAACATCTTAAAGGGTTAGTTCAGATTTTTGGACTTAGAACCTCTTAAACCCCAGGGGGGTCCAGGGGGAAAATCCGCAACATCGGAGTTGGAACCGGAGACCGATTGGGTCTCCATTGACCCGCTGAGTGCTGTTCAGAGGTGGACAGCCGCTGCCCCCGCCCACGGGGGCAATGGGGCTCAAGAAGATAGCTGTGGGAAATCCTGCTCCTTTTCGCCCATGGGTGTATCAGACAAATTATTGTAAATTAGAAATGAATTATTATTCTCTGATAGAATTTGTACTGTACTGTGATACACTACTATGTGCAAAATAAAAATTAAATTAAATTAATGAAATACTTACTTACTTACTTACTTACTTACTTAAATTCCCTGAGGAACATAGGCCATTGATGAGGCTCCTCCATCCCCTTGGGTCTTGTGCCCTCCGCTCCAGTTGTTGCCATATGACAGCCCTTGCGTCTTCATCTCCTGTTCTGTGGTTCTTCTCCAGGTGGCTCTAGGCCTTATTTTTATTAATTTTATTCATTCAATTAATTCAATAGCTTTGGTGAATATTAAGCAGTTCTGGTCATTTGGTGGGGGCCTGGTGTCATTACAAATACATTAATCCACAAAAAAAAGTGTGCCATTTGTATTGTTGACCTATTTCTACCATATAGCGCACTTTCAACTTTGATCCCTCTGTCACATGGAACTATTTTTTTGTGTCCAGTAGGCTTATCACCAAAGATGGTCTATGTATGAAGATGGGCGAACTTCATTGGAGCCACTAGAGGCGAAATGGTACACAAAGCCTACAAATGGTCTCAGAATCAGAATATCTTTATTGTCATTGTACAAGACAACGAAATTGATTTGCAATCCAGCTCAGTGCATTTAAAACAAAATACATAATACTCTATATAAAAAACATACATGTAAGACATATTGCACAGTGAGTCTCTTTAGTCCATAAAGTGTCAAGTGTCAGGGTTCAAGTGTCAGTGTTTAGAGCTATGACTGCTCTGGGGTAGAAACTGTTTTTCAGTCTGTTCGTCCTTGCATTGATGGCCCTATAGCGCCTCCCTGAGGGCATGAGTTGCAGCAGGTACTTAAATATAGTAGGCGGTTTGCTTCTCCCCTTCTTTGCTTCTTTGTTGCTGGGATAAAGAAATGTCATTAACAAAGTAGATTTTCTCCTGATTTGTTTCGCTAAAAGAAGCCATTTTACTATGAATTGAATATCTTAAATATTGTGTGCCTTGTAATGATTGGATCCAGTAGTCAGTTCAGTGACCATGGAGTTAAGGAATGGTTTAAGAAGCTGTGTTCACGTTCACTCTCCCATTGTAAATGAATAGACTCCAAACATTCTTCCCGTCTCCTAATAATGTTACCGCCCACCTCGCGCGGATACGGGAAGTAAAGCAAAGTTGGCCTCTCTTGCTAATTTTCCTCTTGGCTATCACCACACCAGCAGCAGCACAATGTGACAGAGGGGTCAAAGTTGAACAAACGTTATCAGTGTAACAGCCTGGGCACACTTGAACTTCCATGCGCGGCCGAAAGAAGCTGTCTGCCGGGGTCTCTTCCGGGTTTTTAAGACAGCTGGTGGATGGAAATGAAGCTCCACCCACGCGGCAGATTGCCGCGTTGGCCAGATTTCCGGAAAAGCTTGCCCCAGCGGGATTCTGCCACATGGGTGGAGCTTCATTTCCATCCACCAGCTGTCTAAAAACCCGGAAATGACAGAAATCTGAACTAACCACTAATATAAGCCAAAGGGAATTCCCTGTGACTCGGGGGAGATATTAGACTTTCAGGCCATCAGGATGAGGTTGTGAGCCACTCTGACACACTCACCTCCCTTTTGACCTCACATGGGCTACAGGGAATTCCCTCTGATTTGGGGGAGAAGTTTAGGCTTTTAAGCCATCAAGCTGAGTTTGTCAGCCACTTCTGCTACATTTCTAAATTGTGGTAGCCTACTTAACACAAATCTGAGATCGATCTCCCACCACTGCTAGAAAATAAATCACTGATCAATCACACATCATCATAATTGATTAATTCACTGATCCTGATAATAACGCTGATCAATTTTGCACAATAAAACATGTAAGGCCCAAACCAGGGCCCAGTATGTGTGTAGGTCTAACCAATAGAGTCCATTTGAATCTTTTTGTAACCGCCTCTTGGAAAAAATGTAATCACAGAGGGGAGCCATACTAATATCCACACAGTGATATTAGTATGGCTTCACGAGGCTAGTCAAGGACCCCCATGTATTTGTCCACTCGTTCCCCCATCTGAAAAATGTTTTGTGCCAAAACCCCCCTTTTGACCTCCACCCACAGGGCACGGGGAAACCCCATCCGGGTCACGGCACCATTGTAACACCCGGGATTCGAAAGCCAACATCTTAAAGGGTTAGTTCAGATTTTTTTACTTAAAGCTGCAGGAAATACTTGCCATTCATATATTGTTTGCAAATCTATTAATTGATTGCCTGAGTCCCGTGGTGGGAGTTCTGGTCTGGTTTTGGTGACTATTGAGTACTTCTGATCGTTGGCTTAAAAGTCTAACATCTCCCCCAAATCAGAGGGAATTCCCTTTAATTTAGTGGTTAAGATGTTGGCTTTCCATGCAGGAGACCCGGGTTCGAATCTTGGGACCGGGTTGTTTAGGCAGTGGCGTGCAAAGACAGACACTAGGGGGTGCTAGAGCACTTTTTCAGCAATGTGCCCTTTTGAAAAGAAATAAAGAAAAAGAGGGGGTATTCTTTTTTTTTCTTTTTTTACAGTGTACACTGTACAGTATGTGGACCATGGTGACATTGACCTATTCTTGATATAAAAAAAGCTTCTAATATATTATTTAGGCCCCACAATCTATAAATCTCACACTATTAAGGCAACCGGCCAGTTCCATGCGCTACACAAGGTGCCCTTTTTTTCACTTGAGCACCTGCCCCTCTAAATGTCTGTGCACGCCACTGTGTTTAGGGATGATGTTTCCCCGTGTGAGGTCAAAAGGGAGGTGAGTGTGTCAGAGTGGCTCACAACCTCAGCCTGATGGCCTGAAAGTCTAATATCTCCCCCGAGCTACAGGGAATTCCCTTTGGATTATATTACTGTTTAAAGGTATATTCAGTGATTTCACTTAATTCAAATATTGTTTTTAATCCTTTCTATACTATAGAGTGTGCTGAACATGTATTGTAAGGAGTTCCTCCCTGTCACCAGTTAACCCTAGCCTGGTGAAACCACTCCCCCTGCTGGACAACATTTCCATGCAGAGAGTCTGGGCTCTCTCGAGATGTACTCCGAACCAGTTTTGCTTGGAGTGATATGCGGCCGCTAGAGGCGGGATCAACGTGAGCCTGATGACATATTGAAGCGCTGCCACAGCGCACATGTAAACACAACCTAACAAGACTACAACTCAAAATTATTATGGAGATATCAGATGTTTGTCCCGCTGTTTCCGGTTCATCGTTCATCTGGCTTGAGCGGTGTGCCTCTGCTCCATTACGGAGCTATGTGTGTCCGTCAGTATGTCTGTCTCTGTGTCTGTAGCACGGAAAGTTGCAACACCTAAAGTGGTCAGTACAGTACAGTACAGTACAGTACAGAGTAACAGAGTAAAGGCCGTTCCTGGGGCTCTGGATGTTCCGGGGACCCCCACACGGACCCCCACACGGACCCCCACATGGTAACTCCGTCATTCCTCGACCGTTTCGGACGCGGGGCAGCTCGCCGGAACCGGACCGGCCCCCATCAAATCAAATTAAATTAAACTTTATTTATATAGCACATTTAAAACAATCGACATTGACCAAAGTGCTTTACACATACAAATACAAAACATACAAACAAGTAACAACAAGAAATGAAACAGTTCAAATGACAGGATCAAAGGCCATAGAAAAGAGATGAGTCTTAGGAAGAGACTTAAAAAGTTCAATGGACTGAGCACTTTTAATATAAAAAGGGAGGCTATTCCAGAGAGTGGGTGCTGCAACAGCGAAGGCACGATTACCTCTGGATCTAAAATTGGATGGAGAGACAGTCAAAATGGCGCGTTCCTGTGGGTCTGGATGTTGCAGGGACCCCCCGGGGACCCCCACATGGTAACTCCATCATTTCTCGACCGTTTCGGATGCGGGCGGCTCGCCCGAACCGGGCTGGCACCCTGGGGGCCTGTATGGTCCGTGGGCCCCTGAACAGTACACTACAATAAAGTACAGAGCACAGTAGAGTACAGTAACTATAACAATAAATGTAACCTCTCAGTTCACACAGGTGTGATTTTTTCCACATCACCCAAATCACTGAATGCTCCTTTAAAGGGTTAGTTTACATATTTCTACCATATAGCACAACTTTCGTTCAACTTTGACCCCTCTGTCACATGGAACTATTTTTTGTGTCCAGTATCCCTACGCCAGCAGCAGCACAAAACCATAGTTCCATGTGACAGAGGGGTCAAAGTTGAACAAATGGGATGTTTTAGTGAAGGTTCTGTCAGCATCCTGTGTTAGCGGACACAGGGAGCTCTGACAGAATACCTTTGCAACCACTATATTAATGGCAAGTAGGCTATTTCCTACAACTTAATGGACCACTTTGCCACTCTTCATATAATTGGTCCTCACTAATGTTCATGGTAAAATACCACACATTTTGTGTCTGTGTCTCATAGGAGGCTGTGGTCAGTTCAGAAACCCATCCACCAGTGACCTCATCGTGGGCAGATTTTTCTTTACTATTTGTTTTATTATCATGAGAACGATGACTTCCATTATCGCATTGCAACTTTTCAGGAATAGAAAGCCTGCAGTTTCTATTAGCTCGGATTCCCCATCGATGATGTCACTGATTGACGGGTTTCTGAACTGCCCACAGCCCTCCTATGAGACACAGACGGAGTAGAAACAATTTCTGGCATTTTATCATGAACATTAGTGAGGTCAAATTATATGAAGGTACTGTAGGTCGAAAAGTGGTGAAGTGGTCCTTTAAGTCAAGAAATCTGGACTAACCCTTTAGACTCTCAGGTCATCAGGCTGAGGTTGTGAGCCACTCTGACACATTCACCTGCCTATTGTCCTCACACAGTGTAAGAGAACCTGGACCACCATTTGTAAACCCAGGATTTGAACCCAGGCCTCCCGTGTGGAAAGACAACATCTAAACCACTAAGCCACAGGGAACTCGCTCTGATTTGGGGGAGATGTTCTTTTTATTAATATAAGCCAATGACCAGAACAACCAGATCAGAACTCCTACTCCGGGACTCAGGCAATCAATTAATAGCTTTGCAACCACTATACCGTATTAATGGCAAGTATTTCCGTACAGCTTTAAGTCCAAAAATCTGAACCAAAAAAAAAAGGGAATTCCCTGTGACTCGTGGGAGATATTAGACTTTCAGGTCATCTGGCTGAGGTTGTGAGCCAATCTGACACACTCACCTCCCTTTTGACCTCACACGGGGAAGGCGGGGCACGTATTAAACCAGGATTTGAACCCCAGTCTCCCATGTGGAAAGCCAACATCTATATCGACCTCACTCTGACCGTCACTACGGTCATAACAACGAATGATGCCCTCATCTTCCTCTTCTCGAGACCAATATATCAAAAATGTCATGCCCACATGACCCGGGGAGGCGGTCTCACCGTATAAATTATGCCCGGTGAGGGCGGCTCCGCCTCTTTGCCTCTCTCGCCTCATGAGACCTGTACGGTAGGTGAATGGTATCGTATCTTTGAGATATATATATATACTGTTAATGCGGACTGCTTGGTTTTCGCTAGTAGTCTTTTCTACACTCACTGCTTTGGTAACCCGTACACTTCGGTGCAGGCGCCTTGCGTCCCTGTGGGTTGCAGTGTTGTGTGACTTTATAGCCTACTGTGATTGTTTGCTAAAGCTAAACACGTTGTTGTTGTGTATACTTGTGTTGTTTGGCCTACAGGGTTTTTCCCTTCAGTTAGGCTGCCTTAAGAGTTCCGTTTGTTGCGGAACGGCCGGGATACGGCTACTTATTTTTTTTGTTATTGTTGTACCCGTTGTTGCGCTGTCCGCAGCTGCGGGGGTTAAGTGGAGGCTCCATCCAAGTTGGTGGTAGTCCTGTCAACTCCGCGTGGGTTCGCATGCGATGTAGTTATCCACACTAGTATTTCTAGTAGAGTCACAAAGTGATATTTTTCTTTAACTTGTCCTCCCTCCATACCGAGTGTATTGTGAGTAGGTGAGAAGAAGCTGTTTGCTTCAGTCACGTGAGTTCCCTCAGACCGCTGTGCGCAGCAGGTGGGATTTGTTTTTGTTACTTGCTATTCTGCTATTCCCTCTCATACGTTCGCGTATAGTGAGTAGACGTTTTGATTAACATTGTTATTATTTTGTGCATAGGCCTACTGCTATTTACTACCCCTGGTGCTACGCTGTCCGCAGCTGGCAGGGTTTATTTTTGTTGCGTTAGTTATTCCCTCTCATACGTTCGTGTATAGTGAGTGGATGTTTTTGATTAATACTGTTATACATTGTGCATACTGCTATTCGCTATCCCTGGTGCTACGCTGTCCGCAGCTGGCAGGGTTGTTTTTGTTATGCTAATCCCCTCTCATACGTTTATGTGTAGTGAGTGGGTGTTTTGAGTTTCGCATATTATTACCCCTGTTACCACACTGTTCGCAGCGGGTTGGGGTTTGCGTTTTTCTGTTCCCTCAAGTACGTGCGCGTACGGTGAGTAGGGTTGTTTTCCTTGTATATTGCGGCCCCTGATACCGCTGTTCGCAGCTGGTGGGGTTCCTGCATATCCCTCGGGTGCGTTCGCGTACTGTGAGTAGGGCGGTAATTGAGCTACTATGGCATCCTACGTCTGCTGCTGTTGTCAGGCAGCCATGGACCCCCGTGATGGCCACCGGGAATGTCCCGTTTGTTTGGGCAGAGCCCATGTGCGGCGGGACGTTGAGGACCCCTGTAATGCTGCCATCGACTTGCCCTATGCCGAGAGGGCTCGGCGGGCAGCGCTGGGGGGGGAGTTGGCTCCCCCTGCCCAGGAACCGGTGCTTGGCCGGAGTGACAGGCTTTCTAGAAAACGCCATCGGCGTCGCTCAGGTGACCATGATTATAGGAGGTCTCGTGAGCACACCTCTCGGGCCCCTAAGCGTTCTGCTCACCCCCAGGAGGTCGGGGAGACGCAGGGTGCCACTCAGAGGGAGATTTTGGCTGCTATTCAGTCCCTCAGTGAGCGGATGGGGAGGTTTGAAACTGAATGCTCCTCAACTGCGGTGTCACATGAGACTGTGTCCTCGCAGGCATCTCCCTTCAGGGGGGTGCCTGGCCCGGAGGATGACCCAGATGTGCTTTACATCCATGCGCCTGGCTCCCTTACTGGCAGTGGTCTACGTTCGGACCACGCTTCAGTCTCAGGCAGCACCAGATCTGCGCTCTACGAGGAGGAGGTGGCAGAGTCCGCTCCAGACGTCTCGGCTAGTGAGACGCTGGTGTCGCATGTGTTATCGGCAGCTAAACTATTGGGTATGACACTTACAGCCCCGAAGTCTGCCTCTTCGGTGGGTGTCTTCAGTGCGGTGTCCCAGGCTCGCTTGTCCCCTACTGTTCCAGAAGCAGAGGGGTATTCTGGGATGCTAATGACTAACTGGGGGAAGCCTGATAGTGACTCCTTATTTAATGCTGGGTGCAGGGGCCTAGCAAAGATGGCTTATCCTCCCGAGTCCGGTTTGGGAGACATGCCACCGGTCGAGCAGGGCATGGCCGCATTGACCGATCTTGGCCCTGACCGAGTTACCACTGTCCCACGTTGCCCCAGTAAACAGTGCGAAAAGACGGATCGTCTGGTGTGTCGCACGTACAATTCAGCAACCCGTGCAGCTCGCTCGGGGAATGCATTGGTCCTCCTCTTGGCTGCTCTAAGTAAGACAATGGGGGCGGAGGACACAGACTCCCGGTCCCTGATAGATTCCGCGGTGTTGGCTCATTCTCAGCTCACGCGGGACATTGGCGCCACCATGTCATCAGCCATGTTGGCTCGTCGTCAGGTCTGGCTGGCTCAGATGCGTCTCCCTGAGAACATCAAGAAAGAGCTGCGGGAGAAAGCAGTTGTGCCGGGCCATGTGTTCCATCCAGACTTCCAGGAGACGCTGGACAGAACTGAACGCTGTGCTCAGACACGGGAGAGCGTTCAACGGTTTCGCCGGTCTGTTACCTCCAGACTCGGACCACGGCGTTCCTATCAAGGCTCAGGGCCCCACCAAGGGTCCTGGGGGCGTGGCAGGCACCAGGATGAGGCGTTTCGGGCCCCCAGTTCGGCCGCCCGGCAGCAGCCTCACTGGCAGCAAGGTTCTAGATCCCGAGCCACTAACAGAGGTGGCCCTCAAGGGCGTCGCCCCCGCAAGGGCACAGGGCGCCAAGGGGGCTCTGCATGAGAGTTCGGGGCCGGCCGTCGAACGTCTCTCCCGGCTTTGCTTGGACAGCTGGGTAGAGCGTACATCAGACCCCTGGGTACTGGAGACAGTCGCCAGGGGCTAAAAACTCCAATTTCGACGGCGTCCCCCCCCCTTTTCAAGGGTCCGTATGACTCTGGTCAGGGACCCTGTCCAAGCACGCGCGCTGGCGGAGGAAGTTTCCACCCTGCTGCAGAAAGGCGCAATTACAAAGGTGAGTTCAACCGATCAGAAAGCAGGTTTTTACTCAACATATTTTCTGGTGCCAAAAAAGGACGGCGGGTTTCGGCCCGTCCTCGATCTCAGGTGGCTAAACAGGTACATGAAGGTCCTACCTTTCAAGATGTTACAGACAAAACACATACGCCAGTCCATTGGTCAGGGAGAGTGGTTCGCCACTCTCGACCTGAAAGACGCGTACTTCCATGTCCGCATTTGGCCGGGTCACAGGCCCTTTCTCCGCTTTGCCGTTCAAGGGCAGGCCTACCAGTTCAGAGTGCTCCCATTCGGGCTGTCATTGTCTCCGAGGGTGTTCACAAGGGTAGTGGCGGCCGCTCTGTACCCTCTTCAGCTTTCAGGCATGAAGGTCCTCCCTTATCTCGACGACTGGCTGATCGCCGCACCGTCTCGCAGCCAGGTTGCGGCAGACACAGAGCAGGTGTTGTCTCATGTCCGGTCCTTGGGTTTCCGAGTGAACCTAAAGAAAAGCAACCTCGAACCCAGGCAACAGACAGGGTTTCTCGGCCTGTGTCTCAATTCAGTGACCATGGTGGTCTCTCTGTCCCCGGAGAGGGTTCTACGGATCCAAACACTCCTGCGCCACTTCCGTCTCGGCACGCGTGTCGAGATGGTTCTGGTCCAGCGGCTGTTGGGGATGATCGCATCCGCCACAGCAGTCGTCCCACTCGGCCTGCTCAGGGCCAGACCTCTCCAGAGGTGGCTGAATTCATTCGGCCTCGATCCCAAGCGGGACCGGCATGTGAAGCTGGTGGTGACAAGGCCTTGCCTTCACGCTCTACGGCCATGGAGGGACTGCACGATGCTGACACGAGGGGTCCCGCTTCGGGACCTTCCGTTCAGGAGGACTGTGGTGACGACGGATGCCTCCCAGACCGGCTGGGGAGCCGTATGGGAAGGCAGGACAGCGAGAGGTCAGTGGGCGCTTCCTTGGACGTCCGAACACATCAATGTGTTGGAGCTGAGGGCTGTTCACCTCGGCCTCAGGGCTCTCCTCCCCTTTATCTGCGACAAGCATGTCCTGGTGAGGTCAGACAACACTTCAGCGGTCTATCATATAAATCACCAGGGGGGCACGAAGTCACTTCGTTGCCTACAGGTGGCTCAGGAACTGTTGTGGTGGGCCGCGCCTTGCTTGGCCTCCCTCAGGGCAATCTATATGCCGGGAGTAGTGAACACGGCAGCAGACCTTCTGTCCAGGTCCGGCCCCCTCTCCGGCGAGTGGAGACTTCACCCACAGGTGATCTCACAGATATGGACCCGCTTCGGCCGGGCCCGAGCAGACCTGTTCGCCTCTCGAGAGAATGCTCACTGCGAGCTATGGTTCTCCCTGACGGGCCAGGGGGGCCCCTTGGGCCTGGATGCTCTGTCAGGAGAATGGCCGGACGGCTTGATGTACGCTTTCCCTCCACTGCCCCTGATTCCTCAGGTGTTGCATCGGGTGAGGCTGGGTTGCTACAGGATTCTGTTGATTGCACCCCGATGGCCAGGGAGACATTGGTT
The DNA here is from genome assembly GCF_951216825.1 of Electrona antarctica. Classification (NCBI taxonomy): domain Eukaryota; kingdom Metazoa; phylum Chordata; class Actinopteri; order Myctophiformes; family Myctophidae; genus Electrona; species Electrona antarctica. Next base: position 56,528,477 of record NC_136807.1, read on the forward strand.
TCCAGACCTCCTTCAGCTGGTTCAGGGGTCTCCATGGCCTCTGCCGGCCAGAGCAGACCTCTTGTCCCAGGCAGAGGGTCAGATTTGGCACCCCAAGCCGATGACTCTGCAGCTCTGGGCATGGCCTCTTCTGAGCCCCTCCCTCAAGGGCTAGATGAGGCCGTCCTTGACACAATGCGTAATGCCAGGGCGCCTTCCACCCGGGCCAATTACGACCACAAGTGGAAGTGCTTCTCTGCCTGGTGTGCTGCCCAGCAGGCGAATCCTGTCACCTGCAACGTATCCCTGGTTTTACGTTTTCTCCAGTCCCTCTTGGATGCTGGCAGAGCAGCCAGCACCATCAGGGTGTATTCCGCCGCTATTTCCCACCGGCATGAGGAGGTTGATGGGCTACCAGTTGGTAGTTGGTAGTTGGTAGTTGGGGGAAACATGATTCGGTCACGGCACCACCTGGGATTGGAACCTGTGTGGAAAGCCAACATCTTAAAGGGTTAGTTCAGATTTTTGGACTAACCTTTTCGCTCCTTTTCGCCCATGGGTCAGACACCATCAGACATTAGAAATTAATTATTATTCTCTGATATAATTTACTACTACTACTGTACTGTGATACACTAATATGTGCGAAATAAAAATGAATGAAATGGCTTTGGTCAATATTAAGTAGTTCCGGTCATTTGGTGGGGGCCTGTACTGGTCATTCAAAATAAATGAATCCACAAAACTATAGTGTAATTTGTATTGTTGACCAAAGGTGAGAAAGCATTCTAGCACGTTTAAAGGCTCATTCATAGTCTGGATTTTCGGTGGTGAGGTGACCACCGCTCCGGTGGTGAGCTGACCACCGGGAGCTGACGTTGAGCGGTGGTGAGTAAAAACAGAGAGAAGGGCTGGGGTGGTGGTTTGCTCTTCACCGCGGGTCGTGACGTCATGTTGTAGTTCGGTGGGAGCCTCACCACCGAAAATCCAGACTATGTATGAGCTTTAACTCTCCTAGCACGTAACTCTCCATTAGGTCCAACAATCTGAACAAAAAGGGAATTCCCTGTGACTCGGGGGAGATATTAGACTTTCAGGACGTCAGGCTGAGGTTGTGAGCCACTCTGACACACTCACCTCCCTTTTGACCTCACACAGGGAAATAGTCACGGCCTTGCATTTTTAAACCGGGATTTGAACCCCAGTCTCCCATGTGGAAAGCCAAACATCTTAACCACTAAGCCAAAGGGAATTCCTTCTTATTTGGGGGAGATAGACACCTTAACAGATGATGTCACACTGATAAGCACCAGCATGCGGACGCATACCGGCAGCAGAAAAACCCCACCTCTCATAAGACACAATGGAAAAGTTCTAACTGCACTCACGTGTAAAAAATGCCCCATCAAACTTTCAGATGCTGTTTTTCTCCCAGTGTGGAGGAAGAATGATTAGGATTTTTATTGTGATCTCTCGCCTTTGAAATATATAGTCTATTGGTTTCTGTTGTGTGTGAAAAATAATAGCAATTCAAAACCACACCTACAATCGTTGACATAAGAACGGTAGGTGCGCTCATGATCACGGCAGCAGAGCCTGTTTGTCCATGGCTGCACACGCACCTGCAGCCCATCAAGTATAATTTATGCTTTGTCCCGCGATGGTCTCATTTTTTTTATTATTATCATGAGAATGATGGCTTCCATTTGATTTCATTGCAACATTTCAGGAATAGAAAGCCTGCAGTTTCTATTAGCTTGGATTCCCCATCGATGATGTCACTGGTGGACGGGTTTCTGAATTGCTCTGAACTGCCCACAGCCCTCCCAGACACAGACTGAGTAGAAACAATTTGTGGCATTTTATCATGAACATTAGTGAGGACCAATTATATGAAGATAGAATTAAAAGTGGTTCTTTAACAACAGAAATCTGAACTAACCACTAATATAAGCCAAAGGGAATTCCCTGTGACTCGGGGGAGATATTAGACTTTCAGGCCATCAGGCTGAGGTTGTGAGCCACTCCGACACACTCACCTCCCTTTTGACCTCACACTGGGAATATATACGGCATTATATGAAAACTGACTATAAAATAACCCAGATTTGAACCCGGGCCTCCCGTGTGGAAAGCCAACATCTTAACCACTAAGCCACAGGGAATTCTCTCTGGTTTTGGGGAGATATTAGAGTTTTAGGCTGAGGTTGTGATCCACTGCTACATTCCTCCCACAGGGAAACCTGATCCGGTCACGGCACCACCTGGGATTTGAACCCAGGTCTCCCGTGTGGGATTAGTGGTTAGTTCAGATTTTTGGACTTAAAGCTGTGGGATATCCTGCTCCGTTTCGCCCATGGGTGTATCAGACAAATTATTATAAATTATAAATTAATTATTATTCTCTGATATAATTTGTACTTACTGTGATACACTAATATGTGCAAAATAAAAATGAAATGAAATTAATTCAATAGTTTTGGTGAATATTAAGTAGTTCCGGTCATTTCATGGTGGGGGCCTGGGGTCATTAAAAAATAATGAATCCACAAAACTAGTGTGCCATTTGTATTGTTGACCTATTTCTACCATATAGCGCACCATATATAACCCCTTCAACTTTGACCCCTCTGTCACATGGAACTATTTTTTGTGTCCAGTATCACTACGCCAGCAGCAGCACAAAACTATAGTTCCATGTGACAGAGGGGTCAAAGTTGAAAAAACGTTATCCGGGATGTTTTAGTGAAGGTTCTGTCAGCTTCCTGTGTTAGCGGACACAGGGAGCTCTGAGCTTGCAACCACTATATTATTGGCAAGTTGGCTATTTCATACAGCTTTAAAGGACCACTTCTCTACTTTTGAACTTCATATAATTGGTCCTCACTAATGTTCAAGGTAAAATACCAAACATGTCTGTGTCTCATAGGAGGGCTGTGGGCAGTCCACCAGTGACCTCATCGATGGGCAGATTTTTTTTAAACTATTTTTGAGTGGTGCAAACCACTCCAATAACCAGCTTTGTCTGTATCTATGTGTCTATGTATGTGTGTACCTGTACGTGGGGCCCAAAAAAATGAGCATGGTTACTATGGTCACTGACATTACGTCAGACCACAGCTGATCAGGCTATATAAGACCTTGCACCACTCAGTTCACACGGGTGTGATTTTTTTTATTATCATGAGAATGATGGCTTCCATCTTGTCAGGAATAGAAAGGCTTTCAGGAATAGAATGCCTTCAGTTTCTATTAGCTTGGATTCCCCATCGATGTCACTGATGGACGGGTTTCTGAACTGCCCACAGCCCTCCTATGAGACACAGACTGGTTTCTGAACTGCCCACAGCCCTCCTATGAGACACAGACTGGTTTCTGAACTGCCCACAGCCCTCCTATGAGACACATACTGGTTTCTGAACTGCCCACAGCCCTCACATGAGACACAGACTGGTTTCTGAACTGCCCACAGCCCTCCCATGAGACACAGACTGGTTTCTGAACTGCCCACAGCCCTCCTATGAGACACAGACTGGTTTCTGAACTGCCCACAGCCCTCCCATGAGACACAGACGGAGTAGAAACAATTTGTGGCATTTTGAATGAACATTAGTGAGGACCTATTATATGAAGGTAGGTTGGAAAGTGGTGAAGTGGTCCTTTAAGTCAAGAAATCTGGACTAACTCTTTATACTCTCAGGTCATCAGGCTGAGGTTGTGAGTCACTCTGACACACTCACCTGCCTTTTGTCCTCACACAGGGTAAGAGAACCTGGACCACCATTTGTAAACCCAGGATTTGAACCCGGCCTCCCGTTTGGAAAGCCAACACTAAGCCAAAGGGAATTAACTCCCTCTGATTTGGGGGAGATGTTCTTTTTATTAATATAAGCCAATGACCGGAACACAACCAGACCAGAACTCCCACCACGGGACTCAGGCAATCAATTAATAGCTTTGCAACCACTATACAGTATTAATGGCAAGTATTTCCGTACAGCTTTAAGTCCAAAAATCTGAACAAAAACAAAAAGGGAATTCCCTGTGACTCGGGGGAGATATTAGACTTTCAGGTCAGGCTGAGGTTGTGAGACACTCTGACATACTCACCTCCCTTTTGACCTCACACGGGGAAGGGATGGGGGCAGGGCACATATTAAACCAGGATTTGAACCCCAGTCTCCCATGTGGAAAGCCAACATCTTAACCACTAAGCCACAGGGAACTCCCTCTGATTCAGGGGAGATATTAGACTTTTAGGCCATCAGGCTGAGGTTGTGATCCACTGCTACATTCCTCCCATGGGGAAACCTGATCCGGTCACGGCACCACCTGGGATTGGAACCTGTGTGGAAGCCAACATCTTAAAGGGTTAGTTCAGATTTTTGGACTTAAAGCTGCTCCTTTTCGCCCATGGGTCAGACACCATCAGACAAATTAGAAATTAATTATTATTCTCTGATATAATTTGTACTGTACTGTGATACACTAATATGTGCAAAATAAAAATGAAATGAAACTAGAAAAAGTGCCCTTCTGGGCACAGGTCTCCACCAGGAGGATAGGAGTGTGTGTGATGTTTGGAAAAATGTTTAGGAGTGATATAAACATGTTTGTTTGTTTTTTGCAACAATTTTCTTCATTGTGTTGAGGAAATGCAGAGTCAGATCACTCATAGCATCCCTGAGGATAGGATTCTGGATGAGCAGGACATGTGCAGCATTTTGTACAAAACGGGCCACTCCTGAAGACTTTTGAAGGCAATCTTAGCCAATCAGTGTAGAATCTGAGAAATCAAACAGACTCGTCTTGATCACATGACTACAGAGATCATGTATACCGATTTGCATGAGATTTGGATGAAATCTGTGCGACTAATATAAACAATGTGTTTTGCAGAAATCGGCCTCATGGTGGCGCTATAACCGGCAGATGTGGAGGGATGCAGGGAAAACGTTTTTCCACGCCTCTAGGGAGTGCGCATACAAAGTTGTACACAGAACGATGCAGTTATAGGTAAAAACAGGAATTGTCCTGTTATAGCGCCACCATGAGGCTGGTTTGGAAAATAAATTGTGTCATGTCGTCCTCAGCCTAGTGGAAATGTGCGTGTATAATTCCACGGAAATTGCACACTGTGTTTGTGATTTGTGGCATTTTGTTCGAAACGGACCAATCATGTGAGCTTTGGAAGCGAATCCTAGCCAATCAGGAAGGAAGATGGGAAATGGTGCAGATCCGTGTTGATCACATGACTATGGAGATAGTGTATACCGAATTGTGTGATGTATGGATAAAATATGTATGAGTAATCTACAGAAATGTGTTTTGCCTAAATCGGCCTCATGGTGGCGCTATAACAGGCCGTTGAGGAATATTTGGGGCAGAGGTTCGTCGTTGGCATCCAGGAAGTGTGTGTGCAAAGTTTGGCATGGATCGGGCCAACGGTGCCGGAGATTAGCTGGTAACAGACGGACGGAAGGAAGGAAGGACGGACGGACGCACACACACACACACGGACACACAGTGCAAAACATACTCTCTCCCCATGCCTTCGGCCTGGTGGAGACAATGAATGAAATAGCGTTGGTGAATATTAAGTAGTTCCGGTCATTTGGTGGGGGCCTGTACTGGTCATTCAAAATAAATGAATCCACAAAACTAGTGTGTCATTTGTATTGTTGACCAAAGGTGAGAAAGCATTCTAGCACGTTTAAAGGCTCATCATAGTCTGGATTTTCGGTGGTGAGGTGACCACCGATCCGGTGGTGAGGTGACCACGGCTCCGGTGGTGAGCTGACCACCGGGAGCTGAAATAACGCTAAGCGGTGGTGAGTAAAAACAGAGAGAAGGGCAAGGGCGGTGGTTTGCTCTTCACCGTGGCTCGTGACGTCATGTTGTAGTTCAGTGTTCACCTCACCACCGAAAATCCAGACTATGTATGAGCCTTAACTCTCCTTTACTGTAAATCCAAAAATCTGAACAAAAAGGGAATTCCCTGCGACTCGGGGGAGATATTAGACTTTCAGGTCATCAGGCTGAGGTTGTGAGCCACACTCACCTCCCTTTTGACCTCACACAGGGAAGAAGTCATGGCCTCGCATTTTTAAACCAGGCTTTGAACCCCAGTCTCCCATGTGGAAAGCCAACATCCTAACCACTAAGCCAAAGGGAATTCCCTCTTATTTGGGGGAGATCGCACCTTAACAGACGACGTCACACTGATAAGCACCAGCATGCAGACGTATACCGGCAGCAGAAGAACACTACCTCTCATAAGACGCAATGGAAAAGTTCTAACTGCACTCACGTGTAAAAAAATGCACCATCAAACTTTCAGATGCTGTTTTTCTCCCAGTGTGGAGGAAGAATGATTAGGATTTTTATTGTGATCTCTCGCCTTTGAAATATATAGTCTATTGGTTTCTGTTGTGTGTGAAAAATAATAGCAATTCAAAACCACACCTACAGTCGCTGACATAAGAACGGGAGGTGCGCTCATGATCACGGCAGCAGAGCCTGTTTGTCCATGGCTGCACACGCACCTGCAGCCCATCAAGTATAATTTATGCTTTGTCCCGCGATGGTCTCATTTTTTTTATTATTATCATGAGAATGATGGCTTCCATTTGATTTCATTGCAACATTTCAGGAATAGAAAGCCTGCAGTTTCTATTAGCTTGGATTCCCCATCGATGATGTCACTGGTGGACGGGTTTCTGAATTGCTCTGAACTGCCCACAGCCCTCCCAGACACAGACTGAGTAGAAACAATTTGTGGCATTTTATCATGAACTTTAGTGAGGACCAATTATATGAAGATAGAATTAAAAGTGGTTCTTTAACAACAGAAATCTGAACTAACCACTAATATAAGCCAAAGGGAATTCCCTGTGACTCGGGGGAGATATTAGACTTTCAGGCCATCAGGCTGAGGTTGTGAGCCACTCTGACACACTCACCTCCCTTTTGACCTCACACTGGAAATATATACGGCATTATATGAAAACTGACTATAAAATATCCCAGATTTGAACCCGGGCCTCCCGTGTGGAAAGCCAACATCTTAACCACTAAGCCACAGGGAATTCTCCCTGATTTTGGGGAGATATTAGAGTTTTAGGCTGAGGTTGTGATCCACTGCTACATTCCTCCCACGGGGAAACCTGATCCGGTCACGGCACCACCTGGGATTTGAACCCAGGTCTCCCGTGTGGGAAAGCCAACATCTTAAAGGGTTAGTTCAGATTTTTGGACTTAAAGCTGTGGGAAATCCTGCTCCTTTTCACCCATGGGTGTATCAGACAAATTATTATAAATTATAAATTAATTATTATTTTCTGATATAATTTGTACTTATACACTAATATGTGCAAAATAAAAATGAAATGAAATTAATTAAATAGTTTTGGTGAATATTAAGTATAGTTCCGGTCATTTCATGGTGGGGGCCTGGGGTCATTCAAAAATAATGAATCCACAAAACTAGTGTGTCATTTGTATTGTTGACCTATTTCTACCATATAGCGCACCATATATAACCCCTTCAACTTTGACCCCTCTGTCACATGGAACTATTTTTTGTGTCCAGTATCACTACGCCAGCAGCAGCACAAAACTATAGTTCCATGTGACAGAGGGGTCAAAGTTGAACAAACGTTATCCGGGATGTTTTAGTGAAGGTTCTGTCAGCCTCCTGTGTTAGCGGACACAGGGAGCTCTGAGCTTGCAACCACTATATTATTGGCAAATTGGCTATTTCATACAGCTTTAAAGGACCACTTCTCTACTTTTGAACTTCATATAATTGGTCCTCACTAATGTTCAAGGTAAAATACCAAACATGTTGTGTCTGTGTCTCATAGGAGGGCTGTGGGCAGTCCACCAGTGACCTCATCGATGGGCAGATTTTTTTTAAACTATTTTTGAGTGGTGCAAACCACTCCAATAACCAGCTTCGTCTGTATCTATGTGTCTATGTGTCTATGTATGTGTGTACCTGTACGTGGGGCCCAAAAAAATGAGCATGGTTACTATGGTCACTGACATTACGTCAGACCACAGCTGATCAGGCTATAGTATATAAGACCTTGCACCACTCAGTTCACACTGGTGTGATTTTTTTTATTATCATGAGAACGATGGCTTCCATCTTGTCAGGAATAGAAAGGCTTTCAGGAATAGAATGCCTTCAGTTTATATTAGCTTGGATTCCCCATCGCTGTCACTGATGGACGGGTTTCTGAACTGCCCACAGCCCTCCTATGAGACACAGACTGGTTTCTGAACTGCCCACAGCCCTCCTATGAGACACAGACTGGTTTCTGAACTGCCCACAGCCCTCCCATGAGACACAGACTGGTTTCTGAACTGCCCACAGCCCTCCTATGAGACACAGACTGGTTTCTGAACTGCCCACAGCCCTCCTATGAGACACAGACTGGTTTCTGAACTGCCCACAGCCCTCCTATGAGACACATACTGGTTTCTGAACTGCCCACAGCCCTCCCATGAGACACAGACGGAGTAGAAACAATTTGTGGCATTTTGAATGAACATTAGTGAGGACCTATTATATGAAGGTAGGTTGAAAAGTGGTGAAGTGGTCCTTTAAGTCAAGAGATCTGGACTAACCCTTTAGACTCTCAGGTCATCAGGCTGAGGTTGTGAGTCACTCTGACACATTCACCTGCCTTTTGTCCTCACACAGGGTGAGAGAACCTGGACCACCATTTGTAAACCCAGGATTTGAACCCGGCCTCCCGTTTGGAAAGCCAACATCTTAACCACTAAGCCAAAGGGAATTAACTCCCTCTGATTTGGGGGAGATGTTCTTTTTATTAATATAAGCCAATGACCAGAACACAACCAGACCAGAACTCCCACCACGGGACTCAGGCAATCAATTAATAGCTTTGCAACCACTATAGGCTACAGTATTAATGGCAAGTATTTCCATACAGCTTTAAGTCCAAAAATCGGAACAAAAACAAAAAGGGAATTCCCTGTGACTCGGGGGAGATATTAGACTTTCAGGTCAGGCTGAGATTGTGAGCCACTCTGACACACTCACCTCCCTTTTGACCTCACATGGAGAAGGGATGGGGGCAGGGCACGTATTAAACCAGGATTTGAACCCCAGTCTCCCGTGTGGAAAGCCAACATCTTAACCACTAAGCCACAGGGAACTCCCTCTGATTCAGGGGAGATATTAGACTTTTAGGCCATCAGGCTGAGGTTGTGATCCACTGCTACATTCCTCCCACGGGGAAACATGATCCAGTCACGGCACCACCTGGGATTGGAACCTGTGTGGAAAGCCAACATCTTAAAGGGTTAGTTCAGATTTTTGGACTTAAAGCTGCTCCTTTTCGCCCATGGGTCAGACACCATCAGACAAATTAGAAATTAATTATTATTCTCTGATATAATTTACTACTACTACTGTACTGTGATTGACACTAATATGTGCGAAATAAAAATGAATGAAATGTCTTTGGTCAATATTAAGTAGTTCCGGTCATTTGGTGGGGGCCTGTACTGGTCATTCAAAATAAATGAATCCACAAAACTATAGTGTCATTTGTATTGTTGACCAAAGGTGAGAAAGCATTCTAGCACGTTTAAAGGCTCATTCATAGTCTGGATTTTCGGTGGTTTTAACTCTCCTAGCACGTAACTCTCCATTACGTCCAAAAATCTGAACAAAAAGGGAATTCCCTGTGACTCGGGGGAGATATTAGACTTTCAGGTCGTCAGGCTGAGGTTGTGAGCCACTCTGACACACTCACCTCCCTTTTGACCTCACACAGGGAAATTGTCTGGCCTTGCATTTTTAAACCGGGATTTGAACCCCAGTCTCCCATGTGGAAAGCCAACATCTTAACCACTAAGCCAAAGGGAATTCCCTCTTATTTGGGGGAGATAGACACCTTAACAGACGACGTCACACTGATAAGCACCAGCATGCGGACGTATACCGGCAGCAGAAGAACCCCACCTCTCATAAGATGCAATGGAAAAGTTCTAACTGTACTCACGTGTAAAAAAATGCACCATCAAACTTTCAGATGCTGTTTTTCTCCCAGTGTGGAGGAAGAATGATTAGGATTTTTATTGTGATCTCTCGTCTTTGAAATATATAGTCTATTGGTTTCTGGTTTCTGTGTGTGAAATATAAATATGAATATAAATAATAGCAATTCAAAGCAGTTGTCCTCAAAACCACACCTACAGTTGCTGTCATAAGAACAGGAGGTGCGCTCATGATCACGGCAGCAGAGCCTGTTTGTCCATGGCTGCACGTGCACCTGCAGCCCATCAAGTATAATTTATGCTTTGTCCCGTGATGGTCTCATTTTTAGGGACCAAGAAGTCACGCAGTGACTTTGGTCACTCTTTGTTTTTGTGTTTATTTTTCTTCTCCTTCTTCTCCTTCTTCTCCTTCTTCTTCTTCTCCTTCCGCCAAAAATAGCTGTTCTGACTGAATGGTGCAGTCGGTTTTCGCGAAACGCGGTAATCTGGTAGAGGGCCATGCCAAACGGTGAATATGCGAAGCCCAAGACGATTGGCCAAATGGTGGCGCTATAGCGCTCAATTTAAAATGCTAACTTTGAACGTGCATAGCTCATGAACCGTTTGACCGTTGGCAATGAAACTTTGATACCCATATGCGTCTCCTCGTGCTGAACAACTTTCGTGTTCTGACTTTTGACCTCTGACCTTTAGATCACCCGCCATTTTGAATTATATGATCAGTACTTTATTTTATTCTCCTTCTGCCAAAAATAGCTGTTCTGACTGAACCGTGCAGTCGGTTTGCGCAAAACTTGTCAACATGATAGAGGACCATGCCAAACGGTGACTATGTGAAGCCCATCATGATTGGCCAAATGGTGGCGCTATAGCACTCAATTGATGCAAAACTTGCAAAACTTGCAAACTTTGAACGTGCATATCTCATGAACCGTTTGACCGTTGGCAATGACACTTTGATACACATATGTGTCTCCTCATGCCGAACAACTTCCGAGTTCTGACTTTTGACCTCTGACCTTTAGATCACCCGCCATTTTGAATTATTTGAAAAACAGTTCAAATGTAACTCCTCCCAGAATCTTTGCTCAAAATGCACGAAAACTTCTACACGTGAACTTTGGACCTATACGGACAAATAATCGTAGCACATTTTTGTTAAGTGAAAAAATGAAGTTTTTATGAGCCAATGAAAATTGCTGTTTTGTGAAAATTATTCTTCTGCCTCTAATACACACACATGCTTATGTCACTTTACTATGCGAATCCCATCATGATTGGCCAAATGGTGGCGCTATAACACTCAATTGATGCAAAACTTGCAAACTTGCAAACTTTGAACGTGCATATCTCATGAACCGTTTGACCGTTGGCAATGACACTTTGATACACATATGTGTCTCCTCATGCCGAACAACTTTCGTGTTCTGACTTTTGACCTCTGACCTTTAGATCACCCGCCATTTTGAATTATATGAAAAACAGTTCAAATGTAACTCCTCCCAGAATCTTTGCTCAAAATGCACGAAAACTTCTACACGTGAACTTTGGACCTATACGGACAAATAATCGTAGCACATTTTTTTCTAAGTGAAAAAATGAAGTTTTTATGAGCCAATGAAAATTGCGCGTGCACGCACACACACACACACACACACACCAAAGTTTGAGTACTTATGCTGAACTAACACTGAATGATTTTCCTGTTAACAATGGAGTATCTGATTGTCTCCGTGTAGCTCAGTCAGTTGAGCTCTTGCCCTTGGACCGCAAGGTTGTGTGTTCAAATCCAGCTACTGACAACTCAGCTTGTCAGTCTTATTTGTACATATTGTTGTGGGCTATATCAGTGAGATCAATAACTTTAAAGACTGGTGTGATAATTGCCACCTTATGTTAAACACCACAAAAACTAAAGAGATGATCTTCAATCCAAATCCATGGTTATGAACGAATGTCTGCCTAACACACACACGCATGCAGCCACGCACGCACGCACGCACGCACGCACGCACGCACGCACACACACACACACACACACACACACACACACACAAAGAGAAGTTTGCACGCACGCACGCACGCACGCACGCACGCACGCACGCACGCGCACACACACACACAAAGAGAAGTTTGTACGCACGCACGCACGCACGCAGGCAGGCAGGCAGGCAGGCAGGCAGGCAGGCAGGCACGCACACACACACACACACACACACACACTTTAACTGTGCGTGAAAACACACTTTAGTAATGGATAAAGACATGCCCAAAATGAGGACACACCTTCTTGTTACCAAATCAGTAAATGGTTTTACAGTTTACAATGTATTCACTGATTGTCTCTGTGTAGGTCAGTCAGTCGAGCTCTTGCCCTTGGACCGCAAGGTTGTTGGTTCAAATCCAGGTACCAACAACTCAGCCTGTGAGTCTCATTTGTGCATATTGTTGAACGCCCTGTGGGCCATATCAGTGAGATCAATAACTTTAAAGACTGGTGTGATAATAGCCACCTTATGTTAAACTCCACAAAAACTAAAGAGATGATCTTCAATCCAAATCCATGGTTATGAACGATTGTCTGCCTAACACACACACGCATGCAGCCACGCATGCAGCCACGCACGCACGCACGCACGCACGCACGCACGCACGCACGCAGGCAGGCAGGCAGGGGCAGGCAGGCAGGCAGGCAGGCAGGCAGGCAGGCAGGCAGGCAGGCAGGCAAGCAGGCAGGCAGGCAGGCAGGCAGGCAGGCAGGCAGGCAGGCAGGCAGGCAGGCAGGCAGGCAGGCACGCAGGCACGCAGGCACGCAGGCACGCAGGCACGCATGCACGCACGCACGCACGCACGCACACACACACACACACACACTTTAACTGTGCGTGAAAACACACTGTAGTAATGGATAAAGACATGCCCAAAATGAGGACACACCTTCTTGTTACCAAATCACTGAAGGGTTTTACTGTTTACAATATAGTCACTGATTGTCTCTGTGTAGTTCAGTCAGTAGAGCTCCCGCCTTCGGTCCACAAGGTTGCGAGTTCAAATCCCGGTACCGACAACTCGGCTCGTCGGTCTCATTTGTGCGTGTTGTTCTTATTGCGCATTGTTCTTCTTCTATCTTGGTCCCGCTTTATCGCTGCTTGCAGCTATATTTTTTATTATTATTATCATGAGAATGATGGCTTCCATTTTCACATTGCAACATTTCAGGAATATGGATATGGATTCCCCATCGATGATGTCACTCGTGGACGGGTTTCTGAATTGCTCTGAACTGCCCACAGCCCTCCCAGACACAGACTGAGTAGAAACAATGTGTGGCATTTTATCATGAACATTAGTGAGGACCAATTATATGAAGATAGATTGAAAAGTGGTTCTTTAACAACATAATCTGAACTAACCACTAATATAAGCCAAAGGGAATTCCCTGTGACTCAGGGGAGATATTAGACTTTCAGGCCATCAGGCCATCACCTCCCGTTTGACCTCACACAGGGAACACCCACTATGTGAAAACCCAGGATTTGAACCTGGGCCTCCCATGTGGAAAGCCAACATCTTAACCACTAAGCCACAGGGGATTCCCTCTGATTTGGGGGAGATGTTAGCCTTTTAGGCCATCAGGCTGAGGTCGTCAGCAGCACAGCCACTGCTACATTTCTAAATTTTGGTACTCAAAACAAATCTGAGATCTTCTCCCACCACTGCCAGAAAATAAATCACTGATCAATCACACATCATCATGATTGATTGATTCACTGATCCTGATAATAACGCTGATCAATTTTGCACAATAAAACATGTAAGGCTTTCCTCATAGACTTTTCAGAAAGTATTTATTTAAAGACGTTTACGCCGCGGACAAAACCAACTCTTGTCGTGACAAATCATGACAATAAACACAATGTTTTGTGCCAAACAAAGAATTAGAAAGTAGAAAAAAACGGCAGGTTTCAACACTTTTTTTGGTTGTTTTTCTTCTTTGTAATTATTTGTTTGGTCCAAAATATTGTGTTTGTTGTCATGATTTGTCACGACTCGAGTTGGCTTCGTACGACGCTTAAAAGGTCTTTAAATAAATACTTTTTGAAATGTCTATGGGAAAAATGCATTGAGATTCATTTCCTGGGCCTGGCGTCGTCATGAAAGGGGGCGGGACTGCGACGCTCTAAAGAGTCCGTTTGAATCTTTTTGTAACCGCCCCTTGGGAAAAATGTAAACACAGAGGGGAGCAATACTAATATCCACACAGTGATATTAGTATGGACTTAGTAAAGGACTACCATGTATTTGACCACTAGTTCCCCCATCTGAAAAATGTTTTGTGCCAAAACACTTACCCCCCTTTTTTTACTTAAACCTGTAGGAAATACTTGCCATTCATATAGTGGTTGCAAAGGCATTAATTGATTGCCTGAGTCCCGTGGTGAGAGTTCTGCTCTGGTCTGGGTGACTATTGAGTAGTCCCGATCATTGGGTTAAAAGTCTATCTCCCCCAAATCAGAGGGAATTCCCTTTGGCTTAGTGGTTAAGATGTTGGCTTTCCATGCAGGAGACCCAGGTTCAAATCTTGGGACTGGGTTGTTTGTGGATGACATACCCTGTGTGAGGTCAAAAGGGAGGTGAGTGTGTCAGAGTGGCTCACAACCTCAGCCTGATGACCTGAAAGTCTAATATCTCCCCCAAGCTACAGGGAATTCCCTTTGGATTACATTACTGTTTATATATTCAGTGATTTCACTTAATTCAAATAACACTTTATTTTTTAATCCTCCCTACTATAGAGTGTCCTGACCATATAAGGAGTTCCTCCCTGTCCCCAGTTAATCCCTGGGGTAAAGAAAAATACCATCGGTTTCGTTTTTGGCAAGACGGCCCCGCCTTCATCCAATCAGGATGAGAGGGTCCTTCCTCCAATCATGATCGAGTGGGGGCGGGCCTTGGTGCACATGCTGTTGGCCTGTTGCACATCCCCCCCACTGTAGAGCGTGTGCACATCTTGATACCGGGGCGGACTGGGGGTTTTGAGCGATGCCGCACGCGGGTGAAATCACCCCTCTACGGCTTCTGACAGATATACTAGGGGTTGGAAGCCCAACCCAGCAGTCACTTTGAGTGGCACCACACAAAGCCACAAACGGACCCCTCACCAACCTTAATCCGGTCGTTTTAACGGACCCCTCACCAACCTTAATCCGGTCGTTTTAACGGACCCCTCACCAACCTTAATCCGGTCGTTTTAACGGACCCCTCACCAACATTAATCTGGTCGTTTTAATGGACCCCTCACCAACCATAATCCGGTCGTTTTAACGGACCCCTCACCAACCTTAATCCGGTCGTTTTAACGGACCCCTCACCAACATTAATCTGGTCGTTTTAATGGACCCCTCACCAACCTTAATCCGGTCGTTTTAACGGACCCCTCACCAACCTTAATCCGGTCGTTTTAATGGACCCCTCACCAACATTAATCCGGTCGTTTTAACGGACCCCTCACCAACCTTAATCCGTTCATTTTAACAGACACCTCACCAACCTTAATCCGGTCATTTTAACAGACCTCTCACCAACCTTAATCCGGTCATTTTAACGGACCCCTCACCAACATTAATCCGGTCGTTTTAATGGACCCCTCACCAACATTAATCCGGTCGTTTTAACGGACCCCTCACCAACCTTAATCCGGTCATTTTAACAGACCCCTCACCAACCTTAATCCGATCATTTTAACGGACCCCTCACCAACCTTAATCCCGTCGTTTTCACACTATTACTAACCCTACCCCAAACCTAAACATAACCGCAACCACGTCGCAACACATGTTGGACCAAAGAAAACTTCACTTTATCCGCAAAATAAGTTTTTTGCGGTGGACACCAAAACATGATTTGAGCAGGATTCAAACCAACTCAACCCAGGAGGTATGGATTAAGGGTCTATTGCCTATGGGGCGAGGCTTCCCTCCCCATGCCCTCCCATATGTCTGTCAGAAGCCAATTGATATTTACAAGCAACTTCATACATACTTGAGGGCCTATTATATGAAGATAGGTTGAAAAGTGGTGAAGTGGTCCTTTAAGTCCAAAGACACTACAATTGCCATAATGCTTTGGTGCACTGCTCCTCCTTGTGGATGTAGGGGGAGAGACACTGGGCTCACTGCTAAAATCAAAAATATCCAAAACCACATATTACACACATAAAGACCCCCCAGGAAAGTGTTCTAAATCTTCTAAACATCAATTCACTTTTTCTTATTTTTTTATGCAAAAAGGGTGAAGTATTTCCTACAGTTTTAAGTCCAAAATTCTGAACTAACCCTTTAACCACTGAGCCTAAAGCCAAATTCCAATACCCAAATCTCGGCCACTCGCCACTCGAATTATGGTGAAATTGGTGACCTGCCGAAATATGTGACCATCTTGTGGACTTCATACAACTTACATGGAAGTCTTTATACGTGGCCTAAATACTGCTAGGTTGAACTCTGCTGAACAAACTGCAACAGATCACATTAGGGCACCAACATTATGTGATTGTCTACACGATTGTCACATATTTCAGCAGGTCACCAACTTCACCGTAACACCACCATGCTGGAGTGACCGGGTGTGAGTGAGCGAGTGGAGGAGATTTGGGGTATTGGAATTTGGCTAAAGGGAATTCCCTGTGACTCGGGGGAGATATTAGACTTTTGTCACTTTTTGACCTCACACAGGGATAACTTGATGGCCACCATATTTAACCGGGGATTTGAACCCGGGCCTCGCGTGTGGAAAGCCAACATCTTAACCACTAAGCCACAGGAAATTCCCTCTGCTTTGGGGAAGATGTTACACTTTTAGGCCATCAGCTTGAACTAAATTGTGGTACTTTAAAGCACATGGGGAATCTGGTCACCAGTGGTGGAAAAAGTACTCAATTGTTTTACTTAAGTAATTGTACCAATACTGCAATTTAGAAGTACTTTGTTACAAGTAAAAGTACGGAATTGAAAATGTACTTGAGTATACAACAGTATCGGCATCAAAATGTACTTAAAGTACTAAAAGTAAAAGTACTCATTATGCAGAATGTGCCATTTCACAAGTAAAAAATGTGGGGAATAAGTCAAGGCCACACGGGGTCACAGGGAATAAGTCAAGGCCACACGGGGTCACAGGGAAAGAGTCAAGGCCTTGTGTTTTTAAACCAGGATTTAAACCCCAGTCTCCCATGTGGAAAGCCAACATTTTAACCACTAAGCCAAAGGGAATTCCCTTTTATTTGGGGGAGATAGACAGTATTAGACACCTTAACAGACAACGTCACACTGATAAGCACCAACACGTGCACGCAGGCCGGCAGCACAAGAACGCTGCCTCTCATGCAATGAAAAACCTCTAACTGCACTCACGTGTAAAAAATGCCCCATCAAACTTTCAGATGCTGTTTTTCTCCCAGTGTGGAGGAAGAATGATTAGGATTTGTATTGTGATCTCTCGCCTTTGAAATATATAGTCTATTGGTTTCTGTTGTGTGTGAAGAATAATAGCAACTCAAAGCAGTTGTCCTCAAAACCACACCGCCAGTCGCTGTCATAAGAACGGGAGGTGCGCTCATGATCACGGCAGCAGAGCCTGTTTGTCCATGGCTGCACCACACCTGCAGCCCATCAAGTATAATTTATGCTTTGTCCCGCGATGGTGTCTCATTTTTTCTATTATTATCATGAGAATGATGGCTTCCATTTTCACATTGCAACATTTCAGGAATAGAAAGCCTGCCGTTTCTATTAGCTTGGATTCCCCATCAATGATGTCACTGGTGGACGGGTTTCTGAATTGCTCTGAACTGCCCACAGCCCTCCCAGACACAGACTGAGTAGAAACAATGTGTGGCATTTTATCATGAACATTAGTAAGGACCAATTATATGAAGATAGATTGAAACTAACCACTAGTATTAGCCAAAGGGAATTCCCTGTGACTTGGGGGAGATATTAGACTTTCAGGCCATCAAGGTGAGGTTGTGAGCCACTCTGACACACTCACACCCCTTTTGACCTCACACAGGGAAAGGAAATCCACCCACTATATGTAAACCCAGGATATGAACCCGGGCCTCCCGTGTGGAAAGCCAACATCGTAACCACTAAGCCACAGGGAATTCCCTCTGATTTGGGGGAGATGTTAGGCTTTTAGGCCATCAAGCTGAGTCTGTCAGCCACTTCTGCTACATTTCTAAATTGTGGTACTTACAACAAATCTGAGATCTTCTCCCACCACTGCCAGAAAATAAATCACTGATCAATCACACATCATCATGATTGAGTGATTCACTGATCTTGATAATAATGCTGATACATTTTGCACAATAAAACATGTAAGGCCCAAACCAGGGCCCAGTATGTGTGTAGGTCTAACCAATAGAGTCCATTTGGATCTTTTTGTAACCACCCCTTGGAAAAAATGTAATCACAGAGGGGAGCCATACTAATATCCACACAGTGATATTAGTATGGCTTCACGAGGCTAGTCAAGGACCCCCATGTATTTTTTTATTAGGGTTCAAATCTTGGGACTGGGTCATTTAGGGATGATGTTTCCCTGTGTGAGGTCAAAAGGGGTGTGAGTGTGTCAGAGTGGCTCACAACCTCAGCCTGATGACCTGAAAGTCTAAAATCTCCCCCGAGAAACAGGGAATTCCCTTTGGATTATATTACTGTTTACAAACAAACGTTATCCAGGATGTTTTAGTAAAGGTTCTGTCAGCCTCCTGTGTCAGCGGACACATGGAGCACTGACAGAATACCTTTGCAACTACTATATTAATGGCAAGTAGGCTATTTCCTACAACTTAATGGACCACTTTGCCACTTTTCAACCTATCTTCATATAATTGGTCCTCACTAATGTTCATGGTAAAATACCACACATTTTGTGTCTGTGTCTCATAGGAGGCTGTGGTCAGTTCAGAAACCCATCCACCAGTGACCTCGCATCGTGGGCAGATTTTTCTTTACTATTTGTTTTATTATCATGAGAACGATGACTTCCATTATCGCATTGCAACTTTTCAGGAATAGAAAGCCTGCAGTTTCTATTAGCTCGGATTCCCCATCGATGATGATACTGATGGACAGGTTTCTGAACTGCCCACAGCCCTCCCATGAGACACAGACCGAGTAGAAACAATTTCTGGCATTTTATCATGAACATTAGTGAGGTCAAATTATATGAAGTCAAGAAATCTGGACTAACCCTTTAGACTCTCAGGTCATCAGGCTGAGGTTGTGAGTCACTCTGACACATTCACCTGCCTTTTGTCCTCACACAGTGTAAGAGAACCTGGACCACCATTTGTAAACCCAGGATTTGAACCTGTGCCTCCCGTGTGGAAAGACAACATCTTAACCACTAAGCCAAAGGGAACTCGCTCTGATTTTGGGGAGATGTTCTTTTTATTAATATAAGCCAATGGCCGGAACACAACCAGACCAGAACTCCCACCACGGGACTCAGGCAATCAATTAATAGCTTTGCAAACACTATACAGTATTAATGCCATGCCACTGACAGCATTCTAAAACCCTTGGACGCAATTTATCACAGTGCACTCCGCTTTATTACAGGAGCAGGTTTCAGAACACATCACTGTGCATTATATACCTCAGTAGAATGGTCTTCTCTGGCTCTTAGAAGGAAACAACATGCTACCCTGTTCACGTATAAAGCTTTAATTGGTAAACTACCTCTGTATTTAACAAAACTGCTAGATCTCAATACATCAGCTTATGGTACTAGATCACAAGATATGCTTTTATTGAAGGTACCAAAAACTACTACTAAATTGGGAGATACTGCCTTCAGGGTGTATGCTCCACATTTATGGAATGGTTGTCAAAACAAATTGAAGTTGAATGTTTTTGTTTTGTTTACTACTTTTAAGAGACTCTTAACTGACCTCACACTAGAGGAAGGCATATGCACCTGCTTTCTGTAACATTTGGTTACAAGGTTTTGTTTCTGTGTGTATGTGCTTATGTATTATATTTGTTGTACTGTGTGTCTGTCCATGTCATGTATGTAAAATGTAAATGTTCTTATTTGTATACAGGGCGCCATTGAAAAAGAGACCCTGGTCTCAATTGGATTCCCCTGAAATAAAGGTTACAAACAAACAATTAATGGCAAGTATTTCCGTACAGCTTTAAGTCCAAAAATCTGAACAAAAACAAAAAGGGAATTCCCTGTGACTCGGGGGAGATATTAGACTTTCAGGTCATCAAGCTGAGGTTGTGAGCGACTCTTGACACACTCACCTCCCTTTTGACCTCACACGGGGAAGGCGGGGCACGTATTAAACCAGGATTTGAACCCCAGTCTCCCATGTGGAAAGCCAACATCTTAACCACTAAGCCACAGGGAACTCTCTCTGATTCAGGGGAGATATTAGACTTTTAGGCCATCAGGCTGAGGTTGTGATCCACTGCTACATTCCTCCCACGGGGAAACCTGATCCGGTCACGGCACCACCTGGGATTGGAACCTGTGTGGAAAGCCAACATCTTAAAGGGTTAGTTCAGATTTTTGGACTTAAAGCTGCTCCTTTTCGCCCATGGGTCAGACACCATCAAGACAAATTAGAAATTAATTATTATTCTCTGATATAATTTACTACTACTGCTGTACTGTGATACACTAATATGTGCGAAATACAAATGAATGAAATGGCTTTGGTCAATATTAAGTAGTTCCGGTCATTTGGTGGGGGCCTGTACTGGTCATTCAAAACTAGTGTGTCATTTGTATTGTTGACCAAAGGTGAGAAAGCATTCTAGCACGTTTAAAGGCTCATCATAGTCTGGATTTTCGGTGGTGAGGTGACCACCGCTCCGGTGGTGAGGTGACCACCGCTCCGGTGGTGAGGTGACCACCGGGAGCTGACGTTGAGCGGTGGTGAGTAAAAACAGAGAGAAGGGCTGGGGTGGTGGTTTGCTCTTCACCGCGGGTCGTGACGTCATGTTGTAGTTCGGTGGGAGCCTCACCACCGAAAATCCAGACTATGTATGAGCTTTAACTCTCCTAGCACGTAACTCTCCATTAGGTCCAAAAATCTGAACAAAAAGGGAATTCCCTGTGACTCGGGGGAGATATTAGACTTTCAGGTCGTCAGGCTGAGGTTGTGAGCCACTATGACACACTCACCTCCCTTTTGACCTCACACAGGGAAATTGTCATGGCCTTGCATTTTTAAACCGGGATTTGAACCCCAGTCTCCCATGTGGAAAGCCAAACATCTTAACCACTAAGCCAAAGGGAATTCCCTCTTATTTGGGGGAGATAGACACCTTAACAGATGATGTCACACTGATAAGCACCAGCATGCGGACGCATACCGGCAGCAGAAGAACCCCACCTCTCATAAGACGCAATGGAAAAGTTCTAACTGCACTCACGTGTAAAAAATGCCCCATCAAACTTTCAGATGCTGTTTTTCTCCCAGTGTGGAGGAAGAATGATTAGGATTTTTATTGTGATCTCTCGCCTTTGAAATATATAGTCTATTGGTTTCTGTTGTGTGTGAAAAATAATAGCAATTCAAAACCACACCTACAGTCGCTGACATAAGAACGGGAGGTGTGCTCATGATCACGGCAGCAGAGCCTGTTTGTCCATGGCTGCACACGCACCTGCAGCCCATCAAGTATAGTTTATGCTTTGTCCCGCGATAGTCTCATTTTTTTTATTATTATCATGAGAATGATGGCTTCCATTTGATTTCATTGCAACATTTCAGGAATAGAAAGCCTGCAGTTTCTATTAGCTTGGATTTCCCATCGATGATGTCACTGGTGGACGGGTTTCTGAATTGCTCTGAACTGCCCACAGCCCTCCCAGACACAGACTGAGTAGAAACAATTTGTCAATCATTTTATCATGAACATTAGTGAGGACCAATTATATGAAGATAGATTGAAAAGTGGTTCTTTAACAACAGAAATCTGAACTAACCACTAATATAAGCCAAAGGGAATTCCCTGTGACTCGGAGGAGATATTAGACTTTGAGGTCATCAGGATGAGGTTGTGAGCCACTCTGACACACTCACCTCCCTTTTGACCTCACACAGGGAATATAGACGACATTATAAGAAAACGGACATTAAGATAACTCGGATTTGAACCCGGGCCTCCCATGTGGAAAGCCAACATCTTAACCACTAAGGCACAGGGAATTCCTTCTGATTTAGGGGAGATGTTAGACTTTTAGGCCATCAGGCTGAGGTTGTGATCCACTGATACATTCCTCCCACGGGGAAACCTGATCCGGTCACGGCACCACCTGGGATTTGAACCCAGGTCTCCCGTGTGGGAAAGCCAACATCTTAAAGGGTTAGTTCAGATTTTTGGACTTAAAGCTGTGGGAAATCCTGCTCCTTTTCGCCCATGGGTGTATCAGACAAATTATTATAAATTATAAATTAATTATTATTCTCTGATATAATTTGTACTTACTGTGATACAATAATATGTGCAAAATAAAAATGAAATGAAATTAATGAAATAGTTTTGGTGAATATTAAGTAGTTCCGGTCATTTGGTGGGGGCCTGGGGTCATAAAAAAATAATGAATCCACAAAACTAGTGTGTCATTTGTATTGTTGACCTATTTCTACCATATAGTGCACCATATATAACCCCTTCAACTTTGACCCCTCTGTCACATGGAACTATTTTTTGTGTCCAGTATCACTACGCCAGCAGCAGCACAAAACTATAGTTCCATGTGACAGAGGGGTCAAAGTTGAACAAACGTTATCCGTTATTTGAACTTCATATAATTGGTCCTCACTAATGTTCAAGGTAAAATACCAAACATGTTGTGTCTGTGTCTCATAGGAGGGCTGTGGGCAGTCCACCAGTGACCTCATCGATGGGCAGATTTTTTTTAAACTATTTTTGAGTGGTGCAAACCACTCCAATAACCAGCTTTGTCTGTATCTATGTGTCTATGATGTGTCTATGTATGTGTGTACCTGTACGTGGGGCCCAAAAAAGTGAGCATGGTTACTATGGTCACTGACATTATGTCAGACCACAGCTGATCAGGCTATATAAGACCTTGCACCACTCAGTTCACACGGGTGTGATTTTTTTTATTATCATGAGAATGATGCCTTCCATCTTGTCAGGAATAGAATGCCTTCAGTTTCTATTAGCTTGGATTCCCCATCGATGTCACTGATGGACGGGTTTCTGAACTGCCCACAGCCCTCCTATGAGACACAGACTGGTTTCTGAACTGCCCACAGCCCTCCTATGAGACACAGACTGGTTTCTGAACTGCCCACAGCCCTCCCATGAGACACAGACTGGTTTCTGAACTGCCCACATCCCTCCTATGAGACACAGACTGGTTTCTGAACTGCCCACAGCCCTCCTATGAGACACAGACTGGTTTCTGAACTGCCCACAGCCCTCCCATGAGACACAGACGGAGTAGAAACAATTTGTGGCATTTTGAATGAACATTAGTGAGGACCTATTATATGAAGGTAGGTTGAAAAGTGGTCCTTTAAGTCAAGAAATCTGGACTAACCCTTTAGACTCTCAGGTCATCAGGCTGAGGTTCTGAGCCACTCTGACACATTCACCTGCCTTTTGTCCTCACACAGGGTGAGAGAACCTGGACCACCATTTGTAAACCCAGGATTTGAACCCGGCCTCCCGTTTGGAAAGCCAACATCTTAACCACTAAGCCAAAGGGAATTAACTCCCTCTGATTTGGGGGAGATGTTCTTTTTATTAATATAAGCCAATGACCAGAACACAATCAGACCAGAACTCCCACCACGGGACTCAGGCAATCAATTAATAGCTTTGCAACCACTATAGGCTACAGTATTAATGGCAAGTATTTCCGTACAGCTTAAAGTCCAAAAATCGGAACAAAAACAAAAAGGGAATTCCCTGTGACTCGGGGGAGATATTAGACTTTCAGGTCAGGCTGAGGTTGTGAGCCACTCTGACACACTCACCTCCCTTTTGACCTCACACGGGGACAGGGCCGTGCAGAGAGCACTAGGGGGGCAGGGGCTCAAACTCCAAAAAAGGGCACATGTGTGGGAGCGCGTAGCGCGCGCCGATTTTTGGGGGTGGTCTTTTTGTGGAGTCCTTCCCTTGTGCCATTTCATGTCATTGGACAGTAAAATAAGCAATATGTTGTCATTAGTCTGAAACTAAAACTGACTGATGGCAGATTTAAAGATAATTCATTATGATAGTGGCATTTATCATTACTTGTCAAATGTTCGTCTTGAAGGGCCAATGGCACTTATTGGCCCCCACACAAGCCCTTATTTGCCCCCCACACAAGCCCTTATTTGCCCCCCACACAAGCCCTTATTGGCCTCCCACATAAGCCCTTATTTGCCCCCCACACAAGCCCTTATTTGCCCCCCACACAAGCCCTTATTTTCCCCCCACACAAGCCCTTATTTGCCCCCCACACAAGCCGTTATTGCCCCCCACACAAGACCTTTTTTTTTTTTTTTTTGAGAAAGGGCACTTTCTGCAAAAGGGCAGGTGCTCCAGCCCCCCTAGCCCCCCCCTCTGCACGTGCCTGCACGGGGAAGGGATGGGGGCAGGGCACGTATTAAACCAGGATTTGAACCCCAGTCTCCCATGTGGAAAGGCAACATCTTAACCACTAAGCCACAGGGAATTCCCTTTGATTCCGGGGAGATATTAGACTTTTAGGCCATCGGGCTGAGGTTGTGATCCACCGCTACAGTCCTCCCACGGGGAAACATGATCCGGTCACGGCACCACCTGGGATTGGAACCTGTGTGAAAAGCCAACATCTTAAAGGGTTAGTTCAGATTTCTGGACTTAAAGCTGTGGGAAATCCTGCTCCTTTTCGCCCATGGGTCAGACACCATCAGACAAATTAGAAATTAATTATTATTCTTTGATATCATTTCTACTATACTGTGATACACTAATATGTGCGAAATAAAAATGAAATGAAATGAATGAAATAGCGTTGGTGAATATTAAGTAGTTCTGGTCATTTGGTGGGGGCCTGTACTGGTCATTCAAAATAAATGAATCCACAAAACTATAGTGTCATTTGTATTGTTGACCAAAAGTGAGAAAGCATTCTAGCACGTTTAAAGGCTCATTTATAGTCTGGATTTTCGGTGGTGAGGTGACCACCGCTGACCACCGGGAGCTGAAATAACGTTGAGCGGTGGTGAGTAAAAACAGAGAGAAGGGCTGGGGCGGTGGTTTGCTCTTCACGTCATGTTGTAGTTCAGTGGTCACCCCCCCACCGAAAATCCAGACTACGTATGAGCCTTAACTCTCCTTTACTGTAAATCCAAAAATCTAAACAAAATGGGAATTCCCTGTGACTCGGGGGAGATATTAGACTTTCAGGTGATCAGGCTGAGGTTGTGAGCCACACTGACACACTCACCTCCCTTTTGACCTCACACAGGGAAGAAGTCATGGCCTTGTATTTTTAAACTGGGATTTGAACCCCAGTCTCCCATGTGGAAAGCCAACATCTTAACCACTAAGCCAAAGGGAATTCCCTCTTATTTGGGGGAGATAGACACCTTAACAGACGACGTCACACTGATAAGCACCAGCATGCGGACGTATACCAGCAGCAGAAGAACCCCACCTCTCATAAGACGCAATGGAAAAGTTCTAACTGCACTCACGTGTAAAAAATGCCCCATCAAACTTTCAGATTCTGTTTTTCTCCCAGTGTGGAGGAAGAATGATTAGGATTTTTATTGTGATCTCTCGTCTTTGAAATATATAGTCTATTGGTTTCTGTTGTGTGTGAAATATAAATATAAATAATAGCAATTCAAAGCAGTTGTCCACAAAACCACACCTCCAGTCGCTGTCATAAGAACGGGAGGTGCGCTCATGATCACGGCAGCAGAGCCTGTTTGTCCATGGCTGCACGTGCACCTGCAGCCCATCAAGTATAATTTATGCTTTGTCCCGCGATGGTGTCTCATTTTTGAGTGGTGTAAACCACTCCTACAACTGGCTTTGTTAGTCTGTCTGTGCAGAAAAAATGAGCATGGTTGCTACGGTCACCCAGTTCACCCGGGTGTGATTTAATTACGTCAGACATTACGTCAGACCACAGCTGATCAGACTATATAAGACCTTACACCACTCAGTTCACACGGGTGTGATTTTTTTAATTATTATTATCATGAGAATGATGGCTTCCATTTTCACATTGCAACATTTCAGGAATAGAAAGTTTCTATTAGCTTGGATTCCCCATCGATGATGTCACTCGTGGACGGGTTTCTGAATTGTTCTGAACTGCCCACAGCCCTCCCAGACACAGACTGAGTAGAAACAATTTGTGGCATTTTATCATGAACATTAGTGAGGACCAATTATATGAAGATAGATTGAAAAGTGGTTCTTTAACACCATGGAGGCCCGGGGTGGAGTTCTCCATCAAGTTCAAGGTCATGGTCAAGTGCCCAAGCCAGAGATTGATAAATAGGACGGAGATTAATTATATCAAAACCGATCGCTTTGCTCCACAGCCTAGGAGCGCTTGTTGCCCAATCCGATCACGTGTCAAACAGTGACACGTCATCGAAAATGTTCCCTGCCTGTTTAGCTGACGAAAACGAAAATCTTAAAACGATCATAACTCCCGTGGTCTAGTCGCTAGTCGCAATAGATTTATTCTTACCTCCCGTTGTTGTCGATCGACTCTAGAGTGGTGTGGCTATTGTTAGCTGCTACACAGACATGCACAGCAACTTCCGGTGCGCCGGTAAAAGTGGTCCGGGCGCTATAAATGATGGGCACATGGATGAAATGGGTTAAATAATTCCGGGCTACTAAGGTGTTAACAACAGAAATCTGAACTAACCACTAATATAAGCCAAAGGGAATTCCCTGTGACTCAGGGGAGATATTAGACTTTCTGGCCATCAGGATGAGGTTGTGAGCCACTCTGACACACTCACCTCCCTTTTGACCTCACACGGGGAACACCCACTATATGAAAACCCAGGATTTGAACCCGGGCCTCCCATGTGGAAAGCCAACATCTTAACCACTAAGCCACAGGGAATTCACTCTGATTTGAGGGAGATGTTAGCCTTTTAGGCCATCCGGCTGAGGTTGTGATCCACTGCTACATTTCTAAATTTTGCTACTCAAAACAAATCTGAGATCTTCTCCGACCACTGCCAGAAAATAAATCACTGATCAATCACACATCATCATGATTGATTGATTCACTGATCCTGATAATAACGCTGATCAATTTTGCACAATAAAACATGTAAGGCCCAAACCAGGGCCCAGTATGTGTGTAGGTCTAACCAATAGAGCGTCGCAGTCCCGCCCCCTCGAGAGACCCGGAAAATAAATTCCTGTTCATTTTCCTCATAGACTTTTCAGAAAGTATAAACGTTTACGCGGCGGACAAAGAGTTCTGCTCTGGTCTGGGTGACTAATGAGTAGTCCCGATCATTGGGTTAAAAGTCTAACATCTCCCCCAAATCAGAGGGAATTCCCTTTGGCTTAGTGGTTAAGATGTTGGCTTTCCATGCAGGAGACCTGGGTTCAAATCTTGGGACTGGGTTGTTTGTGGATGACATACCCTGTGTGAGGTCAGAAGGGAGGTGAGTGTGTCAGAGTGGCTCACAACCTCAGCCTGATGACCTGAAAGTCTAATATCTCCCCTGAGCTACAGGGAATTCCTTTTGGATTACATTACTGTTTATATATTCAGTGATTTCACTTAAAGACCCCTCACCAACCTTAATCCTGTCGTTTTAACGGACCCCTCACCAACCTTAATCCCGTCGTTTTAACAGACCCCTCACCAACCTTAATCCTGTCGTTTTAACGGACCCCTCACCAACCTTAATCCCGTCGTTTTAACGGACCCCTCACCAACCTTAATCCGGTCGTTTTAACGGACCCCTCACCAACATTAATCCGGTCGTTTTAACGGACCCCTCACCAACCTTAATCCCGTCGTTTTCCCACTATTACTAACCCTACCCCAAACTTTAACCGCAAAAAAAGCGGTGGACACCAAAACATGATTTGAGCAGGATTCAAACCCACTCAACACAGGAGGTATGGATTGAAAGTCTATTGCCTACGGGGCCAGGCTTCCCTGCCCATATGTCTGTCAGAAGCCAATTGATATTTACAAGCAACTTCATACATACTTGAGGGCCTATTATATGAAGATAGGTTGAAAAGTGGTGAAGTGGTCCTTTAAGTCCAAAGACACTACAATTACCATAATGCTTTGGTGCACTGATCCTCATTGTGGCTATAGGGGGAGAGACACTGGGCTCACTGCTAAAATCTAAAATATCCAAAACCACATATTACACACATAAAGACCCCCCAGGAAAGTGTTCTAAATCTTCTAATCTATCTTTTTATGCAAAAAGGGTCAAGTATTTCCTACAGCTTTAAGTCCAAAATTCTGAACTAACCCTTTAACCACTGAGCCTAAAGCCAAATCCCAATACCCAAAATCTCGGCCACTCGCCACTCGAATTATGGTGAAATTGGTGACCTGCCGAAATATGTGACCATCTTGTGGACTTCATACATGGAAGTCTTTAAATAGTGGCCTAAATACTGCTAGGTTGAACTCTGCTGAACAAACTGCAACAGATCACATTAGGGCACCAACATTATGTGATTGTCTACACGATTGTCACATATTTCAGCAGGTCACCAACTTCACCGTAACACCACCATGCTGGAGTGACCGGGTGTGAGTGAGCGAGTGGAGGAGATTTGGGGTATTGGAATTTGGCTAAAGGGAATTCCCTGTGACTCGGGGGAGATATTAGACTTTTGTCAATTTTCGACCTCACACAGGGATATTTCAGGCCACCAAATTATTTAACCCGGGATTTGAACCCGGGCCTCCCGTGTGGAAAGCAAACATCTTAACCACTAAGCCACAGGGAATTCCCTCTGATTTGGGGAAGATGTTACACTTTTAGGCCATCAGCTTGAACTAAATTGTGGTACTTTAAAGCACATGGGGAATATGGTCACCAGTGGTGGAAAAAGTACTCAATTGTTTTACTTAAGTAATTGTACCAATACTGCAATTTAGAAGTACTTCGTTAGGCCTCACTCACACGGTCGCAACAGATTGCTGTATGCTTGTTGTATACAAAGGGTGTGACACAGCTTGCCCCAATGCATTTCCAATGGGAGTCACATGGTTTGACACAACATTTGTGTTGTATGAGGGGGAGGGGCGCAGTCGAAACACAGCCGAAAGCCATACAACAGCTTGTAGTCCAAAATGTGGACTACAAACCATGTGACTTCCATTGGAAATGCATTGGGGCGGCTATGACACTCACAACATTCATACAACAAGCATGCATAAATGTTTTAAAGGTCTGAGTGAGGCCTCACTCACGGTCGCAACAGATTGCTGTATGCTTGTTGTATACAAAGGGTGTGACACAGCTTGCCCCAATGCATTTCCAATGGGAGTCACATGGTTTGACACAACATTTGTGTTGTATGAGGGGGAGGGGCGCAGTCGAAACACAGCCGAAAGCCATACAACAGCTTGTAGTCCAAAATGTGGACTACAAACCATCTGACTTCCATTGGAAATGCATTGGGGCGGCCATGACACTACACAACATTCATCCAACAAGCACGACTGCGCCCCTCCCCCTCACACAACACAATGTTGGGTCAAACCATGTGACCTCCATTGGAAATACATTGGGCGGCCATGACACTACCCAACGAGCATCCAACGAGCACGAGAATTGCATGAAAGGTGTGAGCTCAGCCTTAGGCCTCACTCACACCTTTCGATCTAGCATACAACATTGATGCATGCTAGATGTAAGCAAGATGTAAGTGTCATGGCCGCCCCAATGCATTTCCAATGGAAGTCACATGGTTTGATACAACATTTTGGACTACAAGCTGTTGTATGGCTTTCGGCTGTGTTTCGACTGCCCCCCTCCCCCTCATACAACACAAATGTTGTGTCAAACCATTGCGAGCATTCATCAATGTTTTAAAGGTGTGAGTCGCCCCCTAGATCGAAAGGTGTGAGTGAGGCCCACCTCAGAGCCAAAATTTGTACTTTTACTCCACTACAATTATTTGAAAACTTTAGTTACTACTAGTTACTTTGGAGATTTTAAACATACAGCAAAAACATACAGTAAAATCTATACATTTCGGCCATTTGAAAATAGCCTTTTACTGTACTTTTACTCAAGTACATTTTCAATTCCGTACTTTTACTTGTAACGAAGTAGTTCTAAATTGCAGTATTGGTAATCTAACTTAAGTAAAACAATTGAATACTTTTTCCACCACTAGCTGATTACCATAATGATGGTAATCAGCTAGTGGTCTTTAGTTCACATGGAGCTTCCCAGTAGGTCTTCATTGATCCCTTCGGCCTCACTCAGACCTTTAAAACATTGATGCATGCTTGTTGGATGAATGTTGTGTAGTGTCATGGCCGCCCCAATGCATTTCCAATGGAAGTCACATGGTTTGTAGTCCACATTTTGGACTACAAGCTGTTGTATGGCTTTCGGCTGTGTTTCGACTGCGCCCCTCCCCCTCATACAACACAAATGTTGTGTCAAACCATGTGACTCCCATTGGAAATGGATTGGGGCGGCCATGACACTACACAACATTCATCCAACAAGCATACAGCAATGCAGTAAAGGTCTGAGTGAGGCCTTCTTTGAACTTTGTGTGTTTTGTCAGGCCTCAAACACCAATCAAGCAAATGTTTGGTCGTTTTTTTGGGCCACCACAATGCTTTTCCAATGGGAGTCACATGGTTTGATCAAACATTTGTGTTTGATGAGGGGGGAGGGGCAGAACACCACCAACAATCAGCAATCCAACACAAATGTTGATCAAACCATGTGACTCCCATTGGAAAAGTATTGTGGTGGCCCAAAAAAACAAAAAAAACGACCAAACATTTGCTTGATTGGTGTTTGATACGTGTGAATGAAGCCTCAAATGCGTTCTGTGCTGGTTAGTGCCTCTAAGGCTGCGTACACACCTAAAGAACAAATGTTTGGTCCGTGTGCGATGCCTGATTGCTATTTGATTGCTGCTCCAATTCATTTTCAATGGGAGTCACGTCGTTTGATCGGACAAACCTGTCCGATGTGGGGGCGGAGGGCACAACAAACACATCGGACACCTTGTAGTCAAAACAGCCAACGAACAGGGTGGGACTTCAGATCGGACAGAAGGGTGGTTTTTAACCGCCAACTAATAGGAGAGAACTTCCGTTCTTGACAGCACTGGGTGGGATTTAGGCTGTAGTCTTCTGAGTTACGTGACACAGACTATTATATCGCTTGTTTGTATGTCTTCTTTTGGCTACGGCCGTGCGTAACTTGGAGAGTCCAAGTTGCGCACGGCTGTCTCCAGTGAGTGAGTTCAGTCTGGTACTAAATTCTATTCTATATACAGAAATACAGGACGATAGCCAAAATAGCCGTCGGGCCTCGGCAGTTGTGAGGCTGCATTAATAATTAGTTCTAAAATAATGTATTTTTTACGGGGATCACTATTGATTTTAATAGTAGACGCATATATGTCTATGAGTAGCCTAGAGTAGAAATGTAATGGCAGCGTACGAGGTTCACATGCGCAAATATAACAGATGTACAAGTTATCGACACGAATGGTACTTACGGTATGGTACACGATGTAAGCTTGTAGATCTGTTTATTTTAAGCATGCGCCGCCGCCACCACGCAAAGTTATGACGAAGCCTGCGATGCATGAGCCTTCATGCGAGAGTTTCTTTCAACTCGTGTCGTGTCCCCTCCTTTTTTCTGTCAGAATCTGTCATAAAATATTGTGTGTGTGTGTGTGTGTGTGTGTGTGTGTGTGTGCACATGTGGGGGGAGAGACCCGATATATTTTATAGCTCTGGGAGAGACGCAGACAGAGAAATATTTAAAATCATCCTGTCTCGCTCTAGCGCACGGCCGCACGCATAAAGAGCCAATGGAGCCATCAGCAGCAAGCACATTATTGTTCAAACACCTGCTCCTCTGTTCATCTGTTGTCTTATTTGGCTAATAAAATAATTAAGAAGTAATGCAATTGCAAGTTGTTGCTGCAATCATGATTCATGTTACTGTTCTCCTCTCTCTGTGTGACTGAAGGTTGCGCCCAAAAATTGTACAGTGATTTCCCGCACCCCCTCATGTTCTTTTTCCCTCCATCGTAAAATGAGCTCTCTTTTTTTTCCCACTATTTGGTTCGCTTAACATGTGTCATTTGTTTACATGGTACGCTTTACAAAGTCCAGTGCGAACACCAAACGGACCAAAATCAAAATGCAAATATTTGGTCCTTGGTCCTTGATCCGGACCTTCTACTGCCTCGACAACCTACCGCTAGCTGCAGTCAAGAAAACTACACTGAACATATGTGCATCTATTTCCGCCTATCGTCGCACCGCCCAAATCCCGCAAAGCATTGTGGGACATGGAGGCATCAAATCATAAAAATGTAATCAGTGGTCGGTCGGACAGATCTGTGTGTCCGAAAGGTGTGTACGAAGCCTAAGGCCTCATTCACACGTACCAAACACCAATCAAGCAATGTTTGGTCGTTTTTTTGTTTTTTTGGGCCACCACAATGCTTTTCCAATGGGAGTCACATGGTTTGATCAAACATTTGTGTTTGATGGCTGATTGCTGATTGCTCCCCCCTCATCAAACAAAAATGTTTGGTCAAACCATGTGACTCCCATTGAAAATGAATTGGAGCAGCAATCAAAAAGCAATCAGGCATCACACACGGACCGAACATTTGTTGTGTAGGTGTGAACTAGGCCTGAGGCCTCATTCACACGTACCAAACACCAATCAAGCAATGTTTGGTCGTTTTTTTGTTTTTTTGGGCCACCACAATGCTTTTCCAATGGGAGTCACATGGTTTGATCAAACATTTGTGTTTGATCGCTGATAAATGATTGCTCCCCCCTCATCAAACAAAAATGTTTGGTCAAACCATGTGACTCCCATTGAAAATGAATTGGAGCAGCAATCAAAAAGCAATCAGGCATCACACACGGACCAAACATTTGTTGTGTAGGTGTGAACTAGGCCTGAGAACTTCTCCCACCACTGCCAGAAAATAGATCACTGATCAATCACACACATCATCATGATTGATTGATTGATTCACTGATCCTGAGGCCTCATTCACACATATCAAACACCAATCAAGCAAATGTTTGGTCGTTTTTTCACATGGTTTGATCAAACATTTGTGTTTGATTGCTGATTGCTGGTGGTGTACTGCCCCTCCCCCCAGATCAAACAAAAATGTTTGGTCAAACCATGTGACTCCCATTGGAAAATCATTGTGGTGGCCCAAAAAAACAAAACAACGACCAAACATTTGCTTGATTGGTGTTTAATACGTGTGAATGAGGCCTCATTACGCTGATCAATTTGGCACAATAAACACTCCCAAACAGTGTCCACTTAATATAAGCTACTTTGGACTTAATTGCTTTGCTGTGAAGTTGCTTGTAAATATCAATTGGCTGCGCTATTTTTGGGCTTGTTTCTAAAGTATAGTTGCTTATTTGGGAGTTTCCTAAATGTTGTATAAACGAGCGGTTTTCAAACATTTTCATGTCAAGGACCCCCATGTAGGTTATTTGTCCACACAGACCAGACACGCACAGAGGGGGGGGGCTAGGGGGGCTTGAGCACCTGCCCTTTCTCAAAAAAAATAAAATAAAGATTTTTCTTTTTTTTTTCTTTTTTTGAGGGAAAGGGAAAAACGTTTTTTTTCTTTCTTTTGCCACATAAGGAGATGTGTGTGTGTGTGTGTGTGTGTGTGTGTGGGGGGGGGGGGGGGTGTTGTGGGGGCCCAATACGAGCTTATGTGGGGGCCAATAAGGGCTTGTGGGGGGCCAATAAGGGCTTATGTGGGGGGCAATAAGGGCTTGTGGGGGGCCAATAAGGGCTTATGTGGGGGGGCAATAAGGGCTTGTGGGGGGCCAATAAGGGCTTGTGTGGGGGGAAACAAGGGCTTGTGTGGGGGACCAATAAGGGCTTATGTGGGGGGCAAATAAGGGCTTGTGTGGGGGGCCAATAAGGGCTTGTGTGGGGGGGCAATAAGGGCTTGTGTGGGGGGAAAATAAGGGCTTGTGTGGGGGGGCAATAAGGGCTTGTGTGGGGGGCCAATAAGGGCTTGTGTGGGGGGCCAATAAGGGCTTGTGTGGGGGACCAATAAGGGCTTGTGTGGGGGGCCAATAAGTGCCATTGGCCCTTCAAGACGAACATTTAACAAGTAATGATAAATGCCACTATCATAATGAATTATCTTTTAATCTGCCATCAGTCAGTTTTAGTTTCAGACTAATGAGAACATATTGCTCATTTTACTGTCCAATGACATGAAATGGCACAAGGGACAGACTCCACAAAAAGACCACCCCCAAAAATCGGCGCGCGCTACGGGCGCCCACACATTTTTTTGGAGTTTGAGCCCCTGCCCCCCTAGTGCTCTCTGCACAGCCCTGACACAGACCCCTATCTGAAGAAAAAGATACCTTTTGTGCTACGGACCCAAATGCCAGATTTTTGGAAATTAGGAGATCCACAAGCTCACAAGTCACAATGCATCACATTGCGTTGTGAGCATGTAGATCTGCTATTTTCATTTACTATTCAGCTGATGAATAGTAAATACAATACAATGCAATATAAATATGAAAATTGCTCATTAAGTGTGGAGTGACTTATTTTGGGCTTGTTTTCACTTTTCATAGACCTGTTCGCTTATTTCTGTCGCAAAGCTCTGGCAACACCGGTCCCACACCACCACCACCACCACCACCAGGCGAATACAGGTCAAGTGGGCACCTTGGACATCTGGGCACCTCAGTGTAAAACAGCAAATTTCTATTTTAGTTTTAGTCATAAAAGTCTCTTGAATAGTTTTCATTCAGTTTGAGTCACATTTCAGTAACCTGGCATGTTTTAGTGTTAGTGTAGTTTTAGTCGACTAAATATCATAAGATTTTAGTCGTCGTAATGACTGATTTTACACTTGCTGAAAATAGCCGATCTACAAGCTCACGACGCGTTGTGAGCTTGTAGATCGGCTATTTTCAGCATGCAGTGTAAAATGACTTATAGGCCTACTGGATCTCTTGTCCACTATAGAGCGTCGCAGTCCCGCCTCCTACCCTGGACCAGGAAATTAAACCCAATGCATTTTTCCCATAGACATTTCTTAAAGTATTTATTTAAAGACGGTTATGCAAAGCCAACGCAAAGACAAAGCCAACTGTGTGAGCTTCATTTTTATTGGCTTTTATCGATGTTGGCCTCGACACGTCATCACGCAGCACGTTTTCGTTTTCAGGAAGTAATAAAACATTTTTTTTATAGACTTTTGATATAAAAACACACAAAAATGAGAATTTTCACATTTTTTGGCATCCATTGTTAGGTATGCTCATATGATGACCACGGAGATGGTCTAAAAGTGTGAAAAACGTATTTTTCATTTCACTACACCTTTAAAGGGTTAGTTCAGATTTTTGGACTTAAAGCTGCTCCTTTTCGCCCATGGGTCAGACACCATCAGACAAATTAGAAATTAATTATTATTCTCTGATATAATTGTCTCCACCAGGCCGAAGGCATGGGGAGAGAGTATGTTTTGCACTCCGTCCGTGTGTGTGTGTGTCCGTCCGTCCTTCCTTCCGTCCTTCCTTCCGTCCGTCTGTGTACAGCTAATCTCCGGCACCGTTAACCCGGTCGATGCCAAACTTTGCACACACACTCCCTGGATGCCAAGGATGAACCTCTGCCCCGCATTTTCCAGAACGGCCTGTTATAGCGCCACCATGAGGCAGCTTTTCACATTTTTTACCTAAAACTGTACCGATCTGCGTGAAACGTTGAATACACACTCCCTAGAGGCCAAGGACAAACCTTTGACCTGCATTTTCCGCATCTGCCTTTTATAGCGCCACCAGGAGGCCGACTTTTGTAAAACACATTTTTGGATATTACTCCTCCAGATTCTGTCCAAAAATCTCACAAATCGTGACACAGTATCTCTATGGTCATGTGCTCAAGTCGGATCTGTCCGATATTTCATATTCCATCCTAATTGGCTATAATTGGCTTTCACAGTTTGCAAGATTGCCCCGTTTTGAACAAAAGCCTCAAATCATGAACGCAGCATGCAATTTACGTGAAATCTTTCACACATTTTCTTACTAGGCTGAGGAATATATCCCACCCTTTTCACATTGGCCTGTTATAGCGCCACCAACAGGTTGATTTTTGCAAAACACATTTTTGGAACAAAATGCCTCAAATCATCCAATTGCCATCAAAGGCAAACATGTTTATATTACTCCTAAACATTTTGCCAAACATCTCACACAGTCCTATCCTCCTGGTGGAGACCTGTGCCCAGAAGGGCACTTTTTCTAGTTTACTACTACTACTGTACTGTGATACACTAATATGTGCGAAATAAAAATGAATGAAATGGCTTTGGTCAATATTAAGTAGTTCCGGTCATTTGGTGGGGGCCTGTACTGGTCATTCAAAATAAATGAATCCACAAAACTTTGTCATTTGTATTGTTGACCAAAGGTGAGAAAGCATTCTAGCACGTTTAAAGGCTCATTCATAGTCTGGATTCTCGGTGGTGAGGTGACCACCGCTCCGGTGGTGAGCTGACCACCGGGAGCTGACGTTGAGCGGTGGTGAGTAAAAACAGAGAGAAGGGCTGGGGTGGTGGTTTGCTCTTCACCGCGGGTCGTGACGTCATGTTGTAGTTCGGTGGGAGCCTCACCACCGAAAATCCAGACTATGTATGAGCTTTAACTCTCCTAGCACGTAACTCTCCATTAGGTCCAAAAATCTGAACAAAAAGGGAATTCCCTGTGACTCGGGGGAGATATTAGACTTTCAGGTCGTCAGGCTGAGGTTGTGAGCCACTCTGACACACTCACCTCCCTTTTGACCTCACACAGGGAAATTGTCTGGCCTTGCATTTTTAAACCGGGATTTGAACCCCAGTCTCCCATGTGGAAAGCCAACATCTTAACCACTAAGCCAAAGGGAATTCCCTCTTATTTGGGGGAAATAGACACCTTAACAGACAACGTCACACTGATAAGCACTAGCATGCGGACGTATACCGGCAGCAGAAGAACCCAACCTCTCATAAGATGCAATGGAAAAGTTCTAACTGCACTCACCGTGTAAAAAAATGCACCATCAAACTTTCAGATGCTGTTTTTCTCCCAGTGTGGAGGAAGAATGATTAGGATTTTTATTGTGATCTCTCGCCTTTGAAATACATAGTAATACATACACACCGCGGACAAAGCCAACTCTTGTCGTGACAAATCATGACAATAAACAGTAATTATGTAATTATTTGTTTGGTCCAAAATCTTGTGTTTGTTGTCATGATTTGTCACGACTCGAGTTGGCTTCGTACGACGCTTAAAAGGTCTTTAAATAAATACTTTTTGAAATGTCTATGGGAAAAATGCATTAAGATTAATTTCCTGGGCCTGGCGTCGTCATGAAAGGGGGCGGGACTGCGACAAAGAGTCCTTTTGAATCTTTTTGTAACCGCCCCTTGGGAAAATTGTAAACACAGAGGGGAGCCATACTAATATCCACTTAGTGATATTAGTATGGACTTAGTAAAGGACTACCATGTATTTGACCACTAGTTCCCCCATCTGAAAAATGTTTTGTGCCAAAACACTTACCCCCCTTTTTTACTTAAACCTGTAGGAAATACTTTCCATTCATATAGTGGTTGCAAAGGCATTAATTGATTGCCTGAGTCCCGTGGTGAGAGTTCTGCTCTGGTCTGGGTGACTAGTTAGTATAGTCCCGATCATTGGGTTAAAAGTCTAACATCTCCCTCAAATCAGAGGGAATTCCCTTTGGCTTAGTGGTTAAGATGTTGGCTTTCCATGCAGGAGACCCAGGTTCGAATCTTGGGACTGGGTTTTTTGTGGATGACATACCCTGTGTGAGGTCAAAAGGGAGGTGAGTGTGTCAGAGTGGCTCACAACCTCAGCCTGATGACCTGAAAGTCTAATATCTTCCCCGAGCTACAGGGAATTCCCTTTGGATTACATTACTGTTTATATATTCAGTGATTTCACTTAATTCAAATAACACTTTTTTAAAAATCCTCCCTACTATAGAGTGTGCTGACCATATAAGGAGTTCCTCCCTGTCCCCAGTTAATCCCTGGGGTAAAAAAAATACCATCGGTTTCGTTTTTGGCAAGACGGCCCCGCCTTCATCCAATCAGGATGTGAGGGTCCTTCCTCCAATCATGATCGAGTGGGGGCGGGCCTTGGTGCACATGCTGTTGGCCTGTTGCACATCCCCCCCACTGTAGAGCGTGTGCACATCTTGTTACCGGGGCGGACTGGGGGTTTTGAGCGATGCCGCACGCGGGTGAAATCACCCCTCTACGGCTTCTGACAGACATACTAGGGGTTGGAAGCCCAACCCACCAAAATCTCGGCCACTCGCCACTCGAATTATGGTGAAATTGGTGACCTGCCGAAATATGTGACCATCTTGTGGACTTACATACAACTTACATAGAAGTCTTTAAATAGGTGGCCTAAATACCGCTAGGTTGAACTCTGCTGAATGAACAAACTGCAACAGATTACATTAGGGCACCAACATTATGTGATTGTCTACACGATTGTCACATATTTCAGCAGGTCACCAACTTCACCGTAACACCACCATGCTGGAGTGACCGAGTGTGAGTGAGCGAGTGGATGAGATTTGAGGTATTGGAATTTGGCTAAAGGGAATTCCCTGTGACTCGGGGGAGATATTAGACTTTTGTCACTTTTTCGGAACGACTGCCTTTGACCTCACACAGGGATAATTAAAGTGCCACCATATTTAACCCGGGATTTGAACCCGGGCCTCCCGTGTGGAAAGCCAACATCTTAACCACTAAGCCACAGGGAATTCCCTCTGATTTGGGGAAGATGTTACACTTTTAGGCCATCAGCTAAATTGTGGTACTTATAAAGCACATGGGGAATCTGGTCACCAGTGGTGGAAAAAGTACTCAATTGTTTTACTTAAGTAATTGTACCAATACTGCAATTTAGAAGTACTTCGTTAGGCCTCAGGCCTCACTCAGACCTTTACTGCATTGCTGTATGCTTGTTGGATGAATGTTGTGTCATGGCCGCCCCAATGCATTTCCAATGGGAGTCACATGGTTTGACACATTTGTGTTGTATGAGGGGGAGGGGCGCAGTCGAAACACAGCCGTACAACAGCTTAGTCCAAAATGTGGACTACAAACCATGTGACTCCCATTGGAAATGCATTGGGGCGGCCATGACACTACACAACATTCATCCAACAAGCATAGAGCACTGCATTAACCGTGTGAGCTCAGCCTCACTCACACGGCCGCAACAGATTGCTGTATGCTAGTTGTATACAAAGGGTGTGACACAGCTTGCCCCAATGCATTTCCAATGGGAGTCACATGGTTTGACACAACATTTGTGTTGTATGAGGGGGAGGGGCGCAGTCGAAACACAGCCGAAAGCCATACAACAGCTTGTAGTCCAAAATGTAGTCCTCAAACCATGTGACTTCCATTGGAAATGCATTGGGGCGGCCATGACACTCACAACATTCATACAACAAGCATGCATCAATGTTTTAAAGGTAAGGCCTCACTCAGACCTTTACTGCATTGCTGTATGCTTGTTGGATGAATGTTGTGTAGTGTCATGGCCGCCCCAATGCATTTCCAATGGGAGTCACATGGTTTGACACAACATTTGTGTTGTATGAGGGGGAGGGGCGCAGTCGAAACACAACCGAAAGCCATACAACAGCTTGTAGTCCAAAATGTGGACTACAAACCATGTGACTTCCATTGGAAATGCACTGGGGCGGCCATGACACTCACAACATTCATACAACAAGCATGCATCAATGTTGTAAAGGTCTGAGTGAGGCCTAGGCCTACTTTTTATTTTCGTTGAGTAACCACTTATTTTACCCCCTTTTTCTCCAATTTAATTGTCATGCCTACGCTTGATTGTAGATCGGCTGTTTTTGGCGATTTGCTGCAGTGCTGGGTTAGGCCTCACTCACACGGTCGCAACAGATTGCTGTATGCTTGTTGTGTACAAAGGGTGTGACACAGCTTGCCCCAATGCATTTCCAATGGGAGTCACATGGTTTGACACAACATTTGTGTTGTATGAGGGGGAGGGGCGCAGTCGAAACACAGCCGAAAGCCATACAACAGCTTGTAGTCCAAAATGTGGACTACAAACCATGTGACTTCCATTGGAAATGCATTGGGGCGGCCATGACACTCACAACATTCATACAACAAGCATGCATCAATGTTTTAAAGGTCTGAGTGAGGCCTAAGGGTGCACTCACACGGTTAATGCAATGCTCTGTGCTCGTTGGATCAATGCTGTGTAGTATCATGGCCGCCCAATGCATTTCCAATGGAGGTCACATGGTTTGACACAACATAGGGGGAGGGGTCTGTTGTATGGCTTTCAGCTGTGTTTCGACTGCGCCCCTCCCCCTCATACAACACAATGTTGTGTCAAACCATGTGACCTCCATTGGAAATGCATTGGGGCGGCCATGACACTCACAACATTCATACAACAAGCATGCATCAATGTTTGCATCAGAGTATCGGGGCCAGTTCCGAGTACCGAGTACGAGTACTTGAAGGTGGTATCGGCCCGAGTACCCGATACCAGTATCGGTATCGGAACAACTCTAGCAACATTTCAGGAATAGAAAGGCCTCACTCACACCTTTCGATCTAGCATACAACATTGATGCATGCTAGATGTAAGCAAGATGTAAGTGTCATGGCCACCCCAATGCATTTCCAATGGAAGTCACATGGTGTGATACAACATTTTGGACTACAAGCTGTTGTATGGCTTTCGGCTGTGTTTCGACTGCCCCCCTCCCCCTCATACAACACAAATGTTGTGTCAAACCATGTGACTCCCATTGGAAATTTATTGCGAGCTTGCATCAGCTATACATCTCATACAACAAGCATAAATCAATCTATTGCGACCGTGTGAGTCGCCCCAAAGCCTGCAGTTTCTATTAGCTTGGAATCCCCATCGATGATGTCACTGGTGGACGGGTTTCTGAACTGCTCTGAACTGCCCACAGCCCTCCCAGACACAGACTGAGTAGAAACAATGTGTGGCATTTTATCATGATTAGTGAGGACCAATTATATGAAGAAGATAGATTGAAAAGTGGTTCTTTAACAACAGAAATCTGAACTAACCACTAGTATAAGCCAAAGGGTATTCCCTGTGACTCGGGGGAGATATTAGACTTTCAGGCCATCAGGATGAGGTTGTGAGCCACTCTGACACACTCACACCCCTTTTGACCTCACACAGGGAAAGGAAATCCACCCACTATATGTAAACCCAGGATTTGAACCCGGGCCTCCCGTGTGGAAAGCCAACATCTTAACCACTAAGCCACAGGGAATTCCCTCTGATTTGGGGGAGATGTTAGGCTTTTAGGCCATCAAGCTGAGTCTGTCAGCCACTTCTGCTACATTTCTAAATTGTGGTACTTAAAACAAATCTGAGATCTTCTCCCACCACTGCCAGAAAATAAATCACTGATCAATCACACATCATCATGATTGATTGATTCACTGATCCTGATAATAACGCTGATCAATCATGTAAGGCCCAAACCAGGGCCCAGTATGTGTGTAGGTCTAACCAATAGAGTCCGTTTGAATCTTTTTCTAACCGCCCCTTGGAAAAAATGTAATCACAGAGGGGAGCCATACTAATATCCACACAGTGATATTAGTATGGCTTCACGAGGCTAGTCAAGGACCCCCATGTATTTGTCCACTCGTTCCTCCATCTGAAAAATGTTTTGTGCCAAAACACTAAACCCCCCTTTTGACCTCCACCCAAAGGGCACGGGGAAACCCCATCCGGGTCACGGCACCATTGTAACACCCGGGATTTGCCATTCATATAGTGCTTGCAAATTAATTGATTGCCTGCATGAGTCCCGTGGTGGGGGTTCTGGTCTGGTTTTGGTGACTATATTGAGTAGTTCCGATCATTGGCTTAAAGGTCTAACATCTCCCCCAAATCAGAGGGAATTCCCTTTGGCTTAGTGGTTAAGATGTTGGCTTTCCATGCAGGAGACCCGGGTTCAAATCTTGGGACCGGGTTGTTTAGGGATGATGTTTCCCCGTGTAAGGTCAAAAGGGAGGTGAGTGTGTCAGAGTGGCTCACAACCTCAGCCTGATGACCTGAAAGTCTAATATCTCCCCCGAGTCACAGGGAATTCCCTTTGGATTATATTACTGTTTAAAGCTATATTCAGTGATTTCACTTAATTCAAATATTTTTTTGAATCCTCCCTATACTATAGAGTGTGCTGAACATGTATTGTAAGGAGTTCCTCCC
This sequence comes from Electrona antarctica, assembly GCF_951216825.1. Lineage (NCBI taxonomy): Eukaryota > Metazoa > Chordata > Actinopteri > Myctophiformes > Myctophidae > Electrona > Electrona antarctica. The sequence continues at coordinate 56,571,092 of NC_136807.1, forward strand.
TGTCCCCAGTTAACCCTAGCCTGGTGTAACCACTCCCCCTGCTGGACAACATTTCCATGCAGCCAGAAGGGAGAGTATGGGACTCTGGGCTCTCTCGGGCAGAGAGATGTACTCCGAACCAGTTTTGTTCCGAGTGATATGCGGCTGCTAGAGGCTGGATCAACGTGAGACTGATGACATATTGAAGCGCTGCCACAGCGCACATGTAAACACAACCTAACAAGACTACAACTCGAAATTATTATGGAGATATCAGATTTTTGTCCCGCTGTTTCCGGTTCATCGTTCATCTGGCTTGAGCGGTGTGCCTCTGCTCCATTACGGAGCTGTGTGTCCGTCCGTATGTCTGTCTCTGTGTCTGTAGCACGGAAAGTTGCAACACCTAAAGTGGTCAGTACAGTACAGTACAGTACAGAGTAAAGTGGCACAGAGTACACTATACAGTACGAGCCCGGGGCCGTTCCTGGGGCTCTGGATGTTCCGGGGACCCCCACACGGACCCCCCGGGGACCCCCACATGGTAACTCCGTCATTTCTCGACCGTTCGGATGCGGGGCAGCTCGCCGGAACCGGCCCGGCCCCCATGACGCGTTCCTGGGGATCTGGATGTTCCGTTGACCCCCCGGGGACCCCCACATGGTAACTCCGTCATTTCTCAACCGTTTCGGATGCGGGCGGCTCACCCGAACCGGGCCGGACCCTGGGGGCCTGTATGTTCCGGGGGCCCCTGCACAGTACACTACAATACAATACAGAGCACAGTAGAGTACAGTAACTATAACAATAAATTGCGCTCAGTTCACACAGGTGTGATTTTCACCCATATCACCCAAATCACTGAATGCTCCTTTAAAGGGTTAGTTTACATATTTCTACCATATAGCACAACTTTCGTTCAACTTTGACCCCTCTGTCACATGGAACTATTTTTTGTGTCCAGTATCCCTACGCCAGCAGCAGCACAAAACCATAGTTCCATGTGACAGAGGGGTCAAAGTTGAACAAACGTTATCCAGGATGTTTTAGTGAAGGTTCTGTCAGCCTCCTGTGACTGACAGAATACCTTTGCAACCACTATATTAATGGCAAGTAGGCTATTTCCTAGAACTTAATGGACCACTTTGCCACTTTTCAACCTATCTTCATATAATTGGTCCTCACTAATGTTCATGGTAAAATACGACACATTTTGTGTCTGTGTCTCATATGAGGGTTGTGGGCAGTTCAGAAACCCATCCACCAGTGACCTCCTCAATGGGCAGATTTTTTTTAACTGTTTTTGAGTGGTGCAAACCACTCCAACAACCAGCTTTGTCTCTATCTATGTTTGTGTCTATGTATGTGTGTACCTGTACGTGTGTGTACCTGTACGTGGGACCCAAAACAATGAGCATGGTTACTATGGTCACTGACATTACGTCAGACCACAGCTGATCAGGCTATATAAGACCTTGCACCACTCAGTTCACACGGGTGTGATTTTTTTTATTATCATGAGAACGATGGCTTCCATTATCGCATTGCAACTTTTCAGGAATAGAAAGCCTGCAGTTTCTATTAGCTTGGATTCCCCATCGATGATGATACTGATGAACGGGTTTCTGAACTGCCCACAGCCCTCCTATGAGACACAGACCGAGTAGAAACAATTTGTGGCATTTTATCATGAACATTAGTGAGGTCCAATTATATGAATGTAGGTTGAAAAGTGGTGAAGTTGTCCTTTAAGTAAAAAAATCTGGACAAACCCTTTAAAATCTAATATTAGCCAAAGGGAATTTCCTGTGACTCGGGGGAGATATTAGACTTTCAGGTCATCAGGCTGACGTTGTGAGCCACTCTGACACACTCACCTCCCTTTTGACCTAACACGGGGAAGTGTAGGGGCATGGCACATATTAAACCAGGATTTGAACCCCAGTCTCCGTGTGGAAAGCCAACATCTTAACCACTAAGCCACAGGGAATTCCCTCTGATTCTTGGGAGATAATAGACTTTTAGGCCATCAGGCTGAGGTTGTGATCCACTGCTACATTCCTCCCACAGGGAAACCCGATACGGGTCACGGTACCACCTGGGATTCGAACCTGTGTGGGAAGCCAACATTTTAAAGGGTTAGTTCAGATTTTTGGACTTAAAACCTCTTAAACCCCAGGGGGGTCCAGGGGGAAAATCCGCAACATCGGAGTTGGAACCGGAGACCGATTGGGTCTCCATTGACCCGCTGAGTGCTGTTCAGAGGTGGACAGCCGCTGCCCCTGTTCAGAGGTGGACAGCCGCTGCCCCCGCCCACGGGGGCAATGGGGCTCAAGAAGATAGCTGTGGGAAATCCTGCTCCTTTTCGCCCATGGGTGTATCAGACAAATTATTGTAAATTATAAATGAATTATTATTCTCTGATATAATTTGTACTGTACTGTGATACACTACTATGTGCAAAATAAAAATTAAATTAAATTAATGAAATACTTACTTACTTACTTACTTACTTAAATTCCCTGAGGAACATAGGCCATTGATGAGGCTCCTCCATCCCCTTGGGTCTTGTGCCCTCCGCTCCAGTTGTTGCCATGACAGCCCTTGCGTCTTCATCTCATGTTCTGTGGTTCTTCTCCAGGTGGCTCTAGGCCTTATTTTTATTAATTGTATTCATTCAATTAATTAAATAGCTTTGGTGAATATTAAGCAGTTCTGGTCATTTGGTGTGGGCCTGGTGTCATTACAAATAAATGAATCCACAAAACTAGTGTCCCATTTGTATTGTTGACCTATTTCTACCATATAGCGCACTTTCAACTTTGATCCCTCTGTCACATGGAACTATTTTTTTGTGTCCAGTAGGCTTATCACCAAAGATGGTCTATGTATGAAGATGGGCGAACTTCATTGGAGCCACTAGAGGCGAAATGGTACACAAAGCCTACAAATGGTCTCAGAATCAGAATATCTTTATTGTCATTGTACAAGACAACGAAATTGATTTGCAATCCAGCTCAGTGCATTTAAAACAAAATACATAATACTCTATATAAAAAACATACATGTAAGACATATTGCACAGTGAGTCTCTTTAGTCCATAAAGTGTCAAGTGTCAGGGTTCAAGTGTCAGTGTTTAGAGCTATGACTGCTCTGGGGTAGAAACAGTTTTTCAGTCTGTTCGTCCTTGCATTGATGGCCCTATAGCGCCTCCCTGAGGGCATGAGTTGCAGCAGGTACTTAAATATAGTAGGCGGTTTGCTTCTCCCCTTCTTTGCTTCTTTGTTGCTGGGATAAAGAAATGTCATTAACAAAGTAGATTTTCTCCTGATTTGTTTCGCTAAAAGAAGCCATTTTACTATGAATTGAATATCTTAAATATTGTGTGCCTTGTGATGATTGGATCCAGTAGTCAGTTCAGTGACCATGGAGTTAAGGAATGGTTCAGAAGCTGTGTTCACGTTCATTCTCCCATTGGAAATGAATAGACTCCAAACATTCTTCCCGTCTCCTAATAATGTTACCGCCCACCTCACGCGGATACGGGAAGTAAAGCAAAGTTGGCCTCTCTTGCTAATTTTCCTCTTGGCTATCACCACACCAGCAGCAGCACAATGTGACAGAGGGGTCAAAGTTGAACAAACGTTATCAGTGTAACAGCCTGGGCACACTTGAACTTCCATGCGCCGCCGAAAGAAGCTGTCTGCCGGGGTCTCTTCCGGGTTTTTAAGACAGCTGGTGGATGGAAATGAAGCTCCACCCACGCGGCAGATTGCCGCGTTGGCCAGATTTCCGGAAAGGCTTGCCCCAGCGGCATTCTGCCACGTGGGTGGAGCTTCATTTCCATCCACCAGCTGTCTAAAAACCCGGAAATGACAGAAATCTGAACTAACCACTAATATAAGCCAAAGGGAATTCCCTGTGACTCGGTGGAGATATTAGACTTTCAGGCCATCAGGATGACAGAGCCACTCTGACACACTCACCTCCCTTTTGACCTCACATGGGGAAAAAGCAAGCGCCACTATATGAAAACCCAGGATTTGAACCCGGGCCTCCCGTGTGGAAAGCCAACATCTTAACCACTAGGCCACAGGGAATTCCCTCTGATTTGGGGGAGAAGTTAGGCTTTTAAGCCATCAAGCTGAGTTTGTCAGCCACTTCTGCTACATTTCTAAATTGTGGTAGCCTACTTAACACAAATCTGAGATCGATCTCCCACCACTGCCAGAAAATAAATCACTGATCAATCACACATCATCATAATTGATTAATCCACTGATCCTGATAATAACGCTGATCAATTTTGCACAATAAAACATGTAAGGCCCAAACCAGGGCCCAGTATGTGTGTAGGTCTAACCAATAGAGTCCATTTGGATCTTTTTGTAACCGCCTCTTGGGAAGAATGTAATCACAGAGGGGAGCCATACTAATATCCACACAGTGATATTAGTATGGGGGCGGGGCTAGTCAAGGACCCCCATGTATTTGTCCACTCGTTCCCCCATTTGAAACATGTTTTGTGCCAAAACACTAAACCCCCCTTTTGACCTCTACCCACAGGGCACGGGGAAACCCCATCCGGGTCACGGCACCATTGTAACACCCGGGATTCGAAAGCCAACATCTTAAAGGGTTTTAATAGTTCAGATTGTTTTACTTAAAGCTGTAGGAAATACTTGCCATTCATATAGTGCTTGCAAATTAATTGATTGCCTGCATGAGTCCTGTGGTGCTGGTTCTGGTCTGGTTTTGGTGCCTATATTTAGTAGTTCCGATCATTGGCTTAAAGGTCTAACATCTCCCCCAAATCAGAGGGAATTCCCTTTGGCTTAGTGGTTAAGATGTTGGCTTTCCATGCAGGAGACCCGGGTTCAAATCTTGGGACCGGGTTGTTTGGGGATGATGTTTCCCTGTGTGAGGTCAAAAGGGAGGTGAGTGTGTCAGAGTGGCTCACAACCTCAGCATGATGGCCTGATAGTCTAATATCTCCCCTGAGCTACAGTGAATTCCCTTTGGATTATATTACTGTTTAAAGGTATATTCAGTGATTTCACTTAATTCAAATATTGTTTTTAATCCTTTCTATACTATAGAGTGTGCTGAACATGTATTGTAATGAGTTCCTCCCTGTCACCAGTTAACCCTAGCCTGGTGAAACCACTCCCCCTGCTGGACAACATTTCCATGCAGAGAGTCTGGGCTCTCTCGGGCAGAGAGATGTACTCCGAACCAGTTTTGTTCCGAGTGATATGCGGCCGCTAGAGGCTGGATCAACGTGAGACTGATGACATATTGAAGCGCTGCCACAGTGCAAATGTAAACACAACCTAACAAGACTACAACTCAAAATTATTATGGAGATATCAGATTTTTGTCCCGCTGTTTCCGGTTCATCGTTCATCTGGCTTGAGCGGTGTGCCTCTGCTCCATTACGGAGCTGTGTGTCCGTCCGTATGTCTGTCTCTGTGTCTGTAGCACGGAAAGTTGCAACACCTAAAGTGGTCAGTACAGTACAGTACAGTACATCCAGGGGCTCTGGATGTTCCGGGGACCCCCACACGGACCCCCCGGGGACCCCCACATGGTAACTCCGTCATTTCTCGACCGTTTCGGACGCGGGGCAGCTCGCCGGAACCGGCCCGGCCCCCATCAAATCAAATTAAATCAAACTTTATTTATATAGCACATTTAAAACAATCGACATTGACCAAAGTGCTTTACACATACAAATACAAAAACATCAAACAAGTAACAACAAGAAATGAAACAGTTCAAATGACAAAAATAAAAAATCAGGAAGGATCAAAGGCCATAGAAAAGAGATGAGTCTTAGCAAGAGACTTAAAAGGTTCAATGGACTGAGCACTTTTAATATAAAAATCACACCCGTGTGAACTGAGTGGTGTAAGGTCTTATATAGACTGATCAGCTGTGGTCTGACGTAATGTCTGACGTAATGAAATCACACCCGTGTGAACTGGGTGACCATAGCAACCATGCTCATTTTTGAGTGGTGTAAACCACTCCTACAACTGGCTTTGTTAGTCTGTCTGTCTGTCTGTCTGTCTGTCTGTCTGTCGGTCTGTGCAGAAAAAATGGTTGCTACGGTCACCTAGTTCACCCGGGTGTGATTTCATTACGTCAGACATTACGTCAGACCACAGCTGATCAGGCTATATAAGACCTTACACCACTCAGTTCACACGGGTGTGATTGTTTTTGGTACGAACAGACACGGGTACATTTTCTTTGGTACGAACAGACACGGGTACAAAGCCAGTTGTTGGAGTGGTTTACACCACTCAAAAAGGGAGGCTATTCCAGATAGTGGGTGCTGCAACAGCGAAGGCACGATTACCCCCCGGGGACCCCCACATGGTAACTCCGTCATTTCTCGACCGTTTCGGATGCGGGGCGGCTCACCCGAACCGGGCTGGCACCCTGGGGGCGTGTATGGTCCGTGGGCCCCTGAACAGTACATTACAATAAAGTACAGAGCACATTAGAGTACAGTAACTATAACAATAAATGTAACCTCTCAGTTCACACAGGTGTGATTTTTTCCACATCACCCAAATCACTGAATGCTCCTTTAAAGGGTTAGTTTACATATTTCTACCATATAGCTGAACTTTCGTTCAACTTTGACCCCTCTGTCACATGGAACTATTTTTTGTGTCCAGTATCCCTACGCCAGCAGCAGCACAAAACCATAGTTCCATGTGACAGAGGGGTCAAAGTTGAACAAATTGGATGGTTTAGTGAAGGTTCTGTCAGCGTCCTTTGTTAACGGACACAGGAGCTCTGACAGAATACCTTTGCAACCACTATATTAATGGCAAGTAGGCTATTTCCTACAACTTAATGGACCACTTTGCCACTTTTCAACCTATCTTCATATAATTGGTCCTCACTAATGTTCAGGCACATTTTGTGTCTGTGTCTCATAGGAGGCTGTGGTCAGTTCAGAAACCCATCCACCAGTGACCTCATCGTGGGCAGATTTTTCTTTACTATTTGTTTTATTATCATGTGAACGATGGCTTCCATTATCGCATAGCAACTTTTCAGGAATAGAAAGCCTGCAGTTTCTATTAGCTCGGATTCCCCATCGATGATGTCACTGATGGACGGGTTTCTGAACTGCCCACAGCCCTCCCATGAGACACAGACCGAGTAGAAACAATTTCTGGCATTTTATCATGAACATTAATGAGGTCAATGAAGGTACTGTAGGTCGAAAAGTGGTGAAGTGGTCCTTTAAGTCAAGAAATCTGGACTAACCCTTTAGACTCTCAGGTCATCAGGCTGAGGTTGTGAGCCACTCTGACACATTCACCTGCCTTTTGTCCTCACACAGGGTGAGAGAACCTGGACCACCATTTGTAAACCCAGGATTTGAACCCGTGCCTCCCGTGTGGAAAGACAACATCTTAACCACTAAGCCAAAGGGAACTCGCTCTGATTTTGGGGAGATGTTCTTTTTATTAATATAAGCCAATGGCCGGAACACAACCAGACCAGAACTCCCACCACGGGACTCAGGCAATCAATTAATAGCTTTGCAACCACTATACCGTATTAATGGCAAGTATTTCCGTACAGCTTTAAGTCCAAAAATCTGAACAAAAACAAAAAGGGAATTCCCTGTGACTCGGGGGGGATATTAGACTTTCAGGTCATCAGGCTGAGGTTGTGAGCCACTCTTGACACACTCACCTCCCTTTTGACCTCACACGGGGAATGGACGGGGGCAGGGCACGTATTAAACCAGGATTTGAACCCCAGTCTCCCATGTGGAAAGCCAACATCTTAACCACTAAGCCACAGGGAACTCCCTCTGATTCAGGGGAGATATTAGACTTTTAGGCCATCAGGCTGAGGTTGTGATCCACTGCTACATTCCTCCCACGGGGAAACCTGATCCGGTCACGGAACCACCTGGGATTGGAACCTGTGTGGAAAGCCAACATCTTAAAGGGTTAGTTCAGATTTTTGGACTTAAAGCTGCTCCTTTTCGCCCATGGGTCAGACACCATCAGAGAAATTAGAAATTAATTATTATTCTCTGATATAATTTACTACTACTACTGTACTGTGATACACTAATATGTGCGAAATAAAAATGAATGAAATGGCTTTGGTCAATATTAAGTAGTTCCGGTCATTTGGTGAAGGCCTGTACTGGTCATTCAAAATAAATGAATCCACAAAACTATAATTTAATTTGTATTGTTGACCAAAGGTGAGAAAGCATTCTAGCACGTTTAAAGGCTCATTCATAGTCTGGATTTTCGGTGGTGAGGTGACCACCGCTCCGGTGGTGAGGTGACCACCGCTCCGGTGGTGAGCTGACCACCGGGAGCTGACGTTGAGCGGTGGTGAGTAAAAACAGAGAGAAGGGCTGGGGTGGTGGTTTGCTCTTCACCGTGGGTCGTGACGTCATGTTGTAGTTCGGTGGGAGCCTCACCACCGAAAATCCAGACTATGTATGAGCTTTAACTCTCCTAGCACGTAACTCTCCATTAGGTCCAAAAATCTGAACAAAAAGGGAATTCCCTGTGACTCGGGGGAGATATTAGACTTTCAGGTCGTCAGGTTGAGGTTGTGAGCCACTCTGACAAACTCACCTCCCTTTTGACCTCACACAGGGAAATTGTCATGGCCTTGCATTTTTAAACCGGGATTTGAACCCCAGTCTCCCATGTGGAAAGCCAACATCTTAACCACTAAGCCAAAGGGAATTCCCTCTTATTTGGGGGAGATAGACACCTTAACAGACGACGTCACACTGATAAGCAGCAGCATGCGGACGTATACAGGCAGCAGAAGAACCCCACCTCTCATAAGATGCAATGGAAAAGTTCTAACTGCACTCACGTGTAAAAAAATGCACCATCAAACTTTCAGATGCTGTTTTTCTCCCAGTGTGGAGGAAGAATGATTAGGATTTTTATTGTGATCTCTCGCCTTTGAAATATATAGTCTATTGGTTTCTGTTGTGTGTGAAATATAAATATAAATAATAGCAATTCAAAACAGTTGTCCACAAAACCACACCTCCAGTCGCTGTCATAAGAACAGGAGGTGCGCTCATGATCACGGCAGCAGAGCCTGTTTGTCCATGGCTGCACGTGCGCCTGCAGCCCATCAAGTATAATTTATGCTTTGTCCCGCGATGGTGTCTCATTTTTGAGTGGTGTAAACCACTCCTACAACTGGCTTTGTTAGTCTGTCTGTGCAGAAAAAATGAGCATGGTTGCTACGGTCACCCAGTTCACCCGGGTGTGATTTAATTCAGACCACAGCTGATCAGGCTATATAAGACCTTACACCACTCAGTTCACACGGATGTGATTTTTTTAATTATTATTATCATGAGAATGATGGCTTCCATTTTCACATTGCAACATTTCAGGAATAGAAAGCCTGCCGTTTCTATTAGCTTGGATTCCCCATCGATGATGTCACTCGTGGACGGGTTTCTGAATTGTTCTGAACTGCCCACAGCCCTCCCAGACACAGACTGAGTAGAAACAATTTGTGGTATTTTATCATGAACATTAGTGAGGACCAATTATATGAAGATAGATTGAAAAGTGGTTCTTTAACACCATGGAGGCCCGGGGTGGAGTTCTCCGTCAAGTTCAAGGTCATGGTCAAGTGCCCAAGCCAGAGATTGATAAATAGGACGGAGATTAATTATATCAAAACCGATCGCTTTGCTCCACAGCCTAGGAGCGCTTGTTGCCCAATCCGATCACGTGTCAAACAGTGACACGTCATCGAAAATGTTCCTTGCCTGTTTAGCTGACGAAAACGAAAATCTTAAAACGATCATAACTCCCGATCTAAATCATCCCGTCTAATTCTGAAAAAAGATCCTGTGTTTGACGGCCTTCCATGGTCTAGTCGCTAGTCGCGATAGATTTATTCTTACCTCCTGTTGTTGTCGATCGACTCTAGAGTGGTGTGGCTATTGTTAGCTGCTACACAGACATGCACAGCAACTTCCGGTGCGCCGGTAAAAGTGGTCCGGGCGCTATAAATGATGGGCACATGGATGAAATGGGTTAAATAGTTCCGGGCTACTAAGGTGTTAACAACAGAAATCTGAACTAACCACTAATATAAGCCAAAGGGAATTCCCTGTGACTCAGGGGAGATATTAGACTTTCTGGCCATTAGGATGAGGTTGTGAGCCACTCTGACACACTCACCTCCCTTTTGACCTCACACGGGGAACACCCACTATATGAAAACCCAGGATTTGAACCCGGGCCTCCCATGTGGAAAGCCAACATCTTAACCACTAAGCCACAGGGAATTCACTCTGATTTGAGGGAGATGTTAGCCTTTTAGGCCATCCGGCTGAGGTTGTGATCCACTGCTACATTTCTAAATTTTGGTACTCAAAACAAATCTGAGATCTTCTCCCACCACTGCCAGAAAATAAATCACTGATCAATCACACATCATCATGATTGATTGATTCACTGATCCTGATAATAACGCTGATCAATTTTGCACAATAAAACATGTAAGGCCCAAACCAGGGCCCAGTATGTGTGTAGGTCTAACCAATAGAGCGTCGCAGTCCCGCCCCCTCGAGATAAATTCCCGTTCATTTTCCTCATAGACTTTTCAGAAAGTATAAACGTTTACGCGGCGGACAAAGAGTTCTGCTCTGGTCTGGGTGACTATTGAGTAGTCCCGATCATTGGGTTAAAAGTCTAACATCTCCCCCAAATCAGAGGGAATTCCCTTTGGCTTAGTGGTTAAGATGTTGGCTTTCCATGCAGGAGACCTGGGTTCAAATCTTGGGACTGGGTTGTTTGTGGATGACATACCCTGTGTGAGGTCAGAAGGGAGGTGAGTGTGTCAGAGTGGCTCACAACCTCAGCCTGATGACCTGAAAGTCTAATATCTCCCCTGAGCTACAGGGAATTCCCTTTGGATTACATTACTGTTTATATATTCAGTGATTTCACTTAAAGACCCCTCACCAACCTTAATCCCGTCGTTTTAACGGACCCCTCACCAACATTAATCCGGTCGTTTTAACGGACCCCTCACCAACATTAATCCGGTCGTTTTAACGGACCCCTCACCAACCTTAATCCGGTCATTTTAACGGACCCCTCACCAACCTTAATCCCGTCGTTTTCCCACTATTACTAACCCTACCCCAAACTTTAACCGCAAAAAAAGTTGTTTGCGGTGGACACCAAAACATGATTTGAGCAGGATTCGAACCCACTCAACACAGGAGGTATGGATTGAAAGTCTATTGCCTACGGGGCCAGGCTTCCCTGCCCATATGTCTGTCAGAAGCCAATTGATATTTACAAGCAACTTCATACATACTTGAGGGCCTATTATATGAAGATAGGTTGAAAAGTGGTGAAGTGGTCCTTTAAGTCCAAAGACACTACAATTACCATAATGCTTTGGTGCACTGATCCTCCTTGTGGCTATAGGGGGAGAGACACTGGGCTCACTGCTAAAATCTAAAATATCCAAAACCACATATTACACACATAAAGACCCCCCAGGAAAGTGTTCTAAATCTTCTAATCTATCTTTTTATGCAAAAAGGGTCAAGTATTTCCTACAGCTTTAAGTCCAAAATTCTGAACTAACCCTTTAACCACTGAGCCTAAAGCCAAATCCCAATACCCAAAATCTCGGCCACTCGCCACTCGAATTATGGTGAAATTGGTGACCTGCCGAAATATGTGACCATCTTGTGGACTTCATACATGGAAGTCTTTAAATAGTGGCCTAAATACTGCTAGGTTGAACTCTGCTGAACAAACTGCAACAGATCACATTAGGGCACCAACATTATGTGATTGTCTACACGATTGTCACATATTTCAGCAGGTCACCAACTTCACCGTAACACCACCATGCTGGAGTGACCGGGTGTGAGTGAGCGAGTGGAGGAGATTTGGGGTATTGGAATTTGGCTAAAGGGAATTCCCTGTGACTCGGGGGAGATATTAGACTTTTGTCAATTTTCGACCTCACACAGGGATATTTCAATGGCCACCAAATTATTTAACCCGGGATTTGAACCCTGGCCTCCCGTGTGGAAAGCCAACATCTTAACCACTAAGCCACAGGGAATTCCCTCTGATTTGGGGAAGATGTTATACACTTTTAGGCCATCAGCTTGAACTAAATTGTGGTACTTTAAAGCACATGGGGAATATGGTCACCAGTGGTGGAAAAAGTACTCAATTGTTTTACTTAAGTAATTGTACCAATACTGCAATTTAGAAGTACTTCGTTAGGCCTCACTCACACGGTCGCAACAGATTGCTGTATGCTTGTTGTATACAAAGGAAAGGGTGTGACACAGCTTGCCCCAATGCATTTCCAATGGGAGTCATATGGTTTGACACAACATTTGTGTTGTATGAGGGGGAGGGGCGCAGTCGAAACACAGCCGAAAGCCATACAACAGCTTGTAGTCCAAAATGTGGACTACAAACCATGTGACTTCCATTGGAAATGCATTGGGGCGGCTATGACACTCACAACATTCATACAACAAGCATGCATAAATGTTTTAAAGGTCTGAGTGAGGCCTCACTCACACGGTCGCAACAGATTGCTGTATGCTTGTTGTATACAAAGGGTGTGACACAGCTTGCCCCAATGCATTTCCAATGGGAGTCACATGGTTTGACACAACATTTGTGTTGTATGAGGGGGAGGGGCGCAGTCGAAACACAGCCGAAAGCCATACAACAGCTTGTAGTCCAAAATGTGGACTACAAACCATGTGACTTCCATTGGAAATGCATTGGGGCGGCTATGACACTCACAACATTCATCCAACAAGCATACAGCAATGCAGTAAAGGTCTGAGTGAGGCCTCACTCACACGGTCGCAACAGATTGCTGTATGCTTGTTGTATACAAAGGGTGTGACCCAGCTTGCCCCAATGCATTTCCAATGGGAGTCACATGGTTTGACACAACATTTGTGTTGTATGAGGGGGAGGGGCGCAGTCGAAACACAGCCGAAAGCCATACAACAGCTTGTAGTCCAAAATGTGGACGACAAACCATCTGACTTCCATTGGAAATGCATTGGGGCGGCCATGACACTACACAACATTCATCCAACAAGCATACAGCAATGCAGTAAAGGTCTGAGTGAGGCCTGAGGGTGCACTCACACGGTTAATGCAATTCTCTGTGCTCGTTGGGTGTTGTGTCATGGCCGCCCAGCGGCCCAATGCATTTCCAATGGAGGTCACATGGTTTGACCCAACATTGTGTTGTGTGAGGGGGAGGGGTGCAGTCGTCCGCCCCTCCCCCTCACACAACACAATGTTGGGTCAAACCATGTGACCTCCATTGGAAATGCATTGGGCCGCTGGGCGGCCATGACACAACACCCAACGAGCACAGAGCATTGCATGAAAGGTGTGAGCTCAGCCTTAGGCTGAGCTCACACCTTTCGATCTAGCATACAACATTGATGCATGCTAGATGTAAGCAAGATGTAAGTGTCATGGCCGCCCCAATGCATTTCCAATGGAAGTCACATGGTTTGATACAACATTTTGGACTACAAGCTGTTGTATGGCTTTCGGCTGTGTTTCGACTGCCCCCCTCCCCCTCATACAACACAAATGTTGTGTCAAACCATTGCGAGCATTCATCAATGTTTTAAAGGTGTGAGTCGCCCCCTAGATCGAAAGGTGTGAGTGAGGCCCACCTCAGAGCCAAAATTTGTACTTTTACTCCACTACAATTATTTGAAAACTTTAGTTACTACTAGTTACTTTGGAGATTTTAAACATACAGCAAAAACATACAGTAAAATCTATACATTTCGGCCATTTGAAAATAGCCGATCTACAAGCTCACAATGCGTTGACGCATTGTGAGCTTGTAGATCTGCTATTTTCAAAAGATTCTCTACACAGTTTGAACTTGTGCAATGGGACATTCTGCACAATGAGTACTTTTACTTTTAGTACTTTAAGTACATTTTGATGCCGATACTTTTGTACTTTTACTCAAGTACATTTTCAATTCCGTACTTTTACTTGTAACGAAGTAGTTCTAAATTGCAGTATTGGTAATCTAACTTAAGTAAAACAATTGAGTACTTTTTCCACCACTAGCTGATTAGCATCATTGCAGGTCTTTAGTTCACATGGAGCTTCCCAGTAGCTCTTCATTGATCCCTTCGGCCTCACTCAGACCTTTAAAACATTGATGCATGCTTGTTGGATGAATGTTGTGTAGTGTCATGGCCGCCCCAATGTATTTCCAATGGAAGTCACATGGTTTGTAGTCCACATTTTGGACTACAAGCTGTTGTATGGCTTTCGGCTGTGTTTCGACTGCGCCCCTCCCCCTCATACAACACAAATGTTGTGTCAAACCA